>NC_052326.1:4096176-4730760 GCF_016432855.1 Salvelinus namaycush
CTGAGAATGTCAATACAATCAAACTAGCAAGGGCAATGATCACAAGTCAGTCATAATGTAGCTAATCAGCTAGCGTATCTATTTATGTAGCAAGCTAAAAACACGGAGCCTAACATTAGCTAGCTATCTAGCTGCTAGGAGGATCATGTCATGTCATTGGAGGAGTGGGTGAGTTACTGACTTTTTCCCCTCATTGTTTTTCGGTGGCTATACACAGCTAGAGATGCAGATGTTAATTGGTTAGCTAGCAAGAACTTGAATGACTTATCCAGATAGCATATCTCTTACATTCACAAATTCACTCTGGCTATCTACTCGGATTTCAGAGCACTCTCGTCTGAGTGTGCCAGAGCAATAACTTATACATTTACGAACACGCAACATTCGCTGAATATGAACGTGTCAGTAAACACAGGCAAAAAAAGTAATGAACACTCTAGATAACAGTTGGTAGAGCATGCCACTTGCAACACCAGGGTTATGGGTTCAATTCCCATTGGGGACCCGTACGAGATAGTACGAAAATGTATGCTCTGAATATGAGCATCTGCTAAATTAACATTATAAAATGTAAACAGCCTAGCTAACCAGCTCTGCTAGGGTGAGTAAAATGGTCAGAGTGAGATGTTCTCTCATTTGTGTCTGGAAGTAACTAGCTGGTCAGTTAGCTTGGCTGCTTGGTTGCATGCAAGCTGCAGAAGGATGAGTAGGCTACAATTCCCCATTGTTTATCAGTGCAATTTTGACAGCCAACTAGCTGGAAAAGTTTGAGAGGTTTTATCTAATGTTCATTCGTTAGATTTTAGCTCATCTTACTCTGGCTAGCATTAGTTGTTGATCTTGTTGATGTGCATACAGGGAAATACCTTTTTATGGTTGTATGGTCAGTAGGACTTTAAAGTTCCCAAATGTAAGAGGACTCCCGTGGTATTGTGGCTTTTGGCGAATGCGTTCGAATGATCTAAAGTCGCGCAACTGTCTGTAAACACAGTCAAGTTCAAAGTGAATGATGGCAGGCCTGTGTGGCAAATGGCTTGCTTGCAAAAAAGCCTACTTTAGTTCTGGTTGGCTATGGTGCACTGGTCTGCGTAGACTCCGGTAATGGCTGAGACAGATGTTTTTATTAGGTTTTATTTACTGCAGTGTCTATTAATTGTCCAAAATTCACGGCCGCTTTCCCACTTCATACTGCGATAGAATTTTCACAAATGCATTACTATATGTAAAACCCAAACATTCTAAGAATTTCTGAAAACGTGAAAATTAACATATCTAAGTGCTCGCTTGTCAGAAAATTATCAAAAAGTGTCATATTCTTCTTGGGGGTGTATATGAACAGATTTTAGGGGTTTTATACTGCAAAAATGCTGTCAGTTCTACTTTAAGGCTTTGTCTGGGAAAAAATGTATTCATAATGGTTATAGGGGTCTTACCATCCTCCCTCGGCTAGCCTTTGTGTACGAGGAGTTCACTAAACTCAGCAAAAAAAGAAGTGTCCCTTTTCCAGGACCCTGTCTTTCAGAATAATTAGTAAAAATCTGAAAAACTTCACAGCTCTTCATTGTAAAGGGTTTAAGACACTAACAGCTTACAGACGGTAGGCAATTAAGGTCATAGTTATGAAAACTCAGGACACGAAAGAGGCCTTACAACTGACTCTGAAAAACACCAAAAGAAAGATGCCCATGGTCCCTGCTCATCTGTATGCCTTAGGCATACAGATGCCTTAGGCATGCTGCAAGGAGGCATGAGGACTGCAGATGTGGCCAGGGTTATAAATTGCAATGTCCGTAGTGTGAGACACCTAAGACAGCGCTACAGAGAGACAGGACGAACAGCTGATCATCCTCGCAGGGGCAGACCACGTGTAACAACACCTGCACAGGATCCGTACATCCGAACATCACACCTGCGGGACAATTACAGGATGGCAAAACAACTGCCCTAGTTACACCAGGAACGCACAATCCCTCCATCAGTGCTCAAACTGTCCGCAACAGGCTGAGAGAGGCTGGACTGAGGGCTGTAGGCCTGTTGTAAGGCAGGTCCTCACCAGACATCACCGGTAACAGCATCGCCTATGGGCACAAACCCACCGTCGCTGGACCAGACAGGACTGGCAAAAAGTGCTCTTTACTGACGAGTCGCGGTTTTGTCTCACCAGGGGTGATGGTCGGATTCGCGTTTATCGTCGAAGGAATGAGCGTTACACCGAGGCCTGTACTCTGGAGCGGGATTGATTTGGAGGTGGAGGATCCGTCATGGTCTGGGGCGGTGTGTCACAGCATCATCGGACTGAGCTTGTTGTCATTGCAAGCAATCTCAACGCTGTGCGTTACAGGGTTAGACATCCTCCTCCCTCATGTGGTACCCTTCCTGCAGGCTCATCCTGACATGACCCTCCAGCATGACAATGCCACCAGCCATACTGCACGTTCTGTGCGTGATTTCCTGCAAGACAGAAATGTCAGTGTTCTGCGATGGCTAGCGAAGAGCCCGGATCTCAATCCCATTGAGCACGTCTGGGACCTGTTGGATCGGAGAGTGAGGGCTAGGGCTATTCCCCCCAGAAATGTCTGGGAACTTGCAGGTGGAAGAGTGGGGTAACATCTCACAGCAAGAACTGGCAAATCTGGTGCAGTCCATGAGGAGGAGATGCACTGCAGTACTTAATGCAGCTGGTGGCCACACCAGATACCAGAGGTGTGGACTCGAGTCACATGACTTGGACTCGAGTCACAAATATGATGACTTGCAACTCGACTTTGACTTTAACACCAATGACTCGTGACTTAACTTGGACTTGAGACTTTTGACTCGACCTGACTTGATACCCTCCAAGCCCAAATATTAAAAATGATGCTATTAAAAAAAGTGTGAGCTACAACTGGCTAGGCAGTTGGTAGCCTAAATCCTTCCTGATGTTACTGCTGTTCCTAAAACCATTGACATATGTTAGCCTACTGTAACCACACACAGAGAGTGTGCGTGTGTGTGTTAAGGTTGGGCGATTGTTTACTTGCCTACATCGCCCGATTGCGCCCCATAGCGATTCTCAATAGTCGATCACTATTGGGGGGGGGGGGGGGGGGTGGTCTTTCAAATGGCTACCCATGTATTTCCATGGAAATATAATGTTTATTTTGAAAGTAATAAATACAGAGATATTTTTAAAAGCATTCATGATTTGCGTTAATGTAATATACTAACTATTACTTAAATATGAAATGGTATTACATTTGGTGAAGAGCACATTATGACTTGTTTAGGACTCGAAACTCAAAGTTTAGGACTTGAGACTTGACTTGATGCTTGTCGGTCTTGACTTGAGACTTGACTCGGACTTGCCTGTCCTGACTTGGGACTTGACTTGGGACTTGAGTGCTAAGACTTGAGACTTACTTGTGACTTGTGAAACAATGACTTGGTCCCACCTCTGCCAGATACTGACTGTTACTTTTGATTTTGACCCCCCCCCCTTTGTTCAGGGACACATTATTCAATTTCTGTTAGTCACATGTCTGTGGAACTTGTTCAGTTTTTGTCTCAGCTGTTGAATCTTGTTATGTTCATATAAATATTTACACATGTTAAGTTTGCTGAAAATAAACGCAGTTGACAGTGAGAGGACGTTTCTTTTTTTGTTGTCTTTTTTTTACTAAATCAGAAGTTATTATCCTGGGTGACCTAAATTATGATTGGGAAATGCAGGCTTCAGACAATCTAAAAGACGTGTAATGACCTAAACCTAACCCAGCTGGTGACTAAGCCCACACGGCTCAACCCTAAAGATCCCTCAAAGTCAACTCTGATTGATCTGAGTCATTAATAAAATAAATTATGCTTGGGTCAAGGCTAGGAACACAGGCTTAGGACGGGACTGGCAAGCTTTTAAGCAACTGAGGAATCATTGTGTAAGACAAATCAGAAAGGCTAAATATGACTATTATGTAACCGCTCTTTCGTATTGTAATGGGAACCCTGCTAAATTCTTGAAAAACTGTCAAATCACTGCAGGTTTCTACTTCCTCCTCTCTGCCACAACAAATGAATTCAGACACTGGCCTCATTCTGGGAAAAAATGCCATCATTGATGCATTTAATAATTTTATTTCAGCAGGCTCTCTTTGAAAGAACTGCTAAGTCTATTCACAATGATACTGGGCTGGATGCTGATATGGGAAACTTGCTGAATGATCAGAGAAATGATAGTCAAAGCTTTTTTGGGGGGGGATATTTACAGAAAAATAAGTCCTGGTGTCACGTTCCTGACCTGTTTTCTTTTGTCTTGTATTTATTTAGTTGGTCAGGGCGTGAGTTGGGTGGGTTTGTCTATGTGTGATTTTCTATGTTGGGATGTTTGTGTTCGGCCGGGTATGATTCTCAATCAGAGGCAGCTGTCAATCGTTGTCCCTGATTGAGAATCATACTTAGGCAGCCTGGGTTTCACGTGTGTGTTGTGGGTGTTTGTTGCCGTGTTTGTATTTGTGCCACACGGGACTGTTGTCGGTTGTTTAATTTTGTTATTTTGTTTCATGTTAGTGTTCAGTTTCGATTTAATAAATTATCATGAGCACTACCCACTCTGCGTGTTGGTCCGATCCATGCTCCTCCTCGTCTGAGGAGGAGAACGACTATGACGACCGTTACACCTGGATGCTTTGCTAGCAATAGACAACAAGAAATCAACAGAGAACAACCAATTGGATCCGGTCTGATTAAGTGTGCATCGTGGTTGGCTCAATAACCCATATATTTAATTTAACATTGTTATCAGGAAATATTCCCAAATTATGGAAATCAGCTCTTGTGCTGCCACTCCATACGGGCGGGGATAGTATTGATCATTATCGCCCCATTTCAAGGCTTTCTTGTCCAGTTAAGATTGAGTCCTTGGTAAATATTCAACTTTGCTCTTTTATATCTGAGAAATGCATTTTGAATGTAAACCAATCAGGGTTTTGGCCTGGGCATAGCACTATTATAGCAATCACTTTAGTTATTAATGATCTTGTCAGTGCTTTAAGACACTAAAATAAAAGTGCTGCTTTGTTTGTGGGCCTGTCAAAAGATTTTGATATTGTTGAATATTTTGATTGAATAAGTTTTTTTTATCGTGAAACAAACAAGAAATAACACACAAAAACTGAAAACTTGAGCGTGCAATACTTTGTAGAGCCACCTTTAACAGCAATTACAGCTGCAAGTCTCTAGGGGTATATCTCTATACGCTTGGCACATCTAGCCACTGGGATTTTTGCCCATTCTTCAAGGAAAAACGGCTCCAGCTCCTTCAAGTTGGATGGGTTCCGCTGGTGTACAGCAATCTTTAAGTCATACTACAGATTCTCATTTGGATTGAGGTCTAGGATTTAACTAGGCCATTCCAAGACATTTAAATGTTTCCGCTTAAACCACTCAAGTGTTGCTTTAGCAGTATGCTTAGGGTCATTGTCCTGCTGGAAGGTGAACTTCCGTCCCAGTCTCAAATCTCTGAAAGACTGAAACAGGTTTCCTTCAGGAATTTCCCTATATTTAGTGCATCCATCATTTCTTCAATTCTTACCACTTTCCCAGTCCCTGCCGATGAAAAACATCCCCACAGCATGATGCTGCCACCACCATGCTTCACTGTGAGGATGATGTTCTCGGGGTGATGAGAGGTGTTGGGTTTGCACCATACATAGCGTTTTCCTTGATTGCCAAAAAGCTCAATTTTAGTCTCATCTGACCAGAGTACCTTCTTCCATATGTTTGGGGAGTCTCCCACATGCCTTTTGGCGAACACCAAACGTGTTTGCTTATTCTTTACTTTAAGCAATGGCTTTTTTCTGGCCACTCTTCCGTAAAGCCCAGCTCTGTGGAGTGTACAGCTTAAAGTGGTCCTATGGACAGATACTCCAATCTCCGCTGTGGAGCTTTGCAGCTCCTTCAGAGTTATCTTTGGTCTCTTCCGTGAGTTTTGGTGGGCAGTTTGTTGTGGTGTCATATTCTTTCAATTTTTTATAATGGATTTAATGGTGCTCTGTGGGATTTTCAAAGTTTCTGATATTTTTTTATAACCCAAGTCTGATCTGTACTTCTCCTCAACTTTGTCCCTGACCTGTTTGGAGAGCTCCTTGGTCTTCATGGTGCCGCTTGCTTGGTGGTGCCCCTTGCTTAGTGGTGTTGCAGACTCTGGGGCCTTTCAGAACAGGTGTAAATATACTGAGATCATGTGACACTTAGATTGCACACAGGTGGACTTTATTTAACTAATAATGTGACTTCTGAAGGTAGTTGGTTGCACCAGATCTTATTTAGGGGCTTCATAGCAAAGGGATGAATACATATGCACGCAACACTTACATTTTTTTAAACAAGTAATTTTTTTTCATGTCACTTCACCAATTTGGACTATTTTGTGTATGTCCATTACATGAATTCCAAATAAAAATATATTTAAATTACATGTTGTAATGCAACAAAATAGGAAAAACGCCAAGTGGGATGAATACTTTTGCAAAGCACTGTATATACTGTATTCTTTACTATCTATTGCATCTTAGCCTATGCCGCTCTGACATTGCTCATCCGTATATTTTATTCCATTCCTTTACTTAGATTTGTGTGTATTTGGTATTTGTTGTGGAATTGTTAGATATTACTTGTTAGATATTGCTGCACTGTCGGAACTAGAAGCACAAGCATTTCGCTACACTCGCAATAACATCTGCTAACCATGTATGTGACCAATAAAATTTGATTTTGATTCATCCCCTGTGTATTTATACCTGCGTTTTCTGTTTGTCTGTTGCCAGTACGTCTTGTAATGTCAGGTCGTCCCAGCGTGTTTCCTGTTTTCCCCGCTCTCTAGTTTTTTGTTTCTAGCTTTTCCGGTTCTGTCGGAACCTGCCCTGACCCTGAGCCTGCTTGCCGTCCAGTACCTGTCGGACTCTGATCTGGTCACGAACCTCTGCCTCTTCGACCTGCCCTTTGCCTGCTCCCTGTGTTATAATGAATGATCTGAGAACTGAACCATCCGCCTCCCGTGTCTGCATCTGAGTCTTATCCTAAGTCCTGATAGGTTTATCTGTAAACAAAAAAAGACCTAGTGTAAAAGATAGGACTAAAATGTTAGTCACTCGTACCCAAAAGTTCAGGCTCCTCCTCATCGTCTCCCCATTCCTCCAGGTTTTTTGGTGCAAATTGCATCAGACTTTGGACCACGTGTGTGCCCACCAGTACCAGCCTGCCGAACGCCCGCTGCTCCATCACAAAGATGGTGAGAGGAGGGTGAAGGTACGTCAGCTCTGGAAGGTCCTATAGGGGGATAAAACAAAAACCTGGAGATCAGGGATGCACAACTCTAGTTGGGGGCTCCCGAGTGGCGCAGCGGTCTAAGTCACTGCATCTCAGTGCTAGAGGAGGGTGAAGGTACGTCAGCTCTGGAAGGTCCTATAGGGGGATAAAACAAAAAACTGGAGATCAGGGATGCACAACTCTAGTTGGGGGCTCCCGAGTGGCGCAGCGGTCTAAGTCACTGCATCTCAGTGCTAGAGGCGTCACTACAGACTCTGGTTCGATTCTAGGCTGTATCACAACCGGCCGGGATTGGGAGTCCCATATAGGGCGGTGCACAATTGGCCCAGCGTCGTTCGGTTAGGGTTTGGACGTCATTGTCAATAAGAATTTGTTCTTAACTGACTTACCTAGTTAAATAAAGGTCCAAAAAAAAATTGTCCCTTGAGGGCCACAGTTCTGTTTGTCATTTGTCTATGAGATTAATTGATCAATTAGTGTCATTGATCGGTATAATTTGGTCTCTGATTAAAAGACACCAGATGGGGACAAAAACCAGCATTCAATCTGATCATCAAGCATCAGACTTTTGCACTCTTACACTAAATGAATGGCTGGACTAAAGGCAGCAAATGTGTCCAACCCCACTTGAAGTAATCCTTCTGGTCAATTTAGCTTGTACTACAAGTACTCATGTTAATAATTCACAAATAAAACCTGGAGCTACAGTTCAATATTAAACACAGTGGGCCAGTTTTGGCAGTGGAAAATAACTACTTACCACATCAAAGTGTTTGACAACCTCTTTGAAGTTGGGAAGGACTTTGTAGCCCTCGATTTCCTCTGACTCGATCCTTTGTCCCGCACACTCCATTCTCACTTGAGGCCTCTCCACTTCAAACAGGTTGACCCTCTTCAGGTCTCGCACACCCCAGTACAGCACCTGAACACAATCAATCAAATGTATTTATAAAGCCCTTCTTACATCAGCTGATGTCACAACTGTACAGAAACCCAGCCTAAAACCCCAAACAGCAAACAATGTAGGTGTTGAAGCACGGTGGCTAGGAAAAACTCCCTAGAAAGGCCAGAACCTAGGAAGAAACCTAGAGAGGAACCAGGCTATGAGGGGTGGCCAGTCCTCTTCTGGCTGTGCCGGGTGGAGATTATAACAGAATATGGCCAAGAGGTTCAAATGGACACAAGCATCACAGTGGTTTCAACTGACACTCAACACACCATAGGACTGAGGCAGCAGCATCACATGATCGGAAACACACTCAACATACTGTAGTACAGCAGCCATCAAAAGGTATTGTGTCCCACATCACATTGTTCAGTGATATAGCTCAGTTGGTGAGTGTTGCGCTAGCAACACGAATGTTTTGGGTTCATATCCCACAGGGATCACATACACATAATACTGTACGCACTTACTGTACTGTATAAGTCACTTTGGATAAAAAGCTTTTATAAAGTGACATATATTATAATGTCATACACATTTTATAGAGGAAAGGTTTTCACCTACTTCTATACGAAATTTCTTCAGTACAGGCCTAACCCCATCTGGGATGATGTAATACTTCTCTTCCTTTAGATACTCAGGCTCCCTGGGGTCCACATCAGCAGGTAGTGATGGCTGGGTAGATAGAGAGGAGAAATAAAGTCAGAAAGAGTATACTTTCCCAACCACAGCAGCAATGCTACCTTCGTCGGGCCTATATACATCTAAATTATTCATTTATTTACCACACTATAAGTGTAAACATAGTGGATTAATAACGTATAAGATAGTATTTCTTAGTCTCTATTTGCTTTGACATTCCAATCTCTCTCTCTCCATCTCCCCCTGTCCAGTCTCACTCACTCATTCAATCACTATATTGTTTTCCTGATAAAGCAGGGCTTCTGACCTTGCTATTTCCATAAGAAATGAATGCTTTAAGTGTCTGACCTCTCCAAAGCTTGAGTAGTCCAGCTCTATCAGCTCAAAGGCCGCCAGGAGCTCCCCCGCTGAGGTTTTGCCTCGGCTGATGTCAAAGAACTTCAGCATGGGCTTCTTATATGGCTCCTCCACAAACTTCAGCTCCGGCTCAGCGAACGCTCGGCCGAGGGGCTCGGGACTCCCCTGTGACATCGTTAACACAGAGAAATACATGAGACCTGGGTGAAGTGCCTGATGACCACCTGTGTATGCATGTTTTCAACTGATAGTTATTTTTAAGGGATTTTATTGACAAACTGTTATCCTAATTGGATATTAGGATAACTTATTTGGCATCATGATGTCCTGTCATTTTAGGGTCGGCAAATGTCCTTGTATATGTGAAAGATGTAACAGGGTAGAACTGCTGAATTTTCTTGAACCCATAGAGATCCTATTCTAATTCCTAATTGTATGCTTGAACCTGTCTCTTGACCTGTTGGTTCCCAGGTGTGCCTCGTTGTAATTAAGAACATGGCCCAAGGTATAAATGTTTGTCCCTTACTATTTGCAGGCTGGCATGCCTTGGGAGGACGAGTGCGGCGACTGTGGCCTACACCTGGGGGTTATCAAACTTTTTGAGTCCTTTTGTGATCACAAATTCATCAGAGACCCCTCAGTCATAATCAGTACACAACTCAAGTGAGATAAAAAATAGCATACAAGATGTTTTACTATGACTTCGACAGAGCATGGCCAGACAAATCAAGTCTCGGGCCAGGGAAAGGAACATTTTAAAGACCGACCTTTTGATATCAGAGAGAACATTTTTGCAGTTTTCAAGCTAATTTCCTGCAATTCTACACATTTTGTCAGGGGGCAGAGATTTTTTGTTGTTGCAACTTTAAAGCTAATACCCTGTAATTCTACACCTTTTCCCATGAGGCAAAGAGAAAAAATTGCAGTTTTAAAGCTTCAATTACAGTGCATTTATGTGTTTAAAAAAAAAAAACAGTACTGTGGAAAGCAATATCCCTGTGAGCCTCCAAGGCCCATGTTGCCCAGGGTTAAGAACATAAATTGTAGATTAAGATTACATTATTCCATGGATACATTTGTTTAATCTGTTAGTAATATTCATTAAAAAAAGTATATATATATATACTGAGTATACAAAACATTAAGAACACCTGCTCGTTCCATTACATAGACTGACCAGGTGAATCCAGTTGCAAGTTTATGATCCTTTATTGATTTCACTTGTTAAATCCACTTCAATCAGTATAGATGAAGGGGAGGAGACAGGTTAAAGAATGATTTTTAAGCCTTGAGAGAATTGAGACATGGAATGGTGTGCAATTAGAGGGTGAATGGGCAAGACAAAATACACTGCTCAAAAAAATAAAGGGAACACTAAAATAACACATCCTAGATCTGAATGAATTAACTATTCTTATTAAATACTTTTTTCTTTACATAGTTGAATGTGCTGACAACAAAATCACACAAAAATGGAAATCAAATTTATCAACCCATGGAGGTCTGGATTTGGAGTCACACTCAAAATTAAAGTGGAAAACCACACTACAGGCTGATCCTACTTTGATGTAATGTCCTTAAAACAAGTCAAAATGAGGCTCAGTAGTGTGTGTGGCCTCCACGTGCCTGTATGACCTCCCTACAACGCCTGGGCATGCTCCTGATGAGGTGGAGGATGGTCTCCTGAGGGATCTCCTCCCAGACCTGGACTAAAGTATCCGCCAACTCCTGGACAGTCTGTGGTGCAACGTGGCGTTGGTGGATGGAGCGAGACATGATGTCCCAAATGTGCTCAATTGGATTCAGGTCTGGGGAACGGGCGGGCCAGTCCATAGCATCAATGCCTTCCTCTTGCAGGAACTGCTGACACACTCCAGCCACATGAGGTCTAGCATTGTCTTGCATTAGGAGGAACCCAGGGCCAACCGCACCAGCATATGGTCTCACAAGGGGTCTGAGGATCTCATCTCGGTAACTAATGGCAGTCATGCTACCTCTGGCGAGCCCATGGAGGGCTGTGCGGCCCCCCAAAGAAATGCCACCCCACACCATGACTGACCCACTGCCAAACCGGTCATGCTGGAGGATGTTGCAGGCAGCAGAACGTTCTCCACGGCGTCTCCAGACTGTCACGTCTGTCACATGTGCTCAGTGTGAACCTGCTTTCATCTGTGAAGAGCACAGGGCGCCAGTGGCGAATTTGCCAATCTTGGTGTTCTCTGGCAAATGCCAAACGTCCTGCACGGTGTTGGGCTGTAAGCACAACCCCCACCTGTGGACGTCGGGCCCTCATATCACCCTCATGGAGTCTGTTTCTGACCGTTTGAGCAGACACATGCACATTTGTGGCCTGCTGGAGGTCATTTTGCAGGGCTCTGGCAGTGCTCCTTCTGCTCCTCCTTGCACAAAGGCGGAGGTAGCGGTCCTGCTGCTGGGTTGTTGCCCTCCTACGGCCTCCTCCACGTCTCCTGATGTACTGGCCTGTCTCCTGGTAGCGCTTCCATGCTCTGGACACTACGCTGACAGACACAGCAAACCTTCTTGCCACAGCTCGCATTGATGTGCCATCCTGGATGAGCTGCACTACCTGAGCCACTTGTGTGGGTTGTAGACTCCGTCTCATGCTACCACTAGAGTGAGAGCACCGCCAGCATTCAAAAGTGACCAAAACATCAGCCAGGAAGCATAGGAACTGAGAAGTGGTCTGTGGTCACCACCTGCAGAACCACTCCTTTATTGGGGGTGTCTTGCTAATTGCCTATAATTTCCACCTGTTGTCTATTCCATTTACACAACAGCATGTGAAATTTATTGTCAATCAGTGTTGCTTCCTAAGTGGACAGTTTGATTTCACAGAAGTGTGATTGACTTGGAGTTACATTGTGTTGTTTAAGTGTTCCCTTTATTTTTTTGAGCAGTGTATTTAAGTGCCTTTGAACGGGTATGGTAGTAGGTGCCAGGCGCACCGGTTTGTGTCAAGAACTGCACTGCTGCTGGGTTTTTCACACTCAACAGTTTCCTGTGTGCATCAAGAATGGTCAACCACCCAAAAGACATCCAGCCAAATACCAACTACACACAACTGTGGGACCCAATGGAGTCAACATGGGCCAGCATCCCTGTGGAACGCTTATGACACCTTGTAGAGTCCATGTTCTGACAAATTGAGGCTGTTCTGAGAGCAAAAGGGGGGGGGGGGGGGGTGTTCCTAATGTTTTTGTATACTCAGTGTATATTGAGATCTGGCCACGGACCCCTTGCAGTACATTGTACACGGACCCCACTTTGAGAACCTCTGGCCTAGACCAAATCTATGATGAGAATGAATCGTGATTATGTTTATGGCACACCTCCCTAGGTATGTTGTGTTTCATTATTGTTGAGCCAGAAACCATAGTGTTTATTGAAATGTTCTGATATTGAACACTTGAATAAGTTACTTATTGAATACCTGTCTGTGATGAAGTTGATTTGTGATAACAAACTGTAACCTGTTGAACCCAAAGCTATTGTAGTTACTGACTGAGAGAGAACAAGCTCTACTTGAGTTGCTCCAGTTTCTATGAATAAAACATGTATTTTTGTATCATATCTGACTGGTTATTCCAACGCTTCCCTCCCTGTGTGAAAGATAACCTGTGTGGTAGAATAGTCCAGAGAACCTCCCACCTCGTGTAAAAAAAAGTGGCATAGTATTGGCTTCAGGAACAGTAAAACCTCAGACACACCAGTAAGAATGTCAAATGTTTGCCTGCCGACAATACTTAGCACTTCTGAACAGAATTTATTTTGTGTTCACACAGCAAAGACCTTGGAGGTCGTCAGCCTTGTTAAAATACTCCAAACCAGATGGTGGCAGTAGCGTTGTTTGGCAATGCATATTTGTCTGTATTGCTTATGGTCTAGAGCACGTGTCAAACTCATTCGACAGAGGGCTGAGTGTTTTCACTCCTCCCTTGTACTTGATTGATAAATTAAGGTCACTAATTAGTAAGGAACTCCCCTCACCTGAATGTCTAGGTCTTAATTGAAAGGGAAAAAACTCAAAGCCGCAGACACTTGGCCCTCCATGTAATGAGTTGGACACCCCTGGTCTAGAGATTCCAAGCTATCTGAGATAATTTTGCCGAATGTTTAGCTAGCTAGATGAGCATTGCGAAGTAGAAACAGTAGGTTCGTCATTACCGGGTCGGCATGCAACAGGTACCGCTTTTGTTCTTGCAAGAGAAGGAACGGCCTCCAGCTGTGATTATCGCCTATCGTCAGTCTATCGACAGTGAGATTCTCTGTGTCTTTCATGCTTTAGGCTATACAAATCCCCCATGTTACATTTGAAGATAGTCGGCAGGATCAGTGACCAGAACACGATAACGTTATTGGTTTTAGTAATTCAATTATTTATTGGTAAGGGCTCTTTAACATTTGTATTGGTGCATTTAGTTTAGTATCCCACCCTGGATAGTCTTAGTTTTAGTGTAACCTCTGAAGCCTGGTATGTTTTTTGGGTAGGTGGGATGGAGGTGTGATGGGGCACTCGCCCGGCACTATTGTGACCGCAATGGCTGTGCCCTCCTCTGCCGTCCCGGTGTATGTAGTGTGTGGTATTGCTGCTGGAAAAGTACAGTACCAGTCAAAAGTTTGGACACACCTACTCATTCAAGGGTTTTTCTCCATTTTTACTATTTTCTACATTGTAGAATAATAGTGAAGACATCAAAAGTATGAAATAACCCATGTGGAATAATGTAGTAACCAAAAAAGTGTTAAACAAATCAAAATGTATTTTATATCTTAGGTTCTTCAATGTAGCCACCCTTTGCCTTTGTGACAGCTTTGCACACTCTTGGCATTCTCTCAACCAGCTTCATGAGGAATGCTTTTCCAAACATCTTGAAGGAGTTCCCACATATGCTGAGCACTTGTTAGCTGCTTTTCCTTCACTCTGCGGTCAGACTCATCCCAAATCATCTCAAATTGTGGAGGCCCGGACATCTGATGCAGCACTCCATCACTCTCCTTCTTGTTAAAATAGCCCTTACACGGCCTGGAGGTGTATTGGGTCATTGTCCTGTTGAAAACAAATGATAGTCCCACTAAGCCCAAACCAGATGGGATGGTGTATCGCTGCAGAATGCTGTGGTAGCCATGCTGGTTAAGTGTGCCTTGAATTCTAAATAAATCACAGACAGTGTCACCAGCAAAGCACCCCCACACCATAACATGTCCTACCCCATGCTTTACGGTGGGAAATACACATGTGGAGATCATCCGTTCACCCACAACGCATCTCACAAAGACAAGGCGGTTGGAACCAAAAATCTACAATTTGGACTCCAGACCAAAGGACAAATTTCCACAGGTCTAATGTCCATTGCTTGTGTTTCTTGGCCCAAGCAAGTCTCTTCTTATTATTGGTGTCCTTTAGTAGTGGTTCCTTTGCAGCAATTCAACCATGAAGGCCTGATTTTCACGCAGTCTACTCTGAACAGTTGATGTTGAGATGTGTCTGTTACTTGAACTCTGTGAAGCATTTATTTGGGCTGCAATTTCTGAGGCTAGTAACTCTAATGAACTTATCCTCTGCAGCAGAGGTAACTCTGGGTCTTCCATTCCTGTGGAGGTTCTCATGAGGTCACCCTTGAATGAGTAGGTGTTCTAAAACTTTAGACCGGTGGTGTATATAGTATGTATAAACTGGAAGTAGAAGCCTAAGTGTTGTTGTCCATTAGTTTCCTCCAATTAGGGGAGATATGGTAGGGTTAGGGGAAAATAATAATGGAAAATATAATATTAAAAAATGTATATATGGAGGATTGGAAATGATGCAGAGCATTACATTGATTAAAGCCACGATCTATCTGCAATATTCAAGCTGATCTACCCCCTAAAAACATCTTAGTTAGTTGGTGGTTTACGTGCGGCTGTGCGTTTTGTTGCTAACGTTACTTTGCTACCTGACAACTTTACGGTTTTTGGCGACTCCATTACCCGCAGTATTAGACTTAAAACGAATCATCCAGCGATCATACACTGTTTACCAGGGGGCAGGGCTACCGACGTTAAGGGTAATCTGAAGATGGTGCTGGCTAAAGCTAAAACTGGCAAGTGTAGAGAGTATAGGGATATTGTTATCCACGTCGGCACCAACGATGTTAGGATGAAACAGTCAGAGGTCACCAAGCGCAACATAGCTTCAGCGTGTAAATCAGCTAGAAAGATGTGTCGGCATCGAGTAATTGTCTCTGGCCCCCAGTTAGGGGGAGTGATGAGCTCTACAGCAGAGTCTCACAACTAAATCGCTGGTTGAAAACTGGCCCTCTTTCTGGGACTCACCCACAAACAGGACCAAGCCTGGCCTGTTGAGGAGTGACGGACTCCATCCTAGCTGGAGGGGTGCTCTCATCTTATCTACGAACATAGACAGGGCTCTAACTCCCCTAGCTCCACAATGAAATAGGGTGCAGGCTAGGCAGCAGGCTATTAGCCAGCCTGCCAACTTAGTGGAGTCTGCCACTAGCACAGTTGGTGTAGTCAGCTCAGCTATTCCCATTGAGACCGTGTCTGTCCCTCGACCTAGGTTGGTCAAAACTAAACATGGCGGTGTTCGCCTTAGCAATCTTACTAGAATAAAGACCTCCTCTATTCCTGCAATTATTGAAAGAGATTGTGATACCTCACATCTCAAAATAGGGCTACTTAATGTTAGATCCCTCACTTCCAAGGCAGTCATAGTCAATGAACTAATCACTGATCATAATCTTGATGTGATTGGCCAGACTGAAACATGGCTTAAGCCTGATGAATTTACTGTGTTAAATGAGGCCTCACCTCCTGGTTACACTAGTGACTATATCCCCCACGCATCCCGCAAAGGCGGAGGTGTTGCTAACATTTACGATAGCAAATTTCAATTGACAAAAAACCCAGAAGTTTTTGTCTTTTGAGCTTCTAGTCATGAAATCTATGCAGGCTACTCAATCACTTTTTATAGCTACTGTTTACAGGCCTCCTGGGCCATATACAGCGTTCCTCACTGAGTTCCCTGAATTCCTATCGGACCTTGTAGTCATAGCAGATAATATTCTAATTTTTGGTGACTTTAATATTCACATGGAAAAGTCCACAGACCCACTCCAAAAGAAATTCGGAGCCATCATCAACTCAGTGAGATCAGGGTCCAGAGTAACGCCGAGGTGAGTTGATGATGGCTCCGAATGCCTTTTGGAGTGGGTCTGTGGACTTTTCCATGTGAATATTAAAGTCACCAAAAATTAGAATATTATCTGTCCAACATGTCTCCGGACCTACTCATTGCCACAGTCATACTCTGGACCTAGTTTTGTCCTATGGAATAAATGTGGTGGATCTTAATGTTTTTCCTCATAATCCTGGACTATCGGACCACCATTTTATTACGTTTGCAATTGCAACAAATAATCTGCTCAGACCCCAAACAAGGATCATCAAAAGTCATGCTATAAATTCTCCGACAACCCAAAGATTCCTTGATGCCCTTCCAGACTCCCTCTGCCTACCCAAGGACGTCAGAGGACAAAAATCAGTTAAACACCTAACTGAGGAACTCAATTTAACCTTGCGCGATACCCTAGATGCAGTCGCACCCCTAAAAACTAAAAACATTTGTCATAAGAAACTAGCTCCCTGGTATACAGAAAATACCCGAGCTCTGAAGCAAGCTTCCAGAAAATTGGAACGGAAACGGCGCCACACCATACTGGAAGTCTTTCGACTAGCTTGGAAAGACAGTACCGTGCAGTATCGAAGAGCCCTCACTGCTGCTCGATCATCCTATTTTGATCGAGCAGCAGTGAGGGCTCTTCGATACTGCACGGTACTGTCTTTCCAAGCTAGTCGAAAGACTTCCAGTATGGTGTGGCGCCGTTTCCGTTCCAATTTTCTGGAATTTTCCATTTTAGGACCACTATTGTTTTCACTATATATTTTACCTCTTGGGGATGTCATTCGAAAACATAATGTTAACTTTCACTGCTATGCGGATGACACACAGCTGTACATTTCGATGAAACATGGTGAAGCCCCAAAATTGCCCTCGCTGGAAGCCTGTGTTTCAGACATAAGGAAGTAGATGGCTGCAAACTTTCTACTTTTAAACTTGGACAAAACAGAGATGCTTGTTCTAGGTCCCAAGAAACAAAGAGATCTTCTGTTGAATCTGACAATTCAGTCGTCTCAAATAAAACTGTGAAGGACCTCGGCGTTACTCTGGACCCTGATCTCTCTTTTGACGAACATATCAAGACTGTTTCAAGGACAGCTTTTTTACATCTACGTAACATTGCAAAAATCAGACATTTTCTGTCCAAAAATTATGCAGAAAAATTCCTCCATGCTTTTGTCACTTCTAGGTTAGACTACTGTAATGCTCTACTTTCCGGCTACCCGGATAAAGCACTAAATAAACTTCAGTTAGTGCTAAATACGGCTGCTAGAATCCTGACTGGAACCAAAAAATTTGATCATATTACTCCAGTGCTAGCCTCCCTAAACTGGCTTCCTGTTAAGGCAAGGGCTGATTTCAAGGTTTTACTGCTAACCTACAAAGCATTACATGAGCTTGCTCCTACCCATCTTTCCGATTTGGTCCTGCCTCACATACCTACACCTACGCTACGGTCACAAGACGCAGGCCTCCTAATTGTCCCTAGAATATCTAAGCAAACAGCTGGAAGCAGTGCTTTCTCCTATAGAGTTCCATTTTTATGGAATGGTCTGCCTACCCATGTGAGAGACGCAGACTCGGTCTCAACATTTAAGTCTTTATTGAAGACTTATCTCTTCAGTAGGTCCTATGATTGAGTGTAGTCTGGCCCAGGAGTGTGAAGGTGAACGGAAAGGCACTGGAGCAACCAACCGCCCTTGCTGTCTTTGCCTGGCCGGTTCCCCTCTCTCCACTGGGATTCTCTGCCTCTAACCCTATTACAGGGGCTGAGTCACTGGCTTACTGGTGCTCTTCCATGCCGCCCCTAAGAGGGGTGCGTCACTTGAGTGGGTTGAGTCACTGACGTGGTCTTCCTGTCTGGGTTGGCGCCCCCCCTTGGGTTGTGCCGTGGCGGAGATCTTTGTGGGCTATACTCGGCCTTGTCTCAGAATGGTAATTTGGTGGTTGAAGATATCCCTCTAGTGGTGTGGGGGCTGTGCTTTGGCAAAGTGGGTGGGGTTATATCCTGCCTGTTTGGCCCTGTCCGGGGGTATCATCGGATGGGGCCACAGTGTCTCCTGACCCCTCCTGTCTCAGCCTCCAGTATTTATGCTGCAGTAGTTTATGTGTCGGGGGGCTAGGGTCAGTCTGTTATATCTGGAGTATTTCTCCTGTCTTATCCGGTGTCCTGTGTGAATTTAAGTATGCTCTTTCTAATTCTCTCTTTCTTTCTTTCTTTCTTTCTTTCTTTCTTTCTTTCTTTCTTTCATTCTCTCTCTCTCTCTCTCTCTCTCTCGGAGGACCTGAGCCCTAGGACCATGCCTCAGGACTACCTGGCATGATGACTCCTTGCTGTCCCCAGTCCACCTGGCTGTGCTGCTGCTCCAGTTTCAACTGTTCTGCCTGCGGCTATGGAACCCTGACCTGTTCACCGGACGTGCTACCTGTCCCAGACCTGCTGTTTTCAACTCTCTATTGACAGCAGGAGCGGTAGAGATACTCTCAATGATCGGCTATGAAAAGCCAACTGACATCTCCACCCGGCACAGCCATAAGAGGACTGGCCAACCCTCATAGTCTGGTTCCTCTCTAGGTTTCTTGCTAGGTTTTGGCCTTTCTAGGGAGTTTTTCCTAGCCACCGTGCTTCTACACCTGCATTACTTGCTGTTTGGGGTTTTAGGCTGGGTTTCTGTACAGCACTTTGTGGCATCAGCTGATGTAAGAAGGGCTTTATAAATACATTTGATGTACTTTTGCGCGACTAAGACCTCCTTGGCAAAAATGTCCAAATGTATTACAGATTTCTTGAGCTATATTAGATTCATTCTGACTTTTTTGGAGGTGTACAGTATACTGGCTACAGTGTCTCAAGAGGGACCAACAGTACTATTGCATTTTTTTAATAGTTTTTTAAGCAAATGTCATTTAAGGGAGTATGCGAGGCATAGACGTTCACTTCGCCTAGCAGAGTTCTGCTAGGAGCAATCCAACCTAGTATGCAGACGCCTTTACTCTTTTGGTTTGCCTTAGTCCTTGGGCATAATGTATTGCTTTTGTTCCTGACAATTGAACATGGACTGATAGGAGTTATTCAGTGATTCAGGCATCATACTCTCACCAGTTTTGTCTGTGTTGCAGTTCTTTATGCAGATGTTGCGGGTGGTATAGACGCGTCTCCCCTTGAACTCTTAACTCTTGCCACGGCCCATTCCTTGAGTGCACTACTGCTAATCTGGACTACAGCCGAAATTACAGTGGCAGCATCAACAAGGACTTAATAGTATTGTATTTTCATTGTTTCATATAATTATTTTTCCTTTGCCAATCATTGAAATACTTTCTATACATTTTATGAAGATAAATATTTATATATAATAAACATCATAACGTCATTCCAGTCTCAGCCTCTTCCCCGCCACCAGATCTAAGAACCTGTATTGTACGGTTAGGCAAAGCTCCCCGTGCTCTGGTTTAAATATGTGTTGGCATAGGATCGGCTCCACTTATTTCTCTACCACCTCACGTATACAAAAGAGGTCAGACATTTAGCACTCAACCCAGGCAGTAGGATAAATAATTCACAACAACACTCAAGTTTACAAAAAGAGCCATACTGGATTCATAGCATTAACAGAGTTTACCATTTTGTCGTAATCATAGACATTAATGATGATTATTGGAGGGTCGTCTCTTAATTGGTCCTTACTACCCTCCATGAGGATCTGGTCAAACAGGAGCAGCTCACACCAGGTCGGGGAGAGAGTCTCCTCCATCACCTAAAATACAACCACAAAAAAACAACAAAGGCAGTTATATAGACCTACTGTACATACATGGGTACTTATTTGTGCATGTTTGCATTTCATTACTAAAGACATCATTACTGTATTATTATGGGTACTGCCAGACTTCAAACACATCGTCCAAAAGCCAATTGTAAACTGCATTGTTCCAGATTGTTCTGTGATTTCGAAGGTTGAATTGGGATTTTGTTAGTGCACAAACTGTTGCTTTTCCATGATAGTAGATCATGATAGTAGATAGTAGATGTAATGGGGAATATTTAAGATGAGTAAAAGTTCATATTCGGTTAAGAATGATTAACACATTTTGTTTTCCCTTTCAGTAATACACATGATTTCCAGAGTTCTATTTGTGACTCGGGGTTGATGTTCACGAGACTCGATGCGGTATGTTATGTACTAAACTAATATCTGTTGATAGCGACGGACGCCAGACTAGCTGTACAAGGACACCGATATGTGATTGTATTGATGACCTCGTGTGATTCTGAACACTCTGATTCTGTAGCAGCTGGCAAAGTCGTCAGTGTCTTTTGTGTTGATTGTGTTGATTGTGTCAGCCTCTCGGGCTGATGTTTACAGAACATTGGTACTGTGAGATTAAAATATAAAGGCCTGCGGAGAGAAGGCGAGTCAGACATTTTCTCTGCTTCCGTGCTAGAGGAGTCTCCCTGTTGCAACTTGTATTAAACCAGGTTGATTTATGATTGACAATATATTTTGTTCACCTGAATATCTCCTTTACAGTAGACCATGATAGATCATTTATATGATGGTAAACTGTTCAATTCGTCCTGTATTCTGTCTGGCCATCCTATAGTTGTTTAATTTTCCACTGTATATTATCTTCTATCCCAGAAGTATAGGAGCTCCATTCCTCCCATTGAAACTCAGGTGGCACTCTAGTGGTGGGTTAACAAGTGCCTCCAGTTTGTGACTCACTCACCCGTGAGACCTGGCATTGTGTGGAGAACACCACCTTGGTGAAGGGGTCAGACAGTCCATTGTCATCTGCTGCCACGATGCCACGCGCCTGGTAGATATGGGCACGCAACTGGAAATAGCGGCTGTCTAGAAATACAGAAAAGACGGAGAAACTCATTAAGATGTCAGATTCAAATAATGGGTGTGTAGTTTATCCATTGTGAGTGACAAATTGCAACAGGTTTGTGTATATAGATATAATATCTTTTTTTTTTTTTTACTTTGCTGTTGCAGAGAATTTTCCTGCACCACAGTTCTCTGTCTCAATAGATATCACACCTAAACTATAGCCTACTGTAGCCTATAAAAAGTAATTTCCTGTTTTTTAAAATAATCAAATCCTACTGCAGGATTATTTTACTTGTGCAACGAAACTGGTCTAATTAAGATCCGACATCTGTATGTGTGCCCATCCGTGCATGCCAATGTAAGGGTGTGTGTGGGTGAATAACAATATCTTGACCATTAGTCCAAGAGGGAATTCCCCCTTGGGCCGAGGGTGACACTGATTTTGAAGTCGCAAGGCGGGCTACCTCATCAGATCATGAGCCCAACTCATGTCCACTACATGTGTCAGGCTGCATATGTGTGTGAGTGAGTTTGAGTGTGTGTATTGCATCCGAGGGAGTCATCAGAGGTAAAGGTGGAACTCTTACCCTCGCAGGAGAGTTTGATGGGGGCCATGTTCATAGGGACAGGGATGATGCCCATAGCCTCCTCGTACACAGGCTTGAACTCAGCTGGCAGGCTGCTAACACAGTTCTTGGAGTATTTGGTGATACCAAGCCATAGATACACCTCCAGTTTAGCAAAGATCTCCCCCACTGGGTAACCTGGAGCCTAAAGACACAAGAGAACTTTGATTTGGAGTTTGTTGATTGTTCCACACAGGAATACAAAGTTCTCGAAATTCCATAGAATAACATTCAAATGTAATATGATACTTGTATGAATTAAATTAAACAGTGATACAGATTGTACATTAATACAGTTAGTATAGAACACCATATAGAGAGTTGGGAGATACCTTCAAGTACATGGTGGTGAGTTTCCCACAGTCTTTCCCCCTTTCCTCCTCCACCAAAGAGAAGAGGATGGAGTGAGAGGGGATCCTGGCAAAGGCCACCCGTTTCCCTACACTCATCATCCACACAAACACATCTGGCAGGGTGCTCTGAGGCTGCAGATAGAGAGTGGAAGAGATAGAGGCAGACAGGCAGAAAGACAAAAATAGAAATAGAGTGAGAAAAAAAAAGTCCCCACATAGAAATAGTTAACATCTAAAAGTCAGTAAGAGCTGTTGATCACGTGAGCACTTCCTCATTGTCTCCTTACTGCTGTACTGTTTGCTGCTACTTAGCTACCTGACCTGCCCAACTTTTTGAGTGGCTTTTTACTCTTAATAACTATTTAATCAAACTCTTTATTTAACAAGGTTACCAATGTCTTAGTTTTGTCCTCACACAACTTTTTTAATTAAACTTTTTCACCCTGGGCGCTTTATCTGAACATAGATCTGCAGGACCTCCTCAGGCCGAAAAAAAGCTAAGTAACTTAATGCCGTCTCATTGCAGTTGCTGTACTCTTAATATACAGGAGAACGATCGCCTTACGGTGAGGATAGCCGAGTTGCAAGCTCGGCTTCAGACGCAACCATTAGGCAAAGGCCGATTTTCCCCACTAAGCAAGGAGTCGGTTTCAGAGCCCGAGCCTTCTCCACCCATTACGGGGTCTGAGCCACCGAAGCCTCCCACCATTAGTTCTGACATTGAAAACCCTAGTCATTGGCAACTCCATTACCCGCAATAGTAGGCTTTTTTTTTTTTTTAATCATCCAGCGATCATTCATTGTTTACCAGGGGGCAGGACTACCGACATAAAGGCTAATCTGAAGATGTTGCTGGCTAAGGCTAAAACTGTCAGGTGTAGATTGTATAGGGATATTGTTATCCACGTCGGCATCAACAATGTTAGGATGAAACAGTCAGAGGTCACCAAGCGCAACATAACATTAGTGTGTAACTTAGCTAAAAAGATGTGTTGACATCAAGTAATTGTCTCTGGCCCCCTCCCAGTTGGGGAAGTGATGAGCGCTACAGCAGACTTGCACAACTCAATCGCTGGTTGAAAACTGTTTTCTGCCCCTCCCAAAAGACAGAATTAGTAGATAACTGTCCCTCTTTCTGGGACTCCCACACAAACAGGACCAAGCCTGGCCTGCTGAAGAGTGACGGACTCCATCCAAGCTGGAGGGGTGCTCTCATTTTATCTATCAACATAGACAAGGCTCTAACTATATCTCACATCTCAAAATAGGACTACTTAATGTTAGGTCCCTCACTTCCAAGGCAGTCACAGTCAATGAACTAATCACTGATCGTAACCTTGATGTGATTGGCCTGACTGAAACATGGCTCAAGCCTAATTAATTTACTGTGTTAAATGAGGTCTCTCCTCATTATAAATAACATGAGCACGTCGTCAGAGCGCCTCGTATGTTTGTTGTTGTTCAACGTTGTCAAACGCCGAAACTGAAACCTGTCTTACGCTGAAACCTGAACTAAAGACCTCGGTTTAAAAGCTGACAGTGTTTTTATATACTTGTATTATATTTTCAATCCTGTGGCTCTGTTGGGCTAAATTGCTGTGAGCGCTGCTATCTGTCCCGGGATCCTGTCAGAATACATATAAGGGGAGAGATGCGAAAGCCCAGCTAGCCTAACTGGCTCGGCGGTCTCAAATGGAGGCCGCTATTGAACGTTTCCAGCGTTGCAGGAGCTGTGTTTACTTTGCTTTATTCTGGGACAATGTGGACCGCGTTGACTTTCAATGTAGCAACTGCTTGCTTGCGGAGGACTACAGGAGCAAAGTAGCTACTCTTAGCAAGCAAGTAGAAAACCTACATAAGCTACTGGGGAACCCACGCCCACCTACTTTTTATTTTTCTTCCACCCAAGTAGCCGGACGCCGCTCTGGTCTGGTGGAAGTTTTGCCGCCGTGTCGGTTCTCCACAGCCGACTGGGCAGAGCTAGGCAGAGTTCCATCCCGAAGGGGTCTCCCCCTTCCCTGGTGAACAGAGCTGATCTCGATCCAACCAACCAGCCATGGAGGTATGTCACACGCCATGGAAGTCGAAGAAGGCGTCCTCTGGCAACAGGGCTCTCCATGGAGATGTTGACACAGACCAGAAACAGCTTTGGAAGGCGCTGGATCCAGAGGTTCCGGCGCCTTCGTCCTTGGTGGCTTCACAATCAAGATCGGATCCGGAGGTACCTGCGTCTTCGTCCTCGGTTCTGTCTCCCTCTCCGTTGGCTTCTACCTCGGGTTCAGATCCTCGGAGCTCCCAGCCTCACCAGATCGTAAGGCTGCCTGAGAGATCGGCCCATTCAACATCACCAGCTGTCATCATAGGCAGCTCTATGGTGAGAAACATCTCGGCCCCCAAGGCAAAAACCCGGTGCTACCCAGGAGCATGAGTACAGGACATAACAAGGATGCTTACAACTGTTCTATCACAGATGATGGAAGCTGACACTGTCATAGTCCATGTGGGGTCAAACGACATCAGGAGGGCTAGTTCAAAACAGTTGAAAATTGATTTTGTCCCTGATTGAGTCTGTAATACCAACATGTTTCAAGCAGACCACCATAGTCCCTGTGCCCAAGAACACAAAGGCAACCTGTAGCACTTACGTCCGTAGCCATGAAGTGATTTGAAAGGTTGATAATGGCTCACATCAACACCATTATCCCAGAAACCCTAGACCCACTTCAATTTGCATACCGCCCAAACAGATTTACAGATGATGCAATCTCTATTGCACTCCACACTGCCCTTTCCCACCTGAACAAAAGGAACACTTATCTGAGAATGCTATTCATTGACTATAGCTCAGCAACCAACACCATAGTACCCTCAAAGGTCATCACTAAGCTAAGGATCCTGAGACTAAACACCTCCCTCTGCAACTGGATCCTGGACTTCCTGACGGGCCGCCCCCAGGTGGTGAGGGTAGGTAGCAACACATCTGCCACGCTGATCCTCAACACTGGAGCTCCCCAGGGGTGCGTGCTCAGTCCCCTCCTGTACTCCCTGTTCACCCACGACTGCACGGCCAGGCACGACTCCAAAACCATCATTAAGTTTGCAGACAACACAACAGTGTCTGATCATCGACAACGACGAGACAACCTATAGGGAGGAGGTCAGAGACCTTGCCGGGTGGTGCCAGAATAACAACCTATCCCTCAACATAACCAAGACAAAGGAGATGATTGTGGACTACAGGAAAAGGAGGACCAAGCACGCCCCCATTCTCATCAACGGGGCTGTAGTGGAACAGGTTGAGAGCATCAAGTCCCTTGGTGTCCACATCACCAACAAACTGTCATGGTCCAAACACACCAAGACAGTCGTGAAGAGTGCAAGACAAAGCCTATTCCCCCTCAGGAGACTAAAAAGATTTGGAATGGGTCCTGAGATCCTCGAAAGGTTCTACAGCTGCAACATCGAGAGCATCCTGACTGGTTGCATCACTGCCTGGTACAGCAATTGCTCGGCCTCTGACCGCAATGCACTACAGAGGGTAGTGCGTATGGCCCAGTACATCACTGGGGCTAAGCTGCCTGCCATCCAGGACCTCTACACCAGGCGGTGTCAGAGGAAGGCCCTAAAAATTGTCAAAGATCCCAGCCACCCCTTCATAGACTGTTCTCTCTAATACCGCATGGCAAGCGGTACCGGAGTGCCAAGTATAGGACAAAAACGCTTCTCAACATTTTTTACCCCCATGCCATAAGACTCCTGAACAGGTAATCAAATGGCTACCCGGACTATTTGCATTGTGTGCCCCCCCCAACCCCTCTTTTTATGCTGCTGCTACTCTCTGTTTATCACATATGCATAGTCACTTTAACTATACATTCATGTACATACTACCTCAATTGGGCCGACCAACCAGTGCTCCCGCACATTGGCTAACCGGGCTATCTGCATTTTGTCCCCCCACCCACCACCCCCTCTTTTATGCTACTGCTACTCTCTGTTCATTATTATGCATAGTCACTTTAACCATATAATTTTAACCACATACTCCCTCAATCAGCCTGACTAACCAGTGTCTGTATGAAGCCTCGCTACTTTTATAGCCTCGCTACTGTATATAGCCTGTCTTTTCACTGTTGTTTAATTTCTTTACTTACCTATTGTTCACCTAATACCTTTTTTTGCACTATTGGTTAGAGCCTGTAAGTAAGCATTTCACTGTAAGGTTGTATTCGGCGCACATGACAAATAAATGTTGATTTGATTTGATTTAAAGAACTGATTTTAGCATTAATAGTCTCCAAAAGTGATTTTATTTTAATGCAAATGGTCCAGTACCATCGTTGGGCCGCGGGTGTGAAAGATTCAGCAGACTGCTGGCATTACACATCACAAGATTCTCTCCAGGAATGACTGAGTCCATCCAAATCATCTTGGCTCCTGTACTTTGTCCACACATTTCAAGGCTGCGTTAAAACAATGACTTATCAATGACCCAAGACCAGCTCAGTTAATCCCTACCATTGTGACAATGAGTCGTCATAATGCTGCATCAAATGTACATGATCTTAGGGGCACTGGCAAACACAATGTAAGTAATTTAATTGATGTACCCCTAATTGCACCGAATACATCTGTTTATCCTACAGCTATTGTAAGCAGTAATCATGAGCCTATAAACCAGAGTTACACTGTTAGCACTGAGGCGGTGTGCAAAAGTAGGAAGACCACTTTATGCAGCTCACCCTACACTATCAGCTCCAATGTAAATACCATGAGTAGGTCTACCTCTGATAAGCTTCTCAGTATAGCAATAAAAACAATCAAGCAAACCAGAAAAGTGCTAAAAATAGCCATTTGGGCTAGGGGGCAGTATTTTGACGTCTGAATGACAAAGTAAACTGCCTGTTACTCAGGCCCAGGAGCTAGGATATGCATATAATAGGATAGAAAATACTCTAAAGTTTCTAAAACTGTTAAAATAATGTCTGTGAGTATAACAAAACTGATATGGCAGGTGAAAACCATCCAGAAGTGTTTTTAAATAATTCAGCCCACCACTGATTCCAATGGCTGTCATTTTTAGTATGAAGGGAAAACCTCCCAGATTGCAGTTCCTAGGGCTTCCACTAGATGTCAACAGTCTTTAGAAAGAGTTTCAGGCTTGTTTTTGGAAAAATGAGCTTGAATTTGTAGTTTTTTTAAGTGGCTCCCATTTTGTCTGTAGTGTTTTCACACACGTGGATGAGAGCGCGTACTTTGTTGTTTATCTCCGGTAAAGACAATAACGATTCTCCGTCTTAAATTTGATCATTTATTTACGTATTAAGGTACCTGAGGTTTGATTATAAACATTGTTTGACTTGTTTGGAGAAGTTTATTGGTAACGTTTGGGATTCATTTTGTATGCATTTTGAAGGAGGGAAACCGGTGGATTATTGAATGAAGCGCGCCAGCTAAACTGAGTTTTTGGGGATATAAAGAAGGACTTTATCGAACAAAAGGACCATTTGTGATGTAGCTGGGACCTTTTGGAGTGCCAACAGAAGAAGATCTTCAAAGGTAAGGCATTTATTTTATTCCTATTTCTGACTTTTGTGGCGCACCTACCTGGTTGGAAAATGTTTTTAATGCTTTTGTGTGCTGAGCGCTGTCCTCAGATAATCGTATGGTGTGCTTTCGCCGTAAAGCCTTTTTGAAATCTGACACAGCGGCTGGATTAACAAGAAGTTACCCTTTTTTCTGATGTATGACACTTGTATTGTCATGAATGTTAAATATGACTATTTCTGAAATTTGAATTTCACGCTTTGCAATTTCACCAGATGTTGTCGAGGTGGGTCGCTAGCGCCACGTCTAGCCCAAAGAGGTTTTTAACATATGTAGCCTATGAAACAAGGTCCATGAAGTCAATAACTTGCTTGTAACAGATGACATTCATATTCTGACTATCTCTGAAACTTACTTACAGTAGATAATACCTTTGACGATACAGTGGTAGCAATACATGGTTAAAACATCTACCGAAAAGACAGAAATGCCATCGGAGGCAGCGTTGCGGTCTATATTCAGAACCACATCCTGTAAAGCTTACAGACGATCTAATGTTAAATACTGTTGAAGTAATATGGCTACAGGTTCATCTGTCTCACCTAAAGCCCAGTCTTGTGAGAAGCTGCTATAGACCACCAAGTGCTAACAGTCAGTATCTGGATAATATGTGTGAAATGCTTGATAATGTATGTGATATCAACCGAGAAGTATATTTTATGGGTGCTTTAAATAGACTGGCTATCATCAAGCTGCCCACTCAGGAAAAAAACTTCAAACTGTAACCAGTGCCTGCAACCTGGATTAGGTTGTCAGTCACCCTACCAGGGTATTTACAAACGGCACAGGAATGAAATCAACATGTATTGATCACATCTCTACTAATGTTGCAGATATTTGCTTAAAAGCAGTATCCAGACCCATAGAATTTAGTGATCACAATATAGTAGCCATATCTAGGAAAACCAAAGTTCCAAAGGCTGGGCCTAGTGTGTAAGAGGTCATACAATAAGTTTTGTAGTGATTCGTATTTTGTTCTGTGTAATGAGGAGCAACCAGACGCTGCACTTGACACATTTATAAAACTACTTATTCCAGTTACTAATAACCACACACCCATTAAGAAAATGACTGTAAAACGGTTAAATCCCCTTGGATTGATGAGGACTTGAAAAATGGTATGGTTGAGAGGGATGAGGCAAAAGGTATGGCAATTAGGTCTGGCAGCTTAACTGATTGGCAACCATACTGCAAATTAAGAAATCATGTGACTAAACTAAATAAAAATAAACTACAATATGAAACAAAGATAAATCATATAAAGAATGATAGTAAAAAGCTTTGGGTCACCTTAAATTATTATTATTTATTTTTTTATCATATTGATGCTTTTTTAATTTTTACTAACGACATGCCACTAACTTTGAGTAAAGCCAGAGTTTCTATGTATGCGGATGACTCAGCACTATACACGTTAGCTACTACAGCGACTGAAATGTCTGCAACACTCAACAAAGAGCTGCAGTTAGTTTCAGAGTGGGTGGCAAGGAATAAGTTAGCCCTAAATATTTCTAAAACTAAAAGCATTGGAACAAAACACTCATTAAACCCTAAACCCTTTTGTTACAAATCAACATTTGGAGCAAAACACTCACTAAACCCGAAACCTCAACTAAATCGTGTAATAAATCATGTGGAAATTGAACAAGTTGAGATGACTAAACTGCTTGGAGTAACACTAGATTGTAAACTGTCATGGTCAAAACATATTGATGCAGTAGTAGCTAAAATGGGGAGAAGTCTGTCAATAATAAAGCGATGCTCTGCCTTCTTAACAAAACTATCAACAAGGTAGGTCCTACAGGATCTAGTTTTTAATTTTGCTGGACCTCAGGAAGAGTAGCTGCTGCTTTGGCAGCAGGAAGAAGGGAGGAAGAATCTTGCAGAGAAAAGGAAGCCTGTAAATATGCAGCAGCTGGTCAGACTCCCACATATGGGAAAACCTATGACTTCGTTGAAGAAATAAATATAGAGGGAACTACTAGGCCATATACAGCATTCCTCACTGAGTTCCCTGAATTCCTTTCGGACTTCGTAGTCATGGCAGATCATTTTGATGACTTCAATATTCACATGAAAAAGTCCACAGACCCACTCCAAAAAGCTATTGGAGCCATCATCATCGGACAAAACCCACTGTCTCCAAATCTACACATTGCCACATTCAAACCCTGGATCTAGTGTTGTCCCATGGAATAAATATTGTGGATCTAAATGTTTTTCCTCATAAACCTGGACCACCATTTTATTAATTTTGAAATCGTAACAAATAATCTGCTCTGACCCCCAACCAAGGAATATCAAAAGTTGCGCTATAAATTATTGGACAAGCCACAGATTCCAAGACGGCCTTCCAGACTCCCTCCGCCTACCCAAGGACGTCGGAGTACAAACATCTGTCAACTTCTTATGGCTGCAGGTGCAGTATTGAGTAGCTTGGATGAAAGGTGCACAGAGGTGCCCAGAGTAAACGGCCTGCTACTCAGTCCCAGTTGCTAATATATGCATATTATTAGTATATTTGGATAGAAAACACTCTGAAGTTTCTAAAACTGTTTGAATGATGTCTGTGAGTATAACAGAACTCATAAACCCGAGAAAAGATCCAAAAAGGAAGTGGGAAATCTGAGGTTGGTCATTTTTCAACTCATTCACTATTGAAGATACAGTGGGATATGGGTCATGTTGCACTTCCTAAGGCTTCCACTAGATGTCAACAGTCTATAGAACCTTGTCTGATGCTTCTACTGTGAAGTGGATTGGGCCGAATGAGAGGGGAATGAGTCAGAGGTCTGGCAGAATGCTTTGAGCTTGTGACGCTCGTTCATGTGAGAGCGAGCTCTGTGCCATTTGCTTTTCTGAAGACAAAGGAATTCTCTGGTTGGAACATTATTGAAGATTTATGTTAAAAACATCCTAAAGATGGATTCTATACATCGTTTGACATGTTTCTACGGACTGTAACGGAACTTCTTGACATTTCGTCTGCTCCTAGTGAACGCGCTTCATGACTTTGGATTTGTTTACAAAACGCTCTAACAAAAGTAGCTATTTGGACATAAATGATGGACATTTCATGTTATTTCTGACTTCTGTTGACTGCACAATATGGCGGATATCTTTTTGTCTTGATTGGGCTCTGAGTATTGCATGGTTTGCTTTTTCTGTAAAGCTTCTTTTTTTTGGACCCGACACAGCGGTTGCATTAAGGAGAAGTGGATCTTAAATTCCATGTATAACACTTGTATCTTCGATCAATGTTTATTATGAGTATTTCTGGAAATTGATGTGGCTCTCTGCAAAATCACCGGATGTTTTTGGAACTACTGAACATAACGCGCCAATGTATACTGAGATTTTTTGATATAAATATGAACTTTACCGAAGAAAACATACATGTATTGTGTAACATGAAGTCCTATGAGTGTCATCTGATGAAGATCATCAAAGGGTAGTGATTCATTTTATCTCTATTTCTGCTTTTTGTGACTCCTGTCTTTGGCTGGAAAAATGGCTGTGTTTTTCTGTGATTTGGCAGTGACCTAACATAATCGTTTGTGGTGCTTTCGCTGTAAAGCCTTTTTGAAATCGGACACTGTGGTGGGATTAACAACAAGATTACCTTTAAAATGGCATAAGATAAGTGTATATTTGAGGAATTTGAATTATGAGATTTCTGTTGTTTGAATTTGGCGCCCTGCACTTTCACTGGCTGTTGTCATATCGATCCCGTTATCGATCCCCATATCGATCCCGCAGCCATAAGAAGTTAATTTAAAGGCATTCCAGGTGACGACCTCATGAAGCTGGTTGAGAGAATGCCAAGAGTGTGCAATGCTGTCATCAAGGCAAAAGGTGGCTATTTGAAGAATCTCAAATATAAAATATATTTTGATTTGTTTAACACTTTTTTGGTTACTACATGATTCCATATGTGTTATTTCATAGTTCTGATGTCTTCACTATAATTCTACAATGTAGAAAATAGTAAAATAAAGAAAATCCTTTGAATGAGTATGAGTTCTAAAACTTTTGACCGGTAGTGTAAATACAAAATTATGTGGAGTGATGTAAAGCTCGCCGCCATTGGACTCTGGAACAGGGGGAACACGTTCTCTGAAGTGATGAATCACGATTCACCATCTGGCAGTCCGACTGACAAATCTGGGTTTGGCGGATGCCAGGAGAACGATACCTGCCCAAATTTATAGAGCCAACTATAACATTTGGTGAAGGAGGAATAATGGTCTGGGGCTGTTTTTCATGGTTTGGGCTAGGCCCCTTAGTTCCAGTGAAGGGAAATCACTACAGCGTACAATGACATTCTAGACGAGTCTGTGCTTCCAACTTTGTGGCAACAGTTTGGGGAAGGCCCTTCCCTGTTTCAGCATGACAATGCCCCTGTGCACAAAGCAAGGTCCATACAGAAATTGTTTGTTGAAATCTGTGTAGAAGAACTTGACTGGCCTGCACAGAGGCCTGACCTCAACTCCATCGAACACCTTTGGGATGAATTGGTACACCGACTGCGAGCCAGGTCTAATCACCCAACATCAAGTGCCCGACCTCATTAACGTTCTTGTGGCTGAATGGAAGCAAGTCCCCGCAGCAATGTTCCAACATCTAGTGGAAATCCATCCCAGAAGAGTGGAGACAATTATAGCAGCAAAGGGGGCACCAACTCTTTATTAATACCCATGATTTTGGAATGAGATGTTTGACGAGCAGGTGTCCACATACCTTTGGTCATGTAGTGTCTCTCTTTGATTTGGTGCTACCGTATATACCTACACGTAAACTATGATCACAAGACACATGCCTCCATATTGTCCCTAGAATTTTATAAGCAAACAGCTGGAGGCAGGGCTTTCTCCTGTAGAGCTACATTTTTATGGAATGCTCTACCTATCCAGGTGAGTTACGCAGACTCGGTCTCGACCTTTAAGTCTTTACCGAAGACTCATCTCTTCAGTAAGTTCTATGATTGAGTGTAGTCTGGTCCAGTGGTGCGAAGGTGAATGGCAAGTGACGAACCGCCCTTGCTGTCTCTGCCTGGCCGTCTCCCCTCTCTACTGGGATTCTCTGCCTCTGAACCTATTAAGGGGGCTGAGTCACTGGCTTACTAGTGCTCTTCCATGCCGTCCCTAGGAGGGATGCATCACACCAGGTTTTCTTCACTATACACTATACTTGAGTGGGTTGAGTCACTGACGTGATCTTCCTGTCCGGTTTTGTGCCCCCTCGGGCTCGTGCGGTGGAGGAGAATTTTGTGGGCTATGCTCAGCCTTGTCTCAGGGTAGTAAGGTGGCGGTCTGTTGATATCCTTTTAGTGGTGTGGAGGCTGTGCTTTGGCAAAGTGGGTGGGGTTATATCCTGCCTGGATGGCCCTATCCGGGGGGTATTGTCAAACTCAGTGTCCACAGACCCCCCCTGTGTCTCAGCCTCCAGTATCTATGCTGCAATAGTCTATGTGCCGGTGGGCTAGGGTCAGTCTATTCTATTTGGTGAAATTGTCCTGTCTTATCTGGTGTCCTGTGTGAACTTAAGTATGCTCTTAATTCTCCCATTTCTCTCTCTTTCTCTCCCCTCCCAGAGGACCTGAGCATTAGGACCATGCCTCAGGACTATCTGGCCTAATTACTCCTGGCTGTCCCCTTTGTGGCATCTGCTGATGTAAAAAGGGCTTTATAAATACATTTGTTTGAATTCGATTGAAAGACCCAATCCCACCCCTGCAAAGCCCTCGCTTCGACTCACTTCTTTCGTCAGGAGTTGGAGCCTCTTTAGGATCCTCTTGGTGTCTGTCAGTCTTTCCTTCACTGTACGTCTGGTCACCTTCCGCCTCACTCGCAGAGACTGCTTGGCTAGGACAATCTGAGGAAAGAGATGTATATATTTACATTAAAAAAAGATAAAACAGTACAACATACAGTGGGGCAAAAAAGTATTTAGTCAGCAACCAATTGTGCAAGTTCTCCCACTTAAAAAGATGAGAGAGGCCTGTAATTTTCATCATAGGTACACTTCAACTATGACAGACAAAATGAGAAAAAAAATTCCAGAAAATCACATTGTAGGATTTTTAATAAATGTATTTGCAAATTATGGTGGAAAATAAGTATTTGGTCAATAACAAAAGTTTCTCAATACTTTGTTATATACCCTTTGTTGGCAATGACAGAGGTCAAACGCTTTCTGTAAGTCTTCACAAGGTTTTCACACACTGTTGCTGGTATTTTGGCCCATTCCTCCATGCAGATTTCCTCTAGAGCAGTGATGTTTTGGGGCTGTTGCTGGGCAACACGGACTTTCAACTCCCTCCAAAGATTTTCTATGGGGTTGAGATCTGGAGACTGGCTAGGCCACTCCAGGACCTTGAAATGCTTCTTACGAAGCCACTCCTTTGTTGCCCGGGCGGTGTGTTTGGGATCATTGTCATGCTGAAAGACCCAGCCACGTTTCATCTTCAATGCCCTTGCTGATGGAAGGAGGTTTTCACTCAGAATCTCACGATACATGGCCCCATTCATTCTGTCCTTTACACGGATCAGTCGTCCTGGTCTCTTTGCAGAAAAACAGCCCCAAAGCATGATGTTTCCACCCCCATGCTTCACAGTAGGTATGGTGTTCTTTGGATGCAACTCAGCATTCTTTGTCCTCCAAACACGACGAGTTGAGTTTTTACCAAAAAAGTTCTATTTTGGTTTCATCTGACCATATGACATTCTCCCAATCTTCTTCTGGATCATCCAAATGCTCTCTAGCAAACTTCAGATGGGCCTGGACATGTACTGGCTTAAGCAGGGGGACACGTCTGGCACTGCAGGATTTGAGTCCCTGGCGGCGTAGTGTGTTACTGATGGTAGGCTTTGTTACTTTGGTCCCAGCTCTCTGCAGGTCATTCACTAGGTCCCCCCGTGTGGTTCTGGGATTTTTGCTCACCATTCTTGTGATCATTTTGACCCCACGGGGTGAGATCTTGCGTGGAGCCCCAGATCGAGGGAGATTATCAGTGGTCTTGTATATCTTCCATTTCCTAATAATTGCTCCCACAGTTGATTTCTTCAAACCAAGCTGCTTACCTATTGCAGATTCAGTCTTCCCAGCCTGGTGCAGGTCTACAATTTTGTTTCTGGTGTCCTTTGACAGCTCTTTGGTCTTGGCCATAGTGGAGTTTGGAGTGTGACTGTTTGAGGTTGTGGACAGGTGTCTTTTATACTGATAACAAGTTCAAACAGGTGCCATTAATACAGGTAACGAGTGGAGGACAGAGGAGCCTCTTAAAGAAGAAGTTACAGGTCTGTGAGAGCCAGAAATCTTGCTTGTTTGTAGGTGACCAAATACTTATTTTCCACCATAATTTGCAAATAAATTCATAAAAAATCCTACAATGTGATTTTCTGGATTTTTTTTCTCATTTTGTCTGTCATAGTTGAAGTGTACCTATGATGAAAATTACAGGCCTCTCTCATCTTTTTTAAGTGGGAGAACTTGCACAATTGGTGGCTGACTAAATGCTTTTTTGCCCCACTGTATAACATTATTACACCACTACATATCTACAATACAAAATGCATAATACCGCCATACAACAATATTACAATGTACGTGTGTGTAGAGTGCGTATGCATGTGTCTGTACCTGTGTGTGTCTCTTCATAGATACCATATCACAGGATAGAAACAGAGTATCGATATAATCCGTGAGAATTGTGTTTATAATGTGGATTGAGATAATAACGGATGAGATTAGTGGCTCATGTTTTTGCCTCACTCACAATGTTCTTCTTGATAAACTCCTTGCGGAATTTGTCCAGGTTGTTGCGCTTCGCCGGTGTCTTCCTATCTGAGTTGGCGTTGTACTGCCTTCAGGGCAGGGAGAGACATGGTCATTTTTATTATTAAATAGTTTTATTTATTTTACCTTTATTTTACCAGGTAAGCTGACTGAGAACACATTCTCATATAAAGCAACGACCTGGGGAATAGTTACAGGGGAGAGGAGGGGGGATGAATGAGCCAATTGTCAGCTGGGGATGATTGGTAAACATTTAAAAGCATCATGGTAACCTACTGTAAGCAATTGACTAAAATGCTACAGGTTGTCCACTTGTTGTTTCCAAATGCTGAGATGGTATTGTGGCAACTCACTTGCAACTCGTGACAAACTCCAAAAGCACCTCCCGTAAGCGCTCCTTGGCATTGCTCCTTGGTCTCTTTAGAAGTTTCTCCACCTCATCAATGCCATATTCCTAATGAAGAGGGAACAGCCCTCAACATCAGTATCTTTGCGGCTTCCAGGGAACCGATGGAGATCAGGTCACAAGTTAAGCACAGGTTACAGTATTTAGATCTGAGATCACTTACCAGCCTATCAGCCATCTTGTGCAGCCAGTTGACATTGTGGTAACGGAAGCAGTGGTCCTCGAAATGGGTCCACAGAAACATACAAGGCTTCTCATATACCATCGGGACACAGCTAAATGATCTGTAAATGTAAAAAAAAAATAAAAAAAATAAGATTTACACTGCCCTGGTATCTATCTGGAAGATGGCTGGGGTGCATCCATTGTTAGTTTGTCTGTTGATATTTTATCAGATGAATAAGACTTTGAGTTACCTGTCATACTCAGTAAACTGTGGTCTTCTCGGAGCAGTGATAGAACTGTCCTGTGACCCAGGGCTTGGAATATCCTCCCTCTCCAGTTCATCTTCTGATGATTCCAACAGAGACTGTCTCTCACTGCTTAGATCCTCTCTGCTCTGACTCTTCTTTGGATTCACTACCACCTCTGCTGCCTTACCGTAGTTCCCTGTTCACATCCAAAAATACACAACACACAGACTATATCTCAGTGAAAAGACCTTGACAAAATCCATGTTTGATAGAAAAACAATTATGGGCACTGAAAAGTGAACCTGTATTGCAACACTTCAAGGTGGATGTAACTGCACCACCAGGGGCAGATTTCAGTAATGTATTTCATTACATAGGTTATAGTTAGATGATTGCTAATTAACTTGGCACTAATCCCAGCAATGTCTAGTTTCTTATCTTGAAAAAGTGGGCAAAATGTCACAGTATTACCAATGGACAACTCAAAGGTCACTGGCTTGCTTCCAATGATGGGATCAATCATGGTCACTTCAAAGAGGGATGCGAACAGCAAAAATTCTTCCTTTTCTCCAAAGAAATTCTGTAAGACAAAATGAGACAAGTTGTCAAATACACCAGGCAGTCTTCTGTAACAAGAACACAAGAAGAGGGGTCTTAAGTACTCAAACTTAAACAATCAGGCACTAATAATGCAGCAAATGGTATGCCAGAGTGGGTTTATTATCGTGTTAGGTTTCTGGGGGATGTAGGCGGTGCTGACCTCAGGCAAGGGATGAATCTCCTCCACCTCCACAGTCACAGCCCCGGGTACCTCTGTACCTGCCTCCTCAGACTCCTCTGCAGGCCCCCCAGAGCCTGGTGCTGCTACACATCACACCAACAACAACAAATCACCAAAGCTTGCAGAACAACCCATCCCTTCCTATGCTTAGCCTTTAACTGATGGCACCGCACTATACCATAAAACAACATCACACAGACCAACTAACAACATACTAAACTGCAATCAAAAATACAACAACCATTGTAACTTGTACAATAACTGTTTGCTACCTTCTTGCTTCTTTTCCTTGGACTTCCGGCTTTTCTTCTTGAGGGAGAGCTTGCCAAGGGCGCTCCTGGCACCGGCTGTGGCCTTGCTGTTCTCCCCGGCAGCAGTGTTGGGGGAGGAGTAGACCTCCACACTGAGAGACAGCAGCATGCGGCCCCGGTAGAAGATGCCCTCGCTCAGACCTTCGTTCAGAACCTGGTGGATGTCGCCCAGGGCAGAGTTCTGAGGGGAGCCGTACAGGTTGATCCAGGACGGGCCAAAGGTGGGGTTGAACCCTGGAGAGGATGGAAAGGATGAACCCAGGGAGACCACACCAGAGAGAGGGGAATGATAATGTCATTACTGAGAGATACAGTATAATTGACAGATGGATGTTTACATCAAATTTGTAATAGACAGGACCAAAGACGGTAACACCTCCTACAAATACCATCTCCATCATGCATTATAAGTGCATTAATGTTATGAGCTATGCATAATGCAATATAATACACAGCATAATAATTCCGTTATGTAATTTTATCATACAGCATTATGAACAGGCAAAATTTTGCCTAATTAACATTGTGATACATATTTGTTGAGGAAGAGGGTGGAATGTGAATATATCCCTTGATTATAATTTTTATAAGGCATTATGACAGTACATATTGTATTATACATGGGTGGAAATGGGGGGGGGGGGGGGGGGGGGGCGGGTTCTGGGAGTGAAATCCCAGGGAGAACACTGGGAAATCCTTTTGACATGCAAAAAGAAATGGGAATTCTACATTGAATTCAATTAGTGAAATAATTTTGATTCGTAAGAATTGGTTCCCAGAGTATTTTTTTTCTCCATTTCCACCCCTGATTATACATCTTTATCCGCAGTTATAAACAACCGTGTTGTGCATGCATAGCATTATGCAGATTAGAATATAAATGTGCATTATAAAGAAGTTATTATAAGGTAAGTGTTACTTAAGACAATTCCTATATTTTTATAGTAAATCCCTTCCCCCAAGAAAAACCTTTATCATTCTGTCGATAGTAGCTTTGGACCGCAACATGGATCTTGACAGGACATTGGGCTTAGATGTATCATAGTTGTGCGAAGCTCCAGTGCCTGGCGTCTGAAATCAATACAGACCTAAAGTATACCGTTTCACCCCAAAAATGTTTCCTGTCAACAAAGGCATATTCATAATCTCCAAGAACAATACTTACCACCAGGCAACATGTTCAACTCTGACTCATTAGATACATTTAGATTATATAAATCGTATCAAAACATGCTTAGTACTGTTAGAAAGGTAAGAACCATGGGATTCTGATACAGGTGTCACCCACAACTTGACTATTACAGAGCCAGAGCAACAGCATGCAAAGAAAAGCTATTTATTATTTTTTTTTTTTACATTTTTGTCACCATGTTGGGGAATTTTTTGTTGTTGAAAGTCTAGGTTTTAAATAAAATATCTCACTAACTTAGGGTGACCACATTTAAAATACCCAAATGGGGGACAACAGGATGATATTGTGGGACATTCGTGGGCCAGTGTATCCAACATGAATAATTTTTAGAAGCAGCACTCCCCCCGTTGGAAGATGCATAAAACGCATACATATATTGCAACGTCTGCCTATGCCCAAACATAGTAAAAAAATATATTTAAAATAATAAGACATCCTCAAACCCCAAATAAGGCATACCTAATTTCAAAATGATAATTCTTCACGTTTTGCTGTGAAACATCCAAGCTACATCTGCATGCCAATCATTTGATCTCAATCATTTTTATGGGAATATGCATTTAGATCTTCTTGGAATTACTGTTTTGTAAGCCAATTAGAGCAGATGGCGTTAACAAACTATATAGCCTTTATGTATTTTGTTTAAATTAAAGCACATTCTGCCTAGTGGCGCACACTGCTGAGTTTTGGACGCATGCAAATAATTTCTGGACTATACGGCTAACCATCCTAAAATATAATTAGAAACGAGGTGGTGTTTTTGATGTAACAGTAAGGCTATGCTATTATATCTGATTCTGTTATGTAGAACACTCATAATCATTATGTGATCTTCCAAGACATTGATTCAGCTTTGATCTAACTTTACTAAATGAGCACCATTGTGAGGGTGCAGTGCGCTCCAGGAGCATCACACCCCTGTTCCTGCTGCACCAAACAAGCTAATTGATGAGCACCAAGTACTACTATTTTGCCTTGCACAAAATTTGGTGATACAGAAACGAGAGACAGCGTGTGGCTGTTTTATGAAAATCTGGGAATATTTAGCCAAGGAAATATTTCTGGTTGGTCTCAGGGAATGTAAAACAGTTAGGAATGGAGACGTTCAAAATGGGATTGAGTAAAGCAGCAGCAAATATGTTGAATGAGCAACTAATGAGCATGGAGAGCCTCACAAGTTTGACAAAATTAACTTGTCTTTCAGTCTAAAATGTACTTACTTTAGTAGCTCTTAGTCAGAAGTAACTGTCCTCTCCAAATTTTGCTGGAATTTCAACCTGGACTCAGGGTTAGGTAACATAGTAAACCAAATGTAGTAACCAAAAAAGTGTTAAAACAAATCAAAATATATGATATATTTGAGATTCGTCAAAGTAGCCACCCTTTGTTTTGATGACAGCTTTGCACACTCTTGGCATTTTCTCAACCAGCTTCATGAGGAAGCCGGAATGCATTTCGATTAACAGGTGTGCCTTGTTAATTTGTGGAATTCCTTTCCTTAATGCGTTAGAGCCAATCAGTTGTGTTGTGACCAGGTAGGGGTGGTATACAGATGATAGTCCTATTTGGTAAAACACCAAGTCCATATTATGGCAAGAACAGCTCAAATATGCAAAGAGAAACGACAGTCCATCATTACTTTAACACATAAAGGTCAGTCAATACGGAAAATTTCAAGAACTTTGTGCAGTTTAAAAAAACGTAAAACGCTATGAAGAAACTGTCTCTGGGAAGTCCCAGAGTTACTTCTGCTGCAGAGGATAAGTTCATTAGAGTTAACTGCACCTCAGACTGCAGTCAAAATAAATGCCTCACAGAGTTCAAGTAACAGACACATCTCAACATCAACTGTTCAGAGACTGCGTGAAGCAGGCCTTCATGGTCAAATTGCTGCAAAGAAACAACTAATAAAGGACACCAATAAGAAGAAGAGACTTGCTTGGGCCACGAGCAATGGACATTAGACCGGTGGAAATCTGTCCTTTGGTCTGATGATTCTAAATTTGAGGATTTTGGTTCCAACCGCCGCGTCTTTGTGAGACGCAGAGTAGATGAACAGATGATCTCCGCATGTGTAGTTCCCACCGTGAGGCATGGAGGAGGAGGTGTGAAGGTTTAGGGGTGCTTTGCTGAGGACACTGTGTGTGATTTATTTATAATTCAAGAAACACTTAACCAGCATGGCTACCACAGCATTCTGCAGCGATACGCCATCCCATCTGGTTTGCGCTTAGCATCCAGCCAAAGTTACTAACCACTTTTGGAGCTAACTGGGACTCTCAAATTGTATCCTAATGTCGACAGCAGATAAAAGTTGTATTCATAACATGAATAACTTAGCTAATATACTTTTTTTTTAATAAGTTATATTAACTGGCTAGCTAGCTAGTGTTAGCAACATTGGGTGGTCAATAAGACTGAGCGCTAGCTAACCAGCTGAGCTAGCAAACAATGTAACAAAAGTATAATTTCGGATTCTAAAAAATATTCCAGGAATATTTCAGGAATCCCAGTAGCATGTACCCCTGGTGCACTGTTTAATTATTTAGCCATTTAAACAATTCGTTTTTTGGATGACAATGTATCAATTTTTGCAATGCCCTCAATGGCTTCCATGCGTTTAAAATGTAAGCTTGTCCAAGGTGTCGGACTCAACAACAGTTGATTGGTTGCCACAAATTCTGGGGCGCGGCTTAGCATAGGGTAAATCACTATTCTAAAAGGATTGTAGATTTTTTTTAAGAGGGAAAAAAAGTGACATCTTTTAACTCATGGTGGCGCTCTAAACATGTACAGTTCCCATAGGTGTAGGGCTTGTACAACGAGCCATGCCTTAATCTTTCGTATTACAGGAACTACAGTACATAGAAGAAAAACTGAAGTCGTAACCTTTTCACTGATGTAATCAGATCTCATGTCTAATTCCCAGTGCGTCCACTAACCGCAGTAGCAGATCACATGACGTGACTTTGCCACTTGAAACCAGATGTGTCTGGTTTCATCTGGTTTGGGTAGCGAACTGAACTGATTTTCAAGCCTGTCAATTTAAAACTGCCTGGTGGGAAGTATTGTTCCTAGAGATTATGGATATGCCTTTGTTGAAGGGATTTTTGGGGGGATGAAACCGTTCACACTTTAGGTCTGTACTGATTTCGGACGGCAGGCACTGTCACCTCACGCAACTAGGATCCATCTAAGCCCAAAGTCCCATCAATATCCTAGTTGTGGTCAGGATCCAACTTGTGGTAAGAAGCTATGGCGATAGTAGTCTGCTAAAAAGAGAGTTTAGGTCTTCTGCTGCAGACGCTACCATTTCTGTTGGGGTTGGAGATTTGCTGCATGTCAAGAAAGTGTGTCCCCACTGCCACATCGCCAATGTTGGCATCATCCAGGATCTGCACTTTGATTCGCCGGGCAAGGGGAGGAAACTGCTCGATGAAAGAGATCTGCTCATTCCACTCAGGAGTGTTGGTGTTGGACTCCACTGACGTCTCACCCTTTAATAAAAAGCAGTATTTCTCAATTGAAGCAGTCCATTGATACATTCACATACTGTAGGTCTTACAATTAAATTATAAAAATCAGGCTAGTTTCATTTTAGATAAAGGTTAATTATTTGATTTTAAAAAACTCCCAAAAGCCGGAGAGCGGTTTAGTGCTATTGTAATCCTAGTCTTACAGTACATCAAGAGAAGGAATGCAGTAAAGGAAATATAGGGTTGTGCCATGATGTGAATGAGGTGACAAGGCAGCCACAGTGACACACTCCATTTGTTTGGAAACAGTGGTGTGTTTGCCATTACCTTACCAGGAAAGGCAGAGTGTACTGTACAAATAAAGGGACCACAACCCAGTAAACAAATAGTGGATGTATTGTAAGAGTGTGTGTTGTTGGGAGTTGAGTCATAGAAACACAAGCATATCACAGGGAGGACATAGATGGCGTGTATGACACCAGGCGGGTAGAGTTGAGAGGAACTCAAATAAGGAAGAGACATCCCATATTAAAAAATATTACAGTTTAGTATATAATACTGCTGTACTTACTAGAGAAGTATGTAGTATACTGTAGAATACTATACTACACACTGTAGTGTCCCTCGTTCATGTGTAGTACTTACTATTGACACATTGGATCCTGGTCTGCTTAAGTGTGCAACGCCCATCAATGTTGGCTTGATAACCCACATTTTTAAATTAACATTGTTGTCAAGAAATATTCCAAAAGTATGGAAATCAGCTCTTGTGCTGAGACTCCATTATGTTTAATTAGGCATTCCAGTTAAGAACAAATTCTTATTTACAATGAAAGCCTACCCCGGCCAAACCCTAATCCGGACGACGCTGGGCCAATTGTGCGCAGCCCTATGGGACTCCCAATCATGTCCGGTTGTGATACAGCCTGGAATAGAACCAGGGTCTATAGTGACGCCTCTAGCACTGAGATGCAGTGCCTTAGACTGCTGCGCCACTCTGGGCCCTAATTATAGCCCCATTTAAGGCTTCGTTGTCTAGCTAAGATTCTTGAATCCTTGGTATATGTACAACTTTTCTCTTTTCTATCTGAGAAATGTATTTTGAATGTAAACCAATCAGGGTTTAGGCCTAGGCATAGCACTATTACAGCAATCACTTTAGTTGTTAATGATCTTGTCAATGATTTAGACACTAAAATGAAATGTGCTGCTTTGTTTGTGGACCTGTCAAAATCTTTTGATACTATTGAACATTTTATTAAATAAGTTGTCCTCGATAGGCCTGAGCTGTGACGCCTGTTCATGGTTTCATGATTATCTTAGTGACAGATCTCACGCCATCGTGATTGATGGGGTTAAAGGAAAACTCCACCCAAAAACAATATTTTTCTATTTCTTTAGAAAACGTGATTGCTGACAAGCAAAACATTCTTGGGGACTATGTCAACAATGGACTAATGAAACAAATACCAAAAGATCGTTTTGGGTGGAATTTTCCTTTAAGTCCGAATTTCTTGAAGTACGTAAAGGTGTTTCGTGGGGTTGAAACTAGAACTTCTTCTTTTCATTTTTTATATAAATGCTAATGGTCAATCAAAATGTAATTTAATCTATATGCAGATGATACTATTATGTACGCAATTTACCCAACTGCTGACCTGGCTGTGGCAAGACTACAGTCTGATTTTTCAGTTGTAGGAAGTCCTTACTGATTTAAAACTCGTACTTAATACGTGCAAAACAAATACGTTGTTTTCAAGTTCATGTAAGATTGTCTCAGCTGGATTACATCTTTACTCATCGGATGGTTCTTTAATCGAACGAGTCCCTGCATACAAATGCCTTGGTATGTAGAATGACAATGATTTATTGTTTAAAAAACATACGACTGAGCTTGTTTTAGAAACTAAGATTTAAAGTGTTTTTTTCTTTTTTACAGAAACAGATGTTGTCTCTCTCTAGTCAGCAGGAAGCAGATTGTGCAGTCAATCTTTCTACCTGGTCTTGATTATGGTGATACTATTTATCAAAGTGCAGCTGCTTTTAATTGTAAACCCTTGGATGCCGTTTTATCACAGGAGACAGTTGTAGCCTAGTGGTTAGAGTGTTGGGCCAGACACCGAAAGGCTGCTAGATCGAATCCCCGAGCTGACAAGGTAAAAATCTGTCGTTCTGCCCCTGAACAAGGCAGTTAACCCACTCTTCCTAGGCCGTCATTGTAAATAAGAATTTGTTCTTAACTGACTTGCCTAGTTAAATAAAAAAATGTAATAAAAAATTGACACCCTGTCAAAATAAAGGTTAAATAAAAAATACAAAAATAAAAACTATAGAATGTTGCAGTATATTGTAGAACATCCACACAAAACAATCACTGTAGTATATACTACAGTAATGTCCAAAACCTACTTACAGGTTATAGAAAATGTGCTATTTTAGTATTTCTCCAGTAGGTTTCCTGAAGGAGAAAGCCTCCACTTCTATGTCACATATAATAAAACAAAAACACTACAGTAAATACTACAGTATACTACAGTCCGCAAAAACACTACATTACACAATAGTATATACTACAGTTCTTTTATTTATTTATTTTATTATTTATACTATAGTTAACTGTTAACTGTAAATACTACAGTATACTACAAAAACTAATACTACAGTTCTTTTATTTATTTATTTTATTATTTATACTATAGTTAACCGTTAACTGTTAACTGTAAATACTACAGTATACTACAAAAAGACTACATTACACTATAGTATATACTACAGTTATTTTATTTATTTATTTATTTTATTATTTATACTATAGTTAACTGTTAACTGTTAACTGTAAATACTACAGTATACTACAAAAACACTACATTACACTATAGTATATACTACAGTTCTTTTATTTATTATTTATACTATAGTTTACTGTTAACTGTAAATACTACAGTATACTACAAAAACACTACATTAATTACTATAGTATATATTGAAGTTTTATTTTATTTATTTATACTACAGTAAAGTCAGCAAAAACACTACAGTACAGCAAAAACACTACAGTGAATACTACAGTACTTAAATGCAGGGCTCATCTGCAAAATAGGCCATTAAATAAATGTTTTTCTTAAAATTGTATACTACAGTATTTTCTCATGTGAACTGGCACAACAAAGAAAACCCTGCACTAATGACTGAATAAACAAAACCAACAAAACCATTTAATAGACTATTTGTTATATGAATGCGACCGAAATTGATTTGATATACATTATTTCTAGCATATATCCAACAGATTGGGGTCAATTCCATTTAAATTCAGTCAATTCAGGAAGTAAATTTTCCTCATGACGAAAATGGAATTGGAATTTCAGTTTACTTCCTGAATTGACAGAATTGAAATGGAATTGATCAAAACCTTGTTATTCAAAATCTAAAAGAACCTGTACCTGTTGGCCTGCGAATGTGACCTGCACGTAAGGGTCAATGAAGACCTTCTTGTCCCCCATCATCTTAGAGAAGCTACCCAGGAAGCCAGCGCTCATACTGGGTAAACCTTCTGCCTTGTAGATCTTCACCAGGAACTTAGCCCAAGGCCTCTCCATTGGCATTCTCTTGGGCAAGAGCAGGTTCCTACACAGAGAGGAAAGCAACATGAGCCCAATTTCAATTCAAATCAATACAACTTAAGTTATCCTCTCAGAGGCAATTAAGAAAGAAAAATCCAGGAATAGTGAGCAGTTTTAGCTTTCCTGCATCAATACTTTTTTGTTGTTGAATTAATTAACAATACGGGCAGAAGAAAAATAAAATGGGAAATCAGCCAATGAATTCAAGTAATAAACACAGCAAAAAAAGAAACATCCCTTTTTCAGGACCCTGTCTTTCAAAGACAATTCATAAAAATCTGAATAACTTCACAGATCTTCATTGTAAAGGGTTTAAACACTGTTTCCCATGCTTGTTCAATGAACCATAAACAATTAATGAACATGCACCTGTGGAACGGTCGTTAAGACACTAACAGCTTACAGACGGTAGGCAATTAAGGTTACAGTTATGAAAACTTAGGACACGAAAGAGGCCTTTCTACTGACTCTGAAAAACACCAAAAGAAAGATGCCCACGGTCCCTGCTCATCTGCGTGAATGTGCCTTAGGCATGCTGCAAGGAGGCATGAGGACTGCAGATGTAGCCAGGGCAATAAATTGCAATGTCCGTACTGTGAGACGCCTAAGACAGCGCTACAGGGAGACAGGACGGAAAGCTGATCGTCCTCGCAGTGGCAGACCACGTGTAAAAACACCTGCACAGGATCGGTTCATCCGAACATCACACCTGCGGGACAGGTACAGGATGGCAACAACAACTGCTTGACCTACACCAGGAACGCACAATCCCTCCATCAGTGCTCAGACTGTCCGCAATAGGCTGAGAGAGGCTGGGCTGAGGGCTTGTAGGCCTGTTGTAAAGCAGGTCCTCACCAGACATCACCGGCAACAACGTCGCCCTACGGGCACAAACCCAACGTCACTGGACTAGACAGTACTGGCAAAAAGTGCTCTTCACTGATGAGTCGCGGTTTTGTCTCACCAGGGGTGATGGTCGGATTCGTGTTTATCGTCAAAGGAATGAGCGTTACACAGAGGCCTGTACACTGGAGCGGGATCGATTTGGAGGTGGAGGGTCCGTCATGGTCTGGGGCAGTGTGTCACAGCATCATCGGACTGAGCTTGTTGTCATTGCAGGCAATCTCAACGCTGTGCGTTACAGGGAAGACATCCTCCTCCCTCATGTGGTACCCTTCCTGCAGGCTCATCCTGACATGACCCTCCAGCATGACAATGCCACCAGCCATACTGCTCGTTCTGTGCGTGATTTCCTGCAAGACAGGAATGTCAGTGTTCTGCCATGGCCAGCGAAGAGCCCGGATCTCAATCCCATTGAGCACGTCTGGGACCTGTTGGATCGGAGGGCTAGGGCTAGGGCCATTCCCCCCAGAAATGTCCGGGAACTTGCAGGTGCCTTGGTGGAAGAGTGGGGTAACATCTCACAGCAAGAACTGGCAAATCTGTTGCAGTCCATGAGGAGGAGATGCACTGCAATACTTAATGCAGCTGGTGGCCACACCAGATACTGACTGTTACTTTTGATTTTGCTCAGGGACACATTATTCCATTTCTGATAGTGTCACGTTCCTTACCTGTTTTCCTTGTTTTTGTATGTGTTTAGTTGGTCAGGGCGTGAGTTGGGGTGAGCATTCTATGTTATGTGTTTCTATGTTGGGTTAAATGTGTTGCCTGATATGGTTCTCAATTAGAGGCAGGTGTTTGACGTTTCCTCTGATTGAGAACCATATTAAGGTAGGCTGTTCTCACTGTTTGTTTGTGGGTGATTGTTCCTGTGTCTGTGTCTGTTTGCACCACACGGGACTGTTTCGTTTGTTCGTTCGTTTGGCTAGTCTTTCCTGTTCGTGCGTTCTTCGTGTCTATGTAAGTTCTCAAGTTCAGGTCTGTCTACGTCGTTTTGTTGTTTTGTTTCTATTCAAGTGTTCTTCGTATGTTCGTCTTTGCTTTAATAAATATTCATTATGTCTACATACCTCGCTGCGTGTTGGTCCGATCCATGCTCCTCCTCGTCCGAGGAGGAGGAATATGACGAACGTTACAGAATCACCCACCTACCAAGGACAAAGCGGCGTGGGAGAAAGCAACAGCGATCGCAGGATTCATGGACATGGGAGGAAATATTGGATGGTAAAGGTCCATGGGCACAGCCAGGAGAATATCGCCGCCCTCGTGAAGAGCTGGAGGCAGCTAAAGCCGAGAGGCGGCGGTATGAGGAGGCAGCACGGAAGCAAGAGAAGGATCTGGGCTACACTACGTGGGAGGAGATCGACAGGTGGGGGAGATCGACAGGTGGGCGATCGACCCAAGGAGAGTGCCGGAGCCCGCCTGGGATTCTCTGGCGCAGTGTGAGGAGGGATACCGACGAATGGAGGCAGCACGACGACGCGATAGGAAGCCTGTTAGTCAAGCCCAAAAATGTCTTGGGGGGGGGCTGAAGGGTAGTGTGGCGAAGTCAGGTAGGAGACCTGCGCCCACTCCCCGATCTTACCGTGGAGAGCGAGAGTACGGGCAGACACCGTGTTATGCGGTAGAGCGCACGGTGTCTCCTGTACGTGTGCATAGCCCAGTGCGGGTTATTCCACCTCCCCGCACTGGCAGGGCTAGATTGAGTATTGAGCCGGATGTCATGAAGCCGGCCCAACGCATCTGGTCTCCAGTGCGTCTCCTCGGGCCGGCATACATGGCACCAGCCTTACGCATGGTGTCCCCGGTTCGCCTACACAGCCCAGTGCGGGTTATTACACCTCCCCGCACTGGTCGGGCTACGGGGAGCATACAACCAGGTAAGGTTGGGCAGGCTCAGTGCTCAAGGGAGCCAGTACGCCTGCATGGTCCGGTATATCCGGCGCCACCTCCCCGCCCCAGCCCAGTACCACCAGTGCTTACACCACGCACCAAGCCTCCTGTGCGTCTCCAGAGCCCTGTTCCTCCTCCACGCACTAGCCCTATGGTGCGTGTCTCCAGCCCATTACCACCAGTGCCGGCACCACGCACCAAGCCTCCTGTGCGTCTCCAGAGCCCTGTTCCTCCTCCACGCACTAGCCCTATGGTGCATGTCTCCAGCCCATTACCACCAGTGCCTACACCACGCACCAAGCCTCCTGTGCGCCTCCAGAGTCCTGTGCGTCCTGTTGCTGCTCCCCGCACTAGCCTGAAGGTGCGTGTCCTTAGCCCGGTACCTCCAGTTCCGGCACCACGCACCAGGCCTACAGTGCGCCTCAGCCGGCCAGAGTCTGCCGTCTGCCCAGCGGCGCCTGAACTGCCCGTCTACCCAACGGCGCCTGAACTGCCCGTCTGCCCAACGCCGTCTGAGCTGTCCGTCTGCCAAGCGCCGCCTGAACTGCCCGTCTGTCCTGAGCCTTCAAAGCCGCCCGTCTGTACTGAGCCTGCAAAGCCGCCCGTCTGTACTGAGCCTTCAAAGCCGCCCGTCTGTCCTGAGCCTTCAGAGCCGTCCGCCAGACAGGGGCCGCTAGAGCCGTCCGCCAGACAGGAGCCGCTAGAGCCGCCGCCAGACAGGAGCCGCTAGAGCCTTCCGCCAGACAGGAGCCGCTAGAGCCTTCCGCCAGACAGGAGCAGCCAGAGCCTTCCGCCAAACAGGAGCAGCCAGAGCCTTCCGCCAGACAGGAGCAGCCAGAGCCTTCCGCCAGACAGGAGCTCCTCGTCCGAGGAGGAGGAATATGACGAACGTTACAGTTAGTCACGTCTGTCGAACTTGTGCAGTTTGTCGCAGTTGTTGAATCTTATGTTCATACAAATATTTACACACGTTACGTTTGCTGAAAATAAACGCAGTTGACCGTGAGAGGACGTTTCATTTTTTGCTGAGTTTAGCTTAAAGTGAGTTATAAACACCACCCACCAAGGAGTAGTCTACATGGCTAATAAAATGTTAAGCATTTGTCTTAGGAGGCATATGACTTACGTCTCAATGTCATTGTTCTGACTGCCTAAAGGAGGCAAACTGGGCATTCCCATTGCGTCTCCTTTCATCACAACACTCAAGGTGCACTTCACGAAGCCTTTTATCCCTGTCCGGGTGTCACTGGGATCGGTAAGGGGAGCCCATTTCTGGTAGAACCTGTGATCTGTTGCGACAGAAAGATATACTTCTTAATGAGTAAAAAAATACAGGGCTGATATTTCTATTGAATAGTGATGTCAAAATGAATGACTATCCCAACTCCCTAAAATTACAATATTGAAAGAATAAGGACTATTCCCTGTAACCTTTAAATCATAGTCTTATCAGGGCACCACAGAGTTTATCTTCCCTTTAATACATGCTTCCAAGTTTTTGTGTCATATCCTGTTTACCTTGCTGACTGTACACAGTGCTGATGTCAATTTTGAAGGTGCCGATAAGTGTCATCATAAATCCCAGCATCTTTTTGTGAACAACCTATGTGGTAAAACAAAGGCTCAGTATATCCAAGGATAACATCACATTATCTTAACTGATCCGGTGAGCCCAGGACATTATGTATCACACCACATGATCCTGTGGTTCCAGTGTGCAAATGCTGCTTCAGGACAAAGATACCTCCTTTCACTTTACACTGATATATACAGTGGGGAGAACAAGTATTCGATACACTGCCGATTTTGCAGGTTTTCCTGTGGCTCCGTAAGAAGCATCTCAAGGTCCTGGAGTGGCCTAGCCAGTCTCCAGACCTGAACCCAATAGAAAATCTTTGGAGGGAGCTGAAAGTCCGTATTGCCCAGCGACAGCCCCGAAACCTGAAGGATCTGGAGAAGGTCTGTATGGAGGAGTGGGCCAAAATCCCTGCTGCAGTGTGTGCAAACCTGGTCATGAACTACAGGAAACGTATGATCTCTGTAATTGCAAACAAAGGTTTCTGTACCAAATATTAAGTTCTACTTTTCTGATGTATCAAATACTTACGCCATGCAATAAAATGCAAATTAATTACTTAAAAATCATACAATGTGATTTTCTGGATTTTTGTTTTAGATTCCGTCTCTCACAGTTGAAGTGTACCTATGATAAAAATTACAGACCTCTACATGCTTTGTAAGTAGGAAAACCTGCAAAATCGGCAGTGTATCAAATACTTGTTCTCCCCACTGTATATTGAATCAAATTCTGATGATCAAAAATGTCAAGTCCAGACATACAACTAACAAATTTTACAACTTACCATTATCTCAATAACTTTATCAAACAGAACATCTTGTGTCTCCTGGAACTCAAACATGAAGTTCTGAGAGAGGAAAGAAACATTGAAGTAACGTGTGGGGAATTGAAACCTTAAGTAAAGAGTCTCTTGGACACCTCCACATATAAAGTAAATGATCTTATTCGATTACACTCAACATCATATGTATTTGGACAGTGAAGCAAACATATTTTATTTGTCTCTATACTCCAGCATTTTGGGTTTGAGATCAAATGTTGCATACGATGGTATTATTTGAGGGTATTTTCATACATATCGGTTTTACTGTTTCGAAATGAAAGCATTATCTAGTCCCCCCATTTGAAGAAGTCATAAGTATTTGCAATTTGTTTTAGTTGTGTTATGTTATGTTTTTTGGTTATGTTTTTCCCAATAGGAGCTGATCGGTGAATAATGACTGGTCATTTTTTTTCTACGTTTGGTAGATAAGATGTTTCTGAACACAAATTAATCCTGATAATGTCATGATTAAGAAAAATCACGAATAAATCATGAATAATGATGACAGAGGAGTTTAGCATTTTGGGGGGAATTTGTGAATTTGAAATTGTGAATTTGTGCCTATGTAACTTTCTCACTGATCCTTATTCACAGTTCATTCATGGTTATCCATAATCATGGTAGCACTAGTATTCAGAAGTGTTCAGAAAAATCTTCTATTCTTACTTACAATAAAAGTGACTCCAAAATGACACAATACATTATTCACCATTCAGTTCCTATTGAGCAAAACAATATCTGGTGAAAAAGATATGCATGAAAATACCCTCAAATAAAAGGTGACATTCTGAAATGTCGCCTCATATGAAATATTTGATTTCAAATTCAAAATGCTGGAGTATAAAGACACATTTAACATTTTAGCTTCACTGTCCAAATACAAATGGTGTTGAGTGTATATTCTACACCCCTGAGACGCAGGGTTAAATAGTCCACCTCATTGTAGAATGGACAGTTGGTGGACTTCTGTGTAGCGGTTTTCTTCTTCACTTCTCCCACTCTGATGTACACGGCTGGGTTTATGTTCACGCCCACCAGTTTCTGGGCCTCCAATACATTCACATTAACCTGAGAGAAAGAGCGAAAGAGACTTTAAGATGCTGGTCTTGAAATTAAGTTTTTCATGGGACAAATAATGGTGTGATCATAAAGATTAGATGGATTCAACTTTGTCCCGCTTTAAATTAAGTGCAATTCATGAAGGCCTTATCAAGCATTAATAAAGGCTTCAAAATCACTATATTATTGTGTCACAAATCATCTAGAACTGTATGTCATGCTCTATCAAGGATTCATAAATGTGACATAACTGTGTGACATAACCACCAATGTCAAATGTGACATAACCCACTTTGTCAAATATTACATAAACCAGTGCTTTTTAAAGGGTGAAATAAGCATCTCTTAATAATGGTGTTGGGGGAAACTTTTCCTTTGCCTTCTCCTCCATAACTTTCATCACTCACCTGGAAGCTCTGTACTCGAGGTATGGCGGCAAGCACATGCTTAGAAAGAGGTCTGCAACGACTAAAACACAGACAACTCAGCATAAAAATATAATCGTTTTCAACGTAAACTACTGTGTCTAAAAATCCCTCTACAGAAACATGAGAAGAAAAAAACACCTTAAAATGGGAGTGAAAATTATGTTGGCAGACTCCATGTCTGATATATCATAATCGTCCTCATCCTCGTCATCGTCTTCATCATCCTCATCCCCGGTTTTGACCAGACCGCGCCCTAATTTCCTGGTCTCTCGGTCGAGTTTCTCGGGTCGCAGACTCTGCTTTGACCTGAGAGTCAGAGTATCATAATTTGGATCATTGTCATATGAAATACAATAAGAAATACAAATACAGGTGTCTGGACAAATGAACAAAATGTCTAAAACTTGAGAAATCGTCCACAGAAACTTTCCATATGACTAGAGTTCACTGAATGTGATCTTATCTCAGAATGGCATCAATCAAATTTGAGCACTCCTCAATAATCTCTCAATTACAGTGTCTAGGACTTACCTAGGCTCAGCAAAACCTGAGTTTCTGATAACAAGTCCTGAGCTGAGAAAGGGGGAAAGGAGAGAAAATGAGAAGAGAGTTTGATATGTGACTTGAAGATTTTTTTTGAAATATAATGATATATTAATTCATCAACATTAGGAATAACATAACAACGTCGGTGAGTATGCAATCTGTTATCAAATATAGACAAATATGGTGGACAAAATGGTGCAGTATTCTACATACTATTCTTTCACTCACTCATCATTGTCTTCCACATTGAGGAATTCCTCACCCTCCCATCCACCGGCAGCACCTTGCACAGGGTGGTATCGTACGTCCAGCTCAATGTATATCTGAACACATGAAGTATATAAAAAAGTGCCTTTATAGATAAATAAACATGTGTGTGTGTGTGTATGTGTTGTGTATGTGTGTACCAGGATCGTACGTTTAAAAAATGCATTCTACAGTAAAGTGGAGGTTCATTCTCGGTATCCTCCCTGCAGAAGCCTCCACTGGTGTATGTGTTTGACTTACATTTGTCAGGCTGTGGTTGCTGTCTGTCAGTGGCTCTCGGAGTATCAGTCTCCCAGAGGTCACCACATGCTGGAGGCTGATGATTAATTTACCCAGGAGCCTGAGGGAGACATCACGGTCAAACAGCGTTGGACCACCCCTCCATATATGCATATTATATATATCAATTGAATTAAACATTAGATTAAATTCAGCATTTGTCTTTTGTTGGGATTTATTTTTCCCCTCAGTGAAGAAAGGTTGGTCACAAACTCTACATACTGTAAGGTTGACAGGTTGGACAGCGGAGAGGTTTACTTGTGTGAGGAGGTGCCGGGGAGACAAAAAGCTGGTTACTCCTCCTTAAAACTCTCCTCCTGTCCATATAGATGCGTAAAGTGCGCACTGGACAAAAATGATAGAGCTGTTCTTCCTCCAGAGAGGAGAAAGGCGGTGGGTGAAAAGCATTCTAATCTGAAGCAATTGTAGGACAGGCTGTAGGGTAACCTTAGATAACCCCAGGGCAAATTGCAGACACGAGTGATGAACTGCATGCAGCTCACACACGTATTGATTTGCAGAAGTAAGGGCAAGTAGCAAAGCTGTTTTGAAAGAGAGGCACTCTCGCTTTCCATCGGCTCTAAAGGCCGCTGTGAAATACTGTAGCTTAGAGCACAATAGACAGGGGTGTGTGCTCAGTCCCTTCCTGTACTGCTGTACTCCTTGTTTACACATGACTGCTGTGGCCAAGCACGACTCCAATATCATCATTAAGTTTGCTGAGAACACAACGGTGGTAGGCCTGATAACCGACACCATTTAGACAGCCTATAGGGAGGAGGTCAGAGACCTGGCAGTGTGGTGCCAGGACAACAACCTCTCCCTCAATGTGATCAAGACAAAGGAAATTATCACGGACTACAGGAAAATGAGGGCCGAGCACGCCCCCATTCTCATCGACGGGGCTGTAGTGGAGTAGGTTGAGAGTTTCAAGTTCCTTGGTGTCCACATCACCAACAAACTATCATGGTCCAAACACATCAAGACAGTCGTGAAGAGGGCACGACAACACATATTCCCCCTCAGGAGACTTAAAATATTTGGCATGGGTCGTCAGATCCTCAGAAAGTTATACAGCTGCACCATCGAGAGCATCCTGACTGGTTGCATCACCGCCTCAAAGTGCTACAGAGGGTAGTGCGTACGGCCCAGTACATCACTGGGGCCAAGCTTCCTGCAATTTAGGACCTCTATACCAGGTGGTGTCAGAGGAAGGCCCAAACATGTTTCAAAGACTCTGGTCACCCAAGTCATAGACTGTTCTCTCCGCTACCGCATGGCAAGCGGTAAAAGAGTGCCGAAGTCTCGGTCCAAAAGGCTCCTTAACAGCTTCTACCCCGAAGCCATAGACTACTGAACAGCTAATCAAATGGCTATCCGGACTATTTGCATTGACCCCCCCCCCCTTTTTTTACGCTGCTCCTACTCGCTGTTTATTATCTACAGTTGAAGTCGGAAGTTTACATACACCTTAGCCAAATACATTTAAACATTAGCCTGTCAGAAGCTTCTAAAGCCATGACATCATTTTCTGGAATTTTCCAATCTGTTTAAAGGCACAGTCAACTTTGTGTATGTAAACTTCTGACCCACTGGAATTGTGATACAGTGAATTATAAGTGAAATAATTTGTCTGTAAACAATTGTTGGAAAAATTACTTGTGTCATGCACAAAGTAGATGTCCTAACCAACTTGCCAAAACTATAGTTTGTTAACAAGAAATTTGTGGAGTGGTTGATAAACGAATTTTAATGACTCCAACCTAAGTGTATGTAAACTTCTGACTTCAACTGTATACATAGTCACTTTACCCCTACCTACATGTACATATTACCTCAAATACCTCGACTAACCCATAACCCCGCAAATTGACTTGACCACTTTACTTTTTCCACAGTTTGTTATGTTAAAGCCTTATTCTAAAATTGATTAAATTGTATATTTTCCTCATCAGTCTACACACAATACCCCATAATGACAAAAGAAAAACAGGTTTTTATACATTTTAGCACATTTATTATAAAATAAAAAATGAAATATCACATAAGTACTCAGACCCTTTACTCAGCACTTTGTTGAAGCACCTTTGGCAGCGATTACAGCATTGAGCCTTCTTGGGTATGACGCTACAGGCTTGGAACACCTGTATTTGGGAAGTTTCTCCCATCCTTCTCTGCAGATTGTCTCAAGCTCTGTCAGGTTGGATGTGGAGCGTTACTGCACAGCTATTTTCAGGTCTCTTCAGAGATGTGCGATCGGGCTCTTGTTGGTCCACTCAAGGACATTGAGACTTGTCCCGAAGTCACACCTGCATTGTCTTGGCTGTGTGCTTAGGGTCATTGTCCTGTTGGAAGGTGAACTTTTGCCCTAGTCTGAGGTCCTGAGCGCTCTGGAGCAGGTTTTCATCAAGGAACTCTCTGTACTTTACTCCGTTCATCTTTGCCTTGATCCTGACTAGTCTCCCAGTCCCTGCCACTGAAAAACATCCCCACGGCATGATGCTTTCACCACCATGCTTCACAGTAGGGATGGTGCCAGGTTTCCTCCAGGCGTGACGCTTGGCAGACGTGACCAGAGAATCTTGTTTCTCATGGTTTGAGAGTCTTGTTTTTTGGCAAACTCCAAGCGGGCTGTCATGTGCCTTTTACTGTGGAGTGGCCTCCGTCTGGCCAATCTACCTTAAATGCTTGATTGGTGGAGTGCTGCAGGTATGTTTGTCCTTCTGGAAGTTTCTCCCATCTCCACAGATGACCTCTAGAGCTCTGTCAGAGTGACCATCAGGTTCTTGGTCACCGCCCTGACCAAGGCCCTTCTCCCCCAATTGTTCAGTTTGGCCAGGTGGCCAGCTCTAGGAAGAGTCTTGGTGGTTCCAAACTTCTTCCATTTAAGAATGATGGAGGCCACTGTGTTCTTGGGGACCTTCAATGCTGCAGAAATGTTATAGTACCCTTCCACAGATCTGTGCCTCGACACAATCCTGTCTCTGAGCTCTACGGACAATTCCTTCGACCTCGTGGCTTGGTTTTTGCTCTAACATGCACTGTCAACTGTGGGACCTTATATAGACAGGTTATGTCTAAATCATGTCCAATGAATTGAATTTACCACAGATGGGCTCCAATCAAGTTGAGGAAAATTCTCAAGGATGATCAATGGAAACAGGATGCACCTGAGCTCAATTTCGAGTCTCATAGCAAAGGGTCTGAATACTTATGTAAATAAAGTATTTCTGTTTTTATTTTTAATACATTTGCTAAAATAAAAACTAGAAAACTGTTTTCGCTTTGTCATTATGGGGTATTGTGTGTAGATTGATAAAGATCTTTCTTTATTTAATCCATTTTAGAATAAGGCTGAAATGTAACAAAATCTGGAAAAAGTCAAGGGGTCTGAATACTTTCCCAATGCTTTATATATAGCTCATTATTGTTATTTTATTGTGTTACATTTATTTACTTTAGTTTAGTAAATATTTTCTTAACTCTTATTTTTCTTAAAACTGCATTGTTGGTAAAGGGCTTGTAAGTAAGCATTTCACGGTAAGGTCTACTACACCTGTTGTATTCGGCTTGGGGTCCCATGGCGGGACTAAAGGCTTTAAACTGGGCATAAACGATGCACACCCTTCATAAAATTACATACAAGTGGATGTTTTCCTCCTGTATTGTTTTGTAAAAAGCATATCACTTCGGATACACAGCACTTATTGTCATACAGTGAACATGTGAAAGGGGCCCTGGCACCCACAACAACCTTAAGTGGCAGGCCTGTCGCATTTAGATTCATCCATTCACGGGCCAGGCCCAGAGGGCTAGCTGATCTGGATGAGGATGGAAGATTTATCCAGTAGAAAATGGGTGGTTTAATGCCGAACTGAACCCTGCATCCCCTCGCAATCGTGGATAGTGCACAGGGATGAACTGCACATGCGCATCAATTCTCTATTTTGGCAGTGAGCGGTCCACAAGCTTGATGACAGAGATGGTGTGCTCCGACACTCTAGTGGCGTTCTAGAGATTCACCCTCTACATTTAAATAACTAGGCCCTTGGAGTAGGAACAGTGCTTGGTGACAACTGTGATGTTACCCCAGCTTAGCCTGGGGCTGTTTTAACATGCCCTTACCCATGGGCTTGAGCGTGGTAACACACAGCGTTTAATTTAGCTGAGCTAGCAGTATTTAGCTAGCTGTCAGCAGTCTGAGCTCTTTTATTCAATTACATATCCGAACTAGAGCAGCCCTTGACAGGTACTCTGTTGGTAAAAAAAAAGCTGTAGACTTTTTCCCCTAGCAGCACACTACAATGCGAGCAAGATTCAGGGTTATTGAACAAGACTTGGCCCTGCTCAACCCCCAGACATGAAATACAAAGGGGATATGAATCCTTGTCTGAAATCAAAGACCTGCATGCGCACGGACGAGGTGCGGGGTCCTTAGCCTTGTTAGAGTTGACTTGTGAATGGGGTGAGGGTAGCCATATAGCAGGGAGAAAGTTTGGTAGCTTTGTAAGCTAGCTGACATTAGCCGTGTGGGCTTTAGCCCATACAAGAGAGCTAAGCTAGTAGTGTGCTAGCAGAGGTAAACCGTGTGCGCATTTGGCCTAGCTTAAGCTAGCAGTGGCACAGCTCGCCTTGGTGCGTTAGCTAGCCTATTTTTCGTAATCTCGTCAGACCAGATCACCGTGTGATGGGACTGGTTCCATTAGTAAGCACAAAGCAACTGATTGCTAGGTGAAATAAATACGAGAGCTAAGCTATCAGTTGCTAGACAGCAGTTAGCTGGCTGATGTTAGCTGTGTGGGCTAGTAACCTAGCTTAAGCCGCGGGAAAGCAACATGGATGGCGTCTTCCTTCACTTTTGGAGTTTCTCTGACCTTATCACCATGAGGTGGGTCAGTCTAGTAAGCACAAGGTTAGCTGTGAGTCTTTAGTTTTAGCTAAGCTGTTAGTTAGTTAAACTGGTAGTTAGCTAGCTGGCATTTGCCTCATGGGCTAGTAGCCTAGCTTGAGCTAGCACAAAGCTAGCCGAAGAAAGCCGCGTGGGTGGCGTCTTTCATGTCCCTTTGACTGTAGCACCGGTTGGACAGGGCAGTTAGCACAAAATGAGTGAATGCTAGGTGCGCTAAACAAGGGAGCTGGATAGTAATTCCACCATTGGTGGGTAGGACTAGCTAGAAGCGGTAACGTAAATTCACTCACTTTTGTACATCGTACAATTTACCTTATTTTAGCTCCCAAAAAACGTAACACTTCCAGATCAACTGTAATGTCAATACCATTGTAAAGCACAATTTCTCCCCTTTCCAACAAAATCGATGTCGAGACCTCCACGCTGCCTGTTTCTGCATGATTCAGGAAGGCAATGAGCTCCGTCGGGTCTTTTTAAAAATGGCGGGTGGGGAAGCAAAACTAATGCGTGATAGTGAGAAGGAGAGATGTCGTGTGGGGAAACGGCTTTTTTTCACTCGATCTGTCCAACTTATCACCTTATCCCCTCTAAAATGTAAATAAAACACTATAAAGAGTTTATATAATGTGTCATTATGAATTTGAATTGGGTTTTTAGGACGGTGCTAAAGTGATCTTCAGAAGTAAACAGTGGCTTTGAGAGTCCTGATCGCTTGCAGTGATGACACAAAATATGACTAGGTATCCCCCCCTTACCCCTGTCACTGTCCATTTCTTGTTTTTAAACAATGAGAGAAGTGCTACACCTGGTGGAGAGAGATTGTAAGACAGAAATAGTTGCTTTATGCGTGCTGTACGTTACGGCATGACACGTCGCAATGTAACGGTCAGTTTTTTCAACTTTTCTCCAATACTATAGAGCCATTACCATGTCGATCAACGCTTGAATAGAAACGTAGTTCACACCCCAGATTTTGAAGTCAACACAGTCGCTACAGTCCCATTAGTTTTCTTTGCAGCCTCGTTTGAATGTCGCGGTTGTGCACATTTGTACGGTTGGGGTGAGTTTACGTTAGCTAGTTTGCCTTGACGAGTTAGCTAGCTTGGTTAGCTCGCTTTGCAGTTTTAGCTAGCCTAGTTATCTTAGCTTTGCAGTGTTAGCTAGCCTAGTTTCGAGAGCCTCTTTGTTTCACACGCAACGACTTATAAAGGGGGAGGGTCAGAAGGGTCCCTCCCGGTCGCAGCGCAGCCTGTCTGTCTTCGACAGAAGTGGTGATAGCCCAAAGAGAGATATCGTGAGATATCGAACAATTATTTGAAAGAGAACCACTATTGATATGTGTGGCCTTGCATTTCACTGTTACGTCATATGATCTGTAGACTGACCTGTTGCTGAAAACCTTGCTGCAGTTGTACACACTGACAGAGAGTACCTCGTGCTTGATGACCTTCCCATAGTGTGGCCACCTGAAGTGCTGCAGAAATGGAGACATTCAAGAGTATGGAACAGCTGTTAGTAATTTGTGAGGGGGCGATATTCTCTCATCAATCACACATTTGCTTGCCCTTTCCAGGATCCCAGGACAGAAGTGAACTTTGTATTTTGTAAACAAAACACTTAAAAGTCACTGATGACATCTGTATTTAAAGTTTTGCTAAAGAGGGACCAACATGATTGGAATTTCTGCAAAACTTTTCAGGCATTAGTTCATTGTTGTTCCGCTGTAAATATATTTGTAAAAAAACTGTTCAGGAAAACAGTAACACCATAAAATGGGATCATGCATGTGTCTGTTCAAATTGTATAATAGCATCAATCAAACATCATTAGCAGTCGATAACTGCCACTAACTAACCCTCAACAACTGCGAATGCAAACAAGAAACCGAATACGTTTCTTTACGAGGGACATGGAGACTCCTGATGTTGATTCAGTACCACCTTCCATTTGTGTTTGTGAAAGGTTAACCCCAGTCTCTCTCTCTCTCTGTCTGTATTGGTGTGTGCATGCTTGTGTCACCCAGTGCCACTGTGAGCGTAACACCCGTGTTTGCTATGTGTGGAGAATGTCCACCCATTACCAGTAAGGTAAATGACAACTTGATGACTCACAGAGAGAAGAGCCTTGAGCTCCATCCAACCTACAAGTAGTGATAGCATTGCTAATAAAAGATCATACAAAGAACCTGGAGAAGTAAGAAGAGAGAGAGCAAGCTGTTCCTGGGGCTCTGTTCACGAACACAAAAAGACCCCACAGACCTCCAGGACATTAACACAATTAAACCCAACCAAATAATGAGAAAACAAAAAGATAATTACTTGACACATTGGAAAGAATTAACAAAAAAACTTAGTAAACTAGAATGCTATTTGGCCCTAAACAGAGAGAATACCTGACCACTGTGATTGACCAAAACTTAAGGAAAGCTTTGACTATGTACAGACTCAGTGAGCATAGCCTTGCAACTGAGAAAGGCCACCGTAGGCAGACCTGGCTCTCAAGAGAAGACAGGCCATGTGCACACTGCCCACAAAATGTGGTGGAAACAGCTGCAGTTCCTAACCTCCTGCCCAATGTATGACCATATTAGAGACACATATTTCCCTCATATTACACAGAGCCACAAAGAATTAAAAAACAAACCCAATTTTGATAAACTCCCATAGTGCCATCACGGCAGCAAGATTTGTGACCTGTTCCCACAAGAAATGGGCAACCAGTGAAGAACAAACACCATTGTAAATACAGCTTGATGCTGCTTTCCAATACTTTTTGATGTCATGATGACCAATGCTTAAAACCTCTAAAGGATCGGATCCATTTTTTTAAATTTTCCGCCAAAATGACATACCCAAATCTAACTGCCTGTAGCTCAGGACCTGAAGCAAGCATATGCATATTCTTCTAATCAAATCAAATTGTATTAGTCACGTGCCGAATACAACAGGTGTAGACCTTACAGTGAAATGCTTACTTACGAGCCCCTAACCGATAGTGCAGTTTAAAAAAATACGGATAAGAATAAGAGATAAAAGTAACAAGTATGAATATTCTTGATACATTTTGAAAGGAAACACTTTGAAGTTTGTGGAAATGTGAAATTAATGTAGGATAATATAACACATTAGATCTGGTAAAAGACAATATAATACAAAGAAAAAAACATGCATATATATATTTTTTTGTACCATCATCTTTGAAATGCAAGAGAAAGGCCATAATGTATTATTCCAGCCCAGGCGCAATTTAGATTTTGGCCACTACATAGCAGCAGTGTATGTGCAAAGTTTTAGACTGATCCAATGAACGATTGCATACATGTTCAAAATGTTGTATAAAGACGGCCCAAATGTGCCTAATTGGTTTATTAATACATGTTCAAGTTCATAATTGCACACTCTCCTCAAACAATAGCATGGTATTCTTTCACTGTAATAGCTACTGTAAATTGGACAGTGCAGTTAGATTAACAGTCAGATATGTAATAATATCCCCATGTAGACTAGACAACCCGCACAACCTACCCGCACTGTATCTGCGAGCTACTGTCTAGAGCGCAGGTGCCAAGACCAGAGTAGGCACATTTGCTATTTAATGCAACCGTTTTTGTGACAAAACTATCGGTAGACTTTAAAATACAATGGAAGCATATCGAACGTAACGCACTGATTTTATCTGCAACAAGTCCATTTGGTGGAAAGTGCTCATATTTTCTTTATGCAGATTCTAGAATATTCTCATGAAAATCCGTTGCCAATTGGATGGAAAGCTACTGACTTCCAAACCATGTACATAAACCTTCACTAGCCCTCATGCCAGTATTTATTTATACAGCTTCCGTTTGGGTAATGTCTCATATGTCCACCTTGATTACGGTTCTGCAGCACTGACAGCTGTGTTGTTGACATGACAACTGGGCCGGAGTTCCGAACCTTCGAATGGATCATGTGACAAAAGCATTCGTTTTGATTGGCTGTTGCTTGCAATTAGTTGCACAAATCCAAAGTGGACTTGTGATGTTTGTTTGTGTGTCTTCAGATCAGAGGGAGCAGGCGCTCCATGCGATGCAACTTGGGGAAAGACCTGTATCTTGCTTTGCGCTTAGGTACAGGGCACCATTGAGGGGAGTGATTTCTGTGGTAGTGTTAAGTGTGGAGGTGGAACAATTCAAGTTGAAGATTCCTGATGTTCGTGATGCCCACCGTTTGACCCGGTGGGGAGCATGGTGAAACAGAGGAGTCACTGTCAGTCCTTTTGAGTTTTGAGTCAGTCTTTACCAGAAGAGGTCACGTTAGGACATATCAGTTATCTTCTTAAAGCTTTTGTGGCGAATCCACTGCGCTGTTTCAAGGGCAACGTTTATGGTCATGTCACAGCAGTGTGTAGGAGGGAGATTCTAAGATGTGGGAAGTGTGCAGGAGGGCATGGGATAGAGGACTGTGTAGACTCGGTGGATAAATTTGTGTGTGTCAACTGCACATGTCGGAGCGAGAGAGGCAGGTTGAGGTGGCTAAAGTCAGAGTAGTGCAAAAAGTGTGGTATGCTGAAGCAGTGATGAAAGTAGAGGATGATACGTCAAGGGTGAGGGATTCTGAGAGGATCCCTGTGAATAGTAGATCTGTGCGAACACAGAGGGATAAGCCAATGAGTGAAATATGCTTCAGTAAGGTTGGCTTCTTAGCGTTTATAGCAATGGTTATCAACTGCACAGCAGAAATGGAACTTAAATCACAGAAACTAGGTAGTTGTTGTGGCAGCTGCAGAGAAGTACGTGGGGGTATGTTGATGGAATTTATATGTTTAAATGAATGATTAGAATATTCCACCCTGAAACTATATAATTGTATGTAATTGATTAGAATCATTAATGAAATACATTAGAATCATCAAATTATTATTAATGATGGGTGTAGTCTTAGTCAGTAAAATTATAATAAATGATATGTGTAGTTTTAGTCAGAATTAGGGTAAAACAATATATCTGTACAATATGTCTCTAAGGTGTCCTAGACACAGACTGTCTGAGCAAGATTCGGTGCCGACCTTGGCTAGGGGCCACTGAGAGATTTGGGAAAGGACAGGGAGTGCTTCTCACGGTCCCTAATCTTTGTCGGCTGGGTATTGATACAGTATGTGCGTAGGATACCTACTGTTTGTGTGCAAATGTGTGTGCGTATGAATTCTGTTTGTGTGCAAAAGTATTTGCGTAAGAAGCTAGTATAAAATGAATGGTTTTGTACAACGAGGGAGCACGCCCGTGAATAAACATTTTGACTATCATAGCAGGGGCCTCCGTCTGTTTAATTTCAACCAGTATCTTACAAATTCTGGGTCGCAGACTGAGTAGTTAATTGAATTGGGTTTATGAACACTGAGAACATAATTCTCGTGACAGGGTACAAGATTTTAATTAAGAAGAGTTACAGAGTGTGTTGAGTGGTAGTGTCCTGTCCTCTCAGGCCATTGGCCTGGGGTAGGATCAGGTTAAAGTAGTGGAACTAGTTGCCCAAAGTTGAAAAGTTTCAACTGAATCCAACCAAGTTGCAGATAAGTTGCTTAATAGTTGCAGGGGGGTGTTTCACATAGCAATCAAAAAGCAACTACATTTGTGTGCAAGTTGCGTCGTGTAATATCCTCGATGTTCACCAGCTGCATATGCGTTTTGTTCTGCCAGATGTCTAACCCACATTTTCCGTACGACGCACATGCTTTGCATGTTTATTTTGCAGGTAAAAATGTGTTCAACATCCACTGAAGTAGGTAGCAGGTTCACTAGATAGCTAGCTACAGTAGTTGTTTTGGTAACCAAACCATCAGTCCTAGCTTGCTATTATGAAAATTGAATTCAACAATGCCAATAATGTTTTCAATTCGACTTTTGCTTTCAAAAGCAGCTTAAACATAGAACATGTAAGATTGAACTAAAGCCATTGAATTCTACCGTGCTGATATACTGTGCGTTATCGGGAAATAATGCATGCTCTAGAATTCCCTTCAAGCCAATCAGAAACGAGTATTCAACAATACCATGATATAATTATGTGATAAAGCCCGAAAAGCAGGTGTTTGGTTGGATATATTGGCACGGGTGTGCGGCAAACCGTGCCAATATATCCTCCAAACACCAGCTCCAAGGGCATTATCACTTTTATACAACGGGTTACCAATATATTCAAATAATGATAGACATATTTTCATTAAAAACGTTATTTTGATAAATGTATTCATACTATTTCATCCGTCCACAATATATAGTCCCGACACAAATCTAGGGTTGATACCCAAGCCGGCTGGTTGCCAGAGACGCGACCCAGTCTTTCAGTCTTTTTGTTCTGTATCCATGGACTGTATCCCAGTTGTTCGTTCTAAATCTTGGCTAAAAATTCCATTGATATACTTGCTGGCAAAGTTCTTATCCCTTGCTTGGTAGCTAGCCAACCACGGCTAACTTAGTCACGTCAAAAAGTGCAGCCAGAATAACAGCAAAGTAGCTGCATTTGCATTTGTTTAAACTGTTTTCTAGTGACATTTATTTGGATACATCCATTACAATGAGCTAATGAGGCGCAATTTCGCCTGCCGTAGAAAATCTGCTCATTCGTCAGGACACTGTTGTTCAGAGGAGCTAGCCAACAACACAGCTAACACAATCACTTCAAACTGATGCTGGAGACTGCAAACTAGTTACACTTTGTTTCATTTGACCTTTTTTCAATTTACATTTATTTGTATATATCCATAAAAATTATGCCTGTTGATTCATGATTTCGACTGGCTGAGAAACGCTGCCTGCATGTCTCGTCCCGACTCGTTCATTACTATGGGACAGCTGGAGATCGAATTTGAATCTTGAAACAATGTTGAAAATGTCGGAGATAGACAGCAAGTTTTATACAAATCCGCTGTTGAAAACTAAATATTAGTCTAAAATAAGTGTTAGATCATGTCTATATGTTTTTTATAGTGGAGATCAAGTTAATAAATTGCTTGGCTGATGGATTAAGCTGTATTTTGAGGCTTAAAACTAAGACGTTTTGTGGTTGGAATTGCAGTATTTATTTTGTTTGAGAATTAAAACGTGAGCTAGCAACTTTTGACAAACTGGTTTCGTCTGGACAAGCAAATGGTTGCTTAGCGCCACCAGATACCAACGTGTTCTGTGGAGAAAAAAGTGATGAGTTCAAATATTTTTGGATAATCGATGTTTATATTTAACGATGGCAGAAAGGCCAGTCTCTTTGACACATGACATGGATTACAGGGAGTGGATAAGCTAAAGAGACTGGTACCTACTGTAGGCTTGGGGTTGGGGTCAATTCGAATTGAAGTCCATTTAGGAAGTCAACTGAAATTCCGTTACAATAATTGAAAAAGGCATCTCTTTTTAATAAACTGAAAAGGAGATTTAAAAAATGTTTTGAAAATCCTGAATTGAATGATTCCAACTCAAATTGACTACAACCCTGATACTGGGCCAAATATTTAATTCAAGAAGGATCTTACCTCATTGAAAATGGCTAAATTTTCACACTGAAGAATCTTGGTTTTGTGGGTAAAACCTAGAAAATGGATAAATATGCTGAGAAGACTGGAGACATATTACACACACTGTATGAATATACTGTAGGACAGAAAACAAACAGTAGACATAATTACACTCGAAAATAAGTATATTAACCACCGTAGTTTTAATAAGACACTGTTTTCTTGTAAGTAATTGAATGGGTAGTTCTTGAATTGCAGTGGCATTTGCGTCCCCCTCCTTTGCAACCATGAAACACACTTTAAAATGGCAAATAGTTACACATCATACATGTTTTTGTTTATATTGAACTGTTTACCATTGATACAACATAATGCAGGTCCTTTATACTACAAAACATTATGATTTGCTTAAGGTACTTGGCTCATCCCAGTAGTAATCCAGTACAGTTGTACTGACATTAGGGAATTTATAGTATATCTATCATTTTGAATGCAAGAAAGTAAGTATTGTACAGATCAATAAAAACAAAATCCTATTAAAAATACCTTTGTTTAAAAAATATATATAAATCATCCCTAAATTTTGTTGTTGGTGTTATCGCCTTGAAAATCACCTATTACAAAGATATACAAGGACCTTGAGTGGCAAACTGTTATCGGGGGAGGTGTCTATATTAAAGAGGATTATTAGCTAATCGCATTGATCATTTGATGTCTTAATTGATTGCCATTGGTATAACTCAATTTAAATGAAGGGAAATTACATTGTGAGCAAAATTCTTAATCATATCACTCTATTAAATTATTTTTAAGTGGTTAATGACCTTAGGTTTGATCGTCATTTAAAGGGGCAATCTGCTATATCTACATAAATGTTCTGAGTTTTAAATGAATGATACAGTTGAAGTCAAAAGTTTACATACACCTTAGCCAAATACATTTAAACTAAGTTTTTCACAATTCCTGACATTTCATCCTAGTAAATAATCCCCTGTCTAGGTCAGTTAAGATCACCATTTTATTTTAAGAATGTGAAATGTCAGAATAATAGTAGCGATCATTATTTCTTTCATTTTTTATTTCTTTCATCACATTCCCAGTGGGTCAGAAGTTTACATACACTCAATTAGTATTTGGTAGCATTGCCTTTAAATTGTTTAACTTGGGTCAAACGTTTCGGTTAGTCTTCCACAAGCTTTCCACAATACGTTGGGAGAATTTTGTCCCATTCCTCCTGACAGAGCTGGTGTAACTGAGTCTAATCTTCTATAGGATTGAGGTCAGGGCTTTGTGATGGCCACTCCAATACCTTGACTTTGTTGTCCTTAAGCCATTTTGCCACAACTTTGGAAGTATGCTTGGGGTCATTGTCCATTTGGAAGACCCATTTGCAACCAAGCTTTAACTTCCTGACTGATGTCTTGAGATGTTGCTTCAATATATCCACATACTTTTCCTCCCCCATGATGCCATCTATTTTGTGAAGTGCACCAGTCCCTCCTGCAGCAAAGCACCCCTACAACATGATGCTGCCACCCCCGTGCTTCACGGTTGGGAAGGTGTTCTACAGCTGGCAAGCCTCCCCCTTTTTCCTCCAAACACAATGATGTGTTTTTGTTTCATCAGACTAGAGGACATTTATCCAAAAAGTACGATCTTTGTGCAGTTGCAAACCGTAGTCTGGCTTTTTATGGCGGTTTTGGAGCAGTGGCTTCTTCCTTGCTGAGCGCCCTTTCAGGTTGTGTCGATATAGGACTCGTTTTACTATGGATATATACTTTTGTACCCGTTTCCTCCAGCATCTTCATAAGGTCCTTTGCTGTTGTTCTGGGAATGATTTGCACTTTTCGCACCAAAGCACGTTCATCTCTAGGAGACAGAACGTGTCTCCTTCCTGAGCGGTATGGCGGCTGTGTGGTCCCATGGTGTTTATACTTGTGTACTATTGTTTGTACAGATGAACGTGGTACCTTCAGACATTTGTAAATTGCTCCCAAGGATGAACCAGACTTGTGGAGCTCTACAATTTTTTTCTGAGGTCTTGGCTGATTTCTTTTGATATTCCCATGATGTCAAGCAAAGAGGCACTGAGTTTGAAGGTAGGCCTTGAAATACATCCATGGGTACACCTCCAATTGACTCAAATGATGTCAATTAGCCTGTCAGAAGCTTCTAAAGTCATGACATCATGTTCTGTAATTTTCCAAGCTGTTTAAAGGCACAGTCAACTTAGTGTATGTAAACTTCTGACCAACTGGAAATGTGATACAGTGAGTTATAAGTGAAATCTGTCTATAAACAATTGTTGGAACAATTACTTGTGTCATGCACAAAGTAGATGTCCTAACCGACTTGACAAAATGACAGTTTGTTAACAAGAAATTTGTGGAGTGGTTTAAAAACGAGTTTTAATGACTCCAACCTAAGTGTATGTAAACTTCCGACTTCAACTGTATATAGCCATTGATTCTTAAACAATATAACTTAGTTCAACTGTCTAACTTGATCAGAACCCAAAAGCTTGTGGATAAGTTGCATTCACTCCATTGTTTGTTAACAATGTAATTATAAACAAACACTTTATGGCTTCAAATGTCACCAGAATTCAAGAACAACTGTAATACACTTGTGGATCTACAAGATTACTAAATGTACACCACCACCCAATATGAAACTATCCTCTTTCATCTAGTTAAACCTCAGGTTTCATATCCAGGTAAAGCAAACATTTACTTTCATGTCAATCAAATACAATAAATGTTCAGAGGATAAGTTGCATTCATGGCAAACAATCACATCAAACATATTCATGAAAGATGAATCCCTGAAAGCTCAAAATAACTGCACGTATGTACCTCTAAAGGATAACTCCACTTTTCGATCATACGTCCCAGGTAAATTGGTGATCCTCTTCAGGTTGACAGTGATAGACATGTTTCTGTTTGAGTATGTAACTGTATCCAATAGATATCATCGTACAGCTCTGATCTGTTTCAGTGTGGAGACCAGTAGCTCACATGCTGTCAACTGAACCTCGAACGAAATCTCCTATCCACATAGGTGTTGATTCAATGAGGGACTATAACGGTGTATTTTTTCTAAAGGGGAAGTTCCTGATGTTTGAGGAATGTGAGGTAGGAGTTGCCCAGCCTGGTTAGTCACAATCAGACAGAACACATAGGCTACGTTTACACAGGCAGCACAATTCTGATCTTTTGCTCAATTATTGACACAAGAGCTGATCTGATCAAAAGACCAAATAGTAATAAAAAAAAGGTACCGAATTGGGCTGCCTGCCTGTGTAAACCTTGAGGGTCTGTCCATGTCAACTGGATTCCAAATAATGTTTTTAGAATAAATTAAGTTGCTCATATTAGAACAACTGGTGTAAACACATGGGTGTCTTTAAAAACTTTTTTTTTTAAAGTTATGACTGGAGATACAGCTTCCTTCGCCTCAAGGCTTGAGTTCATAAATATACTCAACAAAAATATAAACACAACATGCAGCAATTTCAAATATTTTAATGAGTTACAGTTCATTAAAGGAAATCAGTCAATTTAAATAAATGCATTAGGTTCTACGCTATGAATTTCACATGACTGGGCAGGGGTAGGCCCGCCCACTTGGGAGCCAGGTCCACCTACTGGCCCAGCCAATCAGAATAGGTTTTTCCCCACAAAAGGGCTTTATTACAGACAGAAATACTCCTGAGCACCCCCCCTTCCCCTCCTCAGACAATCCCGTAATTCTCTGGCAATAACTCTGGTGGACATTCCTGCAGTCAGCATGCCAATTGCAAGCTCCATCAAAACTTGAGACATCTGTAGCATTGTGTTGTGTGACGACAACTGCACACTTGAGTGGCCTTTTATTGTCCCAAGCACAAAGTGCACCTGTGTAATGATTATGCTGTTTAATTGGCTTCTTGGTATGCCACACTTGTAAGGTGGATGGATTATTTTTGTAAAGGTCAAATACTCACTAACGGGGATGTATAAAAATTGACAAAATGAGAGAAATAAGTATTTAGTGCATATGGAAAATGTCTGGCCCACGCACCAGCTCTCCTGTGGCAGCCCCTCGCACCAGTCCTCCGGTGCCGGCGCCACGAACCAGGCCTCCAGTTCCAGCACCCCGCACTCGCCTTGAGGTGCGTGTCCCCAGCCCAGTACCGTCTGAGCTGCCCGTCTGTCCAGCGCCGTCTGAGCCGCCCGTCTGTCCAGCGGCGTCTGAGCCGCCCGTCTGTCCAGCGCCGTCTGTCCAGCGCCGCTAGAGCCGCCCGTCTGTCCTGAGCCGCCAGAGCCGCCCGTCTGTCCTGAGCCGCCAGAGCCGCCCGCCAGTCAGGAGCCGCCAGAGCCGCCCGCCATTCAGGAGCCGCCCGCCAGTCAGGAGCCGCCAGAGCCGCCCGCCAGTCAGGAGCCGCCAGAGCCGCCCGCCAGTCAGGAGCCGCCAGAGCCGCCCGCCAGTCTGGAGCTGCCTTTCAGTCCGGAGCTGCCCCTCAGTCCTGAGCTACCCCTCAGTCCTGAGCTGTCCTTCAGTCCGGAGCTGCCCTTCAGTCCTGAGCTACCCCTCAGTCCGGAGCTGCCCCTCAGTCCGGAGCTGCCCCTCAGTCCGGAGCTTCCCCTCAGTACGGAGCTGCCCCTCTGTCCAGTGGCGCTCTCTACGATGGTCTTCAGTCCCGCTGCGAGGGTCCCTGCTCCAGAGGCGCCACCAAAGCGGGTAATGACTATGGTGGAGTGGGGTCCACGTCCCGCACCCGAGCCGCCGCCGTAAGAAGGCCACCCGGACCCTCCCCTTCTGTGTCAGGTTTTGCAGCCGGAGTCCACACCTTTGGGGGGGGGGGTGTACTGTCACGCCCTGGCCTTAGTTATCTTTGTTTTCTTTATTATTTTGGTTAGGTCAGGGTGTGACATGGGGGATGTATGTGTTTTGTCTTGTCTAGGGGTTTTGTATGTTTAATGGGTGTTTACTAGTCTAGGTGTTTGTATGACTATGGTTGCCTAGATTGGTTCTCAATTAGAGGCAGCTGTTTATCGTTGTCTCTGATTGGGAACCATATTTGGGCAGCCATATTCCGTTGGGTATTTCGTGGGTTATTGTCTATGTGTAAGTTGCCTGTGTATGCACTTTTCGTATATAGCTTCACGTTCGTTTTGTTGTTTTTTGTATAGTTTGTCAAGTGTTCTTCGTTTCGGTAAATAAATAGAAGAATGTATTACTATCACGCTGCGCCTTGGTCCTCCTCTCTTCCTCCAAACGACGAACGTGACACATATTCATAGCAGCACTGATTTGGGTGATTGAGCTACTGTGGAATTACAAGTCAGTAAGTGCTTTTTTCTAATCTAATGGGTACATCACTGTCTACAGCCTTAATCAAAAATGTATTAAATTGTTTCCCCCCCCCCCTCAAACTACACACAATACCCCATAACGACAAAGCAAAAACAGGCTTTTAGAAATTTTTGCAAATGTATTACAAATAAACTGAAATATTACATTTACATAAGTATTCAGACCCTTTACTCAGCACTTTGTTGAAGCATCTTCGGCAGCGATTACATATGAGACTCCTTGGGTATGACTCTACAAGCTTGGCACACCTGTATTTGGGGAGTTTCTCCCATTCTTCTGTGCAGATCCTCTCAAGCTCTGTCAGGTTGGATTGGGAGTGTCGCTGTGTAACAGTTTAACTTTACGTCCGTCCCCTCGAACCAGGGACCCTCTGCACACATCAACAACTGACACCCACAAAGCGTCATTACCCATCGCTCCACAAAAGCCGCGGCCCTTGCAGAGCAAGGGGAACCACTACTTCAAGTCTCAGAGCAAGTGACGTCACCGACTGAAAGGCTGTTAGCGCGCACCACCGCTACCTAGCTAGCCATTTCACATCGGTTACAGCTGCACAGCTATTTTCAGGTCTCTCCAGAGATGTTAGATCGGGTTCAAGTCCAGGCTCTGGCTGGACCACTCAAGGACATTCAGAGACTTTTCCCGAAGCCACTCCTGTGTTGTATTGGTTGTGTGCTTAGGGTCGTTGTTCTGTTGGAAGGTGAACCTTTGCCCTAGTCTGAGGTTCTGAGCATTCTGGAGCAGGTTTTCATCAAAGATCGCTCTGTACTTTGCTCTGTTCCTCTTTCCCTCAATCCTGACTAGTCTCCCAGTCCCTTACACTAAGGAGTGGCTTCCGTCCAGCCACTATACCATAAAGGCCTGAATGATGGAGTGCTGCAGAGATGGCTGTCCTTCTGGAAGGTTCTCCCATCTCCACAGAGGAACTCTATAGCTTTGTAAGAGTGAACATCGAGTTCCCTGACCAAAGCCCTTCTCCCCTGATTGCTCAGTTTGGCCCGGCGGCTCAGCTCTTAGAAAAACATCTTCCATTTAAGAATGATGGAGACCACTGTGTTCTTGGGGCCCTTCAATACTGCAGACATTTTTTGGTACCCTTAAACAGCTCTGTGCCTAAAGACAATCCTGCCTCGGAGCTCTACAGACAATTCCTTCGACCTCATGGCTTGGTTTTTGCTCTGACATGCACTGTCAACTGTGGGACCTTATATAGACAGGTGTGTGCCTTTCCAAATTATGTCCAATCAATTTAATTGAATTTAATCCATTTTAGAATAAGGTTGTAACGTGACAAAATGTGGAAAAGGGGAAGGGGTCTAAATACTTTCAGAATGCACTGTGTGTGTATCACAACAACGTCAAATCCACTTCTTTGGCTTCAAAAGCACATTACACATTACTTTGTTGTAACACAGCATACTCTTGAATACAGGGTAGGTGTAATTTCAATCCGACAAATATAATTCACAGATTGGACCTATCCTTTCAGACCCTAGCTGGTACACCATTGAAATTGAAATAGCATTGACATCTTAACTTCCAACTACTACCACAAAGATGGCTGCCGGTGTTGTGCTGAAAATCTCCCCATTGCCAGAATACTCCCCCCCCCTTCGCGTTCTTCATTGCTGCAACTTGCTTTCTGCTCATTACTCCGTTGTCAGTTTAGATTTTTTTAAATGACCTTTATTTAACTAGGCAAGTCAGTTAAGAACAAATTCTTATTTTCAATGATGGCCTAGGAACAGTGGGTTAACTGCCTTGTTCAGGGGCAGAACGACAGATTTTTACCTTGTCAGCTCGGGGATTCGATCTTGAAACCTTTCGTTTACAGTTATCCCCCCCGGATAACCGGTAAATCGGTTATTAGGGGTGAAACGGTACGTGTATTCGTATTGAACCGTTCGGTACAGAGTCCACGGTGCAGTACAAAAATCATATTATAGCTAGGAAAATATATATTGTAATGAAACAGCAGGGAACAGGTCTCGAACCCTCGACCTTCTAGCCCGAAGTCCAGCGCGCTATCGACTGTGCCGCAAAAGCATGCTCGAGCGGCAGAGTCGATTTCCGTGCTTATAAACCCAGGATCGTTACACTACTCCCTCCTTTCAAAGAGTGCGTCCTCGCGCTAGCTTGCGACTCTACGTCTTACAGGAACGCGCTCACCGGCCAAGCACACGCACTGTCGTGGATGCAAGGTCCGATCACTTCTGACACCAGTGTAATGAAACAGCAGGGAGCAGGTCTCGAACCCTCCAGTAATTTATTAGTGATTTAACAATTAATTATAAAGTAACAATTGTAATTGTCATAATAGTGTCTGATAGATATTTCTAAAGCCACTTCAGAAAGTATAATATCAAATTTAATTCTGCAGGGTCAAGCCACAGATACCACAGGAGCCAACCCCTCTCCAGAGACGGCAGGGGTTCTCTTCCAGAAAATAAGTCTGACATGGCTGAATTTTTGGGGGAAGTTGTTCACGACCCAGGAGCAGGTGTAACAGTTTAACTTTAGTACATCCCCTCGCCCCGACCCGGGCGCGAACCAGGGACCCTCTGCTCTCAGCAGCAACAGTCACCCACGAAGCATCGTTACCCATCGCTCCACAAAAGCCGCGGCCCTTGCAGAGCAAGGGGAACCACTACTTCAAGGTCTCAAAGCGAGTGATGTCACCGATTGAAACGCTATTAGTGCTCACCACCACTAACTAGCTAGCCATTTCACATCGGTTACACAGGGAACTGTTGATGGAATTTATAGGTTTAAATTAATGATTAGAATACTCCACCCTGAAACCATATAATTGTATGAAATTGATTAGAATCATAATTAATTAATGATGGGTGTGGTTTTAGTCAGTAGAATTATATATCTGTGAGTGTAGTTTTTAGTCAGAATTAGGGTATAACAATATATCGGTACAATATGTCTATTATAGTATCTTAAAAACAGACTGAGCAAGATTCAGTGCCGACCTTGGCTGGGGGCCACAGAGTACTTCCCAGGGTCTCCCTATCGTGAGGGAGGACGGGGAGTGATTCTCACGGACTCCCCTAATCTTTGTCGGCTGGGTAGCAGGACAGTGTGTGCGTAGGATATCTAATGTTTGTGTGTAAATGTATGTGCGTATAAATTCTGTTTGATTGCAAGAGTATGTGCGTAAGGAGCTGGTATAAAATGAATGGTTTTGTACAACTAGCCAGCGCTCTCGTGAATATACCTTATTGACTATTTTAGCTGGGCCTCCATCTGTTTCATTTCAATCAGTATCTTACAAATCCTGATTAGCAGACTGAGTAGTTAATTGAAGTTCAGTTTATGAACATCGAGAACATAATTCTCTTGACAGGAACCAAGTCAAAGGGCAAGGTCATAGAGGTGTCCTCATACAGGGAAGTGGACTGTAATTCCCCTGGATGCTGATCCACTTACATGGTGGAAGACCAAAGAGTTAATATACCCTCATGTTGCCCTGGCTGTACCTGGGACCTCTGTCCCTAGCAAAAGTATTCTCCACAGCTGCTGACATTGTCACAGCAAGTCAATCTGTGCTCACTGCAGATTTGTATTTGTAATGGATCCCCATCAGCTGCCACTCTTCCTGGGGTCCAACAAAATTAAGGCAGTTTATACAATTTTTAAAACATTACAATACATTCAGATTTCACAACATACCACATATCTACAGTACTAAATCCATGTACATGTATAGAGCGTATGTTATCGCGTGTCTGTGCCAATGTTTGTGTTCACAGTCCCTGCTGTTCCATAAGTTGTTATATCTATTTTTTAAATCAAATTTTACTGCTTGCATCAGTTAATAGATGTGGAATAGAGTTCCAAGTAGTCATGGCTCTATGTAGTACTGTGTGCCTCCCATAGTCTGTTCTGGACTTGGGAACTGTGAAGAGACCTCGTGGCATGTCTTGTGGGGTATGCTTGGCTGTCCGAGTTTTGTGCTAGTAGTTCAGACAGACAGCTTAGTGCATTCAACATGTCAATACCTCTCATTAATAAAAGTAGTGATGAAGTCAATCTCTCCTCCACTTTAAGCCAGGAGAGATTGACATGCATATTATTAATATTAGCTCTCTGTGTACATCCATGCTGCCCTGTTCTGAGCCAATTGCAATTTTCCTAAGTCCTTTTTTGTGGCACCTTACCACACGACTGAACAGTAGTTCAGGTGCAACAAAACTAGGGCCTGTAGGACCTGCGTGTTGATAGAGTTGTTAACAAGGCAGAGCATCGCTTTATTATAGACAGACTTCTCCCCATCTTAGCCACTACAGCATCAATATGTTTTGACCATGAAAGTTGACAATCTAGGGTTACTCCAAGCAGTTTAGTCATCTCAACTTGCTCAATTTCCACATTATTTATTACAAGATTTAGGGTTTAGTGAGTGTTTTGTTCCAAATACAATGCTTTTAGTTTCAGAAATATTTAGGGCTAACTTATTCCTTGCATCCAACTCAAACTAACTGCAGCTCTTTGTTGAGTGTTGCAGTCATTTCAGTCACTGTAGTAGCTGATGTTTATAGTGTTGAGTCATCCGCATACATAGACACTCTGGCTTTACTCAGTCAGTGGCATGTCGTTAGTGAAAATTGAAAAAAATCAAGGGGCCTAAACGTGGATAAACTAATCTTCTTAAAAGAAAAACTTTATTTCACGTTATAAGGCAGGCACTGCTGTCTTTTGATGTCCCTTTGTTTCCATATGCTCCTGGGAATTCAAGCTACCCATGTTTACTATCACAACAAATGGAAAATCTAAATACAAATTACTCAGGCATTTATTTTGTCGATATATTGAAAACGTACCGAACCGTGAGTTTTGTGAACCGTTTCACCCCTAGTAAATATGCGTGCAAGTTCTGTTCTAATCAAATGGGGCACGCTCAAACATAGCCACTTTATTTAATTCATGTGGAACAACTCTGTAAAGTAAGAAAATAGAATGGGTGAAAGTATCTAACAACATCTGGACCAATAGCAATTCCTGATAATGATATGCTTTTTAATGGGAGTAGTACACATTCCATGAAAAGTTCTACAGTGCTACTCTTAAGGCAATTCTCATTCATCTTTGGTATAATCCATGGCATACATTCTATTGCAGCAGATGTATCAAAATGATTTAGCATTCTATGATATTCTAACTCAAGCATGAGAACACCATTGTAAAGTAAATACATCCAAAACACCAAAACGTTCACTTCATCGTCAGTTTTGTTTCACAGTTAGCAAAGTTAGTTAGCTGGCTAGATTGATTTCGAGTTAGTTACCTATATTATTTTGCTAGCTATACTTCCATACCTACAAAAATGACTGTGTCCCCAGTTATGTTTACATTTTGGCATTTGTGACACTTCCACTTTCCAAGCATATTAACTGCAAGGTGGTGTATAACATCAGCTCTCTGCATTCAGACTCCTTGACTGTTTCCACAACTTGGAACAAGTTAAGGGGTCTGACTACTTTCCTGAATGCACTGTATGAGAGCTGATGTTATACACCACCTTGCAGTTAATATGCTTGGAAAGTGGATACGTCACAAACGCCAACATGTAAACATAACTGGGGACAGTCATTTTTGTAGGTATGACACTTCAGTATAGATTAAATAGATTTTTTCCTTCATCAATTTACACACAATATCCCATAATGACAAAGCGAACAGGTTTTTAGATATTTTTGCACATTTATAAAAAATAAAACTGAAATACCTTCTTTACATAAGTATTCAGACCCTTTGCGATGAGACTTGAAATTGAGCTCAGGTGCATCCAGTTTCCATTGATCATCCTTGAGATGTTTCTACAATTTGATTTGAGTCAAATCAATTGATTTGGAAAGGCACACACCTGTCTATATGAGGTCCCACAGTTGACAGTGCATGTCAGAGCAAAAACCAAGCCATGAGGTCGAAGGAATTGTCTATAGCGCTCCGAGACAGGATTGTGTCAAGGCACAGATCTGGGGAAGGGTACCAATAAATGTCTGCAGCATTGAAGGTCCCCAAGACCAGTGGCCTCCATCATTCTTAAATGGAAGAAGTTTGGAACCACCAAGACTCGTCCCAGAGCTGCCCGCCTGGCCAAACTGAGCAATCGGGGGAAAAGGGCCTTGACCAGGGAGGTGACCAATGGTCACTCTGACAGAGCTCTAGAATTCCTCTATGGAGATGGGAGAACTTTCCAGAAGGACAACGATCTCGGCAGCATTCCACCAATCAGGCCTTTATGGTAGAGTTGCCAGATGGAAGCCAGTCCTAGGTAAAAGGCACATAAGATAGCTACCAAGAGGCGCAGCGGTCTAAGGCACTGCTTCTCAGTGCTAGAGGCGTCACTACAGACCCTGGTTCGATTCCAGGCTGTATCACAACTGTCCGTGATTGGGCAGCGCACAATTGGCCCAGCGTCGTCCGGGTTTGGCCGGGGTAGGCAGTCATTGTAAGAACTTGATCTTAACGGACTTGAAACAGACGCCTCACAAGTCCTCAACTGGCAGCTTAATTAAATAGTACCCGCAAAACACCAATCTCATCGTCAACAGTGAAGAGGCGACTCCGGGATGCTGGCCTTCTAGGCAGAGTTGCAAAGAAAAAGCCATACCTCAGACTGGCCAATAAAAAGAAAAGATTAAGATGGGCAAAAGAACACAGACACTGGACAGATGAACTCTGCCTAGAAGGCTTCACTGTTGACGTTGAGACTGGTGTTTTGCGGGTACTATTTAATTAAGCTGCCAGTTGAGGACTTGAGGCATCTGGTAGCGGAGTTTGCAGCTGTGCTAACATAATTGGAAAAGGGTTTCCTAATGATCAATTAGCCTTTTAATCTGATAAACTTGGATTAGCGATCACAACGTGCCATTGGAACAATGGAGTGATGGTTGCTGATCATGGGCCTCTGTACGCCTATGTAGATATTCCATTAAAAATCAGGCGTTTCCAGCTACAATAGTCATTTACAACATTAACAATGTCTACACTGTATTTCTGATCAGTTTGATGTTAGTTTAAATGGACAAAAAATGTGCCTTTCTTTCAAAAACAAGGACATTTCTAAGTGACCCCAAACTTTTGAATGGTAGTGCATATATTACACACACACACACAGCACCAGTTAAACCTTTCTTGTTGCGCGAGTAGCCTACTTTATTCCATCAAATGTTTTGAAGGTGCATTTCATGAAATGCATTAAAGCCCTCCTTTTCCCCAATTTTGGATCATCACCATTGTTGAACTCCTTGTTAATTCCAGACTCAGAGGAATGAAAGAAGAATATCTGAAGCAGAAAAGAATAAGAAATATCTATGATTGTAGAAAATAAAATAGAAAATACAGTTACATGTGGTCATAATTGGTATCAAAAAGGCACAATGAGCATTGACACAGTAATTCCAGGATGTGATTTACACTTCTGATAGTGGGCCTACTCATTTCCCTGTGTGGTGTGTTGGCGCCCTCGTGTGGCTAGGAGGGGGAAGCGCTGCAGTTCTGCTTGCTCCACTAAGCCTTGAGGGCAGCAACATTGACTGGATCTAGTTTCAGCATCTTGAAGTAGGACACGAGTTGATTTGGCACTTCAGCCAAGACGCTCTGGGCGAGGGCTTCCTTAGGTTCCTGCAGAGGACAGAATAACAGTGTGATGGGAAGAGTGCCAACAGTGGGGCAACAAAACAAACAAACTCAAGATAGAAAAGTATGTCAAATCTGTCAATATTTTACCAAAGTGGTATGGAATGGTGCTTCACTACCCACTGATACTATTACAGACTAAAGTGATGTTCCATCGAGAATCTTCTCAGTGGTACTGACAACACACTGCACAATGACACAACCACAGACTAAAATAAACATACATTGGCAAACTGTCTGAAGGGCACAAACTGTACAATGTCCCTGGCCACGGGTTCGCCACTCAGGGACTTGAGTATGCCTTCATCTCCATCTAGCAGCTCCATTGCCTTGAAGTTGGCTTCGCCCACCCCGATGATGATGATGGACATGGGCAGGCGTGAGGCCTTGACGATAGCGTCCCGGGTCTGGTCCATGTCCGTGATCTCCCCATCGGTGATGATGAGCAGGACAAAGTATTGCTGAGGGAAATTAAAAGCAGCGGACAGAAAAGTTTGTTAAATTTCATTCAGTTTGCAATGAACACGAGGTAGACAAGGCAAATTCTTCCGCTATCCACTGTGTTCATTCTGAGACACTATTTTCAAAATGGTTGCGTAGCCCGTCTACTGCAAATGTCTGATTTGTATCATGTTTGTACATTAGGGCTGTCCCCAACAACAAAAATCTTAGGTCAACCGAGAGTCGTTCTGTTCTTTCGACCAATTGATTGGTTGAAATATTTAAACATATTTTTCCATATATAGACACACACAGTATGTGTTTGAATAAAATCAACTACATATGCACTGAGCTTGTCTGATGCTTGAAGCGCACTGTTTGTTTAAATAATGAATTGTCTTGCTCTCCTCCCTACTGCAGCAAAAAAGGCACCACTGCAAGTGTTTATTGTGCTGTCCATGCTGAAGCTGCAACATAAATTCCAAATAGCAGAAATTCCTATTCCCGCAACCCTCGGCTCTTTACGTGAAACATGGAAGCATCGCATGCATGTGACCAACAGGTCCTGTCCTATCCTGTCATAATCACATCAATAAATTGGTTATCACAAACGTCAAACACATGCTTTAACAAGTGACAGCAAAATGGATGTGGAGGACGTGAATAAGAAACTCGAAGCGGGTGTATGTTTACTGGTTGCTCAGGAGGGAATGGGGAAGTCAGATCTGTGGAAGACAGTTTCCACAACAAAGTAAAATACTGGAGATCAAGAAAAAGGAGGGTATACAAGCAAGCGTTTCTTGAGTATTATGTTCACCGAACAGTTGCTGTTAGATTACACTGTTATAAATGGTTTAAAAAAGTGTAAACATTAAATAAGTGTGCCAGAGTCTGTTCTAACAAAGACAAAAATATATACACTCCCGTTCCAAAGTTTGGGGTCACTCAGAAATGTCCTTGCTTTTTAATAAAAAAATATATATATTTTGTCCATTAAAATAACATCAAATTGATCAGAAATACAGTATAGAAATTTGTAATGTTGTAAATTACTATTGTAGCTGGAAACTGCGGATTTTTTATTGAATATCTACATAGGTGTACAGAGGCCCATTATCAGCAACCATCACCCCTGTGTTCCAATGGCACGTTGTGTTAGCTAATCCAAGTTTATAATTTTAAAAGGCTAATTGATCATTAGAAAACCATTTTGCAATTATGTTAGCACAGCTGAAAACTGTTGTCCTGATTAAAGAAGCAATAAAACTGTCATTCTTTAGACTAGTTGAGTATCTGGAGCGGCAGCATTTGTGGATTCGATTACAGGCTCAAAATGTCCAGAAACGAAGACTTTCTTCTGAAACTCGTCGGTCTATTCTTGTTCTGAGAAATTAAGGCTATTCCATGTGAGAAATTGCCAAGAAACTGAAGATCTTCAAACTGAACTCCCTTCACAGAACAGGGCAAACTGGCTCTAACTAGAATAGAAAGAGGAGTGGGAGGCCCCGGTGCACAACTGAGCAAGAGGAGAAGTACATTAGTGTCTAGTTTGAGAAACAGACGCCTCACAAGTCCTCAACTGGCAGCTTCATTAAAAAGTACCCGCAAAACACAAGTCTCAACGTCAACAGTGAAGAGGCGACTCCGGGATGCTGGCCTTCTAGGCAGAGTTCCTCTGTCCAGTGTCTGTGTTCATTTGGCCATCTTAATCTTTTATTTTTATTGGCCAGTCTGAGATATGGCTTTTTCTTCACGACTCTGCCTAGAAGGCCAGCAACCCGGAGTCGCCAATTAAATTATTCAAGACAGTAGTGGAATTCTTTGAAGTGGTAGGGCAAGTAGGAAGCCTATCCATATAAGGATCCAAAATGCAGTTAAAATCTCCGCCTATAATTAAACGTGTGGTTGCTAAATCTGGTAAGCGATTGAAAACATTCCGAAAGAACCCTGGGTCATTAAAGTTCGGTGCATAAAGATTTTAAAATGTTACATGTCGTGATAGAATATGGCCTATTACTATAATAAAGCGCTTATAGTTGAAATTTGTTTGAAAGAGACAGTTTTTCAAAATAATATGGCTACACCTCTAGCCTTGGATGAAAAAGTTGATTGATAAATCTGTGATACCCAACTACATTTTAATCTCCATTGCTCATTATGCTTTATTTGAGTTTCTTGTAGAAACATATCTCTAGATAAAGATTTCAAATGGGAAAAAAAAACTATTTTCAAATTCGTTCTCAAACGAATTTTTTTTCCATCTACGTTTTCTATTTTTTTTCCATTTTTTTCCATCTACGTAACATTGCAAAAATCAGAAATTTTCTGTCCAAAAATGATGCAGAAAAATTAATCCATGCATTTGTTACTTCTAGGTTAGACTACTGCAATGCTCTACTTTCCGGCTACCCGGATAAAGCACTAAATAAACTTCAGTTAGTGCTAAATACGGCTGCTAGAATCCTGACTAGAACCAAGAAATTTGATCATATTACTCCAGTGCTAGCTTCCCTACACTGGCTTCCTGTTAAGGCAAGGGCTGATTTCAAGGTTTTACTGTTAACCTATAAAGCGTTACATGGGCTTGCTCCTACCTATCTTTCCGAGTTGGTCCTGCCGTACATACCTATACGTACGCTACGGTCACAAGACGCAGGCCTCCTAATTGTCCCTAGAATTTCTAAGCAAACAGCGGGAGGCAGGGCTTTCTCCTATAGTCTACTCTATGTGAGAGACGCAGACTCGGTCTCAACCTTTAAGTCTTTACTGAAGACTTATCTCTTCAGTAGGTCATATGATTGAGTGTAGTCTGGCCCAGGAGTGTGAAGGTGAACGGAAAGGCTCTGGAGCAACGAACCGCCCTTGCTGTCTCTGCCTGGCCGGTTCCCCTCTCTCCACTGGGATTCTCTGCCTCTAACCCTATTACAGGGGCTGAGTCACTGGCTTACTGGTGCTCTTTCATGCCGTCCCTAGGAGGGGTGCGTCACTTGAGTGGGTTGAGTTACTGACGTGATCTTCCTGTCTGGGTTGGCGCCCCCCCCTTGGTTTGTGCTGTGGTGGAGATCTTTGTGGGCTATACTCGGCCTTGTCTCAGGATTGTCAGTTGGTGGTTGAAGATATCCCTCTAGTGGTGCGGGGGCTGTGCTTTGGCAAAGTGGGTGGGGTTATATCCTTCCTGTTTGGCCCTGTCCGGGGGTATCTTCGGATGGGGCCACAGTGTCTCCTGACCGCTCCTGTCTCAGCCTCCAGTATTTATGCTGCAGTAGTTTATGTGTCGGGGGGCTAGGGTCAGTTGGTTATACCTGGAGTACTTCTCCTGTCTTATCCAGTGTCCTGTGTGAATTTAAGTATGCTCTCTCTAATTCTCTCGTTCTCTCTTTCTTTCTCTCTCTCTGAGAACCTGAGCCCTAGGACCATATGTCACGGCAAACCGGGCATGATGACTCCTTGCTGTCCCCAGTCCACCTGGCCTTGCTGCTGTTCCAGTTTCAACTGCTCTGCCTGCGGTTATGGAACCCCTACCTGTCCCAGACCTGCTGCTTTCAACTCTTAATGATCGGCTATGAAAAGCCAACTGACATTTATTCCTGATTATTATTTGACCATGCTTGTCATTTATGAACATTTTGAACATCTTGGCTCTCTCTAATTCTCTCCTTCTCTCTTTCTTTCTCTCTCTCGGAGGACCTGAGCCCTAGGACCATACGTCAGGACTACCGGGCATGATGACTCCTTGCTGTCCCCAGTCCGCCTGGCCTTGCTGCTATTCCAGTTTCAACTGTTCTGCCTGCGGTTATGGAACCGCCACCTGTCCCAGACCTGCTGTTTTCAACTCTTAATGATCGGCTATGAAAAGCCAACTGAAAATTATTCATGATTATTATTTGACCATGCTTGTCACTTATGAACATTTTGAACATCTTGGCATAGTTCTGTTATAATCTCCACCCGGCACAGCCAGAAGAGGACTGGCCACCCCTCATAGCCTGGTTCCTCTCTAGGTTTCTTCCTAGGTTTTGGCCTTTCTAGGGAGTTTTTCCTAGCCACCGTGCTTCTACACCTGCATTGCTTGCTGTTTGGGGTTTTAGGCTGGGTTTCTGTACAGCACTTCGAGATATTAGCTGATGTACGAAGGGCTATATAAAATAAACTTGATTGATTGATTGAAACCTCGTACATTCCATGAAAGGCTAATGTCGCCACACTGTGGCGAAGTAGTAGAGATATCAATAGCCATAAGAAATTATTATTTGGTCCTCAAATACATTACAATTGTAGCATTAGTGTTGGAGCAACACGTAAAGAGCAAAGAACAAATGAAAAACACAAACGAAGTGGAATATAAATTCCGCCATAAACACTGTGGAACTGCTGGACACTACAGGGAGGCATAGGCTTGCTAACCAATTTATAATGAAACTAATTTAGCGTACCTTCAGGTGGTCCGACTGGGCCCCCTCACCCTTATGTCAATAACAATTGCTCTTATAAAATAACTGAATTGAGCCAAACAATGTAGTCAACATGTCCCTACTGGAACAGGGAAATCGGTCAGGTGCAGTTTTACCCACCGGTAGGACTATGACAGCGCTGTCATATCTGAAAATGGTGGGATAATCCATCCTACGCATCACAGTGAACAGCTACTCGGGACAGCCCTATCGGTCCTAGGAGTTGGTGGCTATAGTAGTAATCCTGTCAATGAAAGACTAGGCATTCTGTGGTTTTTCGAACACCTTCTCTACCGTACCATGGGTAAGAATCAGCCAAGCAGGGAAGAGGAGACCGTGTCTGATTCCCGCATCTCTGAGTTTCTTCCTAGCTCCATCAAAGGCCTGGCGCTGCTTGGTTACCTCAGCAGTGTAGTCTGGGTATATGTTAACCTGAGCTCCGTTGAAGGACAGGGGGAATTGCTGGCGGGACAGGCGCAGAATCTTGTCCTTTTCGGGGTCGTGGTGTATTTTGGCAATCATGACGTGAGGCCGTGTAGCGCACATCGATGTGGTGCGCTCAGTCCACTTTTAGGCCTTGGTTTTAGGCCTTGGGGGAAATTGTCAATCCCTAACAGTTTTGGTATAAATTCTGCCACGAACTGTGTTAGTCTGCCCTTCTTAATTTTTTCTTCCAAGCTTGTGATTTTGATATTCGAACGCCTTGAACGTCCCTCTAGGTCAATTAGCTTGAGTTTCATAGCTTTGTTTGCTGTTAGTAGCTTTTCATACTGTCCCTCGAGGGTGGTGATTCGTGTCTCGTGGTCACCTGTGTTTTCTTTCAGATCAATAATGCGGGTTGTATGTTCAGCCAGGGAGGCTTGCACTGATTGTATGGATGAGTCGAGATGATTAAACCGAGCGTTCATGTCCTCTTCCATTTTCTTGATAGCTGCTAATACACTGCTCAAAAAAATAAAGGGAACACTAAAATAACACATCCTAGATCTGAATGAATTAACTATTCTTATTAAATACTTTTTTCTTTACATAGTTGAATGTGCTGACAACAAAATCACACAAAAATTATCAATGGAAATCAAATTTATCAACCCATGGAGGTCTGGATTTGGAGTCACACTCAAAATTAAAGTGGAAAACCACACTACAGGCTGATCCAACTTTGATGTAATGTCCTTAAAACAAGTCAAAATGAGGCTCAGTAGTGTGTGTGGCCTCCACGTGCCTGTAGGACCTCCCTACAACGCCTGGGCATGCTCCTGATGAGGTGGCGGATGGTCTCCTGAGGGATCTCCTCCCAGACCTGGACTAAAGCATCCGCCAACTCCTGGACAGTCTGTGGTGCAACGTGGCGTTGGTGGATGGAGCGAGACATGATGTCCCAGATGTGCTCAATTGGATTCAGGTCTGGGGAACGGGCGGGCCAGTCCATAGCATCAATGCCTTCCTCTTGCAGGAACTGCTGACACACTCCAGCCACATGAGGTCTAGCATTGTCTTGCATTAGGAGGAACCCAGGGCCAACCGCACCAGCATATGGTCTCACAAGGGGTCTGAGGATCTCATCTCGGTACCCAATACCTCTGGCGAGCACATGGAGGGCTGTGCGGCCCCCCAAAGAAATGCCACCCCACACCATGACTGACCCACCGCCAAACCGGTCATGCTGGAGGATGTTGCAGGCAGCAGAACGTTCTCCACGGCGTCTCCAGACTCTGTCACGTCTGTCACATGTGCTCAGTGTGAACCTGCTTTCATCTGTGAAGAGCAGAGGGCGCCAGTGGCGAATTTGCCAATCTTGGTGTTCTCTGGCAAATGCCAAACGTCCTGCACGGTGTTGGGCTGTAAGCACAACCCCCACCTGTGGACGTTGGGCCCTCATACCACCCTCATGGAGTCTGTTTCTGACCGTTTGAGCAGACACATGCACATTTGTGGCCTGCTGGAGGTCATTTTGCAGGGCTCTGGCAGTGCTCCTCCTTGCAGAAAGGCGGAGGTAGCGGTCCTGCTGCTGGGTTGTTGCCCTCCTACGGCCTCCTCCACGTCTCCTGATGTACTGGCCTGTCTCCTGGTAGCGCCTCCATGCTCTGGACACTACGCTGACAGACACAGCAAACCTTCTTGCCACAGCTCGCATTGATGTGCCATCCTGGATGAGCTGCACTACCTGAGCCACTTGTGTGGGTTGTAGACTCCGTCTCATGCTACCACTAGAGTGAAAGCACCGCCAGCATTCAAAAGTGACAAAACATCAGCCAGGAAGCATAGGAACTGAGAAGTGGTCTGTGGTCACCACCTGCAGAACCACTCCTTAATTGGGGGTGTCTTGCTAATTCCCTATAATTTCAACCTGTTGTCTATTCCATTTGCACAACAGCATGTGAAATTTATTGTCAATCAGTGTTTCTTCCTAAGTGGACAGTTTGATTTCACAGAAGTGTGATTGACTTGGAGTTACATTGTGTTGTTTAAGTGTTCCCTTTATTTTTTTGAGCAGTGTATAATAGTCGGTGAGGGCTCCGAGTCAGGGTTAGCCATGCTAGCCATTACGGCCAGGCTAACGCAAGCCTCCTCGTGCTGTGGTGGAGACTTGCCGTGTTTCTTTCCGGTTGTTTTTGGATGAATTAGTTTCCCCTTGGCCGTGTTGCTCATGGAGTTGCTCATTGTATCAGTTTGGTCGTGTAAAAATAGAATTTAAATCAAATTTAAGCAAGGGTGAAGAGGAGTTAGTCAGAGAAGCGTCTACTCCATGTGGTGCGCACTAGCGCCTCCCCGTGATCGCTCATCTTTGTTGTTGGTTTGTGCTGTGGTGGAGATCTTTGTGGGCTATACTCGGCCTTGTCTCAGGATTGTAAGTTGGTGGTTGAAGATATCCCTCTAGTGGTGCGGGGGCTGTGCTTTGGCAAAGTGTCCGGGGGTATCATCGGATGGGGCCACAGTGTCTCCTGACCCCACCTGTCTCAGCCTCCAGTATTTATGCTGCAGTAGTTTGTGTCGGGGGGCTAGGGTCAGTTGGTTATATCTGGAGTACTTCTCCTGTCTTATCCAGTGTCCTGTGTGAATTTAAGTATGCTCTCTCTAATTCTCTCCTTCTCTCTTTCTTTCTCTCTCTCGGAGGACCTGAGCCCTAGGACCATACGTCAGGACTACCGGGCATGATGACTCCTTGCTGTCCCCAGTCCACCTGGCCTTGCTGCTGTTCCAGTTTCAACTGTTCTGTCTGCGGTTGTGGAACCCCTACCTGTCCCAGACCTGCTGTTTTCAACTCTTAATGATCGGCTATGAAAAGCCAACTGAAAATTATTCATGATTATTATTTGACCATGCTTGTCACTTATGAACATTTTGAACATCTTGGCCATGTTCTGTTATAATCTCCACCCGGCACAGCCAGAAGAGGACTGGCCACCCCTCATAGCCTGGTTCCTCTCTAGGTTTCTTCCTAGGTTTTGGCCTTTCTAGGGAGTTTTTCCTAGCCACCGTGCTTCTACACCTGCATTGCTTGCTGTTTGGGGTTTTAGGCTGGGTTTCTGTACAGCACTTCGAGATATTAGCTGATGTACGAAGGGCTATATAAAATAAACTTGATTGATTGATTGAAACCTCGTACATTCCATGAAAGGCTAATGTCGCCACACTGTGGCGAAGTAGTAGAGATATCAATAGCCATAAGAAATTATTATTTGGTCCTCAAATACATTACAATTGTAGCATTAGTGTTGGAGCAACACGTAAAGAGCAAAGAACAAATGAAAAACACAAACGAAGTGGAATATAAATTCCGCCATAAACACTGTGGAACTGCTGGACACTACAGGGAGGCATAGGCTTGCTAACCAATTTATAATGAAACTAATTTAGCGTACCTTCAGGTGGTCCGACTGGGCCCCCTCACCCTTATGTCAATAACAATTGCTCTTATAAAATAACTGAATTGAGCCAAACAATGTAGTCAACATGTCCCTACTGGAACAGGGAAATCGGTCAGGTGCAGTTTTACCCACCGGTAGGACTATGACAGCGCTGTCATATCTGAAAATGGTGGGATAATCCATCCTACGCATCACAGTGAACAGCTACTCGGGACAGCCCTATCGGTCCTAGGAGTTGGTGGCTATAGTAGTAATCCTGTCAATGAAAGACTAGGCATTCTGTGGTTTTTCGAACACCTTCTCTACCGTACCATGGGTAAGAATCAGCCAAGCAGGGAAGAGGAGACCGTGTCTGATTCCCGCATCTGAGTTTCTTCCTAGCTCCATCAAAGGCCTGGCGCTGCTTGGTTACCTCAGCAGTGTAGTCTGGGTATATGTTAACCTGAGCTCCGTTGAAGGACAGGGGGAATTGCTGGCGGGACAGGCGCAGAATCTTGTCCTTTTCGGGGTCGTGGTGTATTTTGGCAATCATGACGTGAGGCCGTGTAGCGCACATCGATGTGGTGCGCTCAGTCCACTTTTAGGCCTTGGTTTTAGGCCTTGGGGGAAATTGTCAATCCCTAACAGTTTTGGTATAAATTCTGCCACGAACTGTGTTAGTCTGCCCTTCTTAATTTTTTCTTCCAAGCTTGTGATTTTGATATTCGAACGCCTTGAACGTCCCTCTAGGTCAATTAGCTTGAGTTTCATAGCTTTGTTTGCTGTTAGTAGCTTTTCATACTGTCCCTCGAGGGTGGTGATTCGTGTCTCGTGGTCACCTGTGTTTTCTTTCAGATCAATAATGCGGGTTGTATGTTCAGCCAGGGAGGCTTGCACTGATTGTATGGATGAGTCGAGATGATTAAACCGAGCGTTCATGTCCTCTTCCATTTTCTTGATAGCTGCTAATACACTGCTCAAAAAAATAAAGGGAACACTAAAATAACACATCCTAGATCTGAATGAATTAACTATTCTTATTAAATACTTTTTTCTTTACATAGTTGAATGTGCTGACAACAAAATCACACAAAAATTATCAATGGAAATCAAATTTATCAACCCATGGAGGTCTGGATTTGGAGTCACACTCAAAATTAAAGTGGAAAACCACACTACAGGCTGATCCAACTTTGATGTAATGTCCTTAAAACAAGTCAAAATGAGGCTCAGTAGTGTGTGTGGCCTCCACGTGCCTGTAGGACCTCCCTACAACGCCTGGGCATGCTCCTGATGAGGTGGCGGATGGTCTCCTGAGGGATCTCCTCCCAGACCTGGACTAAAGCATCCGCCAACTCCTGGACAGTCTGTGGTGCAACGTGGCGTTGGTGGATGGAGCGAGACATGATGTCCCAGATGTGCTCAATTGGATTCAGGTCTGGGGAACGGGCGGGCCAGTCCATAGCATCAATGCCTTCCTCTTGCAGGAACTGCTGACACACTCCAGCCACATGAGGTCTAGCATTGTCTTGCATTAGGAGGAACCCAGGGCCAACCGCACCAGCATATGGTCTCACAAGGGGTCTGAGGATCTCATCTCGGTACCCAATACCTCTGGCGAGCACATGGAGGGCTGTGCGGCCCCCCAAAGAAATGCCACCCCACACCATGACTGACCCACCGCCAAACCGGTCATGCTGGAGGATGTTGCAGGCAGCAGAACGTTCTCCACGGCGTCTCCAGACTCTGTCACGTCTGTCACATGTGCTCAGTGTGAACCTGCTTTCATCTGTGAAGAGCAGAGGGCGCCAGTGGCGAATTTGCCAATCTTGGTGTTCTCTGGCAAATGCCAAACGTCCTGCACGGTGTTGGGCTGTAAGCACAACCCCCACCTGTGGACGTTGGGCCCTCATACCACCCTCATGGAGTCTGTTTCTGACCGTTTGAGCAGACACATGCACATTTGTGGCCTGCTGGAGGTCATTTTGCAGGGCTCTGGCAGTGCTCCTCCTTGCAGAAAGGCGGAGGTAGCGGTCCTGCTGCTGGGTTGTTGCCCTCCTACGGCCTCCTCCACGTCTCCTGATGTACTGGCCTGTCTCCTGGTAGCGCCTCCATGCTCTGGACACTACGCTGACAGACACAGCAAACCTTCTTGCCACAGCTCGCATTGATGTGCCATCCTGGATGAGCTGCACTACCTGAGCCACTTGTGTGGGTTGTAGACTCCGTCTCATGCTACCACTAGAGTGAAAGCACCGCCAGCATTCAAAAGTGACAAAACATCAGCCAGGAAGCATAGGAACTGAGAAGTGGTCTGTGGTCACCACCTGCAGAACCACTCCTTAATTGGGGGTGTCTTGCTAATTCCCTATAATTTCAACCTGTTGTCTATTCCATTTGCACAACAGCATGTGAAATTTATTGTCAATCAGTGTTTCTTCCTAAGTGGACAGTTTGATTTCACAGAAGTGTGATTGTTGATGAAAGATGAATTCATCTCCCAGTGTCTGGTGGAAAGCAGACAACCAGGCTTTCCTCTAGGATTTTGCCTGTGCTTTGTTCCATTCAGTTTTATCCTGAAAAACACCACAGTCCTTAAAGATTACAAGCAAACACATAACATGATGCTGCCACGACTACACTTGGAAATATGGAGAGTGTTCCTCAGTAATGTCTTGGATTTGCCCCAAACATAATAGTTTCGAGTCACAACAAAAAGTGAATTGCTTTGCCACATTTTTGCAGTTTTACTTTAGTACCTTCTTTGCAAACAGGATGCATGTTTTGAAATATTTTTATTCTGTACAGACTTCCTTTTCACTCTGTCAATTAGGTTAGTATTGTGGAGTAACTACAATGTTGTTGATCCATCCTCAGTTCTCCTATCACAGCCATTAAACTCTAACTGTTTTAAAGTTGCTATTGGCCTTGTGGTGAAATCCCTGAGCTGTTTCCTTCCTCTCCGGCAACCGAGTTAGGAAGGACGCCTGTATCTTTGTAGTGACTGGGTGTATTGATACACAGTCCAAAGTGTAATAAATAACTTCACCATGCTCAAATGTCTACTTTAAAAATAAAAAAACCTCCCTGGTCTTCGTGGTTTAATCTGTTTGAAATTCACTGCTCAACTGAGGGACCTTACAGATAATTGTGTGGGGTACAGAGATGAGGTAGTCATTAAAAATCATGTTAAACACTATTATTGGGGCCTCACGAGTGGCACAGCAGTCTAAGGCACTGCATCGCAGTGCATGAGGCGTCACTACAGCCCCGGGTTCGATCGGCCGTGACCGGGAGACCCATGAGGCGGCGAACAATTGGTCCAGCGTCATCCGGGTTAGGGGAAGGTTTGGCCGGCCAGGATGTCCTTCTCCCATCACGCTCTAGCGACTCCTAGTGGCGGGCAGGACGCCTGAAAGCGGACTTCGGTCACCAGTTGTACAGTGTTTTCTCCGACACATTGGTGCGGCTGGCTTCCGGGTTAAGCGAGCAGTGTGTCAATAAGCAGTGCGGCTTGGCAAGGTCATGTTTCGGGGGACGCATTGGTTCTCGACCTTCGCCTCTCCTGAAGTTGTACGGGAGTTGGAGCGATGGGACAAGACTAAATACCAATTGGATATCACGAAATTGGGAAGAAAAAGGGGTAAAAGTTTAAAAAAAAAGATATACTATTATTGCAACTGATTAAAGCACATTTTTAGGTTGGCCATAAAGGGGTTGAATACTTATTGAGTCAGCTTTAAATGGTTTATTCATTTGTAAAAATTCAACAAAACATGATTCCTCTGTCATTGTGGGGTATTGTGTGTCGGCCAGTGACAACATTTAATCCATTTTCAATTCAGTCTCTAAAACAAAATGTGGAAAACGTCAAGGGATGTGAATATTTTATGAAGGCACTATATATCAAAATCTATCTATTGTTTGACTACCATAAAGGCACTAAGAGGATCATCTGCATTGGGCATCCTCTTTCTAAATGGAAAAATATGACCCCAGCCATGATCAGTTTATTAGATAGCTAAATAATATATTTTATTTTTTGAAGGGAGTCTATAGCGCTACGATAAACTTTCATTCATGGTTTGGATTATTTTAAATAGTCACCGCTAACTTGAGTCAACTTTATCCAACACTGCACAAAAACAATAGGATTGATTGGAAGTCATTATGTTCCAACTGTGTAGCCAAAACAGTAACTATAAATCAATCCACTCTATTTTGCTCTCTCCCAGTCTCCCCTCCAGGAGGCTGAGCACCTAGGACCGTGCCTAAGGACAATCTGGCACAATGATTCCTGGCTGTTCCCGTCCCCAATCCACCTTGTCGTGCTGCTGATCCGACTGCAGCTTTGAAACCATGGCCTGACTTCGGAGTACGTGCTACCATATCCCGGACCCGTGCTGATCAAGCTCCCTTTCTCTCCTCTAGGTTTTCCTCCTAGGTTCCTTTACTTATTTTTTGCCACTGTGCTTCTGCCTCTGCTCTTCGCACACCCATTATTTTTTGATTAGCAGTGGCTAAAGTTTATTCAACTTAGCAGTAGCCATTTAAAAGGTAGAGCCAGCAATGCAAAGTAAACCGCAACATTGGGTCGATTTCCAAAACGACTAAGAGTGTTGAAGTGCGGGGCTAAACGTCAACTGTTTTGGCCTTGCGGCCATCACTTTTCAAAAAGCATGACGCGCACATATTTTGATATTGCAACGTTTTACATCACACTCATGTACAGTATCATGCTGCTCGTGGCAACATCATATGCCAGTCTCAGTTTACGAAAACCGGAACCATGGATGACGGTTTCTCCTGGTCCCAGTCTATTTTCTTTCATGAGAGGAAGGAGGGGGGATGAGAGGTGTTGCATGTGGTCTAGAGTCCTGCATGGGTCCGTTTTGTTTTAAACCGCACCCGCTCACATTTCAAGCACCACCCAAACCCCGACATCAGGACAGATTTTTCTCCATAACCCGACCCATTCACATAGAATTGTTTCCCGAGAGCCGATCCGTGAACCCTTAAATGTATTATTTAGTTGGCTATTAATCCCCTTCCCTGCATTAATGAATTTGTCTGCATGTCTATTCAACATTTGGTTTAAGAACAATTATATATATATCACAATGAGATACGCCACATTGACAACTCAAAACGCTTAGGAAAAAAATTGCTTTTTAAATTAGCCTTCTTGACTAAAGAAAGTGTGACAAAGTTGGCGGTTACCTTGTACACATAAAAAAGTTTCCTTGAAGTCAGGAACAGTTTTACTCCAAAAATATCAAATATATTGTCATTAATTAGATCAATACAACAGGTAAAAAATTAGGCTAAGAGCTAAAACAAGGATTAGAAGATCAAAAAGCTCAATCTAGCAAACATGCTCTCCTCTATCCTTGCTTCCAACTACCGCTCTCCTCTATCCTTGCTTCCAACTACCTCTCTCTTTCCAAAGACATATAGACCTGTATTTCATCAACTCAAATTGGTGGGAGGGGCACACAGTTACAATCAGCCAATCCTGATTTTACACACACATTCAATTGACCCATTTAACTGCTGCAGGTGAAATGGTGAAAAAACATGTTAAACAGGGCTAAACTGACCAAGACGCACCTCCAACAACAACTTTTCATTTCTCTCAACCAGTGGCATATGGGCTTTTTAGGTGAGTGTTGATGTTCTATGATAAGCATTGCCCACTTTGTCAAAGGCAGGGATGCAAATGATTTATCTTGTCCATTCCCAGCGCGCCTCTCCAGGGTGCTGTTGGAGACCAACATTCCGTCAAAGAAATGACCATAAATCATATAGCATATGGTAGAAAGAATATGTGGCCTTTTCTGTAGCCTACACGCTGGAGATAAAATGTATGTCAATGTAATGAGACGGAAACTTTTTGCATCATGCAGGTTTCTACGATCAAATAGCCTAACCTAAAATGGTGCCCAATGAAATATAACACGAGCTGACATGTTAACTAACATATCCTAAAAACAGGACAAAGTAAAAATTTACAATATGGAATGAACAATCAGGCTACTCATCTAGTGGGTTTCATCTAGTGGGCTACTTTGTCATGATCAGTGGTTTCAAGTTTGTATCCATAAATATTTTATGAGCTGATCATAGAGAAAAATGTAAAAAAACGTCTGCATTTCCCACCGTGTAAACATATTGCTCAAGATAACTCCTTCTGATAAAGTTGGGTAGCTGATATTCAGAGCTTAAATAGCCAAATTGATTAGTCACAGGAATCAGGACTAATAAAGCCAATGCAATGGCCTGTTTTAAGGTGGGCTTACCATATGGATGGGCATTCATAAAATGGAACTGCGGACCGACATGGTAGGCTAGACCCCAGTAAGCACAGACAAACGTCTTTTTTTGGTACTGTCTGGACGTCTTTTGGGGGGTTTTACAAAAGGTAGGCCTACCACAGAGATGGGCATTCCTAAAAAAATATGACTCACCGCCTGGATTCGGTCTTATGTAGCAACATATGAATCTGTTTTTTACATTGGATAAAAATAGAGACGCAGAGCTACAAAATGGTATATCATACACTGCATTTCAGGAAACAATGGGAAAGTAATTATGCTTTAAAAGTTGATCAACTTGTAAACTCACTTTTGAGAAAAGTCTTTCAATGTTTTGGCACTACTATTGGAGAGCCCTTCTTTGTCTACACCCATTCAGCCATCTCTCGTAATGTCCAGCCCACTCATTATCTCAGCCAACCATGGCTAGTGGGAAGGTTCCGCTCTTTTTCTGTGGCTAAACAAACTAGGCTCGTAATTTAACAATTGTATTCGTATTTACAGATGACATACAAGTTTGATATTAAGGCACATGAAAGTTCACATGTTCGAGAAGACATTTCTGACAAAAACGCATTTTGACGTAAAAAAAAAAAATGTTTTGTTCAAACAGCTCTCCTGTGATGTAGTGACTTGCAACATACGCCTAGTTTCATGAATCGGGTCACAAATGACACATTTTCAACTTTCATTCAGAATCGAAAATGAACCAGATTTCAACATCCGGAAAATAAGTATTTTCACCTTTCATTCAGAACCTAACTTTAACATCTGGGAAAATACGTAATTCTGCTTACTGGGACTATTCTTGTAGGGGCAGCAATTTTTTGGTCCAGGACCAGTTCTGGTTAATAAGGATCCGCCCCTTTTTGTTCCTACAATTTTTGCCTAAAATGACATACCCAAATCTAACTGCCTGTAACTCAGGACCTGAAGTAAGGATATGCATATTCTTGATACCATTTGAAACACTGAAGTTAGTGGAAATGTTAAATTAATGTAGGAGAATAGAACACATTAGATCTGGTAAAAGATAATACAAAGAAAATTGTTTTTTGGGTATTTTTTCTGTACCATCATCTTTGAAATGCAAGAGAAAAGCCAAAATGTATTATTCCAGCCAAGGCGCAATTTAGATTTTGGCCACTAAATGGCAGCAGTGTATGTGCAAAGTTTCAGACTGATTCAATGAACCATTGCATTTCTGTTCAAAATTTTTAATCAAGACTGCCCAAATGTGCCTAATTGGTTTATAAATACATTTAAGTTCATAACTGCGCACTCTCCTCAAACAATAGCATGGTATTTTTTCACTGTAATAGTTACTGTACATTGGACAGTGCAGTTAGCTTGAATACTTGTTTATCTTTCTGCCAATATCAGATGTCTGTGTCCTGGGAAATTTTATTGTTACTTACAACCTCATGCTAATCACATTAGCCTACGTTAGCTCAACCATCCTGCGGGGGACCCACCGTTCTTGTAGTGGTTAACGTGTTTATGGCAGGATATGAAAAATTACTGAAAACAGGGCCCTTAACCAATAAAAAATTCACACACAAAATGTGGAATGTTCCGTATTTTAGTGAGGATGCGCCATCATTCTCACAGAAAGCCTATAGCCGTCATAAAACACCACCATTTTGTTTAGATAATCAAATAGTTTAATTGAACTGAAATAAAAATTCCCAGACACATATACAGGATGCAAAAATATGTATTTTGAAGGCTATTGCCTACTCAAACCTTTACCAGCCGCACACCGGTTTCAAATTGATATGGTCTAAATCAGGGATGGGCAAATGGCGTTCTATTAATTATTTATTTGGAACTCAGTTGTGGTTCTCAACTTAATGTTGAGAGTTAGAATACACAAGGCGCAATTTCGAAATGTGGTTGTGCATCAGCAGTTTCTGTTGTTGTGTGTCAGTCACTGACCGTCACTCAATTAGCAAAACATTTTTAGATGTATAGAATTGCAGCTAATGTGCTGCAATTTTTTTCTCTCAGCTCCATGGCAAAATTTGTAGAATTGCATGAAATTAAATAGAAATGGCAGGGGCCGCAGCGGTAAAAAAAAAAAAAAAAAAAGGCTAAATCCTCTCTACGTCTACGACAAAATGTGTGGAATTGCAGGAAATTAACTCTAAAAATGTTTTGCTCGCAACTAAATTTCACTTAGGGCCTCCAAAAGGCTACGGTCGGCTCTGACTGCATGTGTGGGTATAAATGTAGGAAGACCCACGAGCCACTGCAGCCCCGATTTTTTTTTTGTGGCCCCCACCCCCTACAAAGTTGCCCATCCCTGGTCTAAATTAACAAAAGCCGGAATTAACATAAAACAATTCCTTGCAAAAGTATTCATCCCCCTTTGTGTTTTTCCTATTCTGTTGCATTACAACCTGTAATTTAGATGGATTTTTATTTGGATTTCATGTAATGGCCATACACAGTAGTCCAAACTGGTGAAGTGAAATGGAAAGAATAACTTGTTTTTTAAAAATTCCCCAAAATAAAAAACAGAAAAGTGGTGAGTGCATATGTATTCACACCCTTTGCAATGAAGCCCCTCAATAAGATCTGGTGCAACCAATTACCTTCAGAAGTCACATAATTAGTTAAATAAAGTCCACCTGTGTGCAATCTAAGTCTGAAAAGCCCCAGAGTCTGCAACACCTCTAAGCAAGGGATCAGGGTTTGGGTATAAAAAAATATCCAAAACTTGGAACATCCCACAGAGCATCATTAAATCCATTATTAAAAAATTGAAAGAATATGGCACCACAACAAACCTGCCAAGATAGGGCCACCCACCAAAACAAGGCAAGGATGGCATTAATCAGAGAGGCAACAAAGAGACCAAAGATAACCCTGAAGGACCTGCAAAGCTCCACAGCGGAGATTGGAGTATCTGTCCATAGGACCACCTTAAGCCATACTCACCACAGAGCTGGACTTTACAGAAGAGTGGCCTGAAAAAGCCATTGCTTAAAGAAAAAAATAAGCAAACACGTTTGGTGTTCGCCAAAAGGCATGTGGGAGACTCCCCCAAACATATGGAAGAAGGTACTCTGGTCAGATGAGACTAAAATTTAGCTTTTTGGCAATCAAGGAAAACGCTATGTAAGGTGCAAACCCAACACCTCTCATCACCCCGAGAACATCATCCTCACAGTGAAGCATGGTGATGGCAGCATCATGCTGTGGGGATACTTTCTTTGGCAGGGACTGGGAAACTGGTAAGAATTGAAGGAATGATGGATGGCGCCAAATACAGGGAAATTCTTGATGGAAACCTGTTTCAGTCTTCCAGAGATTTGAGACTGGGATGGAGGTTCACCTTCCAGCAGAACAATGATCCTAAGCATACTGCTAAAGCAACACTCGGGTGGTTTAAGGGGAAACATTAAAATGTCTTGGAATGGCCTAGTCAAAGCCCAGACCGCAATCCAATTGAGAATCTGTGGTATGATTTAAAGATTGCTATACACCAGCGGAACCCATCCAACTTGAAGGAGCTGGAGCAGTTTTGCCTTGAAGAATGGGCAAAAATCCCAGTGGCTAGATGTGCCTAGCTTATAGAGACATACCCCAAGAGACTTGCAGCTGTAATGGCTGCAAAAGGTGGCTCTACAAAGTATTGACTTTGGGGGGGTGGAATAGTTATGCACACTCAGGTTGCCTTATTTCTTGTTTGTTTCACACTAAAAAATATTTTGCATCTTCAAAGTGGTAGGCATGTTGTGTAAATAAAAAGGCCTCAAAAACCCAAAATATCAATTTTAATTCCAAGTTGTAAGGCAACAAAATAGGAAAAATGCCAAGGGGGGTGAATACTTTCGCAAGCCACTATAATTAACTGATAATAAACTGAATTAGCCTATCGTAAACAAATAGCCTACCAACTTGCACTTTTTTGCAGGCTGTGTATCCATCTTCCGGGTTGTCCTTGTCCCCAAGGACTCCAAAATCCTTCCAAACCAAACCAGGGATTTCACTTGCCCAGCACTTGTTTCCACGATGGTGTATGCCAGGGGTATTCAAACTCTTACCCTACGAGGTCCAGGTGCCTGCTGTTTCCCCCCCCCTACCTGATAAATAATTGCACCCACCTGGTGTCCCAGATCTAAATCTATCCCTCATTAGAAGGAAACAATTACAAAATGCAGTGTAATTGTCTTCGAAGTCTGGAGTTGAGCTTGAGGGGTGTAGTCTATTTCCCTATAATCACCTTTTTTATTTCTGCGTTGACGTTAGCCATTTTCATGTGAGCTAGGCTAGCCAGGGAAAATAAACTTGGCAACGTATTCTCACGTGGGGGGGGAAAACATAAGTTTCATGGCTGGTAGCATATATGTCTGCCACACCTCTCACAGGATGGAATTCTCAACAAAATGCAACAAGCTCCTGTGTTATTTTTTTGAAACCTTTATTTAAAACGTTTCCGACGTGCAAAAATTGTTCTTAACCGCGAGCCAACCTGCGGGTTGAAAGTACGTTGTCATTTTTTGTGGGTCGAAACCCGATGCAGGATTCTAAAGTGGTCTAGACTCACCGATGCGTTGTTCTGCTGTGCCGCCCCTGACGCGATGCCTGCCACGTGGTTGATGATGGGGGAGAAGTTGGTGGGACCGTAGAGCTTCACCTGAGGTAGGGCCATGCGGTAGGCCTCCACAATCCCCTGGACCCCTGCAACACAACACGTAGGGCCACATTAGTTTGAGCTAGAACTGCTGTATATACTGTAGAGCAATGGTACCAAAACACTATTTGAGAAGGTCCAAATAGTGACAGCATGCACAATAAATTACTTTGGCACAGCCAGGAGTAAGCATGATTTGCATTGTCCACAAGAATGAATGTAATCCATGGTACCGATGTTAACAAAGCCGCATTGCAAGCCAGAACTTCCTAGAAAAATCTATGTTCGGTAGTTGGAGTTTGCAGGGATTTATTAACGTACATACTTCTAACTTTAAAAAAACACATTTATTCTACTTTTTAGTCAGGGGAACCCCATTGAGACCAGCACAGCAATACAAAATGATCACTAAAAAAATACGTAACTGTTTAAAAGTTTGGGGTCACTTTGTCCATTAAAATGACATCAAATTGATCAGAAATAGTGCAGACATTGTACATGTTGTAAATGACTATTGTAGCTGGAAACAGCAGATTTTTTATTGAATATCTACATAGGTGTACAGAGGCCCATTATAAGGAACCATCACTCCTGTGTTCCAATGGCACGTTGTGTTAGCTAATCCAAGTTTATCATTTTAAAAGGATAATTGATCATTAGAAAACCCTTTTGAAATAATGTTAGCACAGCTGAAAACTGTTGATTAATGCTGATTAAAGAAGCAATAAAACTGGCATTCTTTAGATTAGCTGAGCATCTGGAGCATCATCATTTGTGGGTTTGATTACAGGCTCAAAATGGCCAGAAACAAAGACTTTAATCTGAAAAACTGGTCAGTCTACTCTTGTTCTGAGAAATGAAGGCCATTCCATGCGAGAAATTGCCAAGAAACTGAAGATCTTCAAACTGAACTCCCTTCACAGAACAACGTAAACTGGCTCTAACCAGAATAGAAAGAGGAGTGGAAGGCCCCGGTGCACAACTGAGCAAGAGGACAAGTACATTAGTGCCTAGTTTGAGAAACAGACGCCTCACAAGTCCTCAACTGGCAGCTTCATTAAATAGTACCCGCAAAACACCAGTCTCAACGTCAACAGTGAAGAGGCGACTCCGGGATGCTGGCCTTCTAGGCAGACTTCCTCTGTCCAGTGTCTGTGTTCTTTTGTCCATCTTAATCTTTTATTTTTATTGACCAGTCTGAGATATGGCTTTTTCTTTGCAACACATTATGCATTACATATGCAGTTCATTAACCCAACCTCTCTGATTCAGAGAGGCTGCCATAATCGACAATAGAAGCCATCACTCTGTTTTCTCACACAATTGCATAGCCTATAGAAATGTTGACCAACATGAGCTCACATTAAGTGTTTGATTAGATATTCGATTACATTTGCATTGATGTCAGAGTGATTAGAGGGACAAGAGTGCAGAGGACCAGGCAGTTATCAAGTTTGGTTTGCTACTAATGACCAAAAGCAGCATCGGGGCTTGGAAATGACTAATTACCGTGACTAAACGGTCACATGGAATTTGACGGCTGTCATGACTCATGACCGCCGGTGTGGCGGTAATACAGTCACCGTAACAGCCCTAGGTCTGCTACATTTTGATAAATGGTGTCACCGTAGTCCAAAACTGGAAAGAACGTTAATTGTACAATCTGTTTCCTGCTGTTTAGAGAGATGCAAGATCTGTTTCTAAAGAAGATTAGGAAAAATCTTAGCTTTTTAACTAGCTCTTCCTACACTGCTGAAATAATTGCTGTAATTTTGTTATTCAAAACAAACTATTTATTCCTGTAGTCTCACAGCCACATCTGTTTGTTGTTTGCTGTAACATGGACAATACAATTTTATAGTATTGTAATTTAATCTTCCATTGGGCACTTAGATTAGATTGATTACCAGCTGTGAACAAATTTCAGCTGGCTTGATGGAACTAACAGACCATTGGAATATTCAGATATTACTGCAAAAATAACGACATTCTCTGAGGGAAGAAAACATGAACAGGTTTTTCTCGAGTATCAATGCTACTAAACTTTGTAAGTTTCGGCCTGCTATGCAGTTTTGCTAACGTCGGTACCATGGATTACATACATTTTTGGGATGATACTAATAATGCTAACTCCTCTCTGTGCCAAAAGTAAGCATATTATGAAGTAAACAAACCCTGTTCCTGGGTGATTAAAATGCACAGAAAGTTACTGGAAAGTTCAGGAAAACATGAGGAATGATCATAAAGAAACCATGGTTCTATGAACTAATCGGTGCATTCAGTTGACTGAAGAAAACACAAAACCCAGTGTTATTCGGCCCGTATTGGGTATGGTCCGCATTGAGTATGGCACCTGTAGGTATATTTGTTAAAAATTGCAAATGGCAAAAAAATAAAAATAATGAATAAATAATTCTGCATCTGGCCTAACAACAAGCAACGAGTATGGGTTCAATTTTAAATTGTATCTAGCCAGGTTAGATTAAAAAAACATGAGGCGATAGACATGCATTATATTAACAAACACTTCACGGAAGGAAAATATTTACCTTGACAGTAAGGATTACTTGGGTTGAAGTTCAGTGCAAATTCATGGGATACCTGCAGGGTAAATAACACAATGATTAACTAACTTACAAAACCTGTTTTTCTCTTTTTTTAGTTAAATAGTTTATGTTTTACCTTGAATTCTGGGGGCACTTGAGCTCCAAATCCAAAGGCAGGGAAGAGTTTGTCACTGAGAAAGCAGATAAAACAACATGAGATCTGAGTAGACTATCACAATGACAGAGGAAACATGAAAACATTGGACGGATGTTGTCCACTCCTCAATACAAGAGAGGAACACAGTAACAGGGCAAACTTGCCATGTTAGTCCATTTACAGTGCCTTCAGAAATTAGTCACACCTCTTGACCTTTCCCACATTTTGTTGTGTTACAGCCTGAATTTAACATTTATTAAAATGAGATTGTGTCACCTACACACAATTACCCATAATGTCAAAGTTGAAATATGTTTTCAGAAATGTTTACAAATTAATTTTAAAAAATGAAAAGCTGAAATGTCTCGAGTCAAAAAGTATTCAACCCATTTGCCTAAAGCAAATAAGTTAGGCAAATAAGGCAAATAAGTTCAATAAGTTCATTTGCCTAAATAAGTTCAGGAGTAAAAAGGTTCTTAACTGGCATGGACTCACTGTGTGCAATAATAGTGTTTAACATGATTTTTTAATGACTCCCTCAGTCGAGCAGTGAATTTCAAACATATTCAACCACAAAGACCAGGGTTTTTTCCAATGCCTTGCAAAGAAGGGCACCCATTTGTATATGGGTAAAAAGAAAACAAGCAGACATTGACTATCCCTTTAAAACATGGTGTTATTAATTACACTTTGGACGGTGTATCAATACACCCAGTCACTACAAAGATACAGGTATCCTTCCTAGCTCAGTTGCTGGAGAGGAAGGAAGCCCCTCAGGAATTTTACCTTCAGGCCAATTAAAACAGTTCGAGTTTAATGGCTGTGGTAAGAGAAAACTGAGGATGGATCTACAACATTGCAATTACACCCCTATACTAACCTAAACGACAGTGATAAGGATGCCTGTGCAGAATTTAAAAAAATCCAAAACAGGCATCCTGTTTGCAATAAGGCACTAAACTGTAGAAAAATTAGCCAAATAAATTAACTTTATGTTGTGAATACAAGTCGTTGTTTGTGGCAAATCTAACACATCACTGAGTACCACCTCATATTGTCAAGCATGGTGGTGCATGCATCATGCTATGGGTATGCTTGTCATCAAGGACTAGGCCGTTTTTTGGGATAAAAATAAAAGCACATCAATCCTACCATCCAGCCATGGATATGTCACTCGCCGTGGAAATAGAAAGCAGCGACCTCAGGTCACTTTGGAGCACCTTAAATTACATTTTGGGCAAAAAGGCAAACTCAACACCACCTTCTACTACTTATTAAAAAACGTTTTTAAAAAGAATAGAAAACAAAAGTGATAACTGGCTCAGGCCACAGTGTACTGTGCATTAGTTTGGTCCGCTAGAAAGTGTCATGTCCCATTTCAATCTGTTCATTGAACTTCATGTGATCAAACGTACATTTCCTTCCCCACGTTGTGTGAATGTGTTCTGAACACATCCTTTATCTTATTTCATGTTTTATGTACAGAGGATTGTTTCCCCTTACTATTTATTTTAAGGTTGAAATCGGTTATTTTGGCTTCATCGAATCAGATGGCTCATTCATCACAAAACCTACTGGATATTGCCAACTACTTAGATTTTTTCTTTGGCAACATTAGCAAGCTTAGGCATGACATGCCAGCTAAAAACACCGACACTACACATCCAAGTATAATTGACCAAATTATCAAAGACAAGCGTTGACATTTTGAATTCCGTAAAGTGAGTGTGGAAGAGGATAATTTTTTGTTGTGGTCTATCAACAATAACAAGCTACCTGGGTCTGACAACTTGCCACTCCTATTCGCCATCTCTTCAATCTAAGCCTACTAGAAAGTATGTGTCCTCAGGCCTGGAGGGAAGCAAAAGTCATTCCCCTACCCATGAATAGTAAAGTCCCCTTTACTGGCTCAAATAGCCAACCAATCAGCCTGTTACCAACCCTCTGAAAACCTATGGAAAAATTGTGTTTGACCAGATACAATGCTATTTTACAGTAAACAAATTGACAACAGAATTCCAGCATGCTTATAGGGAAGGACAATCAACAAGCACAGCACTTACACAAATGACTGATGATTGGCTGAGAGAAATTGATTATAAAGATTGTGGGAGTTTTTTTGGTGAGACTTCAGTGCGGCTTTTGACATTATTGATCATAGTCTGCTGCTGGGAAAAACGTAGGTGTTATGGCTTTACTCCCCCTGCTATATTGTTGATGAAGAACTACCTGTCTAACAGAACACAAAAGGGTGTTCTATAATGGAACTTTGAGTAAAGCCTGTGTGCCTGTGTATGTCCAGAGGACTCAACAGTCAACACTTAAAGAGCTGCAGTCCGTTTCAGAACGGCTGGCAAAAAAAACCCAGTTAGTGCTAAATCTAAAAGCATTGTATATGGGACAAATCATTCACTAAACCCTGAACCTCAACTAAACCTTGAAATAAATAACGTGGACACTGAGCAAGTTGAGGTGTCTAAACTGCTTGGGAGTAACCCTGGACTGTAAACGTTCATGGTCAAAACATGTTAATGCAATCGCAGCCAAGATGGTTTGTCGTCTCTGACGTATTGTTGTCTCTACCTTCTTGCCCTTTGTGCTGTTGCATGTGCCCAATAATGCTTGTACCATGTTTTGTGCTGCTGCCATGCGTTGCTGCCATGCTGTGTTGTGGTCTTAGGTCTCTCTTCATGTAGTGCTAGATATGCAGTGTTACATGGTCAAAACATGTTGATGCAACCGTAGCCAAGATGGTTTGCTGTCTCTACCTTCTTTCCCTTTGTGCTGTTGTATGTGCCCAATAATGATTGTACCATGTTTGGTGCTACTGCCATGCTGTTGTCATGTGTTTTCATGTGTTGCTGCCATGCTATGTTGTCGTCTTAGATTTCTCTCTATGCAGTGTTATGACATGTTGAACGCACCGCGCTCTCTGTTAAACTACAAGACATGCCACCAGAGGTCTCTTCACAATCCCCAAGCCCAGAACAGACTATGGGAGGCTACTATGGGAGTATAAACCTCAGCAATTAAAAAAAATAAAAATATCCTCTCACTGTCAACTGCATTTATTTTCAGCAAACTTAACTTGTGTAAATATTTGTATTTGTCAGGATGAGCCTGCAGGAAGGGTACCACATGAGGGAGGAGGATGTCTTCCCTGTAAAGCACAGCGTTGAGATTGCCTGCAATGACAACAAGCTCAGTCCGATGATGCTGTGACACACCACCCTAGACCATGACAGACCCTCCACCTCCAAATCGATCCCGCTCCAGTGTACAGGCCTCGGTGTAACGCTTATTTCCTTCGACGATAAACGCAAATCCGACCATCACCCCTGGTGAGACAAAACCGCGACTCGTCAGTGAAGAGCACTTTTTGCCAGTCCTGTCTGGTCCAGCGATGGTGGGTCTGTGCCCATTGGCGACGCTGTTACCGGTGACGTCTGGTGAGGACCTGCCTTACATCAGGCCTACAAGCCCTCAGTCCAGCGTCTCTCAGTGTATTGCGGACAGTCTGAGCACTGATGGAGGGATTGTGCGTCCCTGGTGTAACTCGGGCAGTTGTTGTTGCCATCCTGTACCTGTCCCACAGGTGTGATGTTCGGATGTACTGATCTTGTATAGGCGTTGTTACACGTGGTCTGCCACTGCGAGGATGATCAGCTGTCCATCCTGTCTCCCTGTAGCGCTGCCTTAGGTGTCTCACAGTACAGACATTGCAATTTATTGCCATGGCCACATCTGCAGTCCTCATGCCTAAGGCACGTTCACGCAGATGAGCAAGGACCCTGGGCATTTTTATTTTGGTGTTTTTCAGAGTCAGTAGAAAGGCCTCTTTAGTGTCCTAAGTTTTCATAACTGTAACCTTAATTGCCTATCGTCTGTAAGCTGTTAGTGTCTTAATGACCGTTCCACATGTGCATGTTCATTAATTGTTTATGGTTCATTGAACAAGCATGGGAACGTCTATTCATTTACTCATGGACTCTTCCCTCTTGGGCGTTCTACAGAGCAGAAAGAGTGTTCTTCTTACGTGTCATAGTCCTGGACCACCAGGCCCACTGACCAGGTGGCCGCCAGGTACTGGTTCAGACCGTCAGGACTCAGGTAATGCAGGGACTGTGGGGATCGAGGGTCGCCGTTCGACCCAGTGAAGTCAATGCCCACCTTAGAGAAATATAGGAACCCTGAGTGATGAAGTCCAATTGGCACAAAAAATATAAAATACTAATTTAAAATAAGCAATGTTTAAAAGATGTAGCCATTGATTCTTAAAAAAAGGGCAATTCCGCCACATTTCATACTCATTATTTATCTCCAGCACCAAACCAGTGTCTACATACGTGAAAACAACACGGTTCTATGATCTGTGGTTAGAAGTCAAGTGGCTGCCCTCCACAAGACAATCAGCAGACTTCCTCACTGGGTTAATGCGGAAGACACATTTCAGTTGAATGCATTCAGTTGTACAACTGGCTAGATATCCCCCTTTCCCTCCCTCCCTCCCTTCCATCCATCCATCCTCTGACCAGCTCACAGGGTAGGATTAAAAGAAAGAAAGACAGTGGTCCCACTTACACAGTGACTTTCAAAACCTGCAACGAGTTTCTAGCCAGAGCGAGGGTATTTTCTTGCTCCCCATGTCACAGTGCTTCTAAAATGTTTTAACTTTTGATGGTGTCTTCGGGTAGAACTTCATAGTTTTTCGGCACAATGTAGAAATGCACCGTTTTCACATATGTAAACACTGGTATTGTGCTGGAGATACTTAAAAGGAGGTTGAAAAATTATGAAATTGCCCTTTAAAGAATATAAAGTGTAAATACCTTACGATCTTAGTCCATTTGTCATACCCCATCAGAACCCAAAATATAAGCTTGTTTTACTCCATTGTTTATAATCAATGTAATTGTAAACAAAAACTGTACTCAGTCTATGATTTTGAGAGTGGTTACATTTCCAAAGCCCCATCCTTCAGCTGTTTACCAAGACAAATGGTGGGGTGTTTTTTTGAACCCCGGATTGCCCCTTTAACTTATCTTCATTAGTGCATTTTCAATCCATCAAATATAATGCTTGAGTTTTGGACATTAACTAATAAGCACAACTTCAACCTATTATTTCTGATTGTGTCCGAAGAGCTTGCACTTACCGTAAAATTTATTTGGCAACCTCCCATGACATAGTCCAGGAATGTGTACCGTGCCTGTATCTAGGGGGAAATTACAAATAGCTTTAGAAGTAACAACATTTAGAAGGTCAAATCTAAGGGCTAATGATAAGCTACTGTGCAATGAATTATAACCTACCTGGCAGCACTTGACACTGATTATTCCAGAGTTTTTGTAACTCTTCTTCTTCTTCTGCTTCTCTGGATGGACACAGTCAAACTCCACCTGATTAAACGTCAATAAAAAAGGTTTAATATAAACCTAACTCAAATAATAAACTACCTTCACCATGATTAGATAAATGAGGTGGAAACCCTTTACATTAAGTTGCTCAGATCTTATACATGTAGTTAATACAGTGCATTCGGAAAGTATTCAGACCCCTTCCCTTTTTCTACATTTTGTTACATTACAGCCTTATTCTTAAATATGTTCCTCATCAATCTACACACAATACCCCATAATGACAAAGTGAAAACAGGTTATACCTTTTCGCAAATTAATATATGAATACATATATTAACATGTATGTATTTACATATGTATTCTGACCCTTTGCTATGAGATTCGAAATTGAGCTCAGGTGCATCCTGTTTCCATTCAGCATCCTTGAGATGTTTGAACAACTTGGAGTCCACTTGAGGTAAATTCAATTGATTGGACATGATTTGGAAAGGCACACACCTGTCTATATAAGGTCCCACAGTTGACAGTGCATGTCAGAGCAAAAACCAAGCCATGAGGTCAAAGGAATTGTCCGTAGAGCTCCAAGACAGGATTGTGTCGAGGCACAGATCTGGGGAAGGGTACCAAAACATTTCCGAAGCATTGAAAGTCCCAAAGAACACAGTGACCTCCATCATTCATAAATGGAAGAAGTTTGGAACCACCGAGACTCTTCCTAGAGCTAGCTGCCGAGACAAACTTAGCAATCGGTGGAGAAGGGCCTTGGTCAGGGGGGTGACCAAGAACCCAATGGTCACTCTGACAGAGCTCTTGAGTTCCTCTGTGGAGATGGGAGACCCTTCCAGAAGGACAACCATCTCTGCAGCACCACCAATCAGGCCTTTATGGTAGAGTGGCCAGATGGAAGCCACTCCTCAGTAAAAGGCACATGACAGCACGCTTGGAGTTTGCCAAAAGGCACCTAAAGGACTCTCCGACCATGAGAAACAAGATTCTCTGGTCTGATTAAACCAAGATTGAACTCTTTGGCCTGAATGCCAAGCGTCATGTCTGGAGGAAACCTGGCACCATCCCTACGGTGAAGCATGGTGGTGGCAGCATCATGCTGTGGGGATGTTTTTCAGCAGCAGGGACTGGGAGACAAGTCGGATTGAGGGTAAGATGAACAGAGCAAAGTACAAAGAGATCCTTGATGAAAAACTTCTCCAGAGCACTCAGGAGCTTAGACTGGGGCGAAGGTTCACCTTCCAACAGGACAACAACCCTAAGCACACAGCCAAGACAATGTAGGAGTGGCTGCGGGACAAGTCTCAAATGTCCTTGAAGGGCCCAGCCAGAGCCGGAATTGATACCGATCTAACATCTTTGGAGAGACCTGAAAATAGCTGTGCAGCGACACTCCCCAACCAACCTGACAGAACTTGAGAGGACCTGCAGAGAAGAATAGAGGTCGACCGATTAAATCGGAATGGCCGATTAATTAGGGCCGACTTCAAGTTTCCATAACAATCGGTAATCAGCATTTTTGGACACCGATTATGGCCGATTACATTGCACTCCACGAGGAGACTGCGTGGCAGGCTGACTACCTGTTACGCGAGTGCAGTAAGGAGCCAAGTTAAGTTACTAGCTAGCATTAAACTTATCTTATAAAAAACAATCTTAACATAATCACTAGTTAAACTAGTAATATCATCAACCATGTGTAGTTATCTAGCTTATCCAGCGTTGCATATAATCGATGCGGTGCCTGTTTATTTTATCATCGAACCACAGCCTACTTCCCCAAATGGGTGATGATTTAACAAGCGCATTCGCGAAAAAAGCACTGTTGTTGCACCAATGTGTACCTAAACATCAATGCCTTTCTTTAAAATCAATACACAAGTATATATTTTTTAAACCTGCATATTTAGTTAATATTGCCTGCTAACATGCATTTCTTTTAACTAGGGAAATTGTGTCACATCTCTTGCGTTCTGTGCAAGCAGAGTCAGGGTATATGCAGCAGTTTGGGTCACCTGGCTCGTTGCGAACTGTGTGAAGACCATTTCTTCCTAACAAAGACCGTAATTAATTTGCCAGAATTGTACATAATTATGACATAACATTGAAGGATGTGCAATGTAACAGCAATATTTAGACTTAGGGATGCCACCCGTTAGATAAAATACGGAACGGTTCCATATTTCACTGAAAGAATAAATGTTTTGTTTTCGAAATGATAGTTTCCGGATTCGACCATATTAATGACCTAAGGCTCGTATTTCTGTGTGTTATTATAATTAGAATTAAGTCTAGATATTTGATAGAGCAGTCTGACTGAGCGGTGGTAGGCAGCAGCAGGCTCGTAAGCATTCATTCAAACAGCACTTTCCTGCATTTGCCAGCAGCTCTTCGCTGTGCTTCAATCATTGCGCTGTTTATGACTTCAAGCCTATCAACTCCCGAGGTTAGGCTGGCAATACTATAGTGCCTATAAGAACATCCAATAGTCAAAAGGTATATGAAATACAAATAGTATAGAGAAATAGTCCTATAATTTCTATAATAATTAAAAGGAACCACCAGCTTTCATATTTTCTTATGTTCTGAGCAAGGAACTTAAACGTTAGCTTTCTTACATGGCACATATTGCACTTTTACTTTCTCCAACACTTTGTTTTTGCATTATTTAAACCAAATTGAACATGTTTCATTATTTATTTGAGACTGAATAGATTTTATTGATGTATTATATTAAGTTAAAATTCATTCATTCATTCAGTATTGTTGTAATTGTCATTATTACAAATATATATATATCTCTCGACCGATTTAATTGGTATCGGCTTTTTTTGTCTTCCAATAATCGGTATCGGCGTTGAAAAATCATATTCGGTCGACTTCTAGAGAAGAATGGTATAAACTCCCCAAATACAGGTGTGCCAAGCTTGTAACGTCATACCGAAGAAGACTCGAGGCTGTAATCGATGCCAAAGGTGCTAAAACAAGATACTGAGTAAAGAGTCTGAATACTTATGCAAATGTGATATTTCAGTTAGGTTTGCACATTTATTTAAAATCTATCTAAAAAACAGTTTTCTTGGTCATTAAAAAGTATTTCATCCATTTCAGAATAAGGCTGTAATGTAACAAAATGTGGAAAAAGTCAAGGGGTCTGAATACTTTCCAAACGCAATGTAAAACATATGATATTTATACTGTAAAAGGCACATAGAACAATAATTCAATTGTAAACAGAAACTGTCCCAATTTGTAAATAGTGAAGTTTGTGTAATTATAATTACACAGACAACTTTAAAAATGCACGTAACATGGTATCTTTACAACTTAATGTCAAGTGGGACCCAGGTAACCAAAAAGTTTAAGATTGCTAGAAGAAAAAGGAAGATATGGTCTCACCGGCAAACCAGCTTTCTGTAGCTCCGACACATTAGTTTGGAAAACACCGATAAGTTCATGCGAGCCATCACTATCATAATCAGAGCAGTGGACCTGGCGAAGAAAGAGGGACAGGAGAGGGAGTTTAAGAGAGAAGAAAGGACGGAGAGGGGTTCCCTTAGGCTCGCTGGACGGTCTTTAGCATGCAAAAGCTGGGCGGTTGTGCAAGTAAACTCGCCTATAATATCTGAACTTGTGTCTTTGTCCTTATCGTAACACGTGACCTGCCAGTAACATAACAAAAGGGCTGTAGGTTATGTCAAGTCAAAAAGGCACACACAACTTTGAGGAACTCTCATTTTCTCCATAACATAGTAGTCACAATATCTGTCATTCAACAGGTTCTATAGGACACCATAAGTTTTTTTGGGAGGTCTCTACATGATTTGCTTGGGTGGGTATGTGGTCTAAATGCCATGGTCTTTTACCTTGATTGGTTTGCTCATGTCACAATTGCAGAATGTTTGCAAAGCCACACTGAATTTCTTCCATGATGGACTCAGATTATTCTTGATAACCTAAAAAAAAAAAAAAGTTTTTTTTTACAAAATGGCTGAGAGCAACACGTCACAACAAATAGAAATTACAAATTGTACTATGCCAAAATAACAATACAGACAAATTAGAAGGTCAGGCACGATACGCTTTACCATAAAACAAATTCCACTTTATTAGAGAATGTTTCAAGCACACCGTTCAAGTCAAAGTAACTTCATCAGAAAGATAATAAGATAATAAAAAATACAGTATCGGTAGCTGTGTCCCTGATTGGTCTCGGAGTAATGGGCGGGTGGAAAGAAGTGAGTGTATCAAAAGAAATGGGCGTGGCGAAAGCGCACCGTTATTGGATGGTCTCTTGATTGAACGTTGTTATCACTGCTCAGAAGAGTATCCTATTTTGTTCCCTCTCCTTTAGGAAATGCATGGAGGTTAACTAACTGCCAAAAGCAGTTTTAATTACATACACAACTCAAACTTTTATGAAAGCAAACATGACAAATTATTACCGGTACACTATTCATCATGAACATCCGAAGAGTATTTTACTCAGTCTCCTAGTCAATTTCCTTGAGGAAATGCATGACTGCTAAAGAGGATGAGTTCACATGAAAAAAAAAAAAAAACGCAATCGTGATGAAACATGAAGATGTGTAATCTAATTTTAATGTCTTAATATCAGACGGTAGGCTATTTCTGCCAGCAAACTTCTAGCCCGGTAGGCAAACCAATAGGTCTACCCTTGCGCAAGCTTGCTATTGGTGTTTAGAAATGGGACATTGACAAGTTTAACCTTCAACATTAGGCACAGTAACCTACACAACCGCAATGAAACGTGATAATGTAAAATGTTCACAACACCAAAGCATGTTATGGTACGAGCATTTACAAATTGGGCTGCCCCGACAAAAAAAAAAAAAACATTGTTCGACCGAAAGTCGTCTGTTCTTTCGACCCATCAATTTCTGTACATTTTTTTAACGTGTAGTTTTCCATATAAAATAAAATCAACTGTACGCATTGAGCTTGTCTGACCATTTAAGCGTACAGTTTGATGCCTCAAGAGGGCGCCAGAGATCTAGATAACCAGAAGAAAAAACCTTAACCATCCTACTGCTCCTGTTGGCTTTCACAGACTCTTGCCATTACTCTCCAGAAGTTGCCAGTAATAGGCTACATGAGGAGTCGGCAACCTTCCTCATGTGAACGCCAATTTATCTTACCATTTCTACCGATCTGCGTGCCAGTTACGGTATTCATATGCACATTTTCGTGAAACAGTTTAATTAAAATGTATAATAACATCTCAAAATCATTGTCATGAGGATAATCAAAATTCTATCAAAAATGAAATACCTAAAAAGTAACTTATATTGCCAACTATGTAAAGATAGCCTACATAAAGCCAAAGAAATACATTGCAGCCTGCAAGTAGAAAATATCCTGATGAAAATAAACATCCTATAAATCACATTAGCTATACATGGCCTGTCTGCAAAGAACTTGAAACGTTGTATCAACTATTAACTTGGGTCCAGCCTGAAGCTTGCACTAGCGAACTTGCAACATCACATAAAATATTCTGTGCCCTCAGTTTAGCATGCCAGTGAGCTCTGGACAGACACAGCTGTAGGCTGTTTGCTCAAGGGATAAGAATCCATGCTTGAATTTGGCAGGAGCTCATCGAAGCCTCTTATAGAATATTAGCTAAAAAGTATTGTGGAGCTCCTGCACCTAAATATAAAAACAGTACCAGCACCCAAAATGAGTACCGGAACCTATTTCAGTCCAAATCATGCACTGATAAGACGCCTATTTTATGACGTTTCCACTGGATCAGGGCTCGACATGTTTCACTTTCTCGCTGAGTGGTTATCGAAAAGAGTTTTCAAATTGAGGAACTATTGTAATTCTCAATGGATGTAAAAACAGACTTTGTTTGTTTGCTGGTTGAGGTGAAGAAAACATTACTTTGAGAAGCTCCACAGGTAAGCCAACCAGAAACACTATCAGATCCTCAAATGGGCACATTTATATGCCGACATTTGCGTGCAGGTCAGGTAGCCTATAGGCCTACTTCTATGCATCAACATTGACAGGAGCGCTCCAAACAAAAAGACAATGACTAAATTGACAGAACTTGTAAATTAAATGAAATAAAACCAAACTTGTTTCTCACAAGTGTGGCATAGGTTCTGCACTCTGCAAACAATGTGTCCACTCAGACAATGAGAACAGGAAGACTAATTATAATAATAATAATAATAATAATAATATTGAATGCATTAAAATAAATGACCATAACCAAAGTAGCAAACATTGTAGATTACAAATTACAGGAATTAACAGTAAATGTACGACTGGTGATATTTGTAATGGGTAATTGATATACACTAACAATGAAATGCAAACAAATCACACTACAAAGTTATTAAACAATGAATGTGCACAAATTGGCGGGAGAGAGCGCATTCTGGAGAGAGAAGTGCATTCTGGGCGCATGGTCAATCGGACATCTGCATTGGCCATGCAGCATTTACGGTGGTATGGCCTAAGCAGAAGTCAGGGCATTCATACTACTTGTGCTTCGCGGAGCAGTGCTGAGCTGTTGTCAAGGAAGTGAGTTTATACAGGATGTACCGCCCCCAACTACCGTCAACCAATCATGTCAATGCGGAGCTATACAGAGCCCTCCACATTGTTACACAATTTAGGAGGTGCATGGCAATGCGGTAAAGAGTTTGATTTGGCCTCCGCATGCCTCTAGAGGCTCCACAATTGCGTCACACCCTCCATATGGAGCCTCCGTCCACATTTTCGAACCGAACAAAAATTGGCTTTTAGTCTAGGCTTCTGCAATGCATTAGTTCAGATATATATATATATATATGCACACAGTACCAGTCAAAAGTTTGTACACACCTGCTCTTTCAAGGGTTTTTCTTAATTTTACTATTTCCTACATTGTAGAATAAGTGAAGACATTAAAACTATGAAATAATACACAAGTGTTAAACAAATCAAAATATATTTTACATTTGAGATTCTTTAAAGTAGCCACCCTTTGCACACTCTTGGCATTCTCTCAACCAGCTTAACCTGGAATGCTTTTCAGTCTTGAAGGAGTTCCCACATACACTGAGCACTTGTTGGCTGCTTTTCCTTCACTCTGCGGTCCTACTCATTCAAAATCATCTCAACTGGGTTGAGGTCGGGTGATTGTGGAGGCCACAATTGATTGTGGAGGTGTGTTGGGTCATTGTCCTGTAAAAAAAAAAAAAAAATGATAGCCCCACTAAGCACAAACCAGATGGGATGGTGTATCGCTGCAGAATGCTGTGGTAGCCATGCTGGTTAAGTGTGCCTTCAATTCTAAATACATCACAGACAGTATCACTAGCAAAGCACCCCCACACAATCACACCTCCTCCTCCTCCATGCTTCACGGTGGTAACCACACATGCGGAGATCATCCGTTCACGTACTCTGCGTCTTACAAAGACACGGCGGTTGGAACCAAAAATCTCATATTTCGACTCATCAGACCAAAAGGACAGATTTCCTGGGGTCTAATGTCCATTGCTCGTGTTTCTTGGCCCTAGCAAGCCCTTTCTTCTTATTGGTGTCCTTTAGTTGTGGTTTCTTTGCAGCAATTCGACCATGAAGGCCTGATTCACGCACATCACCTCTGAACAGTTGATGTTGAGATGTCTGTTACTTGAACTCTGAAGCATTCATTTGGGCTGCAATTTCTGAGGCTGGTAACTCTAATGAAGTTATCCTCTGCAGCAGAGGAACTCTGGGTCTTCCTTTCCAGTGGCGGTCCTCATGAGAGCCAGTTTCATCATAGCGCTTGATGGTTTTTGAGACTGCACTTGAAGAAACTTTCAAAGTTCTTGACATTTTCTGATTGACTGACTTTCATGTGTTAAAGTAATGGTGGACTGTCATTTCTCTTTGCTTATTTGAGCTGTTCTTGCCATAATATGGACTTGGTCTTTTACCAAATAGGGCAATCTTCTGTATACCACCCCAACCTTGTTACAACACAACTGATTGGCTCAAACGCTTTAAGGAAAGAAATTCCACAAATCAACAAGGCACACCCGTTAATTTAAATGCATTCCAGTTGACTACCTCATGAAGTTGGTTGAGAGAATGACAAGAGTATGCAAAGGGTAGCTACTTTGAAGAATCTCAAATATAAAATCTTTTTGGATTTGTTTAACACTTTTTTGGTTACTACATGATTCTGTGTGTTATTTCATAGTTCTGATGTCTTCACTATTATTCAACAATGTAGAAAATTGTCACAAAATAAAGAAAAACCCTTGAATGAGTAGCTGTGTCCAAACTTTGACTGGTACTGTATATCAACCAGTCAACTAATTGGGGTCAGTGCTAATTTACATGCTTGTTTTCCCACAGTATGAGTGATTTTATGACAAGTTCATTCTGAGTTTCCACAACTTTATTTTGATGCGCCTTTCTCTACAAGCCTGGTCTCCACAAATCTCTGCCCTCGCTGGCAAGAACTGACAAAGTCAGACCAATTACATTTGCGCATTCGATACACCTGTATTCTACACCCCCATTTCTTTCGACACCTCCAGTCAACGGTAGCCACTGGGTACTTAAGACAAACAAATACTGTGATAAGTACCTCTGTTCTGTGAACCAGCTGCCACTTGCCATCATCTTCTTGCTTAAAGAACTCTAGGAATGGATCAGATTTCCCAAACAAGTCCTGCAAGAGAGAGAGAGACAAATAGGAGCACTGGCAGATGAATAATGGGCGGAAGAGAATTTAGAAAACTGTTTATTACTCCTTAATAAATGTAGAACATTTATTGTACCTTCTTATCCAGGCCTTTAGCCTCCAACTCCAGCACTATGTCCCTGTTATCCTTTATCTCCTCAGCAGTAATCTTTAACACACACAATAAAGCACAAATTAGGGAATTCATACGATCATCTCAAGACACTGTTTGCATTAGCCTTATGGTTGTTATCACAAAATTTACATAAGTGGGACCATTTTACATTTACACAGCCACTTAAATACTTACAGTAATGGTGCCTTTGCCTGCAGGCTTACCCTTCTTCATTTGTAGAGGTCTGGTAAGCTTCTTGCTGGACACAATCTGAAAGGCAAATGGTTGTTCGTTGGAGGCACACCACCATACGTAAAGAAATTCCAAAACAACATTGGGTTAAGTTCACAGGAGGTTGGTGGCACCTTAATGTGGGAGGACGGGCTCGTGGTATTGGCTGGAGCGGAACGGTATGAAATACATCAAAAACATGGTTTCCATGTGTTTGATGCCATTCCATTTGCTCCGTTCCGGCCAATATTATGAGCTGTCCTCCCCTCAGCATCATCGACTGGTTAAGTTAATACCTGAGAAAATAAAAGATTCAACACAAGGACAAAATGATGTGAGAATAATTGGTTAACACTTTCTTTTATCCTAACCTGTCCCAGTGTGCACTCAAAACCCCCCAGGAAGTCATCATCATTCAGATGAACAGACTTGTTGTCTATGTCATAGACACCCAGCTTCAACGTCTGCACTTTCTCAAAGTGGTAGTCCAGGAGCAGCTTCTTGGAGAACTCAGGGTCCTGGCAGTTCTTCACCCTCTCCGTGCGGTCCAACTGTATAGTGAGACAGAAGGCATCTTCATGAACAAACCATAGGCCATTTCATTATATACATGAACAATTATTAGATGTTTGAATTAGTTAGTGCTTTCTCCCTACCTCGGTCCACTTGTCATCCCCGATGCTCTGCAGCATCACGCAGAGGGGGTCGGACTTGGATCCAACGTCTTTGTCGAGGAGATTGCTGCATGAGATGGAAAGCTCTACTTTTGACACACATTGAGTATCCATCTGAAAAACACAGGGGAGGAAAAAAAATGGATCTATGATGACTGTATATTAAAGCCACAGTCTTCTATGCAATTATAAACAATAGGGCCCCTGCCACTTGTTTTGGTATAAAGCTGAGGGATAGGGCCAGGGAAAGGAAAATCCTCTCAAATTCATAGATAGTATGTAGACACCTGCTCGTCGAACATCTCATTCCAAAATCATGGGCATTAATATGGAGTTGGTCCCCCCTTTGCTGCTATAACAGAACATAGCTGCAGGGACTTGCTTCCATTCAGCCACAAGAACGTTAGTGAGGTCGGGCACTGATGTTTGGCAATTAGGCCTGGCTCGCAGTCGGCATTCCAATTCATCCCAAAGGTGTTTGATGGGGTTGAGGTCAGGGCTCTATGCAGACAAACCATTTCTGTATGGAGCTCCCTATGTGCACAGATGCATTGGCATGCTGAAACAGGAAAAGGACTTCCCCAAACTGTTGCCACAAAGTTGGAACCACAGAATCATCTAGAATGTCATTGTCTGCTGTAGCATTAAGATTTATCTTCACTGGAAATAAGGGGCCTAGCCCCAACCATGAAAAATAGCCCCAGACGATTATTCCTCCTCCACCAAACTTTACAGTTGGCACTATGCAGTCGTGCAGGTATCGTTCACCTGGCATCCGCCAAACCCAGATTCACCCGTCGGATTGCCAGATGGTGAAGCGTGATTCATCACTCCAGAGAACGCGTTTCCACTGTCATAGAGCAGCACACAATTGGCCCAAAGTCATCTGGGTTTGGCCGGTGTGGGCCATCATTGTAAATAAGAATTTGTTCTTAACTGGACTTGCTTAGTTAAATAAAGGTTAAATACAAAAAATAAAATGATGAATTGAAATGACCATTAAAATAGCTTCCCATATCCCAGGCTAAGCTTTAACGTACACTACTCAGTAAAATCGCAATTTTGCGAATAAACGCTTCTCACCCTGATAAGCACAGGGACAATTAAAACTGGACAGGTAGCCTACTTCCTACTAGTTCACATCTGTCAACTTGTCATTGAACCAGACACCTTGCATGCAACCTACCAAGTGCGTATTTTACAGTAAAGACTCGACTTGGAGGAGAGAGAGCTTTCTATGAAGGCAACAACCATTTTTCATCAAAAACCCATTTTGAAGAGACTGACAAGAATTCCATGGGCACATGAACGCCCATAAAAGAACAATCACCGGATGTGTCTCTTCAAACTCAAATCAAGCTTTGGTTAACTTTAGAAATATAAGTAGGCAAATGTTACAAATATTACCTTGTCGCACGAAACGGCAATATATCGGGTGACCTAAGAAACAGTTGTACTTGCCATGCAACTCTAAACTACACTCTGCCGTAACGCGATATAAATGTCGAGTCGAGCTAAGATTTACTAAATTTGCTATCTGACAAAAAGGTGTGGCAGATGGTCAAGTGAGCATGATAGCTCAACAATTGGATAAGCCGCCAGCATAAAAACGTTCCTATTGGACAAGAGGCAACGTGACTCACGCTGTGCCCCCAGTGCAGGAAGTGACTACACACACACACACACACACACACACACACACACATACCTTATTCAGGCTGCACTCAAATATTTTGTTGCACCCCTAGAGATAATACCAATGTAGCCTTTTACAATTAGCCGATACAGCCGATGTTCTGGTATACAATGTTAACGTATAAACTCCGCTCAATAAACAGCCATAATCACCGTTGGAAACGTAGATACTAAACCAGATACAAATGTATGCGTAACTGCACAATATTTATTTTATTGTTGGATCACTCATGCTTTGCGAATTTGCAAATTAATTCGGTCCTTATCAAAATCATTAATACAAATAACAGAGAACGTGAAACTACAAATTTCTGCACTACTACTCGTCTAAATGTTAAAAACAATCTTATCACATTTCAATAAAGGACAATATTCATACTTACAAATAACAGTTAGTGTTATGTTATACCACACACAATGGGCAAACAATTCACTTTCTGTATATAGCAAGGCTGCATTTCCTATGTAGGCCTACTAACATTCCCACACATCCATTTCTCCACACCTACAGTATACATTTGATAGCTATACATACATTTCTGCACATATCCTTGGACAGTTGGTCTATTCAGCTCTAATGATACAGGGCAACAGACAGTGCAGCAAGTTTAGCACATCAATTACTTTACAAATAAGTATAGGAATTAAGTTCATGAAATACAAGCAATACTGTAGTGTTAGCCTTTCACTGCATTACTGAGGAGGCGAATTATTTTTCTCAATAATAATTATGTAGCCATTTTACAACCCAATACAGCAAACCTTCTAGTATTGTAGGCCTATCAACTTCGCTCAATAAACAGACATTAAACATTGTTGGAAACATTGCACAATGTATACTGAACAAAATTAATAAAACGCAACAATTCCAAAAGTTACAGTTTACAGTAAAAGTCTGAAGAATAAATGTATTTGGCTCAGGTGTATGTAAACTCAGATGTTCACAATTCCTGACATTTAATCCTAGTAAAAATTACCTGTTTTAGGTCAGATGGGATCATTACTTTATTGTAAGAATGTGAAATGTCAGAATTATAGTAGAGTGATTTATTTCAGCTTTTATTTCTTTCATCACAGTCCCAGTGGGTCAGAAGTTTATATACACTCAATTAGTATTTGGTAGCATTGCCTTTAAATTGTTTAACTTCGGTCAAATGTTTTGGGTAGCCTTCCAAAAGCTTCCCACAATAAGTTGGGTGAATTTTCACCCATTCCTCCTGACAGAGCTGGTGTAACAGAGGTTTGTAGGCCTCCTTGCTCGCACACGCTTTTTAAGTTCTGCCCACAAATGTTCTATAGGATTGAGGTCAGGGCTTTGTGATGGCCACTCCAATACCTTGACTTTGTTGTCCTTAAGCCATTTTGACACAACTTTGCAAGTATGCTTGGGGTCATTGTCCATTTGGAAGACCCATTTGCGACCAAGCTTTAACTTCCTGACTGATGTCTTGAGATGTTGCTTCAATATATCCACATCATTTTCCTTCCTCATGAAGCCATCTATTTTGTGAAGTGCACCAGTCGCTCCTACAGCAAAGGACCCCCACAACATGACGCTGCCACCCCCGTGCTTCACAGTTGGGATGGTGTTCTTCAGCTTGCAAGCATCCCCATTTTTCCTCCAAACATAACGATGGTCATTAAGACCAAACAGTTCTATTTTTGTTTCATCAGAACAGAGGACATTTCTCCAAAATGTACAATCTGTGTCCCCATGTGCAGTTGCAAACCGTAGTCTGGCTTGTCAATGGCGGTTTTGGAGCAGTGGCTTCTTCCTTGCTGAGCAGCCTTTCAGGTTATGTCGATATAGGACTCCTTTTACTGTGGATATAGATACTTTTGTACCCGTTTACACCATCGTCTTCACACGATCGTTTGCTGTTGTTCTGGGATTGATTTGCACTTTTCGCACCAAAGCATGTTCATCTCTAGGAGACAGAACGTGTCTCCTTCCTGAGCAGTATGACAGCTGCGTGGTCCCATGGTGTTTATACTTGCGTACTATTGTATGTACAGGTGAAAGTGGTACCTTTGGAAATTGCTCCCAAGGATGAACCAGACTTGTGGAGGTCAACAATTTTTTTCTGAGGTCTTGGCTGATTTCTTTTGATTTTCCCATGACGTCAAGCAAAGAGGCACTGAGTTTGAAGGTAGGCCTTGAAATAAATCCACAGGTACACCTCCAATTGACTCAAATTATGTCAATTAGCTTATCAGCAGCTTCTAAAGCCATGACATCATTTTCTGGAATTTTCCAAGCTGTTTAAAGGCACAGTCAACTTAGTGTATGTAAACTTCTGACCCACTGGAATTGCGATACTGTGAATTATAAGTAAAATAATCTGTCTGTAAACAATTGTTGGAAAAATGACTTGTGTCATGCACAAAGTAGATTTCCTAACCGACTTGCCAAAACTATAGTTTGTTTACAAGAAATTTGTGGAGTGGTTTAAAAATTAGTTTAAATGACTCAACATAAGTGTATGTAAACTTCCAACTTCAACTGTATATATCAATTGAAATAAATTCACAAGGCCCTAATTTTGGGATTTCACATGACTGGGAATACAGATATGCATCCATGGTCAGATACCTTAAAAAAATGAGCTTCACAACGGGCCTCAGGATCTCATCTAGGTATTTTTGTGCATTAAACTTGTCTTAGATAAAATGCTAATTGAGTTTGTTGTCCGTAGCTTATGCCTGCCAATACCATAACCCCACCGCCACCATGGTGCACTCTGTTCACAACGTTGACATCGGAAAACCGCTCCCCCACATGACGCCATGAAAGTGGTCTATGGTTGTGAGGCCGGTTGGACATACTGCCAAATTCTCAAAAATGACGTTAAGTTCTCTGGCAACAGCTCTGGTGGACATTCCTGCAGTCAGCATGCCAATTGCATGCTCCCTCAAAACTTGAGACATCTGTAGCATTCTGTTGTGTAACAAAACTGCACACTTTAAAGTGACCTTTTTTTTGTCCCCGGCACAAGGTGCACCTCTGTAATGATCATGCTGGGATTTTTTATTTCAGTTCATGAAACATGGGACCAACACTTTGTTACATTTATACATTTATTTCATTGTAGATTTGATTGAGACTTCTAATAGGGAACGACACATAAGGAAAATAATTTAATGGAAAAAAAATCCCCATTTGAAATCCAGTGTCAGTTGGAAGTGATGGAACCGTGGCTTATTCTGCAGAAGGCTGTCCTAGTGTCCCATGTCAGATTCAATCAGGATTTAGGATTGTGTGGCCCTCTATTATATCAACAAATACCAGCTATGGCAATATTTGATACACACTACATGACCAAAAGTATGTGGACACCTGCTCACCAAACTCCAAAATCATGGGCATTAACAAAAAATGTATGCACTCTGGATAAGTGTGTCTTATCCAGAGTAAGTCGCTCTGGATAAGAGTGTTTTCTAAATGACTAAAATGTAAATGTGAAATTTTAACATGGAGTTGGTCCCCCTTTGTTGCTATATCAGCCTCCACTCTTCTGAGAAGGCTTTCCACTCTTCGTGTCCATACTTTCCATACTCAGCCTTGTCTCAGGATAGTAAGTTGGTGGTTGAAGATATCCCTCTAGTGGTGTGGGGGCTGTGCTTGGGCAAAGTGGGTGGGGTTATATCCTGCCTGTTTGGCCTTGTCCGGGGGTATCTGACGGCCGGGGCCACAGTGTCTCCCGACCCCTCCTGTCTCAGCCTCCAGTATTTATGCTGCAATAGTTTGTGTCGGGGGGCTAGGGTCAGTCTGTTTTATCTGGAGTATTTCTCCTGTCTTATCCAGTGTCCTGTGTGAATTTAAGTATGCTCTCTCGGAGGACCTGAGCCCTAGGACCATGCCTCAGGACTGCCTGGCCTGATGACTCCTTGCTGTCCCCAGTCCACCTGGTCGTGCTGCTGCTCCAGTTTCAACTGTTCTGCCTGCAGGTATGGAACCCTGACCTGTTCACTGGATGTGCTACCTTGTCCCAGACCTGCTGTTTTCAACTCTCTATTGACAGCAGGAGCGGTAGAGGTACTCTCAATGATCGGCTAAAAGCCAGCTGACATTTACTCCTGAGGTGCTGACCTGTTGCACCCTCGACAACCACTGTGATTATTATTATTTGACCATGCTGGTCATTTATGAACATTTGAACATCTTGGCCATGTTCTGTTATAATCTCCACCCGGCACAGCCAGAAGAGGACTGGCCACCCCTCATAGCCTGGTTCCTCTCTAGGTTTCTTCCTAGGTTTTGGCCTTTCTAGAGAGTTTCTCCTAGCCACCGTGCTTCTACACCCGCATTGCTTGCCGTTTGGGGTTTTTCTGGTTTTCTGTACAGCACTGTGTGACATAGGCTGTTATAAGAAGGGCTTTATAAATACATTTGATTGATTGATGTTAAAACATTGCTGCGGGGACTTGCTTCCATTCATCCATCCACAAGAGCATTACTGAGGTCAGGCACTGATGTCGGGCGATTAGGCCTGGCTCACAGTCAGTGTTCCAATTCCTCCCAAAAGTGTTAAATGGGGTTGAGGCCAGGGATATGTATGTGCAGGTCAGTCAAGTTCTTTGACACCGATCTCAACAAACCATTTCTGTTTGGACCTCGCTTTGCGCACGGGGGCATTGTCATGCTGAAACAGGAAAGGGCCTTCCCCAAACTGTTGCCACAAAGTTGGAAGCACAGAATCTCCAGCCAACACTTAGCATTGCAAATGATAATCTTTTGTCCTAACGTTGCTTCCTGAGGCAGTTTGGAACTCGGTAGTGAGTGTTGCAGCTGAGGATATTTACACGCTACGCACTCGGTGGTCCCGTACTGTGAGCTTGTGTGGCCTACCACTTTGCGGCTGATCCATCCTATGATGGTGCAACGTTGAAAGTCAGAGCTCTTCACTCAGGCCATTCTACTGCCAATAATTGGCTATGGAGATTGCATGGCTGTGTGCTTGATTTTATACATGTGGCTGAAATAGCTGAATCCACTAATTTGAAGGGATGTGCACATATTTTTGTATATATAGTGTAGCTTACTGCTTTAGGTAACAATCCGGTTGACTGCTTCATTTCAAGAGTGTGAGAACTACCTTCCTGCTTTCCCCATCTTATGTCAAACCACAATAAAGCAAGTCCAGCAAACCTAGATAAGCATAATGGCTCAAATACTTAATTTATTACACACCACGTGTCACCTCGCACAATTGATAAAAAATAACTAGTACTTACCTTTGCATGTAAATCCAATAGTGAACCAAGTGGCTAATATTGCCTTATACCCAACAGCTTGGTACACAAAAAGTAGGTGTAATGCATAATATTCAAAAAGTTCAATCCAGAAGCACACTCAGTGACTTTGAAAGGAAGCAAACCAAAATAGGCATGTATGAATACTGAATGACTGGTAAGTCCCAACTTGCTTTGCATCGCAATTCATCAGCTCTTTCCATCGGCTTTCTCTAACAGACACAAAGGCATCTTTCAGGCCAATTTAGTTCACACCATGCCCTAGGTTGTCATGTCTGTCCCCAACAACCCACCACTTCACCCCAGTGCTGTATACTAGGCCCTTCTCAATCCGTGGACTCGTTAGAACCCCCAGCATTCCCTCTTCTTTCAAACATGACGAAGTAAACAACTTATTTGATGAGCACCCTATATGATTACTCTGCCTGATTTATGGAGACCGAAAATAAAACAAGGCTGTATACATAATGACATTTAAAACATATATAATTCATGTTCAGAGAACTTATATGAACTCAGTCAATAACTTTCCATTAAACCGCATTATAAAAACAAGACAAATGTAGGTTTAGCGGTAGGCTAGCTTGTAACACACAAGAAACAAAGACTCTCTTAGCCTTACAGTAGGCATGTTTGCCACTAGCATCTATTGTGGGATTGAAAGTGGGCCTTGTGACAGTACACGATTTATTCCACTCTCAACACAAACACAGATACAATTTATGAACAGAATTATATACAGTGCTCCATCTTGACAATTTTACTGCTGTAATGTAACATGTTTGGGACCATATCAACAGTGGCCTACTAAATACTTTAAATAAAAAAAACATTTGAGTGAAGTGATCCCTAGAGTTACTTTGAGATTTTGGCAATGAAGCCCTTTAACTACTTCCCCAGATTAACAAACTCATGGATGGATATCATGTGTGTCTTTCTACATCCAGTATGAAGGCGGTTAAAGGTAGTTTGGCGAGCAAATGCTAACTAGCATTAGCACAATGACTGGAAGTCTATGGTATCTACTGGCATGCTGGCAGTTACCATAGACTTCGTCATTGCGGTTACATTAGTTAGCAATTGTGCTAACGCTAGTTAGCAACTAACTTCAAACTGCACGCTGAGACAAAAATAGTACCCACGGCTTCATCTGACTCTGTGGAACTAGACAGTGCTTAATTGCCAAGATCCTGAAGTATCCCTGTAAAGACAAGGGTGTCAAACTAAATTCCCGGAGCCATGTGTCTGATGTTTTTTATTTTCATTCTTGTACAATTAAGGCCTACACAACCAGGTGAGGTGAGTACTTAACTAGTTCTTAACTAATCAATGACCTTAATTGATCAATCAAGTACAAGGGAGGAGTGAAGACAAGCAGAACTTGGCCCTCAAGGACTGGAGTTTGACACGTTTTAAAGTAACTGTCCAGTGTTCCCAGATTTCTATGAAATTTGACCTATAATTAAATTACAATATGAGCTAAATAGTTCTGCCCATAAAAAAAGGTACTTGTAGGCCCAGTGCAGTCTAAATGTAGATTTTCCTGTGTTATATATTTCCACACTACGAGGTTGGAATAATACTGTGGAAAAGAGAATGCCCTTTTAGTGTAAGAGCTGTTTGAAAAGACCTCTTGAAATATCATGCTTTTTTGGTGGGATGGAGCTTTAGCCTGCCTGGTGACATTGCCAGGTGGTAAATTAGTTAACAGACCAATAAGGGAGTTTGAAAACTCTGCCAATAAGAGCTAGTTTTCAGTTTTCCCCTCCACTCCTAGCAAAATTCTTGCTTGAGAAATTGCGCTTGCTAAGAAGCTCTTTTTGACAATTTTAATTGAAAAGTCACAGTAATTGTTACTCAGAAATGATTTGATAGTGAGCTAAAAACCACTGCATTGGGCCTTGCTAAAAATGCAGCTTTTATGGGTTTGGATGGTCCACAAGACCATTGTACTTGCATACGGAGCAGCAAGAGCAACTGCCCCTCCCTACCGTCAGGCCATGCTCAAACTCTACACCCCAACCACAGCACTCCGTTCTGCCACCTCTGGTCTCTTGCGCTCAGCCCAGTCCAAGCTCTTCTCTGTCCTGGCACCCCAATGGTAGAACCAGGTTCCCCCTGAAGCTAGGACAGCAGAGTCCCTTCCCATCTTCCGAAAACATCTGAAACCCTACCTCTTCAAAGAGTATCTTAAATAACCCCCCCCCCCCCCCTTCTCAAATATTCATGCAAGTAGCCCGCTGATTGGCCAGCTCAGCCAATGAGCCAACATGACATGTTCTATGAGGAAATAGCAAGCATTTTTTAAACAGTCTGTTTGAGATACAACTTTGAGTTGGGGATTAATTTTTTTCTCTCTCTAATATATGCTTTGGCCACAAATACAAGTATAAGACGGGTCAAAAACATTATTTGGGTACAAGTTAACAGAATGAACTTTTAAAAGTGAGATTTTCATTGGCGAGTTACTTTAAAGGATGGTTTCTATAACAGATTAAGCTTGGTCCTGTTCTAAAAATTATTCTAAACAGAATTGCCATGAAAAGGTATTTTAGTCCAGGAATAGGCTTAATCTGGGTCTGGGAAACCGGGTAAATAGGTTTCTTGGTAAGATCCGATTGAATTTCCCATTCAACCCCTATATGTTCACTTGCAAAGCCAAGCCTATATGACCCTTTAAGGTTAACCTAACCCTAACAGCAATACTTAGGCCTATCTAAACTTTCTTTCATACCTGGAACATGTTTTGGAAAAACTTGGTGCCTTCCCTTCCAAAACCATTTTAATTGTTCATATGGAAAATCAGCAAGCAATGAAAAAGCATTGGAGAAAAATAGAATGCCTTGTAGATAGATCTATGTCAGGAATGTCATTTTATTGACAAAAGTGTAAGCTAAACAGTAGGCTATATACACACTTGTGAAATAATAAACTGGAACGTCCCCAAAAATGAAACATAAAAATGGATCTTGTCAGGCAACACTACAAATCTAAGACATTCCAAACAGCTCATACTTTCAAAAATAACATATCGCAGTGGGAGGGTTGGCAGATACAAAACGTTCTAAAGAGCTCTGCAGACCATTAAACCAAATGCAACATTTTTTTCTCAGAAACAAGCAGTACAATCTCACATCATAGCTAACATTAACATTTGCATTTATTAACAGTGAAAAACAGCATAGAGCAAATAAGCAAATGCTTTAACCATGGCACAATAAGTGTTCTCTGTACTTACACCATGCATGGCAGCATTTGGTGAGTACCCCCTTTAGAATATCGTCACAAAGCACAGGTAAAAGAGAATGTTAAATCTATGGAAGAAATACAAGAACACAAAATGTGTCAGGGCATTTGAAAATGATACATGCTTCCAAGTGAAAGTGATGTCTCAGCACAGCAATAAGAGACTGTCCTCCTACTCCAACCATATTATTTGGACTTTTGAAATTAATTTCAGCGCTCTTGCTCGAAACGGGATTGGACTCAAGCTACATCAACATGGCAACAGTTGGCTTTTTGCCATTTGAAAATCCACACCCTACTTTGTAATCATATTATACATCAAATCGATAGAGCAGTTTTCCATTTCATTCCTACGCTACAAACTTTGGTAAAGGAACTAAAGATAGCTGGGAGATTAAATGCATCCTAAATCCAAGTTCTTACCATTTCATTAATGAAACCGCATGTTTCACTTAATCATTATTGGTAGAGGGGAAAATTGGGATTCTTATCCTAGGGTTATCTTCACTTTCCTAGCCCCAATAGGCCTATCATTTAAATCCATGACAGCAGACGTTGCCTCCTTGTGCGACTCAAAGGCAACCATTGCCTCACCAGTGGGCAGGCCCTTTTCACTGAACTGCAGACAGACTGAACCAGGCAGCACCTGATACCCATAGAAGAAATCTAGAATCTCATCGACTGTTACAGTGAAAGGCATGTTTTGGATCTTTACAATGGTAGGTCCACGAGGGTTACCAGGGCCTCCGGTTGATTGCCCTCTCAGAGGTTCAGAGCCAGGGCCAAAAGCAGACTGAGGACACCCTACTGATTGCCCATGGCCACCTCCTCGGTTGTTGTTGTTGAGGCCTCTGCTCTTTCTAGGGCCATTGTCAAAAGGTGGCATGCCCCTCAATCCCTCTGGCCCAAAGCCAGGTGGGCCATTGTTGCTGCCTGGTCGGAAGCCCGGGGGTTCCAGAACTGCTCCAGGCAAGTGACCGGCAACCATGGGTGGGGGAATGCTAAGGGCTACATCCCCTAGACTTGCTGCAAGTGGGGGTGGAGGGGGGCCCGCTAGTCCATTACCTGGGACATTAAACGGCGTAAAAGGACCATTGCCTAAATGGCCTACAGTGTTTCTGAGGAAGTTGAACTCATCTCCTGTCATACCGGCAAAGGGGTGACCTTGAACTGGATTCTGTGCCTGAACATGGCTGTGTGCCGGGCCTTGAGTGTTCCCTTGGGGTTTCTGGCCTCTCTTAACCTGTGGTGGTGGGTTTCTCTCAATTTCCTTCATCTGCTCAAAGGTGACCAAATGTACAAAGGCATCTCTGCCATTTAACTTCTGCCTGTGTAGTCTCTCAGCATTTAGTGCATCCTCCTCTGCCCTGAACTGCATAATAGCCTGACCTAGACCGTTACCACCGCTGTCAACCAGAACTTTAAGACTTTCGTCAAATATTGAAATGCCATCTAGAAACTGACGGACATCCTTCTTTGACACATTATATGGAATATTTGAGATGTGAGCACAGTTTCTAGGGCTCTTGACTGATTCTGAGTTGTTTTTCTTATCACTACCCTGCATCCTTTGACGAATTGAACCAATCTTTTCAAACATAGCATTTTTACTGATGGGGTGAACTTGTATGAATCGGCTACCCATATACTGCATGTGACAGCCGAGGGCAACTTTGTAGTCCATTTCATTTTTGAACTCGACAAAGCCCTCGCCTGTAGCTCGGCCAGTGGGTCCATAAGCAATGTAAATGCTGTCTTCCACAATATCCAAGTTTTTGAAAAACTCACAGATCTGTTTGTTTACTGCTTCGTAGGGCAGGCCTTTCAGGTAAACACAGAACTCCAGGTTGTGAGGGGAGCGAGACCTCGCACGGTCTCTGGTTGACGGGGACGCTGAACTCATATTGCTGCGGCGGTGCTGGTCTTGGGGCTCGTTATTGAATTTTGAGTGGGCTTGCCCTCCAGCCCCGTTGCCACCACCGCTGACACTCATCCACTGCCTCTCTGTGGCCGGAGAGATGTCCACGTACCTCTGCCCTAACATTCCGGTGCTTCTTTTGAGTGCCTCAAAAGTGTCCTGAGGGGAAAAGAACTTGGCCAGCGCCCTGCCGCTACTCCGGCCCATGTTGTCCCTGACCAGTCGGATGGAGTCCACCGCTAACCCACGGAAAAACTCCCTAATATCCATTTCTGTACCTGAGAATGGCAGGCCTTGAAGGTGGACATATAACTCGTCTGGATTACCGATTGCTGCCTTCATGTGTGCCTGGAGATTTAACAGAGGGTTCATATGGCCCAGAAACATGTGGTTTGGGGTTCCCAGAGGCAGCCCTGAGGCCAGTCCACCAGGGGGTGGGATGCCTGGGTTAAATGGTGGCATTGAGCCCATGTGGGACAGATGACTCATGGGAAGGACAGGGGGGCCTTGGGTTAAAGGTGACACAGTGGGAAGAGGAGGCATAGAGGACACAGGTGGTGGAAGTGGCATGGGGGGTATGGAAGGCATGGGTGGCAGGGATGGCATGGTTGGCAAAGGGGGGATAGGTGGTGGTATAGAGTTGAGGGAAGACATGGCTGTTGTCATAGTGGATCCCATGGTAAGATTTGGGCTGCTGAAGTTGTTGCTGAAACTGGGGGGCATGTTTCCCATGCTAGTTGTGGCAAACGTGGACACATTTTTGTTGCTTATAGTTTCATGTGCAGATGCAGCTGTGGTGACTGCGGTTGGTGTGGTGTTGCTGAAGACTTGTAAAGTGGTGGGTAAACTGCCCCTCCCACCTGAGCTTATCGTGGGGCCTGGCCTGCTACCGTTTCCCGCGGCTCCCTTCACATTGCCTGTTTCAAAACGCCTGCGGCTATGTTCGATCATATTCTGCATCTCTGTCTTGCTGCTCAGCAAAAGTGACACTTTAGAACCTTTGATTGCTCCCCCTGTACGCATCATGCCAAGCCTGGCATCTTCATCTGTGGCGAAAACAATAAAAGCCTCACCATGTTCACCCCCTACAATATGCACCCCACCATCCGGGATAGTCAATCCAGAGAAGAAATGGCGTATGTCCATGGTGCCCGCCACTATCGGGAGACCCTGCAAGCGGATGACCACAGCCATGCTGCTGAGGCGAAACAACACACACCTGCAGGTGAAAAAAGGCAACCACCGTAAGACTAGAGGAGAGAGTAAAGAACAGACAAAACAAAAAGAGCAGGAGACAAACCATGATTTAGAAAACAGCTTACGTTTTGAGGTATTCGATGAGAGCCCAATGCATCAATAGAGGAATTCAAAATACATGTGCAAGTATTAGGCCATCGGTCTACTCATCACCACTCTTACACAGCCATCCACACATTGCTTCATTTACCACATACATCAGCCTTGGCTCAAGGAGATTATGTAGGCCCAAGGTCTAATACGCAAATCTTTGAGAAATTTAGCTCGTAGGCCTAAATCTTGCTCATAACTAGACCCAGAGTACCACACATTTCAATGCTGTAAATTCGGGATTAACCTGCAGCCCTACTTCCAATTTATCAATCTGATGCATCATGAGGTCTATGTCCAGTAAAGGTCAGGTGGAAGAAGGTCCCTGAATTTAAAGGCTGAGTAAGTAAGTTTCGAAGCTTGCAGGATGCATTACTTACCAACAACAACAGCTGACAAATCCTAATAAAAATACATCACGTTCTGAAGTTGACTTTCCTTTGTCTAACTACACTATCTAAAAAGTAGCAAAGAAGTTCCGTGGTTCAGAGTGCAGTATTTAGTTACATAGTGCAAACGTTGGCTAGCACGTTTTTCACACTGTCTTTAGTCAGCAGGCCTGTACAGGAAATTCCCAGTGTTGCCTAGAGTTCCTCGAAAAGGAGACAATGCTGGCAGAGCGACAAATTTACATGATTCTATGCTAGATTTGTATCGAACAATTAGCAAGACAGCTAAAATGGCTTTGAAAAAGTAAGACCTCAGCTAATAGGGAGAAGTATCTAACAAAATAACTACACTATGGCAGTCACTAATTCTAAATTATTTACATACAATAGGAATTTGGGTACATTTGTGGACGAAAACACTACTTACTCAACCTTTAAAATATAAAAACGTGTCAATTTGATATTACTGCAATGCAGTATCTCTAAGCCATTGGATGACACTGTGCCATCTCAGTAGCAACGGGTAAACATAAAAATGCATTTATGAATAATTTAAATACCAGTCAAAAATGTTGTTTGATCACGACACCAACCATATTAAAACATTAAAAGAGCAGAACAATTAGCCTATGCTTAGGCCTGAGTCTCAAGCATTGTTTAGAGCAAGTGTTGGACAAAAAGCAAGTAGAGAGAATGTGGTCCACAGAAGGCAGGCAGGTCATGAAGTGGAGACATTTACTTAAGGCTTTGTGGATGCGGTATTTTGACAAAGAAAGCCACTAACATACCATGCACTCCCTCTATACCACTCATACCTTGGTAGGTCATTCTTATCTCTCCTCACCTTCATAGGTTTCCACAATAGAGTGAACATCGAGCCCAAAGGGAATCAATAAGGTCAATGAATATAGCCTAACAAAGCGAATAATTACTGGTAAAAAAAACACCAAGAGCCCACAGGAGGCTGTGAAAGTTGGACTGGCAGTCAATTGAATGAACCTATGTTCAAGACATATTTACAAGCTTACCTGTAATAATAAGTGGTGCTTCGTTAAAACTGTGGCACAGGATATCCAAGCCAATCCTGACGGCAAGCAATTTAAATCAATTCTAGACTGTAACAAAAGAATAGGAAATGGAAGCAAAAACATGAGCAAACAGCGGGCAAATGTAGGCATCCTTAGTGAACAACATGTACAAAACACTCTTGATTCAGCCCCAGCACCATATCAGCTGTTTTGCGTCAGTAGATGGTCAGAGAAATGTAGTAAATTGACATCAACAATAAGAGCACAAACTCTTTGAAATGGCTGCCTTGCCAAAAGCCACACAACAATAATACAAATCATGCATCTCATCATTTCTCATGTTGACATCAAGCATAAAGAGACATTTCATTCATCACAGCAATCCATAACAGCAAAAAAAAAACTTGCATGCCATTGAAAAACTTCAGCAGTGAAATACAGAATTTCCCCCATTCTAACGGAATAGATTATTCTTAGGTACATTTCTAAAGTATTCTATATAAAACGTAAATGATAACATCTCTAAATGTAAATGAGGGATGTGCAGTTCACCTAGCAATGTGCAGATTGCCTAGCAATCAACTGTACATTGTTTAAAGCACAGTTTTGCAAGTCTAAGTCACAAATGACACCTCTAAAAAAGCCCCCTATGAACAGGTTTGTAGAACCATGGCTCTTTCGAGTTTTCAGTTCATTGTTCGCTGGTCGGGAGTAGGGATGTGCATTTGACCATTTGTGGCTGTTTGAGCGCGTGCATGATTTTTTTTGTTTACTCAAGTACAACAATTATAATAAAGAAGCTGTTTTTAGAACAAGGGTGGAATTTCTCACTGGAAAAGTGTTTGCGCATTTATCTACAGCAGTTGAGGCTTGTGGGAGGAGCTATATGAGGACGGTCTCATTGTAATGGCTGGAACGGAACGGTATCAAACGCATCCAACATATGGAAACCACACGTTTGACTCCGTTCCATTAATTCCATTCCAGCCATTAGAATGAGCCCATCCTCCTATAGCTCCTCCCACCAACCTCTAGCGATATACAGTATATGCCAACAGTGAGCAACAATGCCTAATTTATCATAACCATTAGTGATAACTAACCCTAATTGCCTCAGTCAATAAAAAAAAAGCATAATTTAAGATTAATTTATTTACTAAATAAACCCTTGCTCAACAGAATAATGTAATAGATCAAAATAATGAATGCTTTAATCAAGTTGACATTGGTAATCTGACATTGGACATCTGTCATCTTTTGTGGAGCAAAGACGTTTAGGGACGGGGAGAAATTACAATAAAGCAAAAACAAACAGGAAAGATTTTCTGTAAAAAAATGTCCAAAAATGACCGTTTGGCTGGTTGTAAGGAAAAATTACGTTTTGAAAAAGACACGTTTCTGATAATATTTGCAGTTCAGCTTCGATGCATATTTTATGTGGTTGAAATAGTATGAGCTTTTATGAAGACAGCACCTCTACAGATCGTATCTAATAACGGAGCACTGCATTCTCTCAAGATACAGAAATAAATCAATTATATTTCTCCACTCCTGTTCCCAAGTCCAAATTTTGCCTACATTTGGTGTATATTTTTTTCTGCAAAAAATGCTTAATTCTGCAGGAGTTATTCGCACGTGACTAGTACTATTAGAGAACGTTGGTTGTGTGTTTATTACCCCAGAATGTCTGCCATTCCAGCGGACGATTAGGACGACATATTTTTTTTCTTCCCCAAACTGCCCCCTTAAATTATTATTTTTTATAAATTGATGGAAGTCTGGAGATTTTTTGTGTTTAGATATTTCAACAAATCCAAGCCACAACAGGCTACACATAACTTGGGAACCAAGCTCAAATTTCTAAACCATCTTTGGTATAGTGTCACCATAAAATTTGAATTGAGGAAGTGTGATCATAATCATTAGGATATTTTAGCGATCCGCAGTAGAAGACTTCCGAAATGCCCCCCAGCCTTCAGATTTGAGCTAAACAGCTAACTTGCACTTCATATGCTTTTTTTGGGGGGGGGGGGGGGGGGTATGGATGAGAAAGTGAACTTGTTCCAAACGCTTAGCCGTTTTGCGATTTATTAACAGCAAGTTTTGCATTAAATAGGCGCAATGGTTTTTTTATGATGCATTTGGCGATGTTCAATGAATTTGCACAAAACGTTTAAACAAAAGCACGCACTGTAAAAGTTAATACATGTAGGCCCCTCATATATATATAGGCAGCACTTCGTTCAATTTATTGAATCAGTTATTGTTCTCTTGCTCAAACCGCGAGCAACACCTCTCAAACCACAGGGATGTCGATTCACACTGGGCTAGTATTAGAGGACTTTGGAGTTTGCCAATAAACAGTAGGTTATTCTGGTTAGTCAATGTCCAGATTTCAGTTTCCATTTAACCCATCTAAACAGTTGGCCATTGTTTCCTTGAAATGCCACAGGCCTATTTGAAGTCCCGTCTTGTGACTGTTTAATTTGTATAGCGCCTCACAATCATCACACATAACATGATCCTCTTTTACCACTTTACCAAATATTTTCCGAACATGACTTTTCTGGACCTCCCTTCTCCTTATTTTAAACTCTCCATTCACAGCTTTTTTCTTATTGAATTAAACTTTTTGCCACCGTGGATTGAAGTTGTCTTTTTCTGCCAGTTAAGCCCTAAAGCTTACGCACTAATACTAGATAGCCTAAAATAATGAAAGAAAAACATTAACGTAGGCTAAATAAATTGCACAATAAATGATACATTTATGGCTTATTTAAGGCATTGTTTCTCTATATTCAACTCGCCTGCCATCCACCCGCCCTTCAGCCACACAATATTTAATTACCAGAAACCAATCCCCCCCCCGCGGATATCACCACGGGGACTGCGAGTTATGAGTTAACCCGCGCATCACTATTGCGCATGAGTCGGTTTTGTTGCTAAACAACCAGCCAGTCTATGGACAAACCCTGAATCAGGCCCGTTGTGTCAGTCTCGCACTGAGGATTGTATTCAGAGCCTGCCCCATGAAAAATATAAGCCTGGGCCTACAATGGAATGCAGCCGCCCATATTCCTTATATCGTATACAAAATGTTAGAGAAAAAACAACCACCTGCACGTTAACACTCATCAATGTAACCTCAAAGCTTCAGCACACTACAATCTCTCAATTGTGTGGGAATCTTTCTACAAAACATACAGGAGACAAAGGTCACTCCTGAGAGCACCTAACCACCTGGTACACATCAGCAACAATGGACAATGAGAGAGGTCATCAACTGGCTTACTTTTAAACACGTGTGCACTTCAACATGACAAAGCAGAATATAACCCTTCGGATGACAAAATGTGAAGTCATTTGCAACTATAATACGCTAGAAATAAACTAGAAGAGAGAAAGTTAACTTTAATGCACATGCCATATTAGCAACAGATTAATATTAGCTACGGTTAATATTTAAGGAAGTATTGCCAAGTAAAGGTTTGTTGCGCCATAAAATAATCCATCAATGCATATGCCGCCATTTTGGGGATTTTTAATATTCTCTCATTATGGGAGTTCCACCGCTGCTGGAAACACAAGTTAAGACAACAGTGCCTTCCAAATCGAGAAAAAGGAAGTATCGTTGTTTGAAAATGTTGACCATGGAGATCAAAAGATAAGCTGTAACAGTCTATTCAAGTAGGACTAGTCAGCACACCGGTGCATATCCACTGTTACGACTTTAAAACGACTGCTAATGCCATATGGCAGGGTTCGACATTCAGGGCTGTCCGCTGGCCCAGAAACATCTGCCGAGCTCACCGGGCCAGTTAATCAAGCTTTCATATGGCCCGCTTGGGCCAGTGCATTTTCAAACTCCAAAACAGAAAATGGGGTCTATTTAATCTTCCCTACGTGACACTTCACACTTGTTATCAATCAGCATACGGTTTCTAAGCGAAGGCAAGAACGTCAAAGCCTTCCCTCTCCGTCTCGAGTGAGCCCCGCCTTAGTACGGCCTGGATACTCGCTCCAGACCCGCAGAGTTGAACAACTGCACGCACATTCCACAATCACAGAATCAAAGTCCTCCACCTCCCCTTTTTCATATCATACATCCTACAGAGCAATGTCTTTATTAACAAAGAAAGGTTTTCGTAGGCCAAGTCATATACTATATAGCTGCCTGATTGTCAAAACATGAAAATGATTTACACAAAATCAGTTGGTAAAAAAAATATAAAAGACAAATATATTTTCTAATTGTGCTCTCTGTAGTCTATAGAATTGTTTAAAAACCAGATTAAATTTACAGAAGCTGTTAATGAGCTGTCGTTTATCCGCGGAATATCCACTGTCGGGTGGCAAGAGCGTGCAGCTCCTCATACAGCCGATTGCTGCATGGAAAGAAACGTGTTCTAATAAACCCAGTCACTGTGTAACATTCCTAAATGCAATCTAGGGAAAATAGATGGCAATTATTGAAAAGAGCGGGATCCCAGCTTTCCCATGCAGTTTTATTTCACAACTCCAATTTTTGCACAATTGCAGCGTTTCACAATCCGAGTGTCTGGCATGACAAAAAAAGTAACTGCAGGAAGCGCGTCATGGTCATTAGAGTGTGTAAACAGTAGGCCTAGAATGTAAAATTCACACAATTACACTATTTAAACACTGTAAAATCACATGATTTTATTAGGCTAGTGGAAGTTTAGGATATTAAACAAGAAACAAGGTCATATTTAGAGTCTGATATCTAGCTAATGATCGGGGTAAATGCAGATGAGCATCCCCATGCTTCAGCCATGTGGCCACTATGCTGAAAACAGTTTAAAAATGTAATATTCCCCTACATGTGAAAATGCTCATTGCTAAAATAGCACACCAGCCTGCAATATGGACCATGTACAGGAACCTAAAAAAAAAACACTGTTCATCAATATGTTATTGGGCTCAGGAGGGTGTATTTTTATTTTCCAAACAGTTGTTTGGATTCATTTTTAGAAAAAAAATGGACTGCAAATGAAACATGAAAAAATCCACAATTGAAATTCTGGTTCATAATTTGTTTTCCTGTGAACTTGGCCTGGGCAAGTAAATTTCTCATTCGGGCCACTCCTTTTCACTTGGTACTGGCCCAGTGTGCCACTGGCAAATGTATCTGAATGTCAAGACCTGCATATGGGCTTTTCTTCTAGTCTTGCCATTCAAATGAAATCATTTCAAAATGTTGGCCTATTCTTAGGGTAACTGGAGGGATACATATTGATTCAGATGATCCACATACCAGTATGTTTCTATCTGTATTCCATCTTGATGTTAACTAGACCTAGAATAGCCTGTGTATGTAACAATTAAACATCAAGGTTATTGCCCATACAAATAAGTGGTAGACAACAACCCAGAATTGAGGTCTCCAAAGGCATTAGAGTTGACGTTAAAACCTCTTACATTGAAGAGGGACCTGGGCTGCCCTATCCATGCTTGTTGTTCCCCAATCTCTACACAGGACAAATAGCACACACAGGTAAGTTGATGAAATAGCAGCAATGAAATTGTATGTGCACAAAAACGCTGTCAACATGAACAACGCTGTAAGACTTCATTGTAAAACACATTCGCCAGTAACGTACCGTTAGCTAAAAGCTCAGTCCGTCAGAGTACAAAAGCAGTTGCCAATCTGAAGGGCTGCAGGTAGACCGCAAATTCTGCAAAACTACAGGAAGACCGCATACAAATTACATCCAGAATTGTTTAATCATTTTAGCCATTATTGTCCAGTTGGATGTGCACCACTGATATTTACTTATGGAAAAGCGTCATGCTAGATAGCTAGTCTGATTCATGTAAAAGAGCACAGTCAAGATGGCGCTGGTCCTTCATCGAAAATGCTTTATAGAAGCTAGCTAGTTAATTAACCAGGGCCTGGTTTCCCAAAAGTATATTACGGCTAAGATCAGAGTTAGAACCATTGAATGGTTCTAACGATTAACTTAGCCATAAGATCCTTATGGGAAACTGGGCCAAACAAGATTGGTAGTTACTAGCAGCAACATTTGCTAAAAACAGAACAATTGCACTTCAACGTACTTCAGATTAGTAACATCACAGTAGCTAGCTAGCTAAACAACCAAAACAAGACATAACAATGAAGCTAAATCTTTCCCCACAACCATTCTAAACGTAAACCATAGCTAGGATCAGAGTGGTAGTTAACATTATATATATCCTGTTTGCTAAAAACATAGCTAGCTACCCCATTTGGGCAGGCCAACTATCTAAAATGCCGATAAAAAAAATACGCTGTTAGGTAGCTAACCATTCATTCTCGCTATAGTCCCCGCATGTCTGCAGGATTATATTTCACTGATGGATAACATTTTCAACATTAGTGGCATTTGTTTGCTGTTTTTCTTTTGTCCTTACCGAAATATCTGTTAAAAGATCTTTATTTTATTTTGTGTTGCGTTCTCTCCATTCCGTGCTCTTCTCCCTTCTTGTAGCTGGTAGTAAAATGTCGGTCGCGCGACGAACTCGAATGGTGACGTAGAACTTCTCAGCGCTCGTGATATAATGCCGCCATCTAGTGGACTCAAACATGATGTTTTAGACAGAACATTTTATATCTTTGTCAAAATGCTGTACTAACCCTGGATACTATAATTCAATCAGAGCATGTGGAGAATAATTTAAGAACCAATCGACCAACTACATAAAATACTAACATAATAATTCAGGGTCAGACCGAGTCATTTTTATTGGAGCGCTAGCTACAAACATATGCATGTATGTATACATTATGTGAGATTAGATTGCTGTTGGACATTGTGGAAATACATTTTGGGAAGAGTAATGAGTCTGCTGTGCTATCTGCTGCATGTACAAAGCAAAAAAAAACAAGCACTGTAAATGTTCAGTCACGGTGGTGGTAGATTATACTGATGTCATAAAACAGCTGGCCATGTAAATTGGTTTGCATACTTCCCTCACAAGAAATGTTCAAATCAGTTTAAATGATAACATGCAAGATTCATACAAACAATACACATTTTGCCAGAGACTGTATACAAACCAACTGGGGAGAATTTCCATGATTGGAAGACTATTAACCCACAAGATTGGCATTCAATTTCACACAATGAGACCTAGGGAAATATTTTATCAATTTCCTCCTTTAGTGAATGAAACCTGTACTGTTGACTTTCACCTTGTTAGCATGCTGTATGTTGTCAACGAATAATGACTTATCCATGAACTAAATGGAATGTAGCACATGCTACTACATGAATGAACCATTCTGTAACTTGCTCTCAGTCATGAAATCCCATGGTCAAAGCAGCTGATAAATAATGTTAACTACTTAAGAGCAATTGTAAAGAACAGGAAGGTATGCACACAAATTTATGCTCCCAATTCAATGCTTTAAGGGACTTTCTGTTCTTTACAAGGTTTCTTTATTAGCCCAGCACACACATTAAGGATGTGCGTATGAACACAAACTTTTCTAACTACTTAAGAGCACAATATATGCATCAATAATAATACTTTGTCAAATACAAAGGAACAAATTATTCAGGTCTGCCAATACAAAATCTAGTCATAAGCCTACACTAAAGTAAGTCAGGAAGTTGTGCGTGTTTCTTGACAGTAGAAATAATTACCAGTCATCACAGGAGTGGCATAGTATGCAGCAAACTAAACAAGTTTAGTATTCACAATGCTCTTAGGTATGTTTCCTGAAGGCTTTCTTTAGTGCTGCGTCCATTTGATGCTCTTCAGATCGATTCCTTCTTGCACCATCTCCCACAAGGGGCTGAAGAGAAAAACAAGTTGGACAACAATGAATACATTAACCTATGAGTGCATTGATAATATTGCAAGTTAAAAGGCTATTTATTATAAAGTATTTCATTCGATCATTAACACTGTGTACAAAAAATATTCAAATGTCTTTTCACCAGTAAATGCCTAGTTAAGTGACATTCAGCATGTATATTTTGCGGTGGTTTCCAAGACACAGATTAAGCCTAGTCCTAGACTAAAAAGCACATTCAATGGAGATTCTCCATTAATCTTGATTTGTAGTCCAGGACTAGTCTTAATCTGTGTCTGGTAAACCACTGTATGTATGCTATTCTACTCTTTTTCACTCACCTCATCTCTCTCAGGCGTTTGACCTGCTGAATGCACTTGTCCACTGTATAGTCCACTTCTGCCTCTGTGCTAAATCGTCCGATTCCAAATCTATAGGTTATGGAGTAACAACAAAAACAGACTAGGTAAAACACCAAAATAATACCATTCAGCTGCAACATGTTATTCTTGACCCTGCTCTTTTGTAATTAGGAATGATAAAAAGAAACATTTAAATCATTCAAATCCCATGACCATCCATTTGAGCTTCTTGAGTTGTGTTCCTAACCGTTACTCACCTGATTGAGGAGTGGGCCAGGTCCTCATCTGTTCCAATTGCTCTCAAGACATATGAAGGCTCCAATGAAGCAGAAGTGCAGGCACTGCAGGAAGATAGCATCATCAACGTACAGTATTTTCATTTGGATCCAACTTAATAGCTGTTAATCTATTTGATATACACTACTGTTCAAACGTTTGGGGTTAATTAGAAATGTCCTTGTTTTTGAAAGAAAAGCAAATTTTTTGTCCATTAAAATAACATAAAATTGATCAGAAATACAGTGTAGACATTGTAAATGTTGTAAATGACTTTTGTAGCTGGAAACTGCAGATTTCTTTATGGAATATCTAAATAGGCGTACAGAGGACCATGATCAGCAACCATCACTCCATTGTTCCAATGGCACGTTGTGTTAGCTAATCCAAGTTTATAATTTTAAAAGGCTAATTGATCATTAGAAAACCCTCTTGCAATTATGTTAGCACAGCTGAAAACTGTTGTGCTTATTAAAGAAGCAATAAAACTGTCCTTCTTAAGACTAGTTGAGTATCTGGAGTATCAGCATTTGTGGGATCGATTACAGGCTCTATTCTTGTTGAGAAATTGCCAAGAAACTGAAGAGCTCGTACAACGCTGAGGCAAGTAGCGCTGGAAAAGGAGGAAGACGTTTTACGGGCTCACAACCGATTGTGTTTTTTGTTTGTTTATTTGCATTGTATAACTTAATTTTTAAATTATTTTGTACATAATGTTGCCGCTACCGTCTCTTATGACAAAAATAACTTCTGGACATCAGGACTGTGATTACACTGGCAGAATCCTTTTTTCCCTTTGACAAGACGAACGATATACTGCTTTCTCAGGAACAGGCCCAGCTCCCAGTGATTTGCGTGAAGAGGAGGCGGGAAAAAAAGGGTACGGATGGCGGGCTGCGTTCTGAGAACTCGTAGGCAATCTAATAAACCCCCACTTCCTTACATTCTGCTAGCAAACGTGTAATCTTTGGACAATAAACTAGATGACTTACGAGGAACTGTAATATCTTACGCTTCACCGAGTTATGGCCGAACGATGAGACTTACCGCTGGCAGGTTATACTCTGCACCAGCAGGACAGAACAGCGGCGTCTGGTAAGACAAAGGCCAGAGCACTATAAGGAAGTCTCGAGCTATTGCTCGCCAGAGGTAGAGTATCTCATGATAAGGTGTAGACCACACTAACTACTTAGAACGTTTTTGTATTTTTCGTTGCTGTTAACATACCACCACAGTCAGAGGCTGGCACGAAGACATCATTGCTTATGGTGGAATACAGCTCATTCAAACAGGAAAAGCTCACCCAGAGGAGGCGCTGTAGTAGCTGGGGACTTTAATGCAGGGAAACTTAAATCCGTTTTACCAAATTTCGATCAGCATGTTAAATGTGCAACCAGAAGAGAGAAAGAGAAAGAAAAAAACAACCTCTGGACCACCTTTACTCCACACACAGAGACGCATACAAAGCTCTCCCTCACCCTCCATTTGGCAAATCTGACAATTCTATTCTCCTGATTCCTGCTTACAAGCAAAAATTCAAGCAGGAAGCACCAGTGACTTGGTCAATAAAAGTGGTCAGATGAAGCAGATGCTAAACTACAGGACTGTTTTGCTGGCACAGACTGGAATATGTTCTGGGATTCCTCCAATGGCATCGATGCCGTCGTCCCCACAGTGACCTACCAACATAACCAGAAGCCATGGATTACAGGCAACATCCCCACTGCGCTAAAGGCTAGTGGTGGTGCTTTCAAGGAGCGGGACTCTAAGCCAGAAGTTTATAAGAAATCCCGCTATGACCTGTGACGAACCATCAAACAGGCTAAGCGTCAATACAGGACTAAGATCGAATCGTACTCCACAGGCTTTGATGCTCGTCGGATGTGGCAGGGCTTGCAAACCATTACAGACTACAAAGGGAAGCACAGCCGAGAGCTGCCCAGTGACACGAGCCTACCAGACGAGCTAAACTACTTCTACGCTCGCTTCGAGGCAAATAACACTGACACATGCATGAGTACCAGCTGTTCTGGAGACTGATCACGCTCTCCTCAGCCGATATGAGTAAGACCTTTAAACAGGTCAACATTCACAAGGCCAGACAGATTCCCAGGACGTGTACTCCGAGCATGCGCTGATCAACTGGCAAGTGTCTTCACTGATATTTAATCTCTCCCTGTCTGAGTCTGTAATACCAACATGTTTTAAGCAGACCACCATAGTAACTGTGCCCAAGAACACTAAAGTAACCTGCCTAAATGACTACTGACCCATACCACTTACGTCTGCAGCCATGAAGTGCTTCGAAAGGCTGGTCATGGCTCACATCAACACCATTGTCCCAGAAACCCTAGACCCACTCCAATTTGCATACCGCCCCAACAGACCCACAGATGATGCAATCTCTATTGCACTCCACACTGCCCTTTCCCACCTGGACAAAAGGAACACCTACGTGAGAATGCTATTCATTGACTACAGCTCAGCGTTCAACACCATAGTGCCCTCAAAGCTCATACGCTAAGGACCCTGGGACTAAACACCTCCCTCTGCAACTGGATCCTGGACTTCCTGACGGGTCGCCCCCAGGTGGTAAGGGTAGGTAACACATCCGCAACGCTGATCCTCAACACGGGCACCTCAGGGGTGCGTGCTCAGTCCCCTCCTGTACTCCCTGTTCACTCATGACTGCACGGCCAGGCCCGACTTAACACCATCATTAAGTTTGCCGATGACAACAGTGGTAGGCCTGTTCAGACAACGACGAAACAGCCTATAGGGAGAAGGTCAGAGACCTAGCCGTGTGGTAACAGGACAACAACCTCTCCCGCAATGTGATCAAGACAAAGGAGATGATTGTGGACTACAGGAAAAGGAGGACCGAGCACACCCCCATTCTCATCAACCAGGCTACAGTGGAGCAGGTTAAGAGCTTCAAGTTCCTTGGTTTCCACATCACCAACAAACTAACATGGTCCAAGCACACAAATACAGTCGTGAAGAGGGTACGACAAAACCTATTTCCCCTCAGGAGACTTTGGCATGGGTCCCCAGATCCTCAAAAGGCTCGACAGCTGCACCATCGAGAGCATCCTGACTGGTTGCATCACTGCCTGGTATTGCAACTACTATGCCTCTGACCGCAAGGCACTACAGAGGGTAGTGCGAACGGCCCAGTACATTACTGGGGCCAAGCATCCTGCCATCCAGGACCTCTATACCAGTCGGCATCAGAGTTAGGCCGTAAAAATTGTCATAACTCCAGCCACCCTAGTTACATACTGTTCTCTCTGCTACCGCGCAGCAAGCAGTACCGGAGCGCCAAGTCTAGGTCCAAGAGGCTTCTAAACCGCTTCTACCCCCAAGCCATAAGACTCCTGAACACCTAATCAAATGGATACCCAGACCATATGTGATGCCCCCCCCCCCCCCCCCCTTTACTCCGCTGCTACTCTTATCATCTATGCATAGTCACTTTAACTTCTTATGGTTGGGTGGCAGTATTGAGTAGCTTGGATGAAAAGGTGCCCAGAGTAAACTGCCCGCTACTCAGGCTCAGAGGCTAAGATAGGCATATTATTAGTAGATTCGGATAAAAACACTGAAGTTTCTAAAACTGTTTGAATGATGTCTGTGAGTATAACAGAACTCATGGCAGGCAAAAACCTGGGAAAAAATCCAACCAGGAAGTGGAAAATCTGAGGTTTGTCTATCCAATATACAGTGGGATATTGGTCATTTTGTACTTCCTACGGCTTCCACTAGATGTCAACAGTCTTTAGAACCTTGTTTGATGCTTCTACTGTGAAGAAGGAGGGAAGGAGAGCTGAACATGCGCGCTCACGTGACAGCGACCTGCTTTCCATCGCATTTCTGAAGACAAAGGAATTCTCCGGTTGAAACATTGAAGATTTATGTTAAACATCCTAAAGACTGATTCTATACATCGTTTGACATATTTCTACGAACTGTATTGGAATTGTTTGACTTTGTCTGACCTGCGCCTCATGAATGTGGATTACTGGACGGAACACGCAAACAAAATGAAGGTATTTGGACATAAATGATGGACTATAATCGAACAAAACAAACATTTATTATGGAACTGGGATTCCTGGGAGTGCATTCTGATGAAGATCATCAAAGGTAAGTGAATATTTATAATGCTATTTCTGACTTCTGTTGACTCCAAAAAAATGGAGGATATCTTTATGGCTTATTTGGGCTCGGAGCGCTGTACTCAGATTATAGCATGGTGTGCTTTTTCCGTAAAGTTTTTTGAAATCTGACACAGCGGTTGCATTAAGGAGAAGTTTATCTAAAGTTCCATGTTTAATACTTGTATCTTTTATCAATGTTTATTATTAGTATTTCTGTAAATTGATGTGGCTCTCTGCAAAATCACCGGATGTTTGAGGCAAAACATTACTGAACATAACGTGCCAATGTAAACTAAGATTTTTGGATATAAATATGAACTTTACCGAACAAAACATACATGTATTGTGTAACATGAAGAAGAAAAAAAGTTTGGACACCTACTCATTCCATGATTTCTTTATTTTTACTATTTTCTACATTGTACAATAATAGTGAAAACATCAAAACTATGAAATAACACATGTAATAACCAAAAAAGTGTTAAACAAATCAAAATATATTTGAGATTCTTTAAAGTAGCCACCCTTTGCCAGCTTTGCACACTCTTGGCATTCTCTCAACCAGCTTCATGAGCCAGTCACCTGTAATGCATTTCAATTAACAGGTTTGCCTTGCAAAAAGTTCATTTGTGGAATTTCTTTCTTTAATGCATTTGAGCCAATCAGTTGTGATATACAGAAGATGGGGCTATCTGGTAAAAGACCAAGTCCATATTATGGCAAGAACAGCTCAAATAAGCAAAGAGAAACAACAGTCCATCACTACTTCAAGACATGAAGGTCAGTCAATACATTTCATTTCAAGAACTTTGAAAGTTCTTCAAGTGCAGTTGCAAAAACCATCAAGCGTTATGAAACTGGCTCACGAGGACCGCCGCAGTAAAGGACGACCCAAAGTTACCGGTGCTGCAGAGGATAAGTTCATGAGAGTTACCAGCCGAAATAAATGCTTCAGAGTTCAAGTAACAGACATCTCAACATCAACTGTTCAGAGGAGACTGCGTGAATCAGGCCTTCATGTTCGAATTGCTGCAAAGAAACCACTAACTACTAAAAGGACACCAATAAGAAGAAGAGACTTGATGGGGCCAAGAAACACGAGCAATGGACATTAGACCGGTGGAAATCTGTTCTATTCTGATGAGTCCAAATTAGAGATTTTTTGTTCCAACTGCCATGTCTTTGTGAGATGCAGAGTAGGTGAACGGATTATCTCCGGAAGTGTGGTTCCCACCGTGAAGCATGGAGGAGGTTGTGTGATGGCACTTTGCTGGTGACACGGTCAGTGATTTATAAGAAACTGATTTATAAGAAATTGATTTATAAGAAATTTATAAGAAACAAATGATAGTCCCACTAAGCACAAACCAGATGGGATGACGTATTGCTGCAGAATGCTGTGGTAGCCCTGCAGGTTAAGTACCTGCAGGGCTACCACAGCATTCTGCAGCAATACGTCATCCCATCTGGTTTGTGCTTAGTGGGACTATCATTTGTTTTTCAACAGGAAAAATTACCCAACACACCTCCAGGCTGGGTAAGGGCTATTTTACCAAGGAGGAGAGTGATGGAGTGCTGCATCACATGACCTGGCATCCACAATCACCCAACCTCAACCCAATTGAGATGGTTTGGGATGAGTTAGACCGCAGAGAGAAGAAAAAGCAGCCAGCAAGTGCTCAGCATATGTGGGACCTCCATTAAGACTGTTGGAAAAGCATTCTAGGTGAAGCTGGTTGAGAGAAGACCAAGAGTGTGCAAAACTGTCATCTAGGCAAAGGGTGGCTACTTTGAAGCATCTCAAAATATTTTGATTTGTTTAACACTTTTTTTGGTTACTTCATGATTCCATGTGTTATTTCATAGTTGATATCTTCACTATTATTCTACATGTAGAAAATAGTAAAAATAAAGAAACCCTTGAATGAGTAGGTGTGTCAACTTTTGACTGGTACTCTATGTATATATTAGGGATGAAATGGTTACCGGTTTCACGATAAACCAAGGTAAAATTCCAGAAGGTTAGTATTATAATTTCACATTTTTATTATGATTAAAACCGTGTTTGATTACCGCGGTTTGAAAAACTCACGGTAAATACTGTCCAGCATCAACCACAGTCAGCAACAGTCTGACGCAGGCTCAGCATGCAACGTGGGTTTTGTTTTGTGTGAAAACATGGCGGAAGGCAGTGATAGCGCTCGGGAGATTTTTCAGCCTTCTTAGAGGATCAAATCTGAAGTGTGGTCGTATTTTGGGTTTTACATTAGTGCAGAGGGAAACTTAATTGAAGATGGTCACCCCGTCTGCAGAACAAGTAACAAAAAGAAAACGCTGTGAAAGGGGGCAACACTTCAAATCTTGAGTCATCTTTGTGACCACCACTTTATAGTGAATGCAAGTTAAGTTAACTTTTAGCTCAATGCATGATGTGGGGACTTCAGAATGGGGGAACATGTCATGCTTTGTCTGTAACTTGCTAATAGCTTGTCAATAATGTAAACTGAAGCTTTCAGTGGAACCTACTCGTGTCTGCAGAGTCTATTCGCCCATTGCACACGATAACATGTTATGTAGTTTAGTCACCCAACCAACATTTTGTTCATTTAAAATCCGGAAGTCATCGACTTGGTTGTAAGTGTGTTCCAACAGGAGAAACACTATAGACTCCTGTACAATACTCCTGAATTTATGTAAATTGTTTGGGCTCATTGCAATTACTATCACTGTCTAAAGACTCATTTGTATTTATGTAAATTGTGCATGGGGTCATAGCATATACTCGAATGCAACACAGAAGATAGACTGTGTGGGTGGGTGGGGAAGTGAATAATAATAATTATAATGTAACAATAATAATAATAATATATTTGCTATTCGCTTGTTTAGAATGGGCATGCAGCAGGCAAACCCAGTGATGCTACTGGCCCCTCATCTACAGTTGTGAAACAGGACCTCAAGCAAGCATTTAAAAAGGCAGGCTGCTTATGCACCCACATCAAAATGCTCAAGACCTCACTGCAGCCCTTTCATATTACATTGAAATGTAAAAATGTCAGCATATTTAATTTGCAATCTCAAGTGAACAAAGATGCATACATACAGGATGTTAGGCCAGCAGCACCTTGTTTCTTTATGAAGGAGAGAACAGACATACAGGATGTTAGGCCAGCAGCACCTTGTTTCTTTATGAAGGAGAGAACAGACATACAGGATGTTAGGCCAGCAGCACCTTGTTTCTTTATGAAGGAGAGAACAGACATACAGGATGTTAGACCAGCAGCACCTTGTTTCTTTATGAAGGAGAGAACAGACATACAGGATGTTAGGCCAGCAGCACCTTGTTTCTTTATGAAGGAGAGAACAGACATACAGGATGTTAGGCCAGCAGCACCTTGTTTCTTTATGAAGGAGAGAACAGACATACAGGATGTTAGGCCAGCAGCACCTTGTTTCTTTATGAAGGAGAGAACAGACATACAGGATGTTAGGCCAGCAGCACCTTATTTCTTTATGAAGGAGAGAACATACATACAGGATGTTAGACCAGCAGCACCTTGTTTCTTTATGAAGGAGAGAACATACATACAGGATGTTAGACCAGCAGCACCTTGTATCTTTATGAAGGAGAGAACAGACATACAATCAGTGCTGTTCATTTGACTTGTTTACATAGTGTTATTTTAATGTCAACACCTGAACATTGGATTTGTTTACATAGTTGTATTGATCTTACTTGCACATTGCTTGTGTTGCTTTTATATGCAAATGTTATTTACTTAAAGGTTGTGTTCATTAAAACATGCATTAGGGAAACTTGACTCATGATGCCATCTTTAATGTTTATGCACAAAGTGCTGCTAATTTTATTTGTTGTTTGTTGGCTTTCAATATAACTTGGTGAAATGATTTCAGTGTGTGTATCAGTACATTTAACATTTCCAGCACATTTTAATAATACCGCTATAATACTGATAACCGTGATAATTTGTCACTAATCGTGATATGAAATTTTCATACCGTTTCATCTCTAATGAATAAATATATGTATGTGTATGCGCACACACACACACACATATATATACACAAGCATCCCACAAAAAGTTGGGTGAATTTTGGCCCATAATATGGACTTGGTCTTTTACCAAATAGGACTATCATCTGTATACTATCCTTACCTTGTCACAACACAACTGATTGGCTCAAACACATTAAGGAAAGGAATTCCACAAATGAACAAGACACACCTGTTAATCAAAATGCATTCCGGCTTCCTCATGAAGCTGGTTGAGAAAATGCCAAGAGTGTGCAAAGCTGTCATCAAGGCAAAGGGTGGCTACTTTGAAGAATTTCAAATATATTTTGATTTGTTTAACACTTTTTTGGTGTTTTTTTGGTGTCCATGTGGGTTATTTAATAGTTTTGATGTCTTCACTATTATTCTACAATGTAGAAAATTTTAAAAAATAAAGAAAAACACTGGCATGAGTAGGTGTGTCCAAACTTTTGACTGGTACTGTATATAAATAAAAGCATCTAATAGCTCTTTATTTGCTACTGACCTGCCGGATGATAGAGCGACATCCTTCAGGGCCATCAACAGACTCTCTCCCTCCACGTAGGCAAAGGACAAATTAATGCATCCTGTGTCCGACAAAGATTCAAGTTAATAATAGAGCATCAACATTTAAGGAATTCTTCACCGATTCATCAACTGACTAAAGTACAATCCACAAACTATTATGCGTTTCACTTCATCTGTAGGCATATGCAAAATACTATTGCTCTAATGTGATTATGATAATGTCCAGCACAGTACTTGATTTAACTCATAAGGAATATATTTAACAGATTACCAGCCAATCACATCAAATGATTATTATGAAAAATATGAATTCCACTTCCACCCACTTATATGCCTGTGTCTATTATTCTGTCCACAAATCCCTTGTTCTGCGCTTCACCTGGGTATCTTTGCTCTGGATCACCATTCATCACAACATCAGGGATCTCTGACATGATTTTGCTCACAAGGCGGTTTGCCAACATGGACACCCGGCTGTGATCATACTGGAAAGGAGAGAAGATCAATAAGCAACAAAAATAATATGTGAACTTATTCTTTCACTATAAAGAATACACTACTATACTACTACAGTAAACACTTCTCATTTACCCATCAACACAACATGCAGCAAAAAATATATGATGGAACCTTTCATATAATGCAGTGGGGATTTGTCAGTTTGCTGTGCAAGCCTCAACATTCCGACTGTTTTTTCCAATGTCTTTTGAACTCAAGCTAAATTTAAAAAATAAATAAAAAAAACAGTAAAAACAAACAGAAGCAAGCATTGATGAACAACATCCTGTGTAAGTTTGTTTCAGGCAATAATGAGTTGTCTACCTCTAGCTCCTGCTGGGCTATATCACAGGCTGCTCCCAGTCCCACAGCCAGAGGAGTGGGCACTGTCCCTGAGCGAAGCCCCCTCTCCTGGCCTCCACCATTCTGCAGTGGCTCCATTCGAACCCGGGGCCGGCGCCGCACATACAGTGCCCCGACCCCTGTCAAATCATAAACATATTTCACTTGTAATTATTTATAGTCACTCAATTGCTCGCACAGTTCTTACATAAAACACCAACAATTAAAGGAGTTTAATATGTGGCTGGACAAAAGAGTTCACTCAATGTAGTAGTCAGGCTTGGGGTCAATTCCATATCAATTCAGGAAGTAAACCGACATATCAATTAAATTTTCTCTCCTTGCTTTTCAGTGATGAAAACAGGAATTTCAGTTTTGTTCCTAAATTAAAATGGAATTGAACCCCAACACTAATAGTATCTGATATTCAACAATGTACCTTTGGGACCATATATTTTGTGCCCGCTGATGGACATCAGGTCTACCTTCCAGTCAGATACATTGATGGGGATTTTTCCCACAGCTTGAGCTGCATCAGTGTGGAAGAACACGTTCCTTGACCGGCAGATTCGACCTGGAGAAGTGTGTGTGAAAATAATAGCGGATTAATAAAGATAAAACAAAGATAAAACGAAATATCTCAATTTCATAGTGGATATACTTCTGAATCTATTTTGGCTAAAAAGGTTACCTATGTCTTCGACAGGCTGCCTCACACCAATCTCATTGTTCACGGTCATCACAGACACCAAACTTGTGTCTTGACGAATCGTTTCCTCCAGTAGCTATAAAAAATAGCAACATTTTTATATCAGCATGTGAGGTATTCAAGACATGCAAACGTATTGAAGAAATAGGCCATGAGAACTTAATTTATCTTATTCTTGGTACAAGAGCAGATTGTGGAGTGGATTCATACAATGGGGCTGTATAAAACATAGCACATTGCCACATTTAGATAAAACAACCAAACAATTGAGCTTGCCTGTAGGTCAACCAAGCCATTAGTCTTCACAGGAAGATAGGTTATGTCAAAGCCCTCTGCCTCCAAGACTCGACAGGAGTCCAGCACACACTTATGCTCCGTCTGAGTGGTGATCACATGCTTCTTCTTGGATTTGTAAAATCGGGCCACACCCTAGGAGGAATGCATTGTACGAAGAAACAAAAACAACCACTCAATTCCTTTTCCTCTTAATTGTTAGCATGTATCCTCATTTACAAATAAATTACACAGCAGAACAGTTGATTGACCTTAGCTCATTCTTATGTCTTAATCTTTCCATCAGCTGGCAGTTCTTGGCATGTATTATTCACCCTCCGAAATCCTTGCCGTTAATCTGACTACTAAAGCGGTAAAAGGGAGACTTACTTTGATTGACATATTATTGGATTCAGTGGCACCACTTGTGAACACGATCTCACGAGGATCTGCAGCAATCAGGTCTGCCACTTGCTGTAAGGAGAAATCAAATGAAGATATGTTAGCCTTATCATCAAATTACATGATGCAATAGCTACTCAATTAATTGTAAATTAATTACCTTTCTAGCTTTTTCCATTGCACTTTCACTTTCCCAGCCATATGCATGTGTTCTGGAGTGAGGGTTACCATAATAATTAACTTGATAGGGAAGCATTGCATCCAGAACTCTTGGATCCTAGAGTCATGAGATAAAATACATTGAGTTGAAGATTCTGTGCAGGTTGCATTTCTCAAAGATGGCATTGGATCTTATTAATTCGCTTCAATGCAATGTTTTACAGATTTGACATGCCACCAGTTTGGTATAATTATCGTGGGAGAGCCTATAGGCTGGCAGCTAACGTTACAGAGCCACATACCATTGGTGTTGTTGCTTGAAAATCCATGTACAGAGGTCGCAACTCATCTTTCTCCAGTTCCCTACTTTTGATCGATTCTGTAAAAACACCATAATAGTGTCATTTGGGTCCAGAAAGCATACACATTGATCTGGGAATTCATTGGAAAATGTCTAATATGCATTCAGGGCAGAAAGACACTGTCACACGGACGTGATGTAACGGCATAAAAGTTGAGTAACTGGTTACAAAACAACTAGGAAATCGGACAAATACGACCTTCAAGTCGGAAAACCTGAGCTCTAAAAAGAGGTCAGAGTTCCCGAGTTGGCTGACCGTTGAAATCGATTTTTCCCAGTCGGAGCTCGCTTTTTCCCAAAGTTCCCAGTTATTTTAAACACGGCATTATCTAACTAACTTGATGCGTCATCGAATGAGTGTCATTAGCTCGTGAGCTAGCTAGATGATAATTAGCTAATAAAATATTGGATAAAAAAGCCGCATAAACTAAAATACCTCTCGCAACAGCATTCACAGCATAGTTCGTTCGGTGGCTTGGGAACCCTCGCATGGATCCCAGAAGCCTCGTCGTAACAGTCTTCCTCATCATCTTCACAGTAGGGTAATGTTTTGCTAACCTTGCTTTACAGTTGTAGCTAACCTTCACCAGTGACAAACAGGATTCGCAGCGAGGAAAATAAGCTTGCAGATCTCTATGTTTGCCTGGTTTTGTGAGACCCAGGTATAACAATTTATTCGATTAACAGGCTGGTTTAATTATTAAGACGCGTCAAATCCTTGTCGACACAGTCATCATGTGAGGCATAGCCAAAATGGCAGCGAGGGAGTTCTATTAACCTGAGCCGCGGTGCACCGGTCTATGGCCAGTGACGGGAATGGGCAAAAGCGGCGAGGGAGGCGCGCCAATCTCAAATCGAACAGTAATCTGCACCGCTTGGTCATGTTGTCAACAAGGCAGCATGGTGCATCGTCCAGAAACATACATCTCTTTTCCATAAACTATATGTTCGTATTTTCATTGGGAATGTAGATAAAGCCTTTATATGAAAAGCAATCACTTTTGCAGGAGTAAACAGAGATTCATACTCATTACCATACTTTGGAACGCCATTTGGGTCTTTGCGTGTCAAAAAAAAGATACATCAAATAACCCTGTTTGACGTTTCATAAGCTTGTTGACCAATCAGGACCGGGATATGGCTGCACGTGACATAATAATTTAACACATTCATACAATTTTTACGTAGTTATTGCACATAGATTACACTGTCCCTCGTATTTCATATGTCACAACGATTGTTATGATGCTGTCAGTGCTACTGGGCGGTAATCATTTAGGCAGGTTACCTTTCGCTTTCTTGGGCACAGGGACTATGGTGGTTTGTTTGAAACATGTTAGGGCTATTTTAGATTAAGACGCCTAGCTAGATAGTTAGCTAGTTAACTATAACTACTGAAACAGATGTCGTTTTGCAATGTTTTTGGGGAAAAACATTATTTGCATGCATCAGCTAGCTTCCTTTTTGTATTCCCAGCACTGTCCCAGAGTTTGAAGCGCAGCAAGTGAGCAAGACAACTTTAAAGCCCTAACATGTTTCAAACAAACCACCATAGTCCCTGTGCCCAAGAAAGCGAAAGGTAACCTGCCTAAATGATTACCGCCCAGTAGCACTGAGGTCGCTGGCCATGAAGTGCTTTGAAAGGCTAGTCATGGCTCACATCAACACCACTATGCCGGAAACCCTAGACATATCACATTTTATTTGTCACATGCGCCGAATACAACTGGTGTAGACCTTACAGTGAAGTGCTTACTTACAAGCCCTTAACCAACAATGCCGTTTTCAGAAAAATAATAATAAGAGATAAGAAAAACAAATAATTAAAGAGCAGCAGTAAATAACAATAGCGGGGCTATACAGGGTACAGGGGCACCGGTGTTATTAGGGTTATTAAAGTGGCTATGCATAGATAACAGAGAGCAGCAGCGTGGTGGAGGGAGGGGGGGTGCAAATCTGCTTGGCATCTGACCGTAAGGTGCTACAGAGGGTAGTGCGTACGGCCCAGTACATCCCTGGGGCCAAGCTTCCTGCCATCCAGGACCTTTATACTAGGCGGTGTCAGCTGCTACTCGCTGTTTATTATCTATGCATATTCACTTTACCCCTACCTAGATGTACAAATTACCTCGACTAACCTGTACCTACGCATATTGACTCGGTACTGGTACCCCCTGTATATAGCCTTGTTATTGTTATTTTATTTATTTTTTACTTTAGTTTATTTAGTAAATATTTTCTTAACTGTTTCTTGAACTGCATTGGGCTTGTAAGTAAGCATATCACGGTACGGTTTGCACCCGTTGTATTCGGCGCATGTGACAAATAACATTTGATTTGATTCCATAAAGTAACCATTTGCGTCACTTTCAAAGGGGGACTTTTACTTTGAAGGCATACCGCCAATTCCACTATTGTGGTTAATCCTTATTGTTGTTACCTTTACAACACATAACCCGGTAGGGTCAAGCCTCACTGAAGCTAGCTGGCTGCTTATAACGTGAGCTTTGGTAAAAAGGGTTTAGTAGCTGGCTAGGTAGTTCTTTTCATAAATTGAAGTTCAATTTCCATAGGAGATGGAAGTGGCTACCACAAGTGGCTACCTAGCTAATACACTGCTCAAAAAAATAAAGGGAACACTTAAACAACACAATGTAACTCCAAGTCAATCACACTTCTGTGAAATCAAACTGTCCACTTAGGAAGCAACACTGATTGACAATAAATGTCACATGCTGTTGTGCAAATGGAATAGACAAAAGGTGGAAATTATAGGCAATTAGCAAGACACCCCCAAAAAAGGAGTGATTCTGCAGGTGGTGATCACAGACCACTTCTCAGTTCCTATGCTTCCTGGCTGATGTTTTGGTCACTTTTGAATGCTGGCGGTGCTCTCACTCTAGTGGTAGCATGAGACGGAGTCTACAACCCACACAAGTGGCTCAGGTAGTGCAGTTCATCCAGGATGGCACATCAATGCGAGCTGTGGCAAAAAGGTTTGCTGTGTCTGTCAGCGTAGTGTCCAGAGCATGGAGGCGCTACCAGGAGACAGGCCAGTACATCAGGAGACATGGAGGAGGCCGTAGGAGGGCAACAACCCAGCAGCAGGACCGCTACCTCCGCCTTTGTGCAAGGAGGTGCACTGCCAGAGCCCTGCAAAATGACCTCCAGCAGGCCACAAATGTGCATGTGTCTGCTCAAACAGTCAGAAACAGACTCCATGAGGGTGGTATGAGGGCCCGACGTCCACAGGTGGGGGTTGTGCTTACAGCCCAACACCGTGCAGGACGTTTGGCATTTGCCAGAGAACACCAAGATTGGCAAATTCGCCACTGGCGCCCTGTGCTCTTCACAGATGAAAGCAGGTTCACACTGAGCACATGAGCACATGTGACAGACGTGACAGAGTCTGGAGACGCCGTGGAGAACGTTCTGCTGCCTGCAACATCCTCCAGCATGACCGGTTTGGCGATGGGTCAGTCATGGTGTGGGGTGGCATTTCTTTGTGGGGCCGCACAGCCCTCCATGTGCTCGCCAGAGGTAGCCTGACTGCCAATAGGTACCGAGATGAGATCCTCAGACCCCTTGTGAGACCATATGCTGACACATGCACATTTGTGGCCTGCTGGAGGTCATTTTGCAGGGCTCTGGCAGTGCACCTCCTTGCACAAAGGCGGAGGTAGCGGTCCTGCTGCTGGGTTGTTGCCCTCCTACGGCCTCCTCCACGTCTCCTGATGTACTGGCCTGTCTCCTGGTAGCGCCTCCATGCTCTGGACACTACGCTGACAGACACAGCAAACCTTTTTGCCACAGCTCGCATTGATGTGCCATCCTGGATGAACTGCACTACCTGAGCCACTTGTGTGGGTTGTAGACTCCGTCTCATGCTACCACTAGAGTGAGAGCACTGCCAGCATTCAAAAGTGACCAAAACATCAGCCAGGAAGCATAGGAACTGAGAAGTGGTCTGTGGTCACCACCTGCAGAATCACTCCTTTTTTGGGGGTGTCTTGCTAATTGCCTATAATTTCCACCTTTTGTCTATTCCATTTGCACAACAGTATGTGAAATTTATTGTCAATCAGTGTTGCTTCCTAAGTGGACAGTTTGATTTCACAGAAGTGTGATTGACTTGGAGTTACATTGTGTTGTTTAAGTGTTCCCTTTATTTTTTTGAGCAGTGTACTTACGTGGATTCCTAAATCATTGCTATGAACATTGAAGATGACTGCAGTTTCTTGTCATTGTTTTCAGGCTGCTTGCATTGGTGCAAGCTAGGATGGTACCACGCATAAAATAGCTACCCCAGAATTTTCTAATAACATCTGTATCAACTATATTTGCAAACATTGTTGATCCTGCTCTTATTTCAAATGCTCACACAGACGTTTTCCCCATTCGGTCGAACAAATAATGCCTTATGCAATAATGCAACGCGGTATTGTAAACATCATGGCCGATGTGTGTGCACTTTTTTTTTCTACATCTTTGACAGTGCTACTGATCATAGTGGTGGCGCTTGGCTTGCACGTTCAAATTCAGCACACACGACATTCTATAATAGGATTGTGTTATTTGACGTGTCAAATGAAAAGCTTATTTAACGGGTCAAATAGTGTTTTGTTTTTTTTACACGCAAAGACCCAAACGGCGTTCCATACCTTTTTAATTTTTTTTATTATTAAATACATTTTTACTCATATTTACATTTAAAACATATTTACATTGCTACATCAAACATGTCTAACAAAACAAAACAGGCATTAACAACAAAATACTAAAATATTACAACAACAAAAAATTATAATAAACAATTCTAGTGCAATTGTATTCACTCAAATCATGTTTTTCTTGTTGTTATTCACTAGGGATAATGTCTTAAGATAATTCAATCAGAAATGTGTGTAATTTTGGTATACATTTCTGGAATATTTGTTTGTGTATAAAGTATTTGGCAACAAGAATTTAAAAAAAATCACAATTTAATTTTACCTTTATTTAACTAGGCAAGTCAGTTACGAACAAATTCTTATTTTCATTGATGGCCTAGAAACAGTGGGTTGACTGCCTTGTTCAGGGGCAGAACAACAGATTTTTACCTTGTCAGCTCGGGGATTTGATCTTGCAACCTTTCTGTTACTAGTCAGAACTATTTATATCTTTGTAAAACATGCGAATGACTTTGATAAACTGTTTGGCTTTGGTGAAAATGTTAAAGTGACCTAAAGAGAAATTTGTGTTCAATTGTGTCAAAGGCTTAACAGAAGTCCAAAAATAAGACAACCGCATCTGAGTCAATTGCATCTGAATAATCTAGAAGGTCCAAGACTAAACGAATGTTAGAGCTTATGTGACGGACCTTCATAAATTCTGTTTGAGTCTCATTTATAAATCGTATCTATTCCTTTCTTTAATCTTTTGGCATAAACCAGAGCATTCAATTTGTAATCAATATTTAATAAAGTAATTGGTCTCCAATTGTCAATGAGAGAAGTGTCTTTATCGGGCTTCGGAATCAGTGAAATAAGGCCGTGTTTCATAAGTGGAGACCATTTCCCCATTTTCAATGCAATCTTGAAACATTAAGAATAGGGTCTTCTAGTAACTCCCAAAACTGTCTATATAATTCAACTGACAGGCCATCAGGGCCAGGTGATTTCCCTTTTTTCATTGAATTCATGGCCTCTCTAATTTCTTCAATTGACACAGGTGAATCGCAAACTGAGTGGAAATCATCCTCAATTACAGGGACATAATTCTGAATGTGGCAAATGTACCTTTCACAACCATCTTCCGGAAATTGTGAGTTGTAAAGGTTTTCATAAAAGGAATTGACAAATGTTGATATTGTAATGGGATCTTTGCATAACACATCATTTATTTTGAGTGCAGTTATAGATTATCTTTTCAAATTTCTCTTTTCAAGTGCAAAAAGTAACTAGTGTTTCTTTCCCCCTCTTCAATCCATTTTGCTCTTGATCTGACAAAGGCACCCTTTGCCAGATCCGTGTAAAGCTGTTCTAATTCTAGTTGTAAAGATTTAAATACAGACTCTTCTTCTTGAGATAGATTATCTTTCTTTAGAACACTGTCAAGCTTGCTCATCAACTATTTTTCTCTAAGGTTCTTTAAGTGCATCAGCTCTTTGGCACGTTTAATGGCTACAACTCTGACTCTATATTTGAATAATTCCCATCTACTTCCATGACCCAAGTCTTTTCTTGCAAAAATATCTTTGGCTAACGATTTGATGTTTCTAGTGAGAATAGGATTTTTAAGAAGTGTATTGTTTAATTTCCAATATCCTCGAGTACCTTTAGATTTTTTAGTAGCTTGTAAATTCAGGGAAATCAAGTGATGATCAGAAAAGAGAGCCAACCGATCTACATCTATAACAAATTGTAACAAAACGGGGGAAATTAGGAATAAATCTATTCTAGATTTACGTGACATCGTTTTGTTGGTCCAGGTATAACCCTTGCGTCTGGATTGAAATAACGGCAGGCATCATCAACAGAAAGATCCTTGCATAATGTAGTGATAGTTTTGCTATTTTGACTCGTACTAGGAGGAAAACGATCAACAGATTCATCAGGTGTTTCATTAAAATCCCCTGAAATAATTAGAAAAGCCTCTGAGTATTTGTTGCGTAAATCCTGTAATTTTCTGGTAAATTGGGTAAAAAGGGTCTTATTTGGAGCATGTGAGTTATGTCCATATACATTACAAATGATGAAAATAGCATTGTCAAGTTTAACAGTTACTATTACCCATCTCCCATCCTGTGAAGATGTTGATCTTAGAATGTCACCTTTAAACTCGTGAATAAGTGTCAGAACACCACCAGAATGGTTTGATCCATGACTGAAATAGGCTGTCTCCCCATTGTGATTTCCCACATTTTTCATCACTTTCACACGAATGAGTTTCCTGAAGGACAAAATCTGCGTTACTGCGTTTACAATATAAAAATAAGGCTTTCCTTTTTGTAAGGTCTCTCAAACCCCTAGCATTCAGATTAACAATATTGAGTGAGTTGAAAACGAACTCCTGCATTAAAAAAAGAAAGAACGCAAACTAGATAACAGAAGTAGTAATGTGAACAATAAAACAAACAGTGAACCTTGAGAGGGTTACTCTGACGGAAAACTACGCTCAGCCGAGGTAGCAGTGGTTAACAGTATTACAAATCTCAATTTTTTTAAATATATTTTTTGTTGGCAAGTGTTCATAAATTGTAGTTCGCACGGTACCTTAACTCGTGGCAGTACATTAAATGTACTCTTGGCAGTACTCACAGTTCCAGTATGGTTCATGTCAACAGAGTTGCCCAGTAATCATTCTTCCTTCGATAAACGTGTGCAGGCACTTGAACCCAGCCTTTTTTCCCTCTTGTCGTGCCTTTTGTATAAGCGGCCACAGTGTCTCCCTGTCAGTCTGATCCTGCCGTATCAGAGCCTCTTTGATTCTTCTCGTCCAGAAACTTGTTCCCCTTGGCCATTTTCCAGATGATGTCCCTGTAATGGTGCATAGTTAAGCGCAAGATGACATTGCTAGGGGGTCCATCAGATCTTCGTTTCCCAAGTCGATGTACCACGTCGATCACGTCTCTTAGCTTGTCTTTGATGCGCAGAGCGACCTTTCCTGGGATATTAATGACTGCTTCGCTAATATCCTCTACCTCTTTTACACCTTGGATTTTCAGATTCCACCTGCGAGAGTACCTTTGAAGTTCAGCTACATTCTCACACAGCTCATTATTCTGGGATTGCAGTTTCTTCAGCTCATTCTCTAGGAACATTATCTTTTCCTTGTTCTCGCTTATCATTTTGTGAAGCTGATTGACAGTTTCTGACAAATTATCGACCTTCTTTGATGTTTCTTCGGTAGCCCGCTCTATGATGGACACTTTGGAGAACGTGGCGTTTTGTTTAGTGGACAGGGACTGGATTGCAGAGAAAAGTTCAGACATAGAAATGTCCTCTTTCACTTTTTTTTCATTTTGAAATGGGGTCTGAGGAAAAGAGGTTGCAAGGGTTTCATCCTGGTCAGTTTTGTTCTTTCTCTTGCTTGAGCTCGCAACATCTTGTGTATCCATGCTGTTCTGGCTCTCGTCGTAGCTAGCTAGCATGCCTGCCATCTTCTGTGAGGCTTGGATATTCCATCTACTGTTGTCTTTCTGTCTTGTTCTTCCCATTTAACTTGACAAAAACGAACTCTAAACGTGTCTTATGTCGCTCGCTAAAACAAGTTATAGTTAGTTTATTTCAACATTGATAGCCAATATTAGATTGTTAACCACCTAACCCTCAATGTTGCTTTGACAAGTGTTATGTTTGTTCCTTGTATAACGGCAAACCGGGGCGTAGGTTTAACTACTTTTAATGAACATATACTTCAGCTAGAAAACTCATTGTTTAGCCATGCAAGGCATTCTTCAACCACCTGCCCTGCCCCCCTGATGTATTATTATATTTTTTTCAACTAAATATAGTCTGTCCAACAATACTCTATTGTGGCTCTATTTCTTTTCACATAAACAAAACGTTCAGTCCAGGTGCCCCTTTTTTGTCCTTTTTGGTCGTTCTGCTGAAGTGCTTCCTGAAACAGTTGGACAGCGTTCGTTGTCAGTCAGGGTGTTCTGACTGAATTGTCCATTTCTAAAGGCATTTGACGCTTCAGCAGGATCCTCCCGATGATCCTCATTCCCTTGAGTGAATGGCTGAAGCCTTTAGATTCCACTCTGTTTCGTCTCAGTTGTGATCCATGCTCCGTTCGGATCTCATAGGGTCGCGGTGCAACTTCTCTCTCCACACACCCTTGCTGCATCCAGTTTCCTGTAGTGATGTCTCTGAGTCGTACATGATCTTTCCCAGGGTATAGATTATCTTCCCATCATACTTTTGCAGTCTGATCAACATTCTCTGGATTCTCATTGGACAATCATTCAGTGGCTTAGACATGATTGACACCAATGGTTTGTGGTCGATTTGTACTTTGAAGTCTCGTCCGTAGATGTATTGGTGAAACCTTTCGCAAGCGTATGTGCTCGCCAGTAGTTCTTTCTCTATTTGTGCGTACCTTGTCTCTGCGCCTGTCAAGGCTCTGGACGCATAAGCGACGGGTTGCCCTGTGTCGTCATGCTGTTGCAGAAGAACTGCTCCCAGGCCAAACTGTGATGCGTCTGCAGAAATCCTTGTGCTTTTCTCTGGATCATAGAACCTGAGCACTGGCTCTTCTGTGATTGCCTTCTTTAGGTTTTTGAAGCAGTTTTCCTGTTCATGGGACCATTCCCATTCGTTTTTCTGTTCCAGAAAACATCTGAGTGGAGCTGACTGTGCTGACAGTTGAGGTATGAACTTTGCAAGGTAGGTGATCATGCCCATGAAGTGTCTCACGTCGTCCTTGTTCTTTGGGCGCTCCATGTTGTTGATGGCTGATGTTCTCCTCAGGTCTGGTTTGACTCCATCCTCTGAAATACGTCTCCCACGAAGGTAAGTGTTTTCACACCAAACTCGCATTTGTCCTTGTTTAGTTTTAGGTTGACTTTCCGTGTCATCTCCAGCACTTGTCTCACTCTCGCGCCGTGTTCTTCTTTTGTGGACCCCCAGACGATGATGTCATCCATCATGGTCTCCACTCCTGGAATGTGCTCGAAGATCATGTGGATTGTCTTGTGGTAGACCTCTAGCGCTGAGAGAATCCCAAATGGTAGACGAAGAAATCTGTACCTGCCCTCAGGTGTGTTGAATGTGCATAGCCTTGAGCTTGCATCATCTAGCTTCATTTGCCAGAATCCTGATGAGGCATCAAGCTTACTGAACCACTTTGCTCCAGCAAACTGCGAAATTATCTCTTCTCTGGTTGGCAACTTGAAATAATCTCTCTTGATTGCTTTGTTGAGATATTTTGGGTCTAGACATATCCTGAGATCGGCGTTCTTTTTCACCACAATAACCAGTGAGCTTACCCAGTCTGTAGGTTCATCCATTTTTGTGATGACATCCATCTTTTCCATGCGTCCGAGTTCCTCCTTGAGCTTTTTCCTCAGTACATATTGTGTTCTCCTGGTAAACAAACAAACTGTCACATGATGGATTAAACATGTTTAGAGAATTTGACATAGTGGTTCCCAACTGCACCATCGAGAGCATCCAGTCAGGATGCTCTCGATGGTGCAGCTGTAGAACCTTTTGAGGATCTGAGGACCCATGACAAATCTTTTTAGTCTCCTGAGGGGGAATAGGCTTTGTCGTGCCCACTTCACAACTCAACCTGCTCCACTACAGCCCCGTCGATGAGAATGGGGTAGTGCTCGGTCCTCCTTTTCCTGTAGTCCACAATCAGCTCATTTGTCTTGATCACTTTGAGGGAGAGGTTGTTAACCTGGCACCACACGGCCAGGTCTCTGACCTCCTCCCTATAGGCTGTCTCATCGTTGTCGGTGATCAGGCCTACCACTGTTGTGTCATTGGCAAACTTAATGATGGTGTTGAAGTCGTGCCTAGCCATGCAGTCATGGGTGATGGGATAATGGTGTTGGTGTGAGCCATGACCAGCCTTTCGAAGCACTTCATGGCTACAGACGTGAGTGCTACGGGTCAGTAGTCAATTTACAGGTTACCTTAGTGTTCTTGGGCACAGGCACTATGGTGGTCTGCTTAAAACATGTTGGTATTACAGACTCGGACAGGAAGAGGTTGAAAATGTCAGTGAAGACACTTTCCAGTTGGTCAGCGCATGCTCGCAGTACACATCCTGGTAATCCGTCTGGGCCAGCGGCCTTGTGAATGTTGACCTGCGGAGAGCGTGATCACACAGTCTTCCAGAACAGCTGGTGCTATCATGCATGTTTCAGTGTTATTTGCCTCAAAGCGAGCATAGAAGTAGTTTAGCTCGTCTGGTAGGCTCGTGTCACTGGGCAGCTTTCGGCTGTGCTTCCCTTTGTAGTCTGTAAGGGTTTGCAAGCCCCGCACATCCGACGAGCATCTGAGCCAGTGTAGTGCGATTCGATCTTAGTCCTGTATTGATGCTAAGCCTGTTTCAAGGTTCGTCGGAGGGCATAGCAGGATTTCTTATAAGCTTCCGGGTTAAAGTCCCGCTCCTTGAAAGCGGCAGCTCTAGCCTTTAGCTCAGTGCGGATGTTGCTTGTAATCCATGGCTTCTGGTTGGGGTATGTACGTACGGTCACTGTTGGGACGACGTCATCGATTCGTTTTTTTCCCCCTCTAGTTACACATTTAACATGCTGATAGAAATTTGGTGAAACAGACAAGTTTCGCTGCATTAAAGTCCCCGGCTACGACGACACTATCAACATACAGCTGGCTGGTTATACGCTGCACCAGCAGGATAGAATAGCGGTGTCTAGTAAGACAAGGGGCGGCGGACTATGTATTTTTGTAAATAGCAGGTGGTGCGTGATATCTAAAGATGTCTCGAGCTATAGGCGCTCTGGGTGAGCGTTTCCTTCTTTGCTTATGGCGGAATACAGCTCATTCAATGCTTTCTTAGTGCCAGCCTCTTACTGTGGTTGTATGTAAACAGCTACGAAAAATACAGATAAACTCTCTAGGTAGGTAGTGTGATCTACAGTTTATCATGAGATACTCTGCCTCATGCGACCAATAGGTCAAGACTTCCTTATATATTGTGCACCAGCTGTTATTTACAAAAATACATAGTTCTATCAAGCTGGTGTATAACCAGCCAGCTGTATGTTGAGTGTCGTCGTTCAGCCACATCTCCGTGAAGCATAAGATATTACAGTTTTGAATGTCCCGTTGATAGCTTAATCTTCCGCATAGGTCATCTATTTTATTGTCCAAAGATTGCATGTTTGCTAGCAGAATGGAAGGAAGTGGGGGTTTATTCGATCGCCTACGAATTCTCAGAAGGCAGCCCAACCTCCGGCCCCTTTTTTTCTGCCTCCTCTTCACGCAAATTACGGAGATCTGGGCCTGTTCCTGAGAAAGCAGTATATCGTTCGCTTCGGCCTCGTCAGACTCGTTAAATGAAAAAAAGGATTCTGCCAGTCCGTGATGAGTAATGGCAGTCCTGATGTCCAGATGTTCTTTTCGGTCATAAGAGACGGTAGCGGCACCATTATGTACAAAATAAGTAAAAAAAATAAGTTGCAAATAAACAAACAAAAAACACAATCGGTTATGGGCCCGTAAAACGTCTTCCTTCTTCTCCGGCGCCATCTTATGTAATGCAAATGTTGTAGTATATTCTCCATGATTACATCCAAACCCTCACCCCAACAATGATCATGCTTTAATTTGGAGAATTTGGAGAAATTTGTGAATGTTATTCCTTTCTACATTACCAAAAAGGGTAATATTTTGACTTCAAAGACCTTGTTTACCACAAGATATCCTGTCCTTTTATTGATGTGATCTAAATACACTTATAAATTCACAAATATAGGCTATATTCTATTTGAACATATTCTTAGATAAGGTCAAATTATCTGTTAACCTTAATGTATTATTTTACAGACCTACTGTATATTGTCACTAAATCTGTCAAATAACAAAATAATATTGTACTTGACAGGCTACTATGGAATTGTAATGGTCATAATGACATTTACCTATTTTTCAATAGACTGTCAGCGTGAGAAATGGAACATCTGCTGTTTCTGGCCCTTAATTTCTCGGCCAGAACTTAATTCATAAACATAATTCATAAAACATAATTAAAAAACATCATGAAAACAGTCTGAATGGTTCTACAGGCATTGAAGCTGTAGAACAGTGGAACAATTCTGTAATACTGCAGCTAAGGGGGCTGACAGTTTTCCCACAAGCTTTACCCAAGCTTGACCCAAGACAGCTTGAATACAAAAAGGGTAGGTCGGCGACAGATGTCTTGATCAGCCTCCTGGACATGATGTAAAATCCATTGATGCTGTTAAGATCATTATATACTGTAGGCACTATAATAACAGCAGATTTAGTCTTCAAAAAAGTTGCCCTTACAGTGGTAACAAAATGCTTGATTCAGCTAGGAGTCAGAGTCCCTTATCCCCTGGGTCTGTAGCTCCATCTGCAAAAGGAAGCAGAGGGTGAGGTACAAAGGCACCCTTTCACCGTGTCAACGTCTGACCTGTGTTGTGACTCAAGGTACACTTCTTGGACCCCTTATCTTCCTGGCTCTCACTGACAACGCATTTCAGAAGTTCGATCACAGGTGGAAATACATTGATGGCATGAACATCGCAGAGTGCACTTGGGTGGGGCAGCTCTCCAGCCTTCAACATGGTCTGGAAAAGATGTGCTCCTAGTTGGATGAACACTCCATGCAGCTCAACCCAAACAAATGCAAAGTCCTGCATGTTTGCTTTACAAACAACCCACCCTCTCCCTCTTTGGAACCCCTGTACCTAAATGGACACTGCAAACAACATCTGATATTAAACTGATGGAATACAGAAAATGGTGTGGTTCTTTGTGGCTCAGTTGGTAGAACAAGCCCATGAGGTGTGCAACGCCAGGATCGTGGGTTCCATTCCCAAACCCGGCCTAGTCACCATCTACACCACCAACTTTGGGCCTGTACTAGAATACAGAGCCCCTGCATGGCGCTACTACCACACCTCAACCATGACTGGAGAATTGGAGGGAATACAGAAGCGAGCATTCTGGAATTTCCTTGGACCATGATACAGCAGCTAAACATGAGCACCCTCAACCTCTACCCACTGATTGAGAGATGAACCCAACAGTCTGCCTCCAGTTTGCCCATCATCTCTTCCAGTCTGACAACAGAAACTTCCTACCACAACCATGTATTAAGCCCTTTTACAAAAAGTCCCACTGTACCTTACATCATTACTAAACTTTAGACATACGAGTTACCACACCTGGTCTCAGGGATGGCTAACTCTGGAAACTCCTTTGGTCTCTACTGAGTTTGAGTTTTCTTGCACGTTATTTGTGGAACAATCTTCAAAATGTTCTTAAATGTGATGTTCTGGTCCCTCTAGGGTATTACTGAATGTGTTTGTTTTTTATGACCCTGTTTTTGTTTCTGCTTCCGTTTTGGATTTATATTTTGACGTGTGTATTTTCTGTAATTTATGTAATTCAGGCCTCATCTGTAAAATAGATATTGGTCTCAGTATGACTCTCTGGTAAAATAAAGGTAAAACAGAGGAAAATAACTGTGTAATTTTAGCCATGAATTTGCCATGAGCCACAGCATCCTGATATGTTTTCTAGATTGCTTGTTATCCACAGCTGTATGTGGTAACAAGGCTCCCTTGCTATCAAAGTATGACAGGGTCAACAAGGTTAGGAGAATGGCCTTTATCTTCTCCCAATGTACACTATATATACAAAAGTATGTAGACACCCCTTCTCGGAAAAGCACAGCTACAAAGGCTGGGCCTAATATAGTGTATAAGAGGTCATACAATAGGTTTTGATTCCTATGTTGTAAAGAATATTTGTTGGTTTGTGGTGTGTAATGAGGAGGAACTAGACGCTGCACTTGACACATTTATGAAATGTCTTATTCCAGTTACTAATAAGCATGCCCCCATTAAGAAAATGACTGTAAAAACAGTTGAATCCCTGTGGATTGATGAGGAATTGAAAAATTGTATGGTTGAGAAGGATGAGGCAAAAGGTATGGCAAATAAGTCTGGCAAACATACTGCAAATTGAGAAATCATGTGACTAAACTGAATAAAAATAAGACACTATACTATGGAACAAAGATAAATTATATAAAGAATAATGATAAAAAGCTTACGAACACCTTAAATTAAATTTTGGGCAAAAAGGCAAACTCAGCTCCACCATTCATTGAATCAGATGGCTCATTCATCACAAAACCCACTGATATCGCCAATTACTTAAATTATTTTTTAATTGGCAAGATTAGGAAACTTAGACATGATATGCAAGCAACAAACGCTGACACCACATCCAAGTATAACTGATCAAATTATGAAAGACAAGCGTTGTAATTTTGAATTCTGTAAAGTAAGTGTAGAAGAAGTGAAAACATTATTGCTGTCTATAAACAATGACAAGCCACTTGGATGGAAAATTACTGAGGATAATAGCGGACGATGTTGCCACTCCTATTTGTCATATCTTCAATCTAACACGGAACCCAAACCGGCTGCGTACGTGCGCCATTGTACGACATCGTGCATAAATGTATTTTGTCCCCCTACACCAAACACGATCACGACACGCAGGTTAAAATATCAAAACAAACTCTGAACCAATGACATTAATTTGGAGACAGGTCGAAAAGCATTAAACATTTATGGCAATTTAGCTAGTTAGCTTGCTGTTGCTAGCTAATTTGTCCTGGGATTTAAACATTAGGTTGTTATTTTACCTGAAATGCACAAGGTCCTCTACTCCGACAATTAATCCACACATAAAATGGTCTACCGAATCATTTCTAGTCATCTCTCCTTCCAGGCTTTTTCATCTTTGAACATATATGGTGATTGGCATCTAAACTTTCATAGTATTACCACGACAACCGGCAACACAGTTCGTCTTTCAATCACCCACGTGGGTATAACCAATGAGGAGATGGCACGTGGGTACCTGCTTCTATAAACCAATGAAGAGATAGGAGAGGCAGGACGTGCAGCGCGATCTGCGTCAGAAATAGGAATAACTATTTTAGCCCTTGGCAACGCTGACGCCCGTGAGCAGTGTGGGTGCAATAATTGAATAACAGATTCCTAAATGTATTTTGCAACGCTCGCGCACGTGAGAGAAATTGATGATAAAAAGATTGTGGGAACTGTTAGGTTAGACTTCAGTGCGGCTTTTGACATTATCATAGCCTGTTGATGGCAAAAAATGTATGTGTTAAGACTTTACAGCCCCTGCTATATTGTGGATAAAGAGTTACCTGTCAAACAGAACACAGAGGTTATTTTTTATTGGAAGCCTCTCCAACATAATCCAGGTAGAATCAGGAATTCCCCAGGGCACCTGTCTAGGCCCCTTACTTTTTCAATCTTTGCTAATGACATGCCACTGGTTTTGAGTAAACACTATACACGTCACTATACACGTCAGCTACTACAGCAAGTGAAATCCCTGCAACACTTAAGAACTGCAGTAAGTTTCAGAATGGATGGCAAGGAATAAGTTAAAAGTAACTAAAAGCATTGTATTTGGGACAAATCATTCACTAAACGTCAACTAAATCTTGTAATAAATAATGTGGAAATTGATGTGACTAAACTGCTTGGAGTAACCCTGGATTGTATACTCTCATGGTCAAAACATGTTGATACAACAGTAGCTAAGATGGGGAGAAGCACTGCTCTGCCTTTTTAACAACACTATTAACAAGGCAGGTCCTACAGGCACTAGTTTTGACACTTCTGGACTACTGTTCAGTCGTGTGGTCAGGTGCCACAAAGAGGGACCTCAGAAAATTACAATTGCTCCTAACAGGGCAGCACGGCTGGCCCTTAAATGTACACGGAGAGCTAACATTAATAATATGCATGTAAATCTCTCCTGGCCGAAAGCGGAGGAGAGATTGACTTTATCACTACTTTTATTTATGAGAGGTATTGACATGTTGAATGCACCGAGCTGTCTGTCTAAACTACTGGCACACAGCTCGGACACCCATGCATACCCCACAAGACAAAGGTCTCTTCACAATCCCCAAGTCCAGAACAGACTATGGGAGGTGCACAGTACTACGTAGAGCTATGGCTACATGGAACTCTATTCCACATCAAGTAACTGATGCAAGCAGTAGAATCAGATAGCAAAAACTGATAAAATACACCTTATGGAATAGCGAGGACTGTGAAGAGACACACACACAGCCACAGACACACGCTTACACATACACATGAGACACGCAGTCTACACACACGTACACATGGATTTTGTATTGTACAGTGCAGTCGGAAAGTATTCAAACCCCTTGACTTTTTCCACATTTTGTTACGTTCCAGCCTTTCTCTGGAGTGATGAATCACGCTTCACCATCTGGCATTCCGACGGACTAATCTGGGTTTGGCGAATGCCAGTAGAACGCCAAATGTAAAGTTTGGTGGAGAAGGAATAATGATTTTGGGCTGTTTTTAATGGTTCGCGCTAACAGTTTGCGGAAGGCCCTTTCCTGTTTCAGCATGATAATGCCCCTGTGCACAAAGCAAGGACCATTCAGAAATGGTTTGTCGAGATCGGTGTGGAAGAACTTGACTGGCCTGCACAGAGCCCCATCGAACACCTTTGGGATGAATTGGAATGCCGACTGCGAACCAGGTCTAATCGCCCAACATCAGTGCCCAACCTCACTAATGCTCTTGTGGCTGAATGGAAGCAAGTCCCCGCAGCAATGTTCCAACAACTAGTGGAAAGCCGTCCCAGAGAACCGGAGGCTGTAATAGCAACAGAGGGTGGACCAACTCCATATTATTGCCAATGATTTTGGAATGAGATCTTCGACGAGCAGGTGTCCACATACTTTTGGTCATTTAGTGTGTTTACAGCTACCGTACACACAAAAGGGATAGAAGGAAGAGGCTTGAGTGTAAACTAGGCGATTTCACAAATCGATTGTGTGAAGGCCACTATCAGGCCATGTTGTGCAGTGTGCTTTGAATTTGAAATGGAGATCCAACTGCATTGTGTGAGATTCTGCCACCATTTCCGATTGGTGAAATTGTACTTAACATACATCTTCTCTCTATGGCTCTCCTCTTCACAGCCCTCCTCTCCATGCTCTCCACGCTCATTGGCTCCTAAACTAGAGAACATAGAGAACTAGAGAGAAATATTATTAGATACAGTGCATTCGGAAAGTATACAGACCCCTTGACTTTTTCTACTTTTTGTTACGTTACAGCCTTATTGTAAAATAGATTTTCCCCTCGTCAATCTACACACAATACCCCATAATGACGAAGCAAAAACATGTATTAAGACATTTTTGTTAACTTTTTTGATTTTAAATGTAATATTACATTTACATAACTATTCAGACCCTTTACTCAGTACTTTGTTGAAGTACCTTTGACAGCAATTACAGACTTGAGTCTTCTGGGTATTTTTTATTATTTTATTTAACCAGGTAAAACCCATTGAGGTTAAAAACCTCTTTTGCGAGGGCGACCTGGCAAGAAGGCTAAAACAGGGAAATAGCAGCGTGTCCATAAAACATTATAGAAAAATACAGAATACACACAAAAGACAAAGTGTCACAAGTTAAAGATACAATTGAAGATTAGAAACAACTGCAGTTATCACAAACAAAATATTTTGAAGCATGTTCCAGGATGAAGGGGCATTATGGGAAAAATATTGTTTCCCCATCTCAGTTCTAGCCTTAGGAACAGACAAGGGCAGCAGTGACTGTGAACGAAGACCATATTGAGTGACTAATCTAGTCATTAAAGAACAAATAGAAAGGGAGTTATCCCATCAATGCTATGTAAACAAAAGTGTACCAGTGGTTTAGCCTCCTGGTGGAGAGAGAGGTCCATTGCACCATTGCAGTGATCTAGCATTTGTAATGAATCTTAAAGCACCATGATACACTGAGTTAAGGTACTTGCTGAAGCCTGAATATAGGCAATATCACCATAATCCAGCACTGATTTAAAAAAACGTGCTTTGAATCGATCCTTTCTGACTAACATTGAAAAGCAAGATTTGTTCCTGAAATAGAAACCCAATTTCAACTTCAGATTCTTGGTCAAGTTATCTATGTGCTGTTTAAAATTTAGCTTTTCATCTAACCAAATCCCAAGATACTTATAGGAGGTGACCCTATCAATTTGCTGGCCTATTATGGTTAACATCTGCAAGTGACTCCATCTGTTTACTTTCAGGGAAGAGAAAACCCTTAACTTTTCATTAAGCACGAGTTTCAATTCGAAAAGCTGCCTTTAAATAACATCAACCGCCAACTGTAAGTCCTAAAAAGCCTTCTCAATATTAGATGTGCAAGAATAAATAATTGTGTCATCAGCATACAGATGGAGATTTTCAGAGTCAACAGTCTTCCCTATATCATTTATATATAGTGTAAAAAGGATCGGACCTAAAATTGAGCCCTGGTGAACTCCTTTTGTAAACCTTGTGAATTCAGATGTCATACCCTCCTGAGCTACACACTGTGTTCTGACAGAAGGTAGTTTTGGAACCAATTCAAGGCATCAACACTTAAACCAACCTTTTTTAGTCTATACAACAGCAAGGCATGGTCAACAGTGTTGAATGCCTTCGAAAAGTCAATAAAAAGTGATTTTTATTGTCCTGAACATCTAGAATATCACCTACAACCTTACTTACAGCAGTAATTGTACTATGCTTGGGTCTAAAACATGACTGGAATTGAGATAAAACTGAGTTATTATGAAGAAAGTCTTTCAACTGTGAGTTCACAAGGTTTTCCAAAACTTTTGCCAATGCACAGTTTAGATATGCGACGATAGTTGTCCAACTGGGACGCATCTCCATCTTTATGTAAATCACTTTAATCATTAGCAAAAATACCAACAGCCGAGTATTTATGCGGATTGCTTGTTAGAATAACATCAATAAGTGTTGACTTAGCGATGTCTTTGCGATTGAGTCTTGTGACAATGTATAATTTGAGTAAAATGTAATGTATTGCACAGTCCTCTTATGGCCTCGGAGTTTGAAGATGACCAATTCCAGTTTAAATCGCCCATAAGGACCATTTCATTTTTCCCCAAACCACGCATCAGTTCAGCCAGAGAATCCAGGGATTCTACTTTTGGAGATGGAGGTCTATAACATCCTATCAAATCTAAGTTCACAGCTTTCGATAACTGCAGTTAAAATGCTACAATGGTTTAGATAAAGACCTTAGTTCAGTAACCACATATCTGTCTTTAATATACATGGCTATACCTCCACCCTTACTTTGTCAGTCACATCGATAAACATTATAACCATCCAAGCCTATAGACTGATTTAGAACAGATTTCTTAAGCCAGGTCTCGGACAGTACTAAGACATCTGGGTCAGCAGTGTGAACCCAGACTTTTATCATGTCCAATTTCGGCATCAAACTCCTCACATTAATATGCATCAGTCCAAACCCTGATCTAGTTTTAAAATCATTTGGAGTGGGAAGTTCATCCATAGTGTAACGGTTTTCTTCCTGGGATGAAGGAGAGGACCAAAACGCAGCGCGGCTAGTGTTCAACATGTTTAATAAAGAAAATAACGTGAACACTACAAACTACAAAACAATAAATGAAAACCGAGACAGTCCTATCTGGTGCAGAACACAAAGACAGAAGACAACCACCCACAAACCCCAACACAAAACAAGCCACCTAAATATGGTTCCCAATCAGAGACAATGACAAACACCTGCCTCTGATTGAGAACCATATCAGGCATTACATAGAAATTGACAAACTAGACACACAACATAGAATGCCCACCCAGCTTACGTCCTGACCAACACTAAAACAAGTAATACACACAAGAACTATGGTCAGAACGTGACACATAGCTAATGGGCTTGGGTTTGCGTGAATTTTTCCTGACACCAAAAGCAGAATAATAATAAAACACATTGATTTGTTTCTTCCTAAAATCTCTCTGCACATAGATGATTTAAAAATAATCCAAACTACAGTCATCTGATACAACAAACACAGTTTTAGCCAGACCAAACCCTGTGGATGAGCAAGTTTTATGAGCATGTCACAGTAGGAGTCAAATGGTAACACAATGTGATCCCTCTGAAAGATAAAAGCTGCTATACCATCAGTCAAAGTAGTGTTTAGCGGTATCTCTGGTTTAGGAAGATTAGATTTTTAAAATAATTTAGACTATGCAATAAGCCATGCCCAATGTAGGCAGCAATTAAAACCATTTGTTGAAAAATACACATTTATAACACTGAATCAAACAATTCACCAAAACAAAAAGAAAAACAAATGTAAACATATCAATCTTTTGAAACCTTATATTCCCTAAAAATGTTCAGCTTTAGCCTAGTAGAGTTAGAAAGCAAGTGTGTGCCAGACCGTTGTTGCCTTATAACGATCAGAACGATCAGCGCGATCAACAGTCACTGCAGGAATGTACAGACAGGGATTTCGCCCAGTGTGTGGATCTGGTCAATGATCCCAGTCGCCTTGCAGTAGGCTACCGCACAGTGAGGCAGAGCGGGCCTAGCACAGTGAGGAAGAGCGGGCTCAGTAGACCGTCCAATCACCGGTGGCTAGCCCACCCAGCAGGGGCATCCTGGGCTAGGAAGCCCAGCTCATCTAGATGTTATGTCACAGCGCAGATACCGACCTCCGGCTTGCACCACACAGCAAGGCAGGAGAGGAGTCAGAAGACTCCAGTAGAATGGCGAAACACAGATAAAAAACCTGACCGTGCAAACGTGTCTAGACCGTCAGTCACAGCACAGATGCATCCTCTCTCAGCTTTCAGGGAGGGCACCACAACAGCTGTATCTCCTCGTGCAGAAACCAGCAGATGTCAATTTAACGCTTTGATTGCTTTGATCCTGTAGGATTTTAGATTTTACCTGTATTTTAATGACAACTCTCGCAGCCTATAACGGTAATAAAAACTTGAAACAAACAAACAGTGTGACACAACACGCTCAGCAAAACTGCCCTGCCGCCATCTTGAGAATGACGCTACAAGCTTGGTGCACCTGTATTTGGGGAGTTTCTCCCGTTCTTCTCTGCAGATCCTCTCAAGCTCTGTCAGGTTGGATGGGGAGCGATTTTCAGATCTCTCCAGAGACGTTTGATCGGGTTAAAGTATGGGCTCTGGCTGGGTCACTCAAGGACATTCAGAGACATTCAGAGACATTCAGAGCCACTCCTGCGTTGTATTGGTTGTGTGCTTAGGGTTGTTATCCTGTTGGAAGGTGAACCTTCATCCCAGTCTGAGGTCCTGAGCTCTCTGGAGCAGGTTTTCATCAAGGATCTCTCTGTACTTTGCTCCGTTCATCTTTCACTCGATCCTGACTAGTCTCTCAGTCCCTGCCACTGAAAAGCATCCCCACAGCATGATGCTGCCACCACCATGCTTCAACGTAGGGATGGTTCCAGGTTTCCTCCAGACGTAACACTTGGCTTTCAGGCCAAATAGTTCAATCTTGGTTTCATCAGACCAGAGAATCTTGTTTCTCATGGTCTGAGAGTCCTTTAGGTGCCTTTTGGCAGCTCCAATTGGGCTATCATGTGCCTTTTACTTTTGCGGCTCCGCCATCTTTTTATTTGATAGAGGTTAGGTTTTTCAGTTTAGCCTTCTGGCCTACTCTACGTGACATATGGTGGCAGCGGTGGGATGGCGCACCGCAAATCAGTGAATTCCCCCAAAATATGTAAAGGAACGCGTACAGGATTAAGTTATCAGCAGCAGCATCAACTGTCAGAAAAGGTACCTAAAATTGAAATGGGGTGGAATACCATGGAATTGTCTGGTGAAGAATAGATCAATTATGAGAAACTAGGAGCCCGACCAAGGGGCCAAACACAACCAGAACCGCTTGAGCTACCGGTTGAACCAGCAGATACAGCCATAAAAGACCAGCTGACAAAGAGCAGTTGGGGGACCAGAACCACACCCAATCATGATAGCCCTTTTCCAGCAACTTTTCACCTGCCTTGAGAGGAGGGACGAAGACCTCAAGCAGGAGTTGCGGGGCCTACGCCAATCTATCCTCACAGCTCCTCACCAAGCGGAAGTCGTCAGTGAGAGCCGAAGATTGGGTCTGCCAACACCAGGACGACAAAGGCTCGATGCAGCAGGGACTTCAACTCCACACTAGGATCCCCAAGCAGTGATGAGGCCAGCCCCAGCATTAGGAGACCAGTCCAGCAGTGTTAACCTTTTGTCAATAGGGGGAGCAGTTAGCATTTATTTTTTCTGGGTGTTGCCAAATTAAACTGCCTCGTACTCAATTCTTGCTCGTACAATATGCATATTATTAATTCTATTGGATAGAAAACACTCTCTAGTTTCATAAACCGTTGGAATTATGTCTGTGGGTGACCCAGAACTCTTTCTACAGCGAAATCCATGACAGGTACTGCGAATGTCTGAGAGCGAAGCTCTGGTCTCAGATCAGTTTTAAAGGTCTGTGTGTATCCTATGGAACGACATGAACTGCACCCGCCTTCCCCTGGATGTCAGTAACCAATGAGAAGTGGAATGGGCTTTATACGTAGCTCTCAGAGGTTATAAAAGGCCAAGGAGTGAGGTGCGCCTTCCTTTCGACGCTGACCATTACGCAGAAAGGGACCTCAGGATGCCATTTTCAAACGCTCAGTTATCAACGTTAGATGTATCCGTCTGTAATTTAATTCGATATAGGTGTTAGAAGCATCATAACGAAGCTATTTTAAACCGAGTTATATCAGATTATGCGAGTATATTGCTATTTTTCGGAATTTCCTCAGTATTGCGTCTTGAGGATTTGGACACGTTGGGGCAAAATAGCTATTGTTAGCTATTGTTAGCTGCTATATCAGAAGTTGAATGCAACGTTTTACAACCAAGCAACGATTCTTTTGGACAAAGGACCACTTGGCCAAGATTCTGATGGAAGCTCGTCGAAAAGTAAGAGCTATTTATGATGTTATTCCGTTTTTATGTGGAAAAATGTAAACTCAATAATGGCGATTAGTGACGCCATTATTGCGGCACTAGTCTGGCTGTAACGCACACTGTATGTCTAGTAACGTTAATTTTAAAAATCTAACTCAGCGGTTGCATTAATAACTAATGCATCTTTCATTTCATGTCCAACCTGTATTTTTTTAGTCAAGTTTATGAATAGTTTTCGATAAAAATAGTTGTATTTTCAAAATGGCGCCGGGCAGATTGCTTGAGTAGTTGAACACTATTTCCATTGTGTAAGCACGATTTGTGCCGCTAAATATGCACATTTTCGATCAAACTCTATATGGATTGTGTAATATGATGTTACAGGAGTGTCATCGGAAGAATTCTGAGAAGGTTAGTGAAAAAATTAATGTATTTTGGTGATGATAACGCTATAGCTAATTTTGCCTTGAATCAATGCTCGGGTAACGTTTGCAAATGTGGTATGCTAATATAACGATTTATTGTGTTTTCGCTGTAAGACACTTTGAAAATCTGAAATATTGTCTGAATTCACAAGATCTGTGTCTATCCATTGCTGTGAGCTGTGTATTTTTAAGAAATGTTTTATGATGAGTAAATTGGTAATACACGTTGCTCTATGTAGTAATTCTAGTCGCTTTGGGGAGATTTGTGATGGTGGCTGCAATTGCAAACTATGATTTATACCTGAAATATGCACATTTTTCTAACAAAACCTATGCTATACAATAAATATGTTATCAGACTGTCATCTGATGAGGTTTTTTCTTGGTTAGTGGCTATCAATATCTTTATTTGGCCGAATTGGTGATAGCACCTGATGGAGTAAGAAACTGATGGAGTTAGAAAAGTGTTGTCTTTTGCTAACGGGGTTAGCTAATAGATTTACATATTTTGTCTTCCCTGTAAAACATTTTAAAAATCTGAAATGGTGGCTTTATTCACAAGATCTGTATCTTTCATTTGGTGTCTTGGACTTGTGATTTAATGATATTTAGATGCTACTATTTAATTGTGACGCTATGCTAGCGATGCTAATCAGTGTGGGGGGGGTGGGGGGTGATCCCGGATCCGGGTTTCTGAGGCAGTAAAAGTTAACTTCCATCTTCCAGCATTCCTGAGGAAGTAGCCAAAGATGCCCTCATACCAGCAGGGGGAGAATATTGAAAACTACCTGCTAAGGTTTGCGCGAATAAACAAGATGTGGCGATGGCCGGAGGTAGAGTGGGCCTGCATGCTCGTCCCATTGCTCACGGACAAGGCCTTAGAGGCTTAACTTAGCGCTAGGGGTCAGAATTGTTTTTTCTTTTCATATAACGTACCCAACGTAAACGGAAATTTTCTCTGGCCCAGATTGTAGAATATGCATATAATTTACAGATTAGGATAGAAAACAAAACATTTTCCAAAACTGTCAAAATATTGTCTGTGACAAAAACAATACTTATTCTGCAAGCGAAATCCTGAGAAAAATTTACCCGGAAGTCATATTTAAAAAAATTAAAAAAAAAATAAAAAAAAACGTTGTTTCCTGTCCTGTCTAACCTCCATTTAAAGGGGTATCAACCAGATTCTTTTTCCAATGGCTTCCTCAGGCTGTGACCAGGCTTTAGACATAGTTTCAGGCTTTTAGTTTGAAAAATGAGCGAGATGTTTCAAAAGAAGTCAGGTGTCCTCTGAATACTTCCTGCGCACGCGGGAGGAGCTCAACATTTTCCTTTTCTCTCTTAATGAATAGGTTATGCTCCGGTTGAAATATTATCGATTATGTTTGTTAAAGACAACCTGAGGTTTGATTATAAAAAACATTTGAAATGTTTCGACGACCATTTCGGCTACTTTTTTGGGATTTGTCGATCGGAACACGGCTTTTGTTTTCTCAAAATATTGCGCAACCCAAATGGCGTTTTTTTGTGATAAAAGTCATATTTCTCGAACAAAAATAACATTTGTTGTGTAACTGGGAGTCTCGTGAGTGGAAACACCCGAAAATTATCAAAGGTAAGCGATTAATTTGATTGATTTTCTTACTTTCGTGACCAAGCTCACCAAACTAATATAAGACTAAGCTGTTATAGCATTGAAAGCTACACTCACAAAAGCTTGGATTTCTTTCGCTGTAAAATATATTTTCAAAATCTGACACGATAGGTGGATTAACAACAAGCTAAGCTGTGTTTTGGTATATTTCACTTGTGATTGCATAATTATAAATATTTTTAGTAATATTTATGCATTTGGCGCCCTGCAATTCTAGCGGTTGTTTAGGAAAGTGATCCCGTACTAGGGATGCGTAGCGCAGAGAAGTTAAACAGCAATGGAGGAGGGGTTGTACAACGCCTACAAGGGCTTGAAGGAAGCGCTGCTGGTGAAGTTCGACATGTCCGCCGAAGACCTACCATCAACGCTTCAGAGCTGCATTCACGCCATTGGTTGAGTCGCTGACAGAGATGTACCACCACCTCAAGGGCCTCTACCGACGATGGGTTCGACCGGAGGAGAAGACACAGGACGAGATCGGTGAGGTCATCATCCTCAAGCAACTTCTGCAAGTTCTACCACATGACATTCGAACCTGGGTCCGAGAGCACGAGCCCAAGGAAGGGCTTATGGCGGCCAGGCTTGCACTCCTATACCTTAATGCACGTAAAGGGGGCCCACCATGACCTGCAGCACCCGCTCCAAGTAGTTTCAGAGACACAAGGGACATCAGTGACGCCAGAGATGGTGGAGATAACTCTGGGGGGTATGTGTCTGGGAGGAGGGAGGTAAGGGATCATGCAGTTCACTCTGATGGGAGGGGTCTGACCTGTTTGCTGCCGACAGCAGGTGCACAAAGCTTCAATGTGTCCACGACGTAAATCCAAGCTCTCAGGTTACTGTTATGTGCCCAGAGAGGGGGATGGTGTTCAGAATAGACAGAGTGGGGAAGGGTCGGGCTTGGTACCTGTAAAAGTGAATGGTAAAAGTCTTACTGCAATGATTGACACCGGCAGGTCCCTGTCGTTGATCAGAAAATGTAATGTACCTGTTAATGACATTGATTACGGTCACCAGACACTGATCCAATGTGTCCATGGTGACCAGTCGCAGCAGCCCACAGCTGAGCTCACAGTTGAGATTCAGGGTCAGAAATAACTCCTCAAAGTTGGGGTAATGGAGAAGCTACCTTTTGAGATGATTTTGGGGAGGGATGTGCCTGTACTCTCTGATCTGTTGGGAAGTGTGGGGTGCAATGGAAGTGTGGGGTGCAGTTAGAGGTGCAATGGGACGTTCCACAAAATGTTGCTACACTGCAGAAGTCTGACACAACCTTGAAAGGTTTGTTTGGCTGTCCCCAGCTAAGGCCTTGTCAATCTTCATGTGGGAGGATTTACACAGTAGACAACCACATACTCTACCTTGGGTCAGAAGCAGATAGCAGGAAGTTAGTGGTGCCATCTACATGTAGACCACTTGTTCTAGACCTTGCACATACAGGTCCATAGGCAGGCCATCTAGGGCAACATAAGACCTATCTTAGGCTCCCATTTCTTTTGGCTCTCCATTTATACTGATGCACAAACATACTGCAAAACATGCACCACATGCCAGAAAACCAGTGCTGTCCGTAGGTCTGACCAGGCTCCTCTATGTTCACTGACAGTGATCTCTACCCCATTCAAGAGAATTGCAATGGACATTGTTGGACCCTTGGAGAAGAGTAGGGCAGGTTACGAGAATATATTGGTGATCTGTGACTATGTCACCCGGTTTCCAGAAGTCTTCTCACTCCATTCCATAACCACTCCCAAAAATAATCAGTGCTCTTGTTCAGCTCTTCTCTCGTGTAGGAATCCCAGAAGAAATCCTGACGGACCAAGGGACAAACCTCACTACGCGATTGATGGTTCAACTCCACCAACAGCCGGGCATTAAACGCTTGAGGACCACTCCCTACCATCCCCAAATGGATGGGCTCGTAGAGAGGTTCAATCAAACGCTCAAGAACATGCTGAGGAAGTTTGTGGCCGAACTTGGTAAAGACTGGGATAAGTGGTTTTCCTTTCTACTTTTTGCTTACAGGGAGGTGCCTCAGGCATTGACAGGTTTCTCACCATTCGAACTTCTCTATAGGTGGCCAGTGCAGGGACCACTGGACCTTCTAAAGAAGTGCTGGGAAGGTTCCCCAGTAGCTACCTCTAGACAGGGGATTGTCCAGTACGTCCTCCAGATGCGAGACAGGCTGGAGCGGTACTGAGAGGAAGCTAGGGCAAACCTTCAGCAGGCCCAGAAGAGAGGTTATAACCAGCACACTCGCCACAGAGAGTTTGAGCCAGGACAAAATTTTGCTCCTCCTTCCCTCGTCTACCAGCAAGCTCCTTGCGCAATGGCAAGGGCCGTACCTAATCGGGAGGAAGATGGGTCCGGTGACCTATGAGGTGCAGCACCCGGACAAGGTTAAGAAGAAGCAAACCTATCATGTGAACCTCCTCAAGGCCTGGGAGGAGAGAGAACTCTCCAAAGGGAAGTCCTTTCTGGTCTGCAGAGTAGAAGAAGAGGACGAGTCGGAGGTGAACACAGAGGCATGGAAAGGACGGGCAGAGATCATACTGGCTCACCTGGAAGAAGACAAGCAAGATGAGCTTAAGCATCTGTTCGGCAAGTATCCGGCCCTCTTCAGTCAGAGGCCAGGAAGAACCAAAGTCCTGAAACACGTCATCCGTTTGAAGCCTGACCAGATCCCTGTCCTCCATCATCCTTACCGTGTGCCTGAGAGGCTGGTGGTAGCCCTCAAGGAAGAGGTCCACATCATGATAGAGATGGATGTTGTCGAGCCATCTTCAAGTGAATGGAGCAGCCCCATTGTCATTGTCCCAAAGAAGGATGGCTCTTTGCGGGTCTGCATGGACTTCCGTAAGGTGAATGCCATCTCCCAGTTTGATGCCTACCCCATGCCCCGCATTGACAACTCACTGGAGAGAATAGGTAGAGCTCATTACATCACCACATTGTATCTCTGCAAAGGGTACTGGCAGGTGCCGCTGGATGAACAATCCAACGCCTACACTGCCTTCCGGACGCCGATGGGACTGTTCCAGTTCAAGGTTATGCCGTTTGGCCTTCATAGGGCCCCTGCGACTTTCCAGAGGCTGATGGACAAGGTCCTCCAGGACTGTGGCGATTGCTGTGCTGCTTACTTGGACGATATGGTGATCTACAGCCACTCCTGGGAGGAGCACATACAGCATCTTAGCAGAGTCCTGGGGAAGATCCATGATGCAGGCCTCACGCTTAACCTCCTGAAGTGTGAGTGTGCGAAACAGGAGACAAAGTACCTGGGTTACCAGCTGGGTAAGGGTGAAGTTCGGCCTCAGGTGGACAAAGTGGAGTACAGCCCTCAACCCAGAACCAAGACACAGATGAAGTCCTTCCTAGGTCTGGCAGGGTGGTACCGGAGATTCATTCCGCAGTTTTCGACCATCGCTGTCCCTCTGACCAACCTCACTTCAAAGTTGGCCAGCAACCCTGTGAAGTGGACTGAGGAGTGTGAGGAAGCTTTCGTGATGCTGAAAAAATGCCTGTGCTCATTCCCTGTTCTCCAGAGCCCTGATTTTCAGAAGAGGTTTCTCATACAGGTGGACGCTTCGGCGGTGGGAATTAGAGCTGTACTGGCCCAAGGGGAGCCAGGAGTCTGAAGCTGTTGCCCAGTGAAACCAGGTATTCGAGAAGGAGTGCCTGGCTATAAAGTGGGCACTAGATAGCCTCCGGTACTGCCTTCTTGGGAGAGAATTTGATCTGCACACAGACCACAGAGCCCTGACCTGGATCCAGACCATGAAGGACCGGAATTCTCGTTTGACCAGGTGGTATCTGGTGTTCCAGCCCTTCAGGTTCTGTGTCCGTCACAAATCAAATCAAATTTATTTAAAATCAAATGTATTTATATAGCCCTTCTTACATCAGCTGATATATCAAAGTGCTGTACAGAAACCCAGCATAAAACTCCAAACAGCAAGCAATGCAGGTGTAGAAGCACGGTGGCTAGGAAAAACTCCCTAGAAAGGCCAAAACCTAGGAAGAAACCTAGAGAGGAACCAGGCTAGGAGGGGTGGCCAGTCCTCTTCTGGCTGTGCGGGGTGGAGATTATAACAGAACATGGCCAAGATGTTCAAATGTTCATAAATGACCAGCATGGTCAAATAATAATAATCACAGTAGTTGTCGAGGGTGCTACAAGTCAGCACCTTAGGAGTAAATGTCAGTTGGCTTTTCATAGCCGATCATTGAGAGTATCTCTACCGCTCCTGCTGTCTCTAGAGAGTTGAAAACAGCAGGTCTGGGACAGGTAGCACGTCTGGTGAACAGGTCAGGGTTCCATAGCCGCAGGCAGAACAGTTGAAACTGGAGCAGCAGCACGGCCAGGTGGACTGGGGACAGCAAGGAGTCATCATGCCAGGCAGTCCTGAGGCATGGTCCTAGGGCTCAGGTCCTCCGAGAGAGAGCGAAAGAAAGAGAGAAAGAGAGAATTAGAGAGAGCATACACAAAGAGCTCCGCCACGGCACAACCCAAGGGGGGCGCCAACCCAGACAGGAAGATCACGTCAGTAACTCAACCCACTCAAGTGACGCACCCCTCCTAGGGACGGCATGGAAGAGCACCAGTAAGCGAGTGACTCAGCCCCTGTAATAGGGTTAGAGGCAGAGAATCCCAGTGGAGAGAGGGAACCGGCCAGGCAAAGACAGCAAGGGCGGTTCGTTGCTCCAGAGTCTTTCCGTTCACCTTCACACTCCTGGGCCAGACTACACTCAATCATTGGACCTACTGAAGAGATGAGTCTTCAATAAAGACTTAAAGGTTGAGACCGAGTCTGCGTCTCTCACATGGGTAGGCAGACCATTCCATAAAAATGGAGATCTATAGGAGAAAGCCCTGCCTCCAGCTGTTTGCTTAGAAATTCTAGGGACAATTAGGAGGCCTGCGTCTTGTGACCGTAGCGTACGTGTAGGTATGTACGGCAGGACCAAATTGGAAAGATAGGTAGGAGCAAGCCCATGTAATGCTTTGTAGGTTAGCAGTAAAACCTTGAAATCAGCCCTTGCCTTAACAGGAAGCCAGTGTAGGAAGGCAGGAAAAGAAAACGTCATGGCGGACTACACTAACACACACACATTCATCGCACCTCCCTGCTCCGTTATCAGTTACGTTAACAATGTGGGTCGACACACAAGTTAACTTCTCTATCTTAGTACATACATTACACACTTTATTCTTACCTCCCGTCAGTAACAGTTTATGGTATAAAGAATATACAGACAAGCATTCATGTTTAATTTAGGCAACGTTTATTGTACTTATCAATGTTATGGATGAGCGCGTTGTTTGTTTGGTTCTGTTCCTCTCTCTCCATCTCTGTAGCTTCCGGGTATGCTGGGATAAGGACCAGAGCTAGGGTAATGGGGTTGGCTTTGTAGTGCCTGTCCCGAATGGCTCGTTCATATGAATGAGCATATTGGAAGACTCCATGTCAGTAGGGATGGGATTTTGTAAATGTGTTATATTGGTATATTGTATCATGAGAAACGTGTTGCAATGTATATAATTTGCTTAATTAATTAGTGCTTGGTATGTTCTGATGGGAGGAGCTTCCCCTACAAAAGGTGCCTCTCTTTCAGTTCAAGGGGGGAACCATTTTGGTTTGAGCTGTTGATAGGGCAGCACTGTTTTTAAGCTGTCCCCATAATGTATACTTTGGATTGCAGTACTGTTGTTTTTCTTCCGGATTCACTATGTAAATAAACACCCTCGCACAGAAGTACTTTTGCAGCTCCGACATATTTTTATTTGTTAGAGGTTAGGTTTTTCAGTTTAGCCTTCTGGCCTACTCTACGTGACACTGAGCAAGGCCCTTCTCCCCCGATTGCTCAGTTTGGCCGGGCAGCCAGCTCTAGGAAGAGTCTCGGTGGTTCCAAACTAATTCCATTTAAGAATGATGGAGGCCACTGTGTTCTGGGGACTTTCAATGGGGCAGAATTGTTTCGGTACTTTTCCCCAGATCTGTGCCTCAACACAATCCTGTCTCTGCGCTCTACGGACAATTTCTTTGACCTCATGGATTGGTTTTTGCTCTGACATGCGCTGTTAACTGTGGGACCTTACATAGACAGGTGTGTGCCTTTCCCAATCATGTCCAATCAATTGAATTTACCACAGGTAGACTCCAATCAAGTTGTAGAAACATCTCAAGGACAATCAATGGAAACAGGATGCACCTGAGCTCAATTTCGAGTCTCATAGCAAAGGGTCTGAATACTTATGTAAATAAGGTATTTCTGTTTTTTATTTTTAATAGATTTGCAAAACCTTCTAAAAACCTGTTTTCGCTTTGTCATTATGGGGTATTGTGTGTAGATTGAAGAGGAAAAAAATATAGATTTAATCCATTTTAGAATAAGGCTGTACCTTAACATAATGTGGAAAAAGTCAAGGGGTCTAAGAATAAAAATAAAAATAAAAAACAAGTGGTGGATGGCCACCGTTGACCTTTATTGAGAGCAGTGGGTATGGGTATCTGTTCAAAGAGAATGTCCTGATTGTCTAAAGTAATGGGTCAAGTTACTGCCTGTACTGTACATGTCACTGTGGTTAATCTCAATGACCAAGGCATTACAATTCTGCATTGAAACATTGTAGAGAGCATTGCATCTTACTTATTCTGAACTTGATGCCACGGCCTGCATCCAAAATGGTAGATATGTCACGCCTGCTCCCGCTCTTCCTCTCTGGTGCTCAAGGGCGCCAGGCTGCCCTTCGTTACGCACACCTGTCACTATCATTACGCGCAGCTGCGCTCATTGGACTCACCTGGACTCCTTCCCTTTGTTGATTGCCCCGTCTATAACTGTCTGCTTCCCCGCTTGTTCCCTGTGTCAGCAATAATGTCGTTATGTGTTCATGTCCAGACGCTGTCCTGTCCTATGTCCTGTTCCATGTATGTTGATAATGAAATGTTCACTCCCTGTACTTGCTTCTTGTCTCTCAGTGTCTGTCCTCACAGAATGCAGACGCCACTAAAAGAAACATCAGGGAGTTTTGGTTGGTGACGTCGGGTCCGGGTGCTATCGCTGAGGGAACGGGGGTGCCTCAGCTAGCTCCTTAGCAGGCTCAAGAGGTCGTCTTGCCTCGGTAGGCTTGACAGGCGCCCACCCCATGTCATGCTTCAGCCGTCCCATCAGGCTCCCACGCCTCAAGACAGTTTGTCGGGCTCCCACGCCTCAGCGGGATCGTCGGGCTTTCACGCCTCAGCGAGATCATCAGGCTCCCACGCCTTAGCTGGCTGGCCAGGCTTCCACGCCTTTGCCGGTTCGTCGGGATTCTACGCCTAAAAATGCTTATAGGCAAAAAGACTGAAATCCTCCAACAAGAAAAATGCCTGTTCTCTGTATCTTAAATCTGTATCTCAAATCTAACTCCAACTATCAAATACATTACTTTTTTAAAGTAAAAGTTTCAAAATATCATGACTTACTACTGTGACCCTATATATTGCCAACATTGATTTTAACTGTCCTTTCTTATTTGTTAGATTTTTTCTTTACCCCTTTTTCGTGGTATCCAATTGGTAGTTTATGGTCTTGTCCCATCGCTGCAACTCCCGTACGGACTCAGGAGAGGCGAAGATCGAAAGCAGTGTGTTCTCCGAAACACAACCCAGCCAAGCCGCACTGCTTCTTGACACAATGCCCGCTTAACCCGGAAGCCAGCCGCACCAATGTGTCGGAGACAACATCGTACACCTGGCGACCTGGTCAGCGTGCACTGCGCACAGCCCGCCACAGGAGTCACTAGTGCGCGATGAGACAAGGATATCCCTGCCGGCCAAACCCTCCCTAACCTGGACGACGCTGGGTCAATTGTGCTCCGCCCATGGGCTTCCCGGTCACGGCCGGCTGCGACAGAGCCTGGGCTCGAACCCAGAATCTCTGGTGGCACAGCTAGCACTGCGATGCAGTGCCTTAGACCACTGCACCACCCAGGAGGCCTTACAGAATAATTTTAATGTAAAAAAAAAAAATTGATCACAGAAAATATGGAAAAATACATAAATAATGAAATGTTAATTATATAAAGCAGCCCGTGTAATCATCTGCCAGAGAGTAGCCACATTTGGGCCAGATAATTCACACCGGAATCGGCCCGAGCCACAAGTAATATATTGGGGCTAGATAACTCAAACCGGAATCGGCCCGAGCTCAATCCCCGCATCCTAGCCATAAGTAATACTGCCGAAGGTGGACCAGACTCGGGCCACATGACATCGGCTGAGTCTGACTCTCAGCCGAGTGCCCCGAATCTCAGCCGGAATCGGCCCAGATCTGTGTAAGTTTTTGTTCAAACCCTTATCTAGCTAACTAGCTGGTTGATAAGCTGGATCACGTTAGTTACTACTGGGTTTGGTGCGAAAACCTACAGGATGGTAGCTCTCCAGGAACAGAGTTGGTAAGCCCTGCAATACTGATAAATAAAAGTAGAGGCCAATAAATCATCAAATAATCTGAACAAATAATGCTAATATGTTATGTTAACTCTCCGTTGTAATACACCCATAAATGAAGAAGCAATGAAGTCCACCTGGAACGGACTTGCGGGCTAGCAGCGCGATTACAGGCTAGCAATGCCAGTCAAGGTAGCCAGCTGAGCCATGAGTTGCAGTAGCTCGTTCAGATTTAGGAGCTGCAAATGCAATGCTCACTTATTATTTATTAATTACCATTTGCTTTTTATGGCGGGCAAGGGAGGTCTGGTTTTCAGCCATGCTGGAAATGTGATCTTGCGTTATTGTGTCATTTTCAATGCAGTACATCTACACCACGATATGAAACGTTGATTTGAACTTTCTGACCAACTGATTGCAATTGTTTGGGGTGGTCCGTATTCACCTCATTTTCAATGGAAATATGGGCAGGGTCGATATCGCTTCTCACAACTTCCCAAACATGAATTCACGAAAAATGGGCATTTTATGTTCGGTAAGGGGATGCCATAATAACTGGCAGAAACGGAAGCTGTTTATGGAGCAGGAGGGTTTTGACCACCAAACTCTTTTGAGATTGGAGTGCAGTTGTGAAGCGCCTTTTGATTTGCAGCCACCTCCTAAGGATGAGGAGTCTCTTGGCTTTGAGTATTGAACTTGAAGAAACCACCAAACCGACCCTATCTGTTTTTATCACTTTGTGGACAAGAGGCCGACTGAAGAGCATCCTTTCTAGGCTGGACAATAGAACAAGGCTGAAAAACAGCAAAAGAATGTTGGCTAAGCTGGAACACTAGCACGAGCCCATAGAAAATGAATGGAATCAAAAGTTCGCAGAGCCTGTTTTGACTGGAGTGATGCTTAGAATTATATTTCGCTTAAATGGCACAAAAAAATGTATCCCTTTTTATTTTACCACAACAATCTGTTCGTAACATCCGCACCTCGATGGTGTCAACTGTGCTTATGCTTGCGTAATGAGAAAGTAGGGGAAAATGAAAACTTCTGACTATTTCTGGTCTACATAATTACAAAGAGGAGATTCTCTTGATTCTCTTGATTAAAATGGTGCCCAACTTGAAAAATCGAAATATACACATTGTGAGATATTTGGCGAAATAGACCGGCACGCCTCTACCTAGGAAAACAATGGGGTCAGCTCAGCGTTCCAAGGGCAAAAAGTATTTTGGGGCTAGCATTTGATGACAACCGAGCTCGCTGCCCAGACTTATATAATTAGAAAGAGGAGATTCTCATGACTAAAATGGTGTCTGACTTGAAAAAATCTAAATATACACATTGCGAGATATTTAGCGAAATAGACAGACATGCCTATATTTCTCCTATAAGAAACAATGGGACGACCTCAGAGTTCCATGAGTATTTTGTTGTTGTTATTGTTTACATTTGAACTATAAACAATGTGAGCAGGTCTCATTGCTAACAATAGCGAAGCAGGCATTGTGACGTAGAACAATAAACTGGGAATTGAGCGTTCGAAAGGCGAGTTGGTGTCAAGGTGCTCAATATAAATAATAGGAGCTGGCAGGGTGAAAAATGTCCTAAAATAAGGACAGTTTTTTCGTGATTACTTCAAAAAGATGGCAAGCATCTGGGAAATATGGTCATATTATGAAACTGGGCTCCACGGCGGATGCAATGAACTAGTTTTATTTTAAAAAAGCTTAAAAAATGTAATGTGTCCAGCCTATCCTTTCCCTGAAAAGTGGCTGGGCTATGATGCTCCAGTACAGACCAGAAGGCGACGTATCATCAGGACATTAACAAACACAGGTACTGTACAGCTGTTAGCTAGCTGCTACTCGCACTAGCTATCGTCACAGATGGGGTGTCCTGAATCAGGCAGAAGTTAGCTTAGCTAACTATATTAGTAGTAGGTAGCGACTCCAAACATGCTGACCACACTGGTCGCGTGCACGAGCGCTGCAAAATAAATGTACACATACATGTTATTCAATCATTGCACCCACACTGCTCGAGCGCGCAAACGAGCGTCTGCGTTGCCAGGCTCTAAAATAGAAGTTGATTCTATTTGTGATGCAGAACGCGCTGCAAGTCCTGTCTCTCCCATCTCCTCATTGGTTGTTACAAGCATATACCCACGTGCCATCTCCTCATTGGTTATACCTACGTGGGTGATTGAAAGATGAACTGTGGTAGGTTGTGGTAATGCACCTTATTATGAAAATTAGTTGCCAATCGCCATATAAAGTCCAAAGAAGAAAAAGAAGCCTGGAAGGAGGAAAGATGACTAGAAACGATTCGGTTGACCGTTTTATGTGGATACATTTTCGGAGTAGAGGACCTTGTGCATTTCAGGTAAAATAACAACTCAATGTTTATATCGCAGGACAAATTAGCTAGCAACAGCAAGCTAGCTATCTAAATTTCCATAAATATTTAATGCTTTTCGACCTGTCCCCAAATTAATACAATAGGTTCAGAGTTTGTTTTGATATTTAAACATGCGTGTCGTGATCGTGTTTGGTGTGGGGGGACAAAAACTATTTGCGCATGATGGCACACACGCGCGTCCATTTGGGTATGGTGTAAGTCCTAACATACTGTAAATAGCTAACTGTTGCCTAACGTACTCACATAGCTAGCTATACAGAGTTGATACAGAGTTGCTTGCTAACTAGCCTAGCTAGTTAGTCCTCACAGTGTTAGCTATCCAACAACTTCTGTTTGACAATGTCTCCCCAATGCCATGATTATCCCCATCATTGCTGGCATGCCACTGGGGATGCTCATGAAACTAGCTAAATTATTAAAGGTTCAAGTGTTTTCTTTTTTTCAACCTAACCATGACCAGTAAGCTATATTAAGTGTATTTTATTTTGTTAAACTTGTGGTCTCTCTTATGTTTGTTTGACAGATGAAGACAACTGTGGTGATGCAGATTCAGATCTGAGTGTGCCAATGCCACAGCAGCATAAAGATGCTGATACTTAATGGGAGGTTCCAGCACTGACTGATCACAGTTATGTGTCAAGAGAACCAATCAACAAGCCCACCTGCCACAAACAAATCCAATGTGGTGGTGCAGAGCCATTGACCCACACCGTCCTGAAGAATGACATTAGCTCAGTGTTGTATACTGGCCTTCCTCTTGGTGTTTTCTTTGACCATGTAGCATATCTGTTAAAATCCTACACGGCTAACTTCAAGATGCATATCACTGATCAAATACTGATAACCTTGATGAAGCTGAATCTACTCCAGGGTGATTTTGCTGAACGCTTTGCTGTGTCCCAGGGAGTAGTGAGCAGAATCCTTTCCTATTGGATTGACACAAATGGAGGAGCACATGAGGATCTACATTCCATGACTCCCGAGGGAGACAATCCAGAACACAATGCAGGCGTAGCTGTCTGACGAGGATGTCACAAGCACGAGAAGGATAGCTAATGTGCGTATACATGTTGAGGGAGTTATCAGACGACACGTGTTCAAAATCCTCTCCCAGACTGTTCTCATCAACCTGACACACAAAATGGACAAAATCCTTAGAATCTGTGCAGCACTTGTTAACATGCAGGGTGAGATCATCCATGAGGATGCCGACTGAACCGTGAGAATGTTCATACAACTGAAATGTAACTTTATACACTATAATTTCATCCACATAAGATACTGTGTGTGTATATATACATATATATATATTTCCTGTTTAATCTGAATAATTTTAATGGTCCTACATTTGAAATGTACTGTAACTGTTCCTGATAATTACAGGAATCCACTAGGTGCCACTATCATGCCTTCTTAAATCTATTTAAAATACATTTTCTTCAACACCAACATGTCTAACAGACCAAGAAGGAAGACAACTGTTTATCAAGTGCCACACTGTTTTGTTCATTTGTGCCCTTGAAAACCAAACCCAGAATCAAACTGAAAACACATTTGAAACCCTTAGACATGTCTTCTCGTCCTTCATTTCAAAATGTTAAATATCAAAGAAAATGTCAACAAAGTGGAATTTCAGTGTTTTTATTAACAACATTATTTGCTAAGAGCAAGATGAGTTACGGTATGCTTAGGTAAGTTCATGAAGTGCCATGTGAGAAGAAAGAGCTATACAAGGTACAATAAAAATATTCATAAATCATAAGGAGTTATCTGTAGGCATTAGATAAACATGTATGAAGCAAGCTGTACAAGGCAAGAGAGAAAAAAACAAGGAGAATCATGCTAATATTATCAGGTAAATGTACACATGAAGAGAACTGTGCAAGACAAAAAAAACACCAAGAGTTATGCTTAGATAATAAGGTGGAGCTGACAGAGTGAGCTTTACTAGGCACAAAATAAGAACTATTCAAAAACAAAGTATTATGACCCAAGCACAGATACCACAAATGAACATGTTTGGAGCACAAAGTTTGTCTGCCTGACTGGAACTCCTATTCAATCCTTGGTAGTATATCTGTGAAATAAAATGCCTTCAGTTTAGGGATAACATCATCAGTTCAGCCAGACTCACACAGTTCAGTCAGACTCACACTTCTTACTCAGAACAGGACATTTGATTTCTAGAAGTTCTTCAGAGTTGAACACTCCATCGGGGCTTGCAGAAAGCAATGGCTCCTTGCCACTCACTACTGTGCCTCTACTCTCCAGGCTAAACTCACAGCTCTCCATCCATGTGCAGGCCACCTGCTTGTTCTCCTTGCCATATGTGGTTGCTGAGTTCCCATGGAACCTTGGGAAGAGATGCTCCCGCACAAAGTTGTCAGGATTTGCAGATTGCAGCTAGCAGCTAGCTAGCTGACATTCGCAAAACGACAAGAACGCCACGACGGAAGACCTCCACAAAACAGAACATTCGGACATTGTTTTTGTGTTGTTATGTGTTAATAACATTTAGACTACGTTACCCAGTGTAACCGATGTGAAATGGCTAGCTAGTTAGCGGAGTGCGCGCTAATAGCGCTTCAATCGGTGACGTCACTCGCTCTGAGACCTTGAAGTAGTTGTTCCCCTTGGCTTTTGTGGCGCGATGGGTAACGATGCTTCGAGGGTGGCTTATGTTGATGTGTGCAGAGGGTCCCTGGTTCGAGCCCAGGTAGGGGCGAGGAGAGGGACGGAAGTTATACTGTTACACCAGCAGGCTATGCGGGGGGCAGGTGGTTAAAGAATGCCTTGCATGGCTAAACTTGGAGTTTTCTAGCTGAAGTATATGTTCATTAAAAGTAGTTAAACCTACGCCCCGGTTTGTCATTATATAAGGAACAAACATAACATGGTGTCAGATTGGTAGTCGCTATGACGAGACAGAGAAAAGAAAGGAGTAACTCTGCAAATTTCCGCGACGAAAATGTTACATTCTACCACAAGTCAAGTGACGTGAGTAGTCGAAGATGCTAGCTTGCAAGAGCAAGGGCAACGAGCCACAGCAGCGAGAGCGAGGCTGCATTGGAATCTGTTGACGAGCAAGTTGATGAGCAACACACTGAAGTAAGAGAAATTGACACTGTTCCTGTTCTCCGTCATGGAAAGGCTTAGTCCTCCTACTCCTATGCAGTTAACAGGCAATTTAGCTGACAATTGGAAACGTTTCAAGCAGAGATTCAATATCTATCTAGCAGCCAGTGGTGCAGGGGGAGATGATGACAAATTGAAAGCTTCCATTTTTCTGCATGTTATTGGAGAGGATGCATTGGACATTTACAATAGCTTTCAGCAAGACGAGGCAAACTTGACATTGACTGTGCTAATGGCTAAAATTGAGGAGTACTTTGTACCAAGCCAGAATGTCACGTTTGAGAGATACAAGTTTTTCTCTCATGATCAGAAACAGGGAGTCAGTTTTGACCAGTATTTGGCTGAGCTGAACACACTGAGCAAATTTGTGTGAATTTTAAAATCTGAAAGACTCACTAGTGAAAGACAGGATAGTCTGTGGCATACTTGATAATGGACTCAAGGAGAGAGTGCTGCGTGAGCAAGATTTTACTTTGGATAAAGCAGTGAATATGTGTCGAGCAGCTGAAACCACCAGAGCACAAGCTAAAGAGCTGCGCAGGGATGAGACGTCAGTGCATGCAATAAAATGAGAGGAGCACCACACACAACGCCTTACAAAACAAGCAAAAGAGAGAAATTAAAACACTACATGTGGAAAATGTGTATTTATCCACAAGCCAAAAAATGCCCTGCATATGGCAAATTATGTAAAAACTGTGGGAAAAATAATAATTTCTCAAAATGCTGCAAAGCTGAGGCTACAAAGAAAAAGGTTCACATAGGCGAGGAGATTGGAGAATTCTTTGTTGATTCTGTGGAAATATGCAATGCAGTAAATGCTGAATGGATTGTGCCATTGACTGTGAATGAAACTATAATACCATTCAAGCTTGATACTGGAGCACAGGTAAACCTGTTGTCGCTGGATGACTACAAAACACTGAAGGTGAAGAGCAAAATACACTCGGTGAAAATGAAGGTTACTGGTTATACTGGGGAGAACGTACCGGTCAAATGAAGCTGCATAGTAACTTTACAGCACAAAGGAAAACAGTTCAGAGCACAGCTGCTGATTGTGGAAAAGAGTGTACAGCCTATTCTAGAAATCAATGCATGTGAAAAGCTCAATTTGTTGAAAAGAGTGTATGTAGTGACATCACAGACTGAAATGACCAAGAATCACTACTGGCTGAATATGAGGATGTGTTTGAGGGTCTTGGATGTTTACCAGGAGAACACAAAATATGTACTGATGACAAAATTACTCCAGTTGTGCATGCATGCAGAAAAGTTCCATTTGCACTAAGGAAAAAGCTTAAAGAGGAACTCGGATGCATGGAAAAGATGGATGTCATCACAAAAATGGATGAACCTACAGACTGGGTAAGCTCACTGCTTATTCTGGTGAAAAGAACAGCGATCTCAGGATATGTCTAGACCCGAGAGATCTCAACAAAGCAATCAAGAGAGAGCATTTCAAGTTGCCAACCAGAGAAGAGATAATGTCGCAGTTTGCTGGAGCAAAGTGGTTCAGTAAGCTTGATGCCTTCAAATGAAGCTAGATGATGCAAGCTCGAGGCTATGCACATTCAACACACCTGAGGGCAGGTACAGATTTCTTCGTCTACCATATGGGATTCTTTCAGCGCTCATCATCGTCTGGGGGTCCACAAAAGAAGAACACGATGCGAGAGTTAGACAAGTGCTGGAGATGACACGGAAAGTCAACCTAAAACTAAACAAGGACAAATGCGAGTTTGGTGTGAAAACACTTACCTTTGTGGGAGACGTACTTTCAGAGGACGGAGTCAAACCAGACCCGAGGAAAACATCAGCCATCAACAACATGGAGCGCCCGAAGAACAAGGATGACGTGAGACGCGTCATGTGCATGATCACCTACCTTGCAAAGTTCATACCTCAACTGTCAGCACAGTCCGCTCCACTCAGATGTCTTCTGGAACAGAAAAACGAATGGGAATGATCCCATGAACAGGAAAACTGCTTCAAAAACCTAAAGAAGACAATCACAGAAGAGCCAGTGCTTAGGTTCTATGATCCAGAGAAAAGCACAAGGATTTCTGCAGACGCGTCACAGTTTGGCCTGGGAGCAGTTCTTCTGCAACAGCATGACGACACATGGCAACCCGTCGCTTATGCGTCCAGGGCCTTGACAGGCGCAGAGACAAGGTATGCACAAATAGAGAAAGAACTACTGGCGAGCACATACGCTTGCGAAAGGTTTCACCAATACGTCTACGGATGAGACTTCGAAGTAGAAACCGACCACAAACCATTGGTGTCAATCATGTCTAAGCCACTGAATGATTGTCCAATGAGAATCCAGAGAATGTTGATCAGACTGCAAAAGTATGATGGGAAGATGATCTATACCCCGGGAAAGTTCATGTTCGCCGCCGACACTCTTTCTCGAGCAGTCGACAAGAAGGAGAGCTTCGACACACAGAAAAACACAGATTCAGGCCTACGTCGACATGATCGTAGCATCACTTCCTGTGTTTTCTGAGAGAATGGAGCAGATCAAAAGAGAGACAGCAGCTGACCAAACAATGACAGAGTTGAAAGAAACAACACTGATAGGATGGCCCGCACAGAAAAACAACTGTCCAAGGAGAATACAGGACTACTGGATGTGCAGAGCAGAGCTCACCGTTGTGGATGACATAGTGTTCAAAGGCAACAAGATTGTCATTCCCATGACACTACGCAAAGAAATGCTTCAGAAAATACACGAGGGCCACTTGTGTGAGGAAAAATGCAAACGACGAGCACGAGAAGTAATGTACTGGCCAAGAATGAACCAGGAAATCAGCCAGACCACTGCTTCATGTGAACTGTGTTTGACCTACAGGCCAAAGCAGCAAGCAGAGCCACTAACACCTCATCCAGTACCCAACAGACCCTACTACAAAGTTGGAGTTGACCTTTTTGACTACATTGGCAAAAGTCACATTGTTGTTACCGACTACTACTCAAACTACCCTGAAGTAGCAACACTGCCAACTACCTCCAGCAGAGCTGTAATCACCTACCTGAAATCAGTCTTTGCAAGACATGGGGTTGCGTCTGAACTGTACTCGGACAATGGCCCGCAGTTCTCAAGTTCCGAATTCCGATCGTTCGCAAACGACTGGGGATTCCGACACAACACCTCCAGCCCCAAATACCCAAGGTCCAACGGCTTAGCAGAGAGTTCAGTCAAGATTGTCAAAGGTCTGATGAAAAAGGCACACGATGGAAAGGAGGATTTCCTAAAAAATCTGATGATCTACCGCAGCGCATCGCTGCAGAACGGACTTTCACCTGCACAAATGTTGATGGGACGTTGCATCAGAACCAACCTACCCATCCATGAGGACTTGCTAACACCCAGAGGTGCTCACAAAGTCAAACTCGAAGGAAAAACAGAAAGACAAACAAAAACAGCGACACGACAAAAGTGCAAGACACTTACCTGAACTGAAACCTGGAGATCATGTACGACTCCGAGACATCACTACAGGAACCTGGATGCAGCAAGGGTGTGTGCAGAGAAAAGTTGCACCGCAATCCTATGAGATCCAAACGGAGCATGGATCACAACTGAGACGAAACAGAGTGGATCTAAGGCTTCAGCCATTCACTCAAGGGACTGAGGATCATCAGGAGGATACTGCTGAAGCGTCAAATGCCTTTAGAAATTAACAATTCAGTCAGAACACCCTCACTGACAATGAACGCTGTCCAACTGTTTCAGGAAGTACTTCAGCAGAACGATTAAAAAGGACAAAAAAAGGGCACCTGGACTGAACGTTTTGTTTATGTGAAAAGAAATAGAGCCACAATAGAGTATTGTTGGACAGACTATATTTAGTTGAAAAAATAATATAAAATTAGAAAATAAAGAAAAAAAAAATTGGGGGAGAGAAAAGTGTGTTATTGAAAATTGCATGTTATGCAGGTTGAGTAAACAAATGTGATGTGACGTGTAGTTACATAGAAAAGTAGTTTTCTTTTAAAGGTGTGTTGTAATGTGTTAATAACATTTAGACTACGTTACCCAGCAGGCTATGCAGGGGGGCAGGTGGTTGAAGAACGCCTTGCATGGCTAAACATAGAGTTTTCTAGCTGAAGTATATGTTCATTAAAAGTAGTTAAACCTACACCCCGGTTTGTCATTATATAAAGAACAAACATAGCAGTTTTGTTTCTGGGTCCTTAAATAAGGTGAATCGCCTCTCCCAACACAAGACGGAAAGGACAAGACATGGGTGTACTGACTGCTTATATGTAGACATTTAATTGGTCCATTCTCAATGTTTGTGCGTTTACGGACGTGGCATTTAACGGAAGTTTATTATATCCACCAATTGAAATAGAGGTCATATGGATTCGTCCAGAGTTTGCAAACCCCTTTGTTTGGTTCGTCGTCCTTAAATATTGGCCAAATTGATTATTTTGTGTGTGAGTGAAGGAATAAACATGTACAGAAGTATAAAAGAGAAGTCAAGAATTCAGAGAACTTTGGGATGATATGAGGCTTTTAAAATTCACTATGATATGCCCTTACATGCCATTCGTCCATTGTCCCATGGATTTTCTGCTATATTTACAATGCATGTCTTTCAAGCTTCCATTGGTTTATAGATGACCTATTTGTAGACCAGATATGAATATGCTCATTTCAAAGGTCACACTTTATTGCACATGTGGTGTTGTATATACTCAAACCAATTCTTACAATTGAGAGCCTGTCTATAGTCACATTTTGGGGAGGAAATATCAGCTTCTGACAGCACATTATAATCGTACAAAACAGATTAATCTGTTATATTAAGCACGGGAACAAAGTAGTCTACCCAAGTTAAAATATAACCTAACTGTTCTGTTCTCAAGAACTGCTCAGAGTAACTGATCGGATACAGCAGGTAAGGTGACAAAGTATGAGCCAAATGTCTAAAGGTGTTCTTGTGTATACTTTGGAAATGTATAAGGGCATTTAAAACACGAAAGTTGAATGTCTGAAAAGTTCAAGCTCTGTGGTCAATGGAAAATTATGTGGCGAGGATGGGTACAGAACTTCAACTTCAAACAGTAAAATAAAGTGCTGTAACGGTACACAGAACTGTCAATTGTTGTCTGTTGCACCGGTTTACTACTACAGTCTACATGTAGTCTAGTATGTAATAGTCTAATCATGTCTCAAGGGTCATTGGCAATAATTTACACATTCTTTCAATTAAATAATTTCGAGAACAAATAGTTTGGATAGAAAAAAACGTTTGGAAAGAATGTACTTCAAAAACAATGCAGTGGCTGCGTGACCTGATTGTGTCGAAGCCTCTTGCCAATAGCTGAACAACTGTACCTTCTGCACATGTGCTACTTTACGGTGGAAGGCATGTTGTACAAACTTCTTTGTCTACCCTAACCACAGAGAATGATAGAGGCCTCGAGTGGCCATTTTAGCACGGGCAGTGTCATTGAGGGTGTCCACCATGCTTCAGGCATTTTAAAAGTAGTCAAAGTCGTCAACTGGGTCGGGATTCTTATGAGTTGTAGCCTCAATGGCACTGCCCATGCTGTCACAGACGCTTATAATTGTCTCATGTCTGTTGTAACCACAAACAACATGATCTTTTCAGGGTAGGATATGGCAGGATATATATGATGATTATATCAAGGTCCATAGGTTACATCAACTGATGGGAAGTAAGAAACCATCAAATCAACAAAAATGTACACAAATCGCCTCCCGGGTGGCGCAGTGGTCTAGGGCACTAGACCACTGTGCTAGCTGCGCCACCAGAGTCTCTGGGTTCGCGCCCAGGCTCTGTCGCAGCCGGCCGCGACCGGGAGGTCCGTGGGGCGACGCACAATTGGCCTAGCGTCGTCCGGGTTAGGGAGGGTTTGGCCGGTAGGGATATCCTTGTCTCATCGCGCTCCAGCGACTCCTGTGGCGGGCCGGGCGCAGTGCGAGCTAACCAAGGGGGCCAGGTGCACGGTGTTTCCTCCGACACATTGGTGCGGCTGGCTTCCGGGTTGGAGGCGCGCTGTGTTAAGAAGCAGTGCGGCTTGGTTGGGTTGTGCTTCGGAGGACGCGTGGCTTTCGACCTTCGTCTCTCCTGAGCCCGTACGGGAGTCGTAGCGATGAGACAAGATAGTAATTACTAGTGATTGGATACCACGAAAATTGGGGAGAAAAAGGGATCAAAATTAAAATTTAAAATTTAAAATGTACACAAATCGTGTCTTAAAATACATTCCACAAAGGATACCGACATATGCGCAGAATGTGATTTGAGGTTAACCCTCAGAGTACTGTAAATCACAGGAGCACATTCAATTCAATTCTATTGACATGCTTGCTTTATTGACAGGTGACGTTTGCAAACTCCATTGTTCTGAAGATGGTACCTCCGCTTTGCTTTCAACACCTCAAACAATACTGGGCCATGTACAGGTTAAGACTGATAAGGAAAAGCTGCTTGACCCAAATTAAATTACTTGGCTTTGATACCAGACTGTGTCATTCTTCCAGACCTCCAGTAGATTTGATCGGTATCAACTACCCAGCAGAAACAATCAATGGGAGAAAATACAGAGACGACCATCAGACCAGTCAGATGCCTCTTTCTAAAATAAACCACATCTTAAAAGCTAATGAGTACAGTTATAAAGTCAATGGATATGATGGACGAAACTCTGTTCACTCAATTTTAGGGTTTGATAGTAACATCTTGGCATCAAATGCTCTGAATGAGGACCGCAGGAGTGCAGCGACTTGTCTCCAGAGTAGGGGAATGCTTTTTGGGGTTTTCGATGGACATGCAGGTTATGCGTGCGCCCAGGCAGTCAGTGAAAGGCTCTTCTACTACATTGCTGTGGCTCTACTCCCAGTGAAGACCTTAATGGACATTGAGGATGCAGTTGAGAATGAAAGGCCGGTGTTACCCATGCTACAGTGGCACAAGCACCCAAATGACCATACCAGCAGAGACTCTGGGAAGCTTTACTTCAACAGCCTTAGGACGTACTGGCAAGAGAGGATCGATCTAGAGGAGGACGAGGACAGGGACGTCCAAACGGCTTTGATGAATGCATTCAAAAGGTTGGACAATGACATTTCACTTGAGGCCCAGGTGGACTTTGGGGACCCCTTTTCCCACTTCACCCCTCTTCGAGTGGCTCTGTCAGGGTGCACAGCATGTGTCGTCCATGTGGATGGAGATGACCTGCATGTGGCCAACCTGGGGGATAGCAGGGCCGTGCTGGGAGTCCAAGAGGAGAACGGGACCTGGTCAGCACACACCATCAGTAATGACCACAATGCCCAAAACGTAGTTGAGTTGCAGAGGGTTCTATCTGAGCACCCTGCGCTCGAACGCAAGACGGTAGTCAAACACGACAGGCTACTGGGCCTCCTCATGCCCTTCAGAGGGTTCGGAGACATGAAGTTTAAATGGAGCGGTGAAATGTTGAACCGAGTGTATGAAACAAGACCAGACATCTTGTCGGCCAATGAGTTTGTTAAGATGCTCCCACCTAACTACCACACGCCGCCATATCTCATTGCTAAGCCAGAGGTGACAATCCACACACTGAGGCCAAAGGACAAGTTTCTGATCATGGCAACTGATGGACTATGGGAGCTGATGCACAGGCAAACTGTGGTGCAGGTCATAGGAGAACATCTGACTGGTCTACACTGGCAGAAACCTGTATCTGGGCTGTCTTTCACACTGGAACAGATGCACAGGTTGCTCCAGGAGAGGAAAAGCAGAGCCATTTTGGCTTTAGAGGATGAGAACTCTGCAACACATCTGATCCGACATGCTTTAGGGAGTGATGGCTTTGGTACTGTGGACTCAAGGCGCTTGTCGAAAATGCTCAGCTTGCCTCAGGACCTGGCAAGGATGTACAGGGATGACATAACAATTGTTGTAATCCATTTAAATAGTGCCAACATGTAAGCCAATCAAAGATCAGACATAAAAGGGGCTAAGGGGCTCTATTTTCAGCTGGCGCTAAGAATGGCGCTCTTGTCAAACTGGGGCTCTGACATTTTCCAAGAGAGATGTGATGATGCCGGTGACCCTCATATTTTGAAAGATTTCAGTTGTTTTCTGTTCTATTTGATTAAAAAGTATAACGAAGCTGTGTTCAATAGCAATGCGTCATTGCGTCTTTTTTATCCTGGCTATGCATATGCCAAGCAGCCTATCAAGATTTTTTAATTTTTTATTGTCTACTCGTGAGTGCCGTTTTGGAGGTTTAGACAATTTTCACACCTGCATAGCCTTCTTCATTTCGCCTGTTTCTGCATCTATCCCCATTTTCATATATGCACCCCAGCTAGCACAGTGGATCTGGGCCGATTCCGGCTGAGAGTCGGGGCACTCGGCTGAGAGTCAGACTCGGCTGACGTCATGTGGCCCGAGTCTGGGCCGCCTTCGGCAGTATTACTTATGGCTAGGATGTGGGGATTGAGCTCGGGCCGATTCCGGTGTGAGTTATATGGCGAGACCCGTGCTGGCCGCGACCAGGAGACCCATGAGGTGACGCACAATTGGCCCAGCGTCGTCCGAGTTAGGGGAGGGTTTGGCCGGCCGGGATGTCCTTGTTCCATCGAACTGTAGTGACTCCTGTGGCGGGCCAGGTGCCTGCACGCTGACACGGTCACCAGGTGTACGGTGTTTCCTCCAACAAAATGTTTTGTGGATGGGTATAATTTCTATGTATAAAAGGTTTAATAGTAATTTTTTTAATGACTAAATCGGATAATTTGCATCGGGCTGCTGCTATGGGATTCTGATAAGTTGCGGACAAAGTGGGCTGAATTCCGATAGACGGAAACGGCCCGATGTACTTAGCCGATTCTGAGCAGTCATTTATCTTGATTCCTGGCCGAGTCCGACACCCGATTAGGGCCGATTCAATCAGTTCCAGCCCCCCGGAAGAGGCTTCTGGGCCGATTCCTCATTGCTAGCTGGGGTGCATCCAACTTATTTACATTGTTCAGTCCTATAATACCATATCAACAAAAGATATCTTGCCTATTGAGAATGTACCTCACATATACAATACCATTTATAGAAGCCTAATATTTTTACTTTTGGAGATGTGTGAATATAATGCGTAAAATACCAACAGTACATAATGAAGCCATCTTTAACAGTGTGGACTGCAAACACCAAACATATTTAGCAAAACTGGATGCAATTCTACTGTTGCTATTATTCGTTACTGTATGCTATTTAATAAAGGCATCAATCCACTAATATGTGAATATTCCGTGCCCTCAAGACAAATTGGAGTTTATAACGCAAACCGTCAATTGCATACACAACTTGAGACAACCGCAAATCAGTATTACAGTTTTTTTTAAATCGCTTTGGTATTATTTTCACAAGTATGTGGTGAACTCTTTGTACAAAACTTCAAACGGGTAACACTTGTAACGCAGCCGCTCTTACATTCAAAACCTTTCATTGTGCATTCAATTTCTTTGTAGACATCTTTCACCACACGACTATTGATCCAAAACATATGTTTACTGTGAAATATAATGAGTACATTGGTTTATTCACCAAAACAGAACATAATGCCATCAGAGGTCTTTTCACGGTCCCCAAGTCCAGAACAGACTATGGGAGGTGCACAGTATATGGAACTCTACTCATATCACATCTATTCCACATCACTATTCCTCTATTCCACAAGTAACTCATGCAAGCAGTAAAATCTGATTAAAAACTGATATGGAACAACAGGGAATATGAAGAGACACACAGTCACAGACACACACATATGACAACATGCGCACTACACACACATGTAAACATTTTGTGTTGCAGATATGTGACAGTAGAGTATTGGCCTGAGGGCAAACACTTAATGTGTTGTGAAATTTGTTGTGAAATGTATTGTAATGTTTTTAAAAATGGAATATAACTGCCTTAATTTTCATGGACCACAGGAAAAGTAGATGCTGCATTGGCATTTGTAATAAATAATAATAAATATTAGATATTTTGAATTAAGTTATTGTAATAACCAGTTAATCCAATAGCAAAACATTATCTAAATTGGCCTTTGAAAGTAGTATGCTACAGCACTGTAAATTACAGCACATTACACTGTTTTCAAATTAGGCAATACACTTGAACTACCCATACAAATTTACTGAGCATCACATTTCCATAATGATCATTGAAGACATCTTTCACGATGTAATCAAATGAAAGAAATTTAACTATGTTTAACAGGCACTAGTTTGAATCAAGCCTGTCTTGAGCCTTTGGCCATAGGTTCTCATTGAAATTGCAGTAAATATCCTCATTGTTCATGCACCTGGGAAAAAATATTTTGGCCTGGCGAATCTAAGCCTGAGATAGATCTTGACTGAATTCATTGCATGCCTCATCCATGGCCTGAAGGAGGGTGGTACGCTGATGGGGATGGCAATCATACAGTGCATTCGGAAAATATTCGGACCTCTTAACTTTTTTTCCAAATTTTGCTGTGTTACAGCCTTATTATAAAATGGATTAAACAGTTTTCCACCCCCATCAATCTACACACAATACCCCATAATGACAAAGCAAAAACAGGTTTTTAGAAACGCAAATATCACATTTACATACGTTTTCAGACCCTTTACTCAGCACTTTGTTGAAACACTTTTGAAAGAGATTACAGCCTCGAGTCTTTTTGGGTATGACGCTACAAGCTTGGCACACCTGTATTTGGGGAGTTTCTCCCATTCTTCTCTGCAGATCCTCTCAAGCTTTGTCAGGTTGGATGGGGAGCGTTGCTGCACAGCTTTTTTCAGGTCTCTCCAGAGATGTTAGATCGGGTTCAAGTCCGGGCTCTGGTTGGGCAACTTAAGGACATTGAGACTTTTCCTGAAGCCACTCCTGGGTCATTGTCCTGTTGGAAGGTGAAACTTCGCCCCAGTCGGAAGTCCTGAGCGCTCTGGAGCAGGTTTTCATCAAGGATCTCTCTGTACTTTGCTCCGTTCATCTTTCCCTTGATCCTGACTAATCTCCCAGTCCCTGGCATTCAGGCCAAAGAGTTCAATCTTGGTTTCATCAGAGGAGAGAATCTTGTTTTGAGTCCTTTAGGTGTCATTTGGCAAACTCCAAGTGGGCTGTCATGTGCCTTTTACTGAGGAGTGGCTTCTGTCTGGCCACTCTACTACCATAAAGACCTGATTGGTGGAGTCCTGCAGAGATGGTTGTCCTTCCGGAGGATTCTCCCATCTCCACAGAGGAACTCTGGAGTTCTGTCAGAGTGACCATCAGGTTATTGGTCACCTCCCTGACCAAGGCGCTTCTCCCTCGATTGCTCAGTTTGGCTGGGTCGCCAGCTCTAGGAAGAGTCTTTCTTAGTGGTTCCAAACTTCTTCCATTTAAGAATGATGGAGGCCACTGTGGTTTTGGGGACCTTCAATGCTGCAGACATTTTCTGGTACCCTTCCCCAGATCTGTGCCTCGATACAATTCTGTCTTGGAGCTCTACGGACAATTTCTTATACCTCGTGGCTTGGTTTTTGCTCTGACATGCACTGTCAACTCTGTAAAACTTATATAGACAGGTGTGTGCCTTTCCAAATCATGTCCAATCATTCAAATTTACCACAGGTGGACTCCAATCAAGTTTTAGAAACATCAATGGAATTTTGTTTCTAGGCTGATCAAAAAGCTGATCAATGGAAACAGAATGCACCTGAGCTCAATTTTGGGGTCTAAATACTTTTGTAAATAAGGTATCTGTTTGTTTTTTTAATACATTTGCAAACATTTCTAAAAAACAGTTTTTGCTTTTCCATTATGGGGTATTGTGTGTAGATTGATAAGGCTTTGTTTAATTTAATCAATTTTATAATAAGGCTGTAACGTAACAAAATGTCCATTAAGAACAAATTCTTATTTACAATGACGGCCTACCCCGGCCAAACCATAACCCGGATGATGCTGGGACAATTGTACACCGTCCTATCCCAATCACGGCCAGTTGTGAACCTGGAATCAAACCAGGGTCTGAAGTGACACCTCTAGGACTGAGATGCAGTGCCTTAGACCGCTGCGTCACTCGGGAGCCCCTAAAACTTTTTCCACATTTTGTTGTGTAACAGACTGAATTTAAAATGGATAACATTGAGATTTTTTTTTGTCACTGGCCTACATACAATACCAAAGTGGAATTATGTTTTTCCTTTTTACAAATTAATAAAAACGTAAAGCTGAAATGTCCCGAGTCAATAAGTATTTAACCCCTTTGTTATGGCAAGCTTAAATAAGTTCAGGAGTAAAAATGTGCTTAACAAGTCACATACTAATTGCATGGACTCACTCTGTGTGCAATAATACTGTTTAACATGCTTTTTGAATGACTACTTCATCTGTATTTGTATTTATTATGGATCCCCATTTGCTGCTGCCAAAGCAGCAGCTACTCTTTCTGGGGTCCAGCAAAATTAAGGCAGTTTATACAATTTTAAAACATTACAATACATTCACAGATTTCACAACACACTGTGTGCCCTCAGGCCCCTACTCCACCACTACCACATATCAACATTAGTAAATCCATGTGTGTGTCTGTGCCAGTGTTTGTGTTGCTTCACAGTCCCCGCTGTTTCATAAGGTGTTTTTTTAATCTGTTTTTTAAATCAAATTTTACTGCTTGCGTCAGTTACTTGATGTGGAATAGAGTTCCATGTAATCATGGCTCTATGTAGTACTATGTGGCTCCAATAGTCTGTTCTGGACTTGGGGACTGTGAAGAGACCTCTTGTGGCATGTCTTGTGGGGTATGCATGGGTGTCCCTGTGTGCCAGTAGTTTAGACAGACAGCTCGGTGCTTTCAACATGTCAATACCTCTCATAAATAAAAGTAGCGATGAAGTCAATCTCTCCTCCACTTTCAGCCAGGAGAGATTGACATGCATATTAATTAATATTAGCTCTCTGTGTACATCCGAGGGCCAGCCGTGCTGCCCTGTTCTGAGCCAATTGCAATTCTACTAAGTCCTTTTTTGTGGCACCTGACCACACGACTGAACAGTAGTCAAGGTGCGACAACTAGGGCCTGAAGAACCTGTCTTGTTGATAGTGTTGTTAAGAAGGCAAAGCATCACTTTATTATAGACAGACTTCTCCCATCTTAGCTACTACTGCATCAATATGTTTTGACCATGACAGTTTACAATCTAGTGTTACTCCAAGCAGTTTAGTCATCTCAACTTGCTAAATTTCCACATGATTTATTACAAGATATATTGAGGTTTAGGGTTTAGTGAGTGTTTTGTTCCAAATACAATGCTTTTAGTTTTAGAAATATTTAGGGCTAACTTATTCCTTGCCACCCACTCTGAAACTAACTGCAGATCTTTGTTGAGTGTTGCAATCATTTCAGTCGCTGTAGTAGCTGACGTGTATAGTGCTGAGTCATCCGCATACATAGAAACTCTGGCGTTACTCAAAGTCGTTAGTAAAAATTTAAAAAAGCATGGGGCCTAACCTGTGGAATTCCTGATTCTAACTGGATTATATTTGAGAGGCTTCCATTAAAGAACACCCTCTGTGTTCTGTTAGACAAGTAACTCTTTAGTCACATTATAGCAGGGAGTGTAAAGCCATAACACATCCGTTTTTACAGCAGCATACTATGTTTAATGTCAAAAAATGCACTTAAGTCTAACAAGACAGCCCCCACAATCATTTTATCGTCAATTTGTCTCAGCCAATCATCAGTTATTTGTGTAAGTGCTTGTTGAGTGTCCTTCCCTATAAGCATGCTGAAATGTTGTTGTCAATTTGTTTACTGTAAAATAGCATTGTATCTGGTCAAACACAATTTTTTCGATAAGTTTACTAAGGGTTGGTAACAGGCTGATTGGTCGCCTATTAAACCCTGTACCCCACACATACAATTATCTATAAGGTCCCTCAGTCGAGCAGTGAATTTAAAACACAGATTCAACTACAAAGACAAGTAAGGTTTTCAAATGCGTCGCAAAAAACAACACCTATTGATGTTAATAAACAACATTAAAAATCCCTTTGAGCATGGTGAAGTTATCAATTACACTTTGGATGGTATATCAATACACCCAGTCACTACAAAGATACAGGGGTCCTTTCTGACTCAGTTGCCAGAGAGGAAGGAAACCACTCAGGGATTTCACCATGAGGCCTGTAAGTAGTTTAATGGCTGTGATAGGAGAAAACTGAGGATGGATCAACAAAATTGTAGTTACTCCAGAATACTAACCTTATTGACAGAGTGAAAAAAGGAAGCCTGTACAAAATAAAAAATATTTTAAAAAATGCATCCTGTTTGCAAAGAAGGCGCTAAAATAGTACTGCAAAAAATGTGGCAGAGCAATTGACTTTTTGTCCTGAATACAAAGTGTTATGTTTGGGGCAAATCTAATACAACACATTACTGAGTACCACTCTTCTATTTTCAAGCATAATGGGGGCTGCATCATGGTATGGGTATGCTTGTAATCGTGGAGTGTTTCAGGGGGAGTGTTTCAGGATAAAAAAAGAAACAGAATGGAGCAAAGCACATGCAAACTCTTAGAGGAAAACCTGGTTCAGTCTGCCAGACACTGGGAGATGAATTCACCTTTCAGCAGGACAACAACCTAAAACACAAGGCCAAATCTACACCGGAGTTGCTTACCAAGAAGACAGTGAATGTTCCTGAGTGGCCGAGTTACAGTTTTGACTTAAATCTACCTAAAAGTCTAAGGCAAGATCTGAAAATGGTTGTCTAGCTATGATCAACAACATATTTAACAGAGCTGAAAGAATTTTGAGAATAATGGGAAAATATTGCACAATCCAGGTGTGGAAAGCTTTTAGACACATATGCAGAAAGATTAACAGCTGTAATCGCCGCCAAAGGTGGTTCTACAAAGTATTGACTTAGGGGTGTGAATACTTACACTACCAGTCAATATTTTTTACACACCTACTCATTGAAGGGATTTTCTTTATTTTCACTATTTTACACATTGTAGAATAATAGTAGACATCAAAACTATCAAATTACACATGTTATCATGTAGTAACCAAAAAAGTGTTAAACAAATGAAAATGTATTTTAGATTCTTCAAAGAAGCCACCCTTTGCCTTGATGACAGCTTTGCATTCTCTCAACTAGTTTCTTGAGGTAGTCACCTGGAATGCTTTTCCAACAGTCTTGAAGGAGTTCCCACATATGCTGAGCAGTTGTTGGCTGCTTTTCCTTCACTCTGCAGTCCAACTCATCCCAAACCATCTCAATTGGGTTGAGGTCGGGTGATTGTGGAGGCCAGGTCATCGGATGTAGCACTCCATCACTCTCCGTCTTGGTCAAATAGCCCTTACACAGCCTGGAGGTGTGTTTTGGGTTATTTTCCTGTTGAAAAACAAATGAAAGTCCCACTAAGCGCAAACCAGATGGGGTGGCATATCGCTGCAGAATGCTGTGGTAGCCATGTTGGTGAAGTGTGCCTTGAATTCTAAATAAAATCACTGACAGTGTCACCAGCAAAGCACCATCACACCTCCTCTTCCATGCTTCACGGTGGGAACCACACACGTGGAGATCATCCATCAACTCTGCGTCTCTCAAAGACACGGCGGTTGGAACCAAATATCTCAAATTTGGACTCCAGACCCAAGGAGAGATTGCCTTGGGAATAATGTCCATTACTCGTGTTTCTTGGCCCAAGCAAGTCTCTTCTTCTTATTGGTGTCCTTTAGTAGTGGTTTCTTTGCAGCAATTCGACCATGAAGGCCTGATTCACGCAGTCTCCTCTGAACAGTTGATGTTGAGATGTGTCTGTTATTTGAACTCTGTGAGGCATTTATTTGGCTGAAATTTCTGAGGCTGGTAACTCTAATTAACTTGTCCTCTGCAGCAGAGGTGTCTTCCTTTCCTGTGGCAGTTCTCATTGGAGCCAGTTTCATCCTAGTGCTTGATGGTTTTTGCGACTGCACTTGAAGAAACTTTTAAAGTTCTTGAAATTTCCAGATTGACTAACCTTCATGTCTTAAAGTAATGATGGACTGTCGTTTGTCTTTGCTTATTTGAGCTGTTCTTGCCATAATATGGACTTGGTATTTTACCAAATAGGGCTATCTTCGGTATACCACCCCTACCTTGTCACAACAGATCTGATTGGCTCAAACATATTAAGAATGAAAGAAATTCCACAAATTAACTTTTAAGAAGGCACACCTGTTAATCGAAATGCATTCCAGCTTCCTCATGAAGCTGGTTGAGAGAATGCCAAGAGTGTACAAAGTTGTCATCAAGGCAAAGGGTGGCTACTTTGAATATATTTTGATTTGTTTAACACTTTTTTGGTTACTACATGATTCCATATGTGTTATTTCATAGTTTGGATGTCTTCACTATTATTCTACAATGTAGAAAATAGTAAAAATAAAGAAAAACGTTTGACTGTTACTGTATGTAAATTCGATATTTCTCTATTTCATTCTCAATAAATTTGCTAACATTTATAAAAACCATGTTTTCACTTTGTCATTATGGGGTAGTGTGTAGATGGGTGGAGAAACAAAAATATATTTAATCCATTTTGAATTCAGGCTGTAACACAAGAAAATGTGGAATAAGTCAAGGGGTATGAATACTTTCTGAAGACACTGCATGTATTGTAGTGGTCTGTATGTGACTCAGTAGATAAGAGCATGGCACTAGCAACACCAGAGTTGTGGGTTTGAATCCAACTGGGGTCACATACCAAAATGGTGGATTGTTATCACTTGGATAAATGTGTCTGCTACGTAAATTGCATATATTACAGTATTACAGTACTGTATTGGCCAATTACATTTTAGGAAAGCAGTGTGGAATTTCTGGATTATTTGCATATTGATATTGTATTGATATTGTGTTACCGCACTGTAGGAGCTAGAAACACAAGCATTTCGCAGCACCTGCTGCAAAACCAGCTAATCTCTGAATGCAACCAATAAACTTTGATTTAATTTGAAGTTAAATCATCATAGTAGTACATTCGAGGCAATTACTTTATATGATCATGTATTGCAATGTGAAACATGTATTTCTAGATGAAACACTGATTAAGTTGAGAAAAAGTGAGTTTTGAAGCAACTGCCTTTTCGATGATCTGTTTTGAGTTTTTTGTGAAGAGTTGTGAAAATTGCACCAAAGTGATAAATAAAAACTGTAAGCCATAGAGGACGTTCATTGACCTGTAAGTGGTCAAGCCCTCGTCAAACTAACTATTGCGCCCATGATTCCCGCTTTGAAAAAAGAAAATATATTTCACACCCACAACTCGACAGTGCTGCGGTAAGACTGACCATTGCGCTAGGTTTGTTAATATATATTTTTTTATTTATTACATTTTTTATTTTATTTATTGAACCTTTATTTAACTAGGCAATTCAGTTAAGAACAAATTCTTATTTACAATGACGGCCTAAATAGAGTCCAGTTTTGCTCCAAATTCATACCAAAGCTTAATTACAGTAGGATCTCAGATAAGTTGGTAATGGAGATTGTTTGTAATACTGAAATGTTTGTTACTTTGAAATGAACAGAGTACATTTTGTGGAAAACCTTAAATTGTGTTAACATGTTTTAACTGTTTAGCCGAATATTGCTTTTTCACAAGTTTTTTTTCCTCACAAAATGTTTCAACCCACCACCGTTTTGGTAAAGAGATGAGGGATGGGGCATGACAGTTGAACTAAGCGAAGTTATATTCGCAGATTGCCCCTTTAAAGCAACCTCTACGTTAGTCTGTTGCCTACAGAAGTTTTTTTTTATAACAGTCAGTTCGATATTGCCTGTTCGGCTGACCAGTAAATACGTAGCTCGAGTTTTGCATCTTTGGGATTCTATGTCTCATCAGCATTGACATTTTTTCCAATTAAGTTTTTGATTTTCTTAGAAGTGTATATATTTTGTGGGTATATTATGTATGCTTATACCAAATGGGAGGATAATAGAATGATGTGCTACAGACAGTATTGAGCAAGGAAAGAAACTACTTGAGTGTAACTAAAATACATTTTAATAAAATCTAATCTTGATTAGAAAACATACTGAAAAACCAAATAGTCTCTAAACGACCACAAATGAAATCAGTCATTACGTTTCCAGAGCTCATGGAGCTTAAAACATTGAATAATATTCTGATGTATAAACGAAACTGCAATGTTTGAATTTTATTTTTGCTCTCCAAAAAGATTCATTATCCTCTTTTCTTATGTCTGGGAATCTACAGTTGAAGTTGGAAGTTTACATACACCTTGGCCAAATACATTTAAACTCAGTTTATACAATTCCTGACATTTAATCCTCGTAAAAAGTCCCTGTCTTAGGTCAGTTAGGATCACCACTTTATTTTAAGAATGTGAAATGTCAGAATAATAGTAGAGAATGATTTATTTCAGCTTTATTTCTTTCATCACATTCCCAGTGGGTCAGAAGTTTATATACACTCAATTAGTATTTGGTAGCATTGCCTTTAAATTGTTTAACTTGGATCAAACGTTTCGGGTAGCCTTCCACAAGCTTCCCACAATAAGTTGGGTGAATTTAGGCCCATTCCTCCTGACAGAGCTGGTGTAACTGAGTCAGGTTTGCAGTCCTCTTTGCTCACACACGCTTTTTCAGTTCTGCCCACAAATTTTCTATAGGATTGAGTTCAGGGCTTTGTGATGGCCACTCCAATACATTGTTGACCTTAAGCCATTTTGCCACAACTTTGGAAGTATGCTTGGGGGTCAATGTCCATTTGGAAGACCCATTTGCGACCAAGCTTTAACTTCCTGACGGATGTCTTGAGATGTTGCTTCAATATATCCACAATTTTCCTTCCTCATGATTCCATCTATTTTGTTGGAAATTGCTCCCAAAGATGAACCAGACTTGTGAAGGTCTATCATTTTTTTTTGTTAACAAGAAATTTGTGGAGTGGTTGAAAAACGAGTTTTAATGACTCCAACCTAGGTGTATGTAAACTTCCGATTTCAACTGTAAGTTGTATACTTCATCAGGGAAAACATGCCCATCAAAGCTTTCAAGCACAAGAATGTATGAACAAGAATAAGCTTTACAAAATATAAAATGGTAAATTGTCCAGCTCAACCAATAAAACTCTTCAGGGACTACAATCCCTTTATTAGACTGGCTGAAACTCCACCCTCAATGCCCAACACATGTTTGGATGTGACTATGCAAGTAAAGCTTTGATTATTTTTGCGTATGGAAAGCCAACATATGGAAAGTCAAAAAAACATGTTGCGGGGGGGGAAATGATTTTACTTCATCTACTAACATAAAAGAAAGACATACTGCCATAACTTGCAGGAATGAAAAACCGACCACAGACTGTAAAAAGTCTAACTTTTAAAGAGAGAAAATTGAAGGGGGAAAAAATCTATTATACAGTGTCCCACCAATCTGGGTTTTTCGTGTCTTGCTGTGGGAGATCATCGGAGAGCAGGAGGGATCAGGAGCTGGATAGCCTTCACAGAGTCAGGGAAAAGGTTGTGATATGTTGGGAGAGGGACGTATGCCGCTGTGATCATTTTACCTGTGAAGAAAATGTTAAGGAAATTATGACAGTTTAGACAAAACATATATATATTTTTTTAAATGACTGCGTCAATGACAATTCATAATTGAGTACCACATTCTTTAGTCAGTCCCTCTTACCTGCAAAATATCGACCATGTAATGCGTTTACTGCAGCCATGGCAGCAGGAAGGGATGGACATTTCACATACACGTTGCCCTAAAAAAAATGATAATAACTTTAATGAGTTGCTATTTAAGACGGCAACCATTTCAAAACCATTCAAATACACTTAAAAGTCTTACTTCAGTGGAATTCTTGTCAAGGTATATGTGCACAACTCCTCCATGTTTGTTGCATTCCTCAATGACATCATGCTGAATGTCAACATCCCAGCCTGGGTTATCTTCACTGTAAAATCAGATGGAAAATTATCACCCACAATGGACTAGTGATTGGGAACCAGTCTATGGGAACAAATAACATCTTAAGGTCTAAGAAGTCTTAAGTTTGTGTACTTTCATCAGCTGGCCCCCTTGGGATACAAATACGCTAGATTGAACTTGATTAAATGTTAAATACTTACGACTGAGGGTTGAACATGTTAGACAGCTGGAAACAGTGTGTAGCAAGTGGCTGTGAGGGTAGTTTCATAGCTGTATTCATGTTCATATTCATGTTCATAGCAGGATTCATGGCAGCTAAAAGTTTATAAAGAAAGTGTCAAAACACATCATATCACATTAAACTAACTGAACTATGTGCTAGAAATGTTAAATAAATAATAAGAAACATGAATAAATGTATGTTCAATCCAGCCCAATTCTGACACGAGTCTAACAGACCAGCTCCTCACACCAAATCAACCAATCAGTGTCTTACTTGCAAACCAACAGATTTGATCAATGCTGGATGATATCTGCCTTCTCCAAATAGCTTAGAGAAAAGCAATCATGGCAGTCAGATAGGCTTGTCCAATTGATCATCCTTTTATTACCTGATACAGCGGCCATGGCACCAATAGCAATGGCCCCACTCATCTGCAGGGCTTGCTGTGCTGCTGGGGGAATCTGCAGTCCCGTGCCTGAAAGACAGAAGACATTGGGCTCGACATACGTCCTTGTTCACACTTTATGATACGGTTCTTAAAGCTGAATTATGTAGCTTTTAGTATTTTTTAACGCTCAAAAGCTATAATAAGTCGCCAATGTGTTTCATCTGTGATAATTTTGCGCCACCAGCCTGCCTGGAAACTGCTCCATTCATTTTCCCTGTCAGTTTTCCCACCAGATTTAGTGCTGCGCATACTGAATAACGTAATGATTGATGAGTTCCACTATGAGCTCAGCTGACGCAATTTAATATATTTGGGCCATAGAGTCTTCGCTTTCGCTAGTGTATAGCTTACAGTTATGGCAGCTGCGCAATCAAACACAAAGAAATTGGGAACTTTGGCGAGCCAACAGGCAAAAACAGAAAACATTATTATTTTTCAACCTTCATTGAACTAGGCAAGTCAGTTAAGAACAAATTCTTATTTACAATGACTGCCTACCGGGGTAACAGTGGGTTAACTGCCTTGTTCAGGTGCAGAACGACAGATTTTTGCATTGTCAGCTCTGGGATTCGATCCAGCAACCTTTCGGTTACTGGCCCAACGCTCTAACCACTAGGTTACCTGCCACACCAAAATAACCTTAGAAACCAGACCAAAAATACTGAACCTCGGATTTGCATTCAAACTGGGCTAGCTAGCTCAACTCAAATCCGACCAAGACAAGATTTATTTTCTGTTGAAAAGATATTGGCACCCTTGCACTTTTTCCAAATAATGCACAATTTCTTCCAGAAAACGGTTGAAATTGAAACATATTTTGGTATCCACATATACTACCGTTCAAAAGTTTGGGGTCACTTAGAAATGTCCTTGTTTTTGAAAGAAAAGCACATTTTTTGTCCATTAAAATAACATCAAATTGATCAGAAATACAGTGTAGACGTTGTCAATGTTGTAAATAACTATTGTAGCTGGAAATGGCAGATTTTTTATGGAATATCTACATAGGCGTACAGAGGGCCATTATCAGCAACCATCACTCCTGTGTTTCAATGGCACGTTGTGTTAGCTAATCCAAGTTTATCATTTTAAAAAGGATAATTGATCATTAGAAAACCCTTTTGCAATTATGATAGCACAGCTGAAAACTGTTGTGCTAATTAAAGAAGCAATAAAACTGGCCTTCTTTAGACTAGTTGAGTATCTGGAGCATCAGCAATTGTGGGTTCGATTACAGGCTCAAAATGGCCAGAAACAAAGAACTTTCTTCGGAAACTCGTCAATCTATTCTTGTTCTGAGAAATGAAGGCTATCCCATGCGAGAAATTGCCAAGAAACTGAAGCTCTCGTACAACGCTGTGTACTACTCCCTTCACAGAACAGCGCAAACTGGCTCTAACCATAATAGAAAGAGGAGTGGGAGGCCCCGGTGCACAACTAAGCAAGAAGACAAGTACATTAGAGTATTATAAAGCCCAGATCGTCTTTGAGCATCCCCTGTAAATTATCTGGGTATTTTGAGAGCCGGATATACGTCATCAGATATGTCATCAGAGTGCGCAACAGAACATTGTACTGTCTACACTCGGTTTGTTGTTTATACTAAAATTGTTTCATTAAAATCGATTTTAAATCAGAACTAAAGTTTTGTTGCTAAGGATTTCACGATGCGGTTAGCCTTTACGGCTGGGACCGCAAGTTTGTGTTCCATTTTTTTGCGTGAATACCGCGAGTGATAGCTGGCTGTACTACAGACACCTGTCATTGTCGTGGGAAAGACTCACTGCTATCTTTCGTAAAACAACTGGTTGCAGTAAAGAGCCAATCTGGATACTAAGGACATCCTGAGGAAAATCGACGAGAACCAACAGCTTTACGCTATGGAGGAACAACATACTCCCATCATGGAAAGATCCGACTACCTCACAAAATAACTTTAACCCGACAAAAAAAAGAAAAACAGATTTATCTACAGACAAGGATGATTTACTTACCGTTGAAGTAGAGGCTAGTGCTCTGGCTGGAATCCATGCAACACTGGAAAAGTTGTATGAGGAGGTAGCAGGGCTGAGGGGGAGTTTGGAGTTCAGAGTGAAATTCTCACACTCCAAGGAGAAAACAGGGCACTCACAGCCAAGGTAAAAATCCACGATTCCAACATGGATTGTCTACTCAAGGAAAACAGGGCAATGAAGGAGTCGCTACTAGACATACGAAGTCGTAGCATGTGTGAAAATATATATTTTTCTGGGATTCCTGAGGACGCATCCAATAATCCAGAAGGACGGGATCAGAGAATTCATGCAATTCGCCTTGAAACTTCCTATAGAGACTTGAAACAAGGTGGCTTTCCACCGAGTACACAGACTTGGAGCTCGGAGCAACAAGACCAAGGGTCCCCGACCAATCATCGCAAAATTTGAACACTACCGACAAAAGGAGCTGATCAAAAGCAGGGGAAGGGAGCTTAAACAACTTCTTTGGGATAGGGGGCAGCATTTTCACTTTTGGATGAATAGCGTGCCCAGAGTGAACTGCCTCCTCAGTCCCAGATGCTAATATATGCATATTATTATTAGTATTGGATAGAAAACACTCTGAAGTTTCTAAAACTGTTTGAATGGTGTCTGTGAGTATAAAATAACTCATATGGCAGGCAAAAACCTGAGAAAAAAATCCAACCAGGAAGTGGGAAATCAGCCCTTATCGAATTCACAGTGGGATATGTGTTATGTTGCACTTCCTAAGGCTTCCACTAGATGTCAATCGTCTTTAGAACGTTGTTTCAGGCTTCTCATGTGAAGGGGGGCCGGATGGGAGCTGTTTGACTAAGGGGTCTGCCAGCAGCCTCGTTCTCAGTCACGCGCATTTCACATGAGGTATCTCTCGTTCCATTGCTTTTCTACAGACAATGGAATTCTCCGGTTGGAACATTATTGAACATTTATGATTAAAACATCCTCAAGATTGATTCTATACTTAGTTTGACAAGTTTCTTCGACCTGTATATTACAGGTATTTTCGTCCGACTGGACCTGAACGCGCTTTTGGATTTGTTTACCAAACGCCCTAACAAAAAAAGTTATTTTGACATAAATGATGGACATTATCGAACAAAACAAACATTTATTGTGGAACTGCGATTCCTGGGAGTGCATTCTGATGAAGATCATCAAAGGTAAGTGAATATTTATAATGCTATTTATGTCTAATGTTGACTGCGCAACATGGCGGATATTTCTTTTGGCTGGTTTGGGCTCTGAGCGCCGTTCTCAGATCATGCTTTTTCCGTAAAGTTTTTTTGAAATCTGACACAGCGGTTGCATTAAGGAGAAGTGGATCTAAAATTCCATGCATTACAGTTGTATCTTTTAGCAATGTTTATTCCTGTAAATTGATGTGGCTCTATGCAAAATCAAAGGATGTTTTGGAACTTCTGAACGTAAGGCGCCAATGTATTCCACCATAATTTGCAAATAAATTCATTAAAAATCCTACAATGTGATTTTCTTTCTCATTTTGTCTGTCATAGTTGAAGTGTACCTATGATGAAAATTACAGGCCTCTCTCATCTTTTTAAGTGGGAGAACTTGCACAATTGGTGGCTGACTAAATACTTTTTTGCCCCACTGTATTTCTTAATTCCATTCTTTTACTTCTAGATGTGTGTATTGTTGTGCATTGTTAGACATGACTGCACCTTTGGAGCTAGAACACAAGCATTTCCCTACACCAGCATAACATCTGCTAAATATGTGTATGTGCCCAATAAAATTTGATGAGCTGTCGATTTCCGCCACGCTGCCGCTTCAAGTTTCAGCACCACAATGTAAGTTACTCGAATCTGGCTTATTGTGAGATCAATAACACTGATAAATACATCATGAGCAAGAAACATTGTTTTTTAAATCACATCAATTATAGTAGTAGCAAGCTATCAAAGTTCACCTCCGGTCCTACTTACCATCTAAAGCGCTCTCCTTCTCAAACTGAACAGAATATATGGGCTAGTCCGCGCGCACGATATTGCATTTAGAATGATAATTTTTTTTTATATTTGGGGAAAAAGCCTTTGTCTCTTCGCCTGAACTGCGACTGAAGGCCTACACTGCACAGCCACTGGATAGGCAGCACGCAAAAAAGCAGTCCGGGCTCAGGGTTGGAATATCCATTGTAGTGTGTAATGCAGCCTCGTTATATTTACGCCATACCAGCAGTGCAAATGACTCAATTAAGTTCATTTTCATCAAAATATCACTTTGCTCTCTGCTTCTCCGAGCATGCACTTCGTATAGCCTATGGATCATTTCAATGACACCACACTAAATACCCTAAAGGAGCACTTGATATTGTGTGCCCAGCTCAGAATCAGAGATGAGGGGCGGCGTCAGGCCTAATAAGCAACTATTTCTAAAACACGGAGAAATGTTGAAATTATTATTGTGCTGACATTGCTTTCATCAATTGCAAATGACATGACCCTCCCCCTTTCCTTGCAGATCCCCATTCTGTACATTTTGAACTATCCCTTACATGATTCCTCAAAATTCTTTGTGAATACAGGCCCTGGGCTCTCTCTGGCTTTACCTTCAGCCAGTCTGGCCATGAGCTGCAGGCGCCCAGTGGTGCCCAGGTCGATGCCTGTCCTCTCCAGCTCGTCGCTGTCCAGGAAGGAGCTGGCGGTGGAGGCGTCTGTGCGCTCAGTCACATTGCCCACCTTCATCGGCCGGCCAGCCAGCTCAAAGCCGTTCAACTGATCCAAAGCCTTCTTGGCACACTCTGTGTCTGAGAACTGGAGAGAAAACACATGCAAATTAATTGACTATGTTTACATGCATACTAATCAGGTTTCATAAAGACATTGAAGAGTCAAATTCAAGGAGTTTCTCAAGTACTTAATTGTCCTTTTCAAGGACCTCAATTATATATTTAATTGTAGTAATTTAGAAAAAGCAGTCCCCCCAAAAATGCATGCAAAAGAATATGCATTAACAAAAAGAATAATGAATGGTCTTCCCAATCGCAATAAAACTGCAGTATTGAATTGCAATACATATATCGTGAAACACTACATGACAAAGGTATGTGGACACCTGCTTGTCGAACATCTCATTCCAAAATCATGGGCATTAATATGGAGTTGGTCCCCCCTTTGTTGCCATAATGGCCTCCGCTCTTCTGGGAAGGCTTTCCACTAGATGTTGTAACAATTCTGCGGGGATTTGCTTCCATTCAGCCACAAAAGCATTAGTGAGGTCGGCACTGATGTTGGGCAATGAGGCCTGGCTCGCAGCCGTCATTCCAATTCATTCCAAAGGTGTTCAATGGGGTTGAGGTCACGGCTCTGTGCAGGCCAGTTCTGATTGGACCTCGCTTTGTGCACAGGGGCATTGGTATGCTTAAATAGGAATGGGCCTTCCCCAAACTGTTGCCACAAAGTTGGAAGCACAGAATAGTCTAGGATGTTGTTGTATGCTGTAGCTTAAATATTTCCGTTTGCTGGGGGCCTAACCCGAACCATGAAAAACAGCCCCCAGACCATTATTCCTCCTCCACCAAACTTTACAATTGGCACTATGCATTGGGGCATGTAGCGTTCTCCTGGCAACCGCCAAACCCAGATTCTTCTGTCGGACTGCCAGATGGTGAAGCGTGATTCATCACTCCAGAGAACGTGTTTCCACTCCAGTCAACACTTGGCATTGCGCATAGTGATCTTAGGCTTGTGTATGGCTGCTCGGCCATAGAAACCCATTTCAATAAGCTCTTGACGAACAGTTATTGTACTGACATTGCTTCCAGAGGTAGTCGAACTCGTTAGTGAGTGTTGCAACTGAGGTCATACAATTTTCAGCACCCCCATTCTGTGAGCTTGTGTGGTCTGCCACTTCGCGGTCGGAGCTGTTGTTGCTCCTAGAGGTTTCCACTTCAGAATAACAGCACTTACAGTTGACCGGGGAAGCTCTAGCAGGGCAGAAATTTGCCGAACTAACTTGTTGGAAAGGTGGTATCCTATGACGGTGGCACATTCAAAGTCAATGAACTCTTCAGTAAGGCCATTCTACTGCCAATGTTTGTCTATGGAGATTGCATGTGTGCAAACTGTCAGCAACGGGTGCGACTGAAATAGCCAAATACACTAATTTGAAGGGGTGTCCACATACTTTTGTATAAATAGTGTCCATATACAATCTAAATACATATAGAATCGCAATATATATCGTATCAGCATCTAATTATCGTGATAACATCGTATAATGAGAACCCTGGGAATTCCCAGCCATAAATAATATGGTCGTTGTGATAACGTTTATTTCCCATCAGATTATTATATATGTCCATGGAAACCGGATTGTAAGGGAAATTGTTCTATTTGCAAAGCATGTAAACGTTTTAATCGAACCATTTTGTTATTCTGAGTATTCACAATAATCGTAGTATTGTGTGCATCCATTGACTGGATTGAATGTGCTACTTACAGTGATGAAGCCATATCCTTTGGATCTCCCCGTCTCACTATCCATCATGAGCTGAATACTCTCAATCTGGTGGAAGGAAATGGATAACAGATTAAAGTCGACATAGCACTGATATATTGTAGACCTACAATCTGTCTCCCCCCTCTTTTTGTAGGACTACGCTATTGGTTGCATTCAAGACTAGGTCGTTTTTATTTATCTCAGTTTGTCGGGTAGCCTGTCTTTTCGGTCATGTTGTGGTATTAAAAAGATGCTCATGTCTCCAGTCATGTGAAATGACATAGAATTGGATGAATTGGGTTAATATATTTTCCCCAGGCCCTGCATGCATATCCTAATAAACACTTCTGCTCAGCTCTAGGTCTGCTCTATGCAACACACGGAGCAGGGTTAACCTCCCCTTCCATGTAAGAAAGTGATGATGACCATCATGCTTTTAGGGAAAGAGGATCATTTTGTACATTTATTAAGAATTGTTGTGCATTGACTGCTTGTCAGAATGCAGGTTCGCCTCCCTATCGCAACTTGAATGCGCCTCGAGTGGAATATATCTTACAGAACACACAACAAGCCGACTAGGTAAACTATTCTACTATGGGGTTGTCTGATTTTGTTTTATTAACAGCATTACATTGTAAAAATAGTAGCACTGGAAAGTTACTTCCTGACCTGAATGCTAAAAGTAGTGGCTTTGAATTGCTTTGCAAGCAGCTGCAGTAGGCTACACAGTTGAGTTGAGCGCCACATTATAGACTATTTAATTCCCTTCTTCTGAACATCGTAGTGTCAAGTAAGGCCTGGCTCGCAGCCGGCATTCCAATTCATTCCAAAGGTGTTCGATGGGATTGAGGTAAGGGCTTTGTGCAGGCCAGTTCTGTATGGACCTCACTTTGTACAAGGGGGCATTGTCATGCTAAAACAGGAACGGACCGTCCCCAAACTGTTGCCACAAAGTTGGAAACACAGAATCGTCTAGAATTTCATTGTATGCTGTTGCATAAAGATTTCCCTTCACTGGAGGCCTAGCCCGAACCATGAAAAACAGCCCCAGAACATTATTCCTCCTCCACCAAACTTTACAGTTGGCACTATGCATTGGGGCAGGTAGCGTTCTCCTGGCATCCGCCAAACCCAGATTATTCTGTCGGACTGCCAGATGGTGAAGCGTGATTCATCACCATCCAGTGAACGTGTTTCCACTGCTCCAGAGTCCAAAGGCGGTGCGCTTTACACCACTCCAGCCGACACTTGGTATTGCGCAAAGAGCCGTTCGTCAGTAACAATCACGCATGTCAGTTCAGTGTACACAGCTTAACAGAGAAAAGAAATATTTGGGAATATATTTCGTAGAACAGACATGCTTCTGGATGCTTCTGGATTAGGTTGTCATCTCTAAACCACCCCCCAGAGATTTTTATTGCAGTGACGTAGAATTTTAACCCCTGCAATCGCTCACCTGCATTCTGTTCAGAACAGTAATTTTTGCAAACATTGAGTGAGTTATATATACTTATAAAAATGACTTGGCCTACGGTCCACAAATCTACTCATCACATTAGGCATTTTACCTTATGTTAGTCTGCAAATGTGATGGATGCATGCAATGCGTTATTAGAAAGGTGATTTTGTGGTGTGTGAAAAAAAAGCTTCCCCAAAGTTGAAATTCATGCGACGGCCTATGGTACATTGTACAATGCCTCTCACCTTTCCAAAAGGCTCAAATATTCCTCGTAGCATCTCCTCTGTGATGTTAAAGTGTAAGGATCCGACGTAGAGTCTCATCGGGCCAGCGTTGCCCTTCTGCAGGTTGTTGGCCATGGCAGCAGCCCTGTTTTTCTCAGCCTAGAGAAAGCACACACAAAGTGAACGTAGGGAAACGGTGCCGATTGCCTCAGGCTGTTAAAATAAAGGCTGTCAAATGATTTAAAAGCATGAACCGAGTTAACCGCAGAGATTTACCGTAACTTTAAGAAATTGTTCAAATTTGAAGCTAATTCGGTATAATATATTTTGATTATAGGGGAAGAAATCACGTTTTTATTTGCTTTGTAATTTTCACATTTGCATAAGTATTGAGACCCTTAACTCAGTACATTGTTGAAGCACCTTTGGCAACGCGTAAAGCCTGGAGTCTTCTTGGGTATGACGCTACAAGCTTTGCACACCTGTATTTGGGGAGTTTCTCCCATTCTTCTCTGCAGATCCTCTCAAGCTCGAGCGTTGCTGCACAGCTTTTTTCAGGTCTCTCCAGAGATGTTCGATTGGGTTCAAGTCCGGGCTCCGGCTGGGCCACTTAAGGACATTCAGAGACTTGTCCCGAAGCCACTCCTGCGTTGTCTTGACTGTGTGCTTAAGGTCATTGTCCTATTGGAATGGGGAACCTTCGCCCCGCCCCAGTCTGAGGTCCTGAGCAGGTTTTCATCAAGGATCTCTCTGTACTTTGCTCCGTTCATCTTTCCCTTGATCCGTAGGGATGGTGCCAGGTTTCCAAGGGACGTGGCGCTTGGCATTCAGGTCAAAGAGTTCAATCTTGGTTTCATCAGACCAGAGAATCTTGTTTCTCATGGTCTGTGTCTCTTTAGGTGCCTTTTGGAAAATTCCAAGCGGGCTGTCATGTGCCTTTTACTGAGGGGTGGCTTCCGTCTGGCCACTCTACCATAAAGGCCTGATTGGTGGAGTGCTGCAGAGTTGGTTGTCCTTCTGGAAGGTTCTCCCATCTCCACAGAGGAACTCTGGAGCTGTGCCAGATTGACCATTGGGATCTTGGTCACCTCCCTGACCAAGGCCCTTCTCCTCCGATTGCTCAGTTTGGTCGGGCATCCAGCTCGAGGAAGAGTCTTGGTGGTTCCATCATTCTTCCATTTAACTGCCACAAAAAAATATATAAATTGGCTATGTAGACTTTCCACGATATTTAGTAGGAATAGCGAAGTCATTTTCAGTTTGAACATTGTCGCTAAAAAGTCACAGTAATCCTTACAAAAAGTAAATGTTTGATGCGTCACCGTAACATTTTGCAATGTTCATTCAACTAAAAGTGTTACTCTGGCAACATGTTCATCACAAACAGTAGGCTTGTTGAACTCGCCTCAGGTGTGATATAAATGTAAAATATCATACAGCTATTAGATCTTGCCTAGGCTACTTCTTATCCATGCCCGACATTGAACTAGTCACAAGCTGCTACTGTACTAGAAATGGGATCATTTGCTTAAAATCTTTTGACCTGAGAACTACAACAAAAACAATAGCTAAATGGAATTGAAGTTCTGTTTAAATTCAAATTATTGTGGGAAATTAGTGTTGAATCTAGAGGCAATCAGCCATGGCATTCTAAACATTCTTGTTTGGTTAGCCAGCTAGCTAATGTTAGCATAACTGACTAGCTACTTCTGTGTAATTACGTTTTTGCTGTGATCTAAAGAAATACCTGAGAAAGTGTTTATGGTTGAACTTTCTGTAAGTTTTCCTTAACATTTGTAGCTGAAAGCTGCACGCATAGTGGATGGTTTCTCCACCACAAGAAAGGTTGCTAGCTGTCGAGAGCAAAGAGTGTGTGAGCTCAAAGGAATGTGTGCGGAAACAGACTTTGGTCTAAAAAAATTGATATGCGATTAAAGGGTGACTGCACTTCATAATTTGGCCTCGTTTTAGATTTGGTTAATTAAGAAATGCTTGTTAGTGGCCATGACAATTCAAACGTGAGTTTGTTTCAGGGGGTGGTTTGATGTGGGTGACTCGTGTGTGTTCGTAGGTGGGACGAGTTAGCCAACTTATTTAGCTAATTAGCTTCAGCCGGTTGATGTGCGACCGTGGCAAAATTAATTTAACTTTGGAGAGACCATCTCCGGGGCTAGTTAAGGACTGTCAATAAATTACACAATGTATATGAGACAATCTTTTCATGTTGCACAACTTTTAGTTCTCATTAAATGCTTTTAATATTTGTATAGGCATGTCTACAATTTATAGTTTACATATTGTCCCATGTACATTGTGTAATTTGCCAATGGTTCCCAACTAGCCCAATAAGGATATCCAAAGTCAACTCAAATTTACCACAGGTATTACGATCAGGTATTACAACCTTCATTTATGTTATGAAGCAGTCAAGACCAGTAGCGGTTTTGAATTAAATATAATTGTTCTATTTACACTTAGTAGTCCATTTTGACAGAATAAATGTTTCTGACTCATATTGATGACTGTTTTCTAAATGAGAAGTTGTTTTTTAGGGGCAGTTGCTATTTAAATTTGTTATTTTTTCATTACGGCATGAAGATTTCAAAATGTAACTGTAATTAACGCGTTAACATTGACAGCCCTAGCTAAAATAAATAGAAAATGTAAAATCTCTGTGAGATGATTACTGACCATTACCTGTGAGGCCTGAACAATTATTGGCACCCCCAGAAGTCGCTGGCCAGACAATCCTATAGCCAGAGGCACCGAGTTGGCCTCCACAAACTCGATGTAAGCAATCCCCTTCGACCTCCTCGAATTTCTGTCAGAGATCATGCGCACATCTCTCACCTTGAAAATTAACAAAATAATCTGTTTTAGAATGGATGAGGCATAAGAAGAGAAGACATTGCTAAATCCATTGCTCTTTGGCTGTGAATAACACCTAAATACAGTTTTTTTTTTTTAAACACCCATCTTTTCTAAATTAAATATTGAGGCTTGAACAAAAAGGTTAGAATAAATAAATGAAAAACTATTGTAAATTGCAAAGTTTCATGTTTACTTTGGTGTTAAATAGCTTTCTGAAAAAAACTGGAGCAAACTTCTCACCTGGTGCAAATGCTTAGCAAATCGGTGGCCACATTTTTTTTCGGCAGGAATGACAATGACATTACAAGTAAAGACACTCACCTTTCCCACTGCAGAGAAGAACTCCTCCAGGTCTCGTGGTCGGATTCTAGCTGCAAGCTGCATGCAGAACACTGTGCGAGCGTCCCTTTCCTCTGGAGTCAGGTTGTCTATTGGCTGCCTGTAGAAACAAAGCATTTAATTACTCTTATGTGGTAAAGCCATTTTTTGTTTTCCAGTGGCCCCAATCTCGTATCATCACTGTAAAAGTTGTAAAACCACTTGTGTATTTATTTTACTATATTTTGTCAGCAAAATGGTAATCTGGATAACCCAGAACTAAAATCTTGTGCCTGCAAGTTTCGGTCAAATCTACTGTGGGCCTACGTTTTAAATCCCAGTATGGTGACATATGTTACGATACCATCTACGTTACATATGTCTGTCAACAAGGTATTATCAAAATGGTAAGCCTACTTTGTCGAACAAGGGTACACAAGCTTTAAAAGTGGAACGTCAACCTGATTGAACTCTTTTGCGTCATCTCCCCAAGGAACACTTGCCTCACAGGACTCTTCTCTTTCTTGAAAGGGCTTTGGCTTCTGGAACGTCTTCGGCTGAAAGAAAGGGTTCCATTAGCATCTATTTGAGTTGATTCATCACATTCACACATACACAGCACAAAACTACCCACACAAACAACAGAAAAATAGTGTAATAGAAACCTTAGCTTGATGACAGGTGGGGGGCCAATCTTCCCTCTGGAACCACCGTTAAATTTCGGCCCAGAGCTGCAATTGAAAACACAGTTAATCTCAGTCCACTACTTCTGATCTCATAAGAGGGAAAAGTCACTCCAGACCTTAAAGTATGCCAGTCAATACACTGTAGGCGGGAGTGGGGGTATTGGGGACCATGTGATGGCTCTGTTCTTTCTAAACACTCCTATCTTGGCCAAGTATCTCTTCTCTTGAACAAAACCCTTAAATCAGACGTACACTACACAATTTTTGCCAGACAAGTTTTAGAGATTGAAGACAAAATCCCCATGTCATTGCCGTCATCGACACTCGTTTAATGTAAGCGTTAATTCTCCTCCCTCAGAGACGCAATCTGAGTGCCACTGATCCAGTCTTAGAACCATCCAGATATTTTCCAACCTTTTGTTTTATCAGCACAAAATATGCAATGCTCTTGTAGTGTGAGATGTGCAACGACAAGTTTTGACAACGGTGGTAAGCAATAGCCAATGAGAGCTCACCAGATAAGAAGCCAGTGTGACGTTGACGTTGTATTGCATTACCTAGAATGAGTAATTCTATTCCAATTACTCGTTAGGTCTCTCAATTATGAGTAGCGTCCCCTTTAGGAGCGGAGTCCAGGAATATCCAATCACACATCTCTCGTAGAGACAGGAGCAACGGCCAATACTGGACCACTCCACTTCACATTAGGGTCCGTAGTCCGTTCCCTGCTTCCATTATTTCGTCTTCCTTACGGATTTGATTAAGAGCCTCTATTCTCTTCAGCTACTGACTTGGACCTCTGCTCTACTCCTTACCTGTTCACAGGTGGACCCCCCCCCCCCCCCCCCGCCGAGCGTAGGATAGCAGCATCTCGTCAAGCGGATTGAGCTCACACGACAGCTACTTCTCTGGCTTAGCTAGTGCCACACAGCTAGCTCTCGCCCTACAAGCCCACTTAGCTACCTGCTTTGTGCTGCCTATTCCCACCAAGGTGAAAGAAAGGAAAGATACTTTTTAGATTTGGTTAGCCACACTAAGCTAACCTAGCTTGCTAATGAAGAATGCAAATTCTATTCAGCTAGTTGTGGGCTTGCTATAGCTAGGCTACTAACCCTCGAGGTGAACTCCACATAACTGGCTAGCTAAACGCCAGGATTAGCTGGCTACACAGCTAAGCATCGGCAAAGCACACAACTAGAACAAGCTCCTTTGCTAGCTCGCTCTACCTGCAAAATAGTATTCTTCTATCATCTAGCTTAGCAGGCTTTATCACAACAGCCCGTGATTGGGAGTCCCATAGGGCAGCGCACAATTGGCCCAGTGTCGTCTGGGTTTGGCCGGTGTAGACCGTCATTGTAAATAAGAATTTGTTCTTAACTGACTTGCCTAGTTAAATAAAGGTTCAATAAAAATAAAATAAAAATATTTTTAAAAATTACCAGCGCCAGCGTACTGCGGTCTTGAAAGCCCTCAGCCTACAGTGGTGTAAAAAGTACCCAATTGTCACACTTGAGTAAAAGTAAAGAACCTTCATAGAAAATGACTCAAGTAAAAGTGATAGTAAAATATTACCTGAGTAAAGTCTAAAAGATTTTGGTTTTAAATATAGTATCAAAAGTAAACGGAATTGCTAAAACATACTTAAATATTAAAAGTATAAATAATTTCACATTCCTTATATTAAGCAAACGACCCTATATGTTTATATATTTTTACAGATAGCCAGGGGCACACTCCAACACTCAGACATAATCTACAAACGAAGCATGTGTGTTCAGTGAGTCCTGTGTTCAGTGTGTTCTCATGATAAGTGTGTGAATTGGACCATTTTCCTGTCCTGCTAAGCATCTGAAATGTAAGTTCTTTAGGGTGTCAGGGAAAATGTATGAAGTAAAAAGTACATTATTTTCTTCAGGAATGTAGTGAAGTAAAAGTAAGTTGTCAAATAGAAATAGTAAAGTAAAGATTACCCCACACAACTACTTAATAACTTCTTATGGCTGGGGGCAGTATTGAGTAGCTTGGATGAATAAGGTGCCCAGAGTAAACAGCCTGCTACTCAGGCCCAGAAGCTAAGATATGCATATTATTAGTATATTTGGATAGAAAACACTGAAGTTTCTAAAACTGTTTGAATGATGTATGTGAGCATAACAGAAGTCATATGGCAGGCAAAAACCTGAGAAAAAATCCAACCAGGAAGTGGGAAATCTGAGGTTTGTAGGTTTTCAAGTCTTTGCCCATCCAATATACAGTGTCTATGGGGTCATATTGCACTTCCTAAGGCTTCCACTAGATGTCAACAGTCTTTAGAACCTTGTTTCAGGCTTCTACTGTGAAAGGGGAGAGAATAAGAGCTGATTGACTAAGAGGTCTGGCAGAATGCCATGAGCAAAGTGCGCCCGTGAGAGGTAGCTGCGTTCCTTTTCCTTTCTAAAGACAAAGGAATTCTCCGGTTGAAACATTATTGAAGATTTATGATAACATCCTAAAGATTGATTCTATACATCGTTTGACATGTTTCTACAAACTGTAATGGAACTTTTTGACTTTTTGTCTGGCCTGCGCCTCGTGAATTTGGATTTGTGAACTAAACGCGCGAACAAAAAGGAGGTATTTGGACATAAATTATTGACTTTATCGAACAAACATTTTTTTTTTGTGGAACTGGGATTCCTGGAAGTGCATTCTGATGAAGATCATCAAAGGTAAGTGAATATTTATAATGCTATTTCTGACTTTGTTGACTCCACAACATGGCGGCTATCGGTATGGCTTGTTTAGGTCTCCGAGCGCTGTACTCAGATTATTGCATGGTGTGCTTTTTCCGTAAAGCTTTTTTGAAATCTGACACAGCAGTTGCATTAAGGAGAAGTATATCTATAATTCCATGTATAACCCTTGTATTTTCATCAACATTTATGATGAGTATTTCTGTAAATTGATGTGGCTCTCTGCAAAATCACCGGATGTTTTGGAGGCAAAACATTACTGAATGTAACGCGCCAATGTAAACTGAGATTTTTGGATATAAATATGAACTTTATCGAACAAAACATACATGTATTATGTAACATGAAGTCCTATGAGTGTCATCTGATGAAGATCATCAAAGGTTAGTGATTAATTTTATCTCCATTTCTGCTTTTTGTGACTCCTCTCTTTGGCTGGAAAAATGGCTGTTTTTCTGTGACTAGGTGCTGACCAAACATAATCGCATGGTATGCTTTCGTCGTAAAGCCTTTTTGAAATCGGACACTGGTGGGATTAACAACAAATGTATCTTTAAAATGGTGTATAATACTTGTATGTTTGAGGAATTTTAATTATGAGATTTCTGTTGCTTGAATTTGGCGCCCTGCACTTTCACTGGCTGTTGTCATATCGATCCCATTAACGGGATTTCAGCCGTAAGAAGTAGTATTTTAAAGTATTTTAACTAAAGCACTTTTACACCACTGCTAGCCTCCAGAGCAACTCCACCTTGCGGTGCTCTCCGGCTTACTGGGTGCCATTTACAACAGGCTTGTAGCCTCTCCACAGAGTAAGTGCTACCGCTTACCCTTGCCAGGATGACCCAAGACAGGCATCTGAGCCCCAGCTCTACCCCCTGCTGCTCTCGCATCTGAGAAAGAGCATTCTCTATGCTTTGCCTGTTTAGGACACAAGCATACTCAAGAAGCAGTCGACTACCCAGAGTCGTGTCTGCACAGCAGCACACTGTCTAAGGTTAGCAAGAGAAGGAGAATCAAAAAGATTGTTCCTGCTCCGGGCACCCCCGCCTCCGAGCCACCCCCCCAGGATAGGGGACAAGCGTTCATCTGTACAAAGCTGGGCAGAGGAGATGGATAACCTTAATTCTCTTCCCTCATTTAACGAAGACACGATCTCGTGAGAAGGCGAGATAGGAGGCTCAAGCTAATAGCAGCTTCTCCAACTTTGAGCCTGAGGATGGAGCAAGTGAGGGGGAGCCCCCACAACCTCCCTCCCAAGCCCAGCACCTGTCCCCAGGCGCCTAGCCAAGCTTGTGCCAGCAAGGTTGCCAATCCCCTCCCAGGTTTCACGCTCATCGACATCTGCAAGCAAGCCGCGGCCAAACTCAGCATCGAGTGGTCCAATGTCCCGCCGGACCAAGGGGGAGGAAGGGATTTGTACGATGGGAGGAGACTCCCACCACAAATGGCCCGACCAAACTTAGAATTACGGTGGTCGCGGCTTGCTTAAGGGAGGTGAAAAGGTTCTGGGAAAATCCTTTCTCAAGTAGACTAACTCCTAGTGGTCCCCTGAACATTCAGGGTATGGAGGAATCCGGTTTCCAAAAGCCTCCTCCAGTGGGTTAACACCTCCCTCACGGACAAGATGGGATGCTTTTTCGCCACCATCTGTCATAAGATGTACAGAAATGCAGTCCACTCGGTCAGAGCACTTAACGTGTCCACCTTACATACGGCTTATCAATCCGAGATGCTGGAAAACATGACAAGGCACCTCTCGAGACGGTTTGGCCGTAACATGAGCCTTGTAGGTAGTAGGAGAGAGGGCCCTTTGGCTGGACTTGGCAAGTCTTACGGTCAGGAAAAACCTGGCCTCTATGATGCACCTATTACACCCAGTGGGTTGTTTGGGGGCATCGGTCATTGACATGTGTCAGAAATGCAAAATCCGTAGGACGGAGGATAAAGTTTTATAGTTCTGCATACCCTGCAGACACGGGCTCCGTGGCGGATTTTTGGGTCCTGTGGGGTTGTTTGGAAGCGGACAACGGAGAAGCCGACTTTTAATACCCAGGCGAATTCCCAGAACCAGGGCAGCACGGACACAAACAGTCCTTTGCTGCTATCACAGTGAAATTCCGACCTCTCAAGACCCATGGTAGGCTGGAGGACTGGAAAGCCTAGGAGTAGCATCCTAGCCTACAAGAGGCAGTTCACAAAGAACTCCATGCTCCTTGCCCTACCCTCTCTCCAGTTCAGCACATCTCTCTAGGTAGAACGGGTTGATAAGGAAGAATTCCTCTACGTTTGTTGTACCTATCCACTATACAGGGGTGATTGAAGAATGAAGCAGGTGTTAAACATTGGCTTTGCTACGCAAAAAGCAGCAGTTTTCTACTCCATTGTCAACACTTTGATTAAATCAGTAGACCTACAATATATCAATATCTTTGAAAATACCATATAATTATCAATAGCTTTTAAAACATTTCAATCTTTTCTTTTCGACCCAAGTGAGGCTGTCTTTCCACTAGCCTGCCTAATGTTCCTGCAGAGAGGTGGATTTACCATCTTCATCAATTTATCTGTAGGAAATCGCCAAAAAGCCTATCAGTATGCAAATTATAAAGCCAAATGAACAGCTCTCTTATCGATGCTATTCGGTATGCTACTGACAAGTCACACACTTTGTCACTGTCTGGCAAGTCCTTATGGACTTCCTATTGAAAACACAAACAAGATCTTTATACAATACCAAGGACATATACAGTTGAAGTCGGAAGTTTACATACACCTTAGCCAAATACATTTAAACTCCGTTTTTCACAATTCCTGACATTTAATCCTAGTAAAAATGCCCTGTCTTAGGTCAGTTAGGATCACCACTTTATTTTAATGTCAGAATAATAGTAGAGAATGACTTATTTAAACTTTTATTTCTTTCATCAAATTCCCAGTGGGTCAGATGTTTACATACACTCAATTAGTATTTGGTAGCATTGCCTTTAAATTGTTTAACTTGGGTCAAACATGTCAGGTAGCCTTCCACAAGCTTCCCACAGTAAGTTGGGTGAATTCTGGCCCATTCCTCCTGACAGAGCTGGTGTAACTGAGTCAGGTTTGCACACGCTTTTTCAGTTCTGCCCATAACTTTTCTATTAGATTGAGGCCAGGGCTTTGTGATGTCCACTCCAATACCTTGACTTTGTTGTCCAACTTTGGAAGTATGCTTGGGGTCATTGTCCATTTGGAAGACCCATTTGCGACCAAGCTTTAACTTCCTGACTGATGTCTTGAGATGTTGCTTCAATATATCCACATAATTTTCCTTCCTCATGATGCCATCTATTTTGTGAAGTGCAGCAGTCCCTCCTGCAGCAAAGCACCCCCACAACATGATGCTGCCACCCCCGTGCTTCATGGTTGGGATAGTGTTCTTCGGCTTGCAAGCCTCCCCCTTTTTCCTCCAAACATAACGATGGTCATTATGGCCAACAGTTCAATTTTTGTTTCATCAGATCAGAGGACATTTCTTCAAAAAGTACAATCTTTGTCCCCATGTGCAGCTGCAAACAGTAGTCTGGCCTTTTTATGGCGGTTTTGGAGCAGTGGCTTCTTCCTTGCTGAACGGCCTTTCAGGTTATGTCGATATAGGACTCGTTTTACTGTGGATATAGATACTTTTGTACCCGTTTCCTCCAGCATCTTCACAAGGTCCTTTGCTGTTGTTCTGGGATTGATCTGCACTTTTCGCACCAAAGCACATTAACCTCTAGGAGACAGAACGCGACTCCTTCCTGAGCGGTATGGCGGCTGAGTGGTCCCATGGTGTTTATACTTGCGTACTATTGTTTGTACAGATGAACGTGGTACCTTCAGGCATTTGGACATTTCTGTACATATTTCTATGCACATTTGTGGCCTGCTGGAGGTCATTTTGCAGGGCTCTGGCAGTGCTACTCCTTGCACAAAGGCGGAGGTAGCGGTCCTGCTGCTGGGTTGTTGCCCTCCTACGGCCTCCTCCACGTCTCCTGATGTACTGGCCTGTCTCCTGGTAGCGCCTCCATGCTCTGGACACTACGCTGACAGACACAGCAAACCTTTTTGCCACAGCTCGCATTGATGTGCTATCCTGGATGAGCTGCACTACCTGAGCCACTTGTGTGGGTTGTAGACTCCGTCTCATGCTACCACTAGAGTGAAAGCACCGCCAGCATTCAAAAGTGACCAAAACATCAGCCAGGAAGCATAGGAACTGAGAAGTGGTCTGTGGTCACCACCTGCAGAACCACTCCTTTATTGGGGGTGTCTTGCTAATTGCCTATAATTTCCACCTTTTGTCTATTCCATTTGCACAACAGCATGTGAAATATATTGTCAATCAGTGTTGCTTCCTAAGTGGACAGTTTGATTTCACAGAAGTGTGATTGACTTGGAGTTACATTGTGTTGTTTAAGTGTTCCCTTTATTTTTTTGAGCAGTGTATATATATACACACACAATATGGATAGAATATCTGAAGAATAGTATATGTACAGCAATAGTTAAATAGGAAAGGCCTTGACTAGAATACAGTATATACATGAAGTGGGTAAAACAGTATTTAAACATTATTAAAGTGACCAGTGTTCCATGACTATGTACATAGGGAAGCTGCTTCTAAGACTAGGGTGATGCAGACTGAAGGGAAATGCTGACACCAGATGAGGCATGCATACATACAAGGTGGTCTTGTGGTCCCTGTAGCGGCCGCTGCGCTCTCTGCTCCGAGAGCGGCTCCGGCGCCTCTCCCTGCTGCGGCTCCGCTTTCGCTCGTGGCTGCGGCTCCGCTTGTGGTCATGGCTCTTCTTGCGATCCCGGCTTTTGCTTCTCTTCCTGTCTCTGCTTCGGCTCCTGCTCTTTTTTTTCCTGAGGAAAGAGAATGACTCAATGTGAGGCAGTGAATAAGTAAAGACCAATAAACATTTTAGAACAATTGTCAAAATAATAAATAGATTTGGGTGAGCGTTGCTTGTTACTAAACCATGTCTGTTTTACTTACTTCTTGCTGCGTTCCTTGTGTCCATTTGGACTACTGTGCTTGATCTCATCCTAAGCAGGGTCGATAGAAGAACAGCATGAGGACGAAGAGGCAACATTTCAAGTTGTCAGGATAAACGGGGGTGGGAACAAGAGAAAATATAATAATTGTTTAAAAAAGTATTCATGCAAAAGTTTACATGGGGACTGAGATCTACAGTTAGGGTTTTTTAAAGAGTGTCTATTCACTTGTTCTCTCTCTCCAATCATACTGTCGATGAGACATTTAGCATCTAGTCAAGCTCTATGAGTAATTATCCATATCTAAAGTCATATCTCTGGTGCATTTTTCTTAAGAAGCCCCATCCAGATCAGTTCCAAGGCTATTCTTTGCCTAAGACCAATGTGGCCATGCTAGCAACCAAAAACTGATTGATTTCCAGTGGGGGGATGCCATTCCAGTGATCTTCACCAATTTTCGTTCGTGGACTGTAAGAGCTCGATGCCACCTCTGTCACACATCTCGCCCTGAAGCAAACAGGGATTCACACTGCTTAGTAATATCAACTACCAAGGAAAGTCATGATTAAATATAAGATGAGGTATATGAAACTCCCTAGTTGGTACTGTCGCCAGCAGCATAGAAGAGTTCCATGTTTCCTACTGTTTGTACTCTATTAAATATAGGCCTTACATCAAATTGTGGAAAATATAATGGACTTATGATTAAATAAACATTTACTCCTCGTGAATGAGCATGCAAAATAATTACATTCTGGTTAACCATGGAGAAAAAGCAATTTTCAGTTATACAGGTTATGTAAAATGTATAACTTGTTGATGAATGCAGTGTAACGACAAAATCCACACTTCCTCCCTCACTAGAATGAGAAATGAGAGTGAACATTGTGAACTAACATACCTGCTTCCTGTACTTAACCATACACATCTCATGTATTGAAAGTAAAGGACATGCAATCATGTTTTCAATAATGTGTCAGCTTACCAAACCTTTATCATTACAGAGGCCGATTTTACTAAATCGGTCTTCAATCAATAGCGGGGTAGAGTCAATCATGTGGAACAACCACACCATGCATACAGATATTTGAATACTGTCTCCATGGTATGTCTTTTAAATTAAAGGAACTGGCTTCTCAACCAGGCCCGATGGGCATTTGTGTTTTTCTAATCGACCTGGCTAACGTTCTGCAGTTTATCACAAAGCAGAAAGGCTGTATGTGAGGTGAAACAGTCAGAAGGTTTGGCCTACAATCGTCTGCCATGTAGGCTAAAATATGGAATCTATTCTGAACACTTCTCTACTTTTTGACAAACTTCTCAGACATGTGACAGACATTGTTTGACAGCTGTCAAATTATTGGTTAACACCCACATGCTCAGAAGATGGTTTAGGCATTTGCTGACAGGTTCGGCATAGTCCATGCACAAAACATTAGCCCAGTTGTTGAGATAAAGGAGAATGCCAACTAGGCCTGATCAAGAACCCAGTCCCTCAATTAAATGCATCCACTGCATTCGCCTTGTAGACTGGCCATTCAATGACCACAATTATGTTACCAAGGGGACCACAGTACAGCAATACATTGGGGCAATTACTACCTTCATTTTTTGACAGATCACACTGGAATTCATGGAAGTAGAGGTGAGATATCGTTAGGCAAGTCTACAAAAAGAGATAGATGGGCATTTATTCATAGTCTGAAAAGGAACTGCAGCATCACATCAGAAACACACATAGAATAGGCTAGAAATGTTGAGTCTGGGGCAAAGAAGTGACATAGACCACCACAGTATTTACAATAAAGTACATTACAATCACAAACAATACCTTAGGCCAAAACCCACCTTTCGATATGGAGCCTCAAGCATTGCTTCTATGTCAAAGTCATCAGCCATGATGATTGAGCACTAGAGGGGAAGATAAACATAATTTAAACACGGTCATAATAAACGACGTTAGTCTTACGAGAACCGTGGATTTCCATCCCGTTGATGCAAGTTTGTTTGCAGTTATTGAACCACAACTTGCTGCCTACGCTAACATTAGCTAGCCAACACATGCTGCTAACATAGTTAGTTAATTAGAGAACAGTTACGTTTCAGTTCACTCCACATAACATTAACGTTACTAGCTATTTAAATCCGACCGGCCTGTGTGTTTAACATACCGGCTGATCTTGGTTAGCTAAGGTTGTTCATTTGACCAGAGACCCTATTTGACTTGACCACGTTAGCTAGCTAGCACAGATGGACAGGGGAGGTAACAACTGTAGCAATCTACGACCACAAACGTAGATAGTTACTGTACTAAGATACTGTATGCAAGTTAATTAACTAGTTGTATTACGAAAGACAACGTTCAGATATACAAGTAGCGAACATGAACGTACCTGAAATTTGGTGAAAACGTTTCTGCTCAAACAAGACCAACTCGTGAGGGTTTCTTGAAACGTGTTCTTGTTGCAACAAGCAAACAGTAGCTAGCAGGCCTCACGTTTTGAAGCTACGAATATCTTTTCTTCCACGTTGCTAATACAAACTAACAATGGCTACATGTAACTTCAAAGGTACATGTTTTAAATCCCAAACCAGTATACACTGTGAAAACAGACAACAATATAAACAACCTTGATGTGCTGAGAAATATGTTTGAGTGCGAAACACTGTTGTTGCTTCTTTTTCCCCGTGCTCATCTAATGACGCATGCTATAAATAATCTGTGGTCGCGTTCCAGACAAAATTCATTGCAGTCGTCTGCCAGATCTATGGTACAGTATGTATCAATATACTGTATATGAAAGGACAAAACCATTGATTGCTATGTTAACACTCAATAGAGTAGCACAGTATGAGTCATAATACCCATAAACCCTAGAGGTCAAACAAGGAAGTGGTTCCAATCGTTTTTCCACCATTCATTTTTCACATAGGGGATTTTAGAAACACTCAGAATAAGGGCTGTGTTTCATGTAGGTAGGCTTACCCTGGCGTGACATTTTGATAACCGTGTATATCTCTAAAATAGCGATATATTCGCCTGTATTCCCCCCCCCCCCCCAAAAAACAACCCGAAACGCTATTTAGATGCTATTGTGGCTATCATAAATAGCTGCAAATGACATGATGATCTGGATGAGACTGCCGAATCGAGGCAAAGGTAAGAATCTCTGGATTAACTATCTAATGTTAGTTACATGTAGTAATAAATTATTAATAAATTGGCTACATTTCTTTAACTTCTTCAGGATCAGTTGAGCTAACGTAGGCTAATGCGATTAGCATGAGGTTGTAAGTAACAAGAACATTTCACAGGACATACACATATCTGATACGGGCAATTAAATTATTGTTAATCTAACTGCACTGTCCAATTTACAGTAACTATTACAGTGAAAGAATACCATGATATTGTTTGAGGAGAGTGTACTTGAAAAGTTATTAATAGACCAATTAGGCACATTTGGGCAGTCTTGATACAACATTTTGAACAGAAATGCAATGGTTCATTGGATTAAATTGACAATTCTTTGAACTGTCTTGTGCAAGTTTTAAATTGACACAATACCTGTTAGCAAAGGTGTCAGCTAGAGAAGATGTGCAAGGAGCTTGCAGGGATTTGTAGTCTTGCATGATGTCTACGTTGACGCTAATTAGCATTTTTCGAATCTATAGCGTAAATAGAGCCGAATATAATAATAAAAGTCACCTTGTCCGAGAGAGATTTACATGGTTATCAAAACGTCAAGCCAGGGTAAACCTACACAAAACACAGACCTTATTTTAAGTGTTTCTAAAATTCCCTATGGGAAAAATGAATGGTGGAAAAATTGGAGCCGTTTGACTGCTAAGTACAGTGGCTGCTCCACTTAAAGTTTTGCGACTATTCTCTGGGATTTAGAGGTAATTTGTGGTTTAGTACTGTACCCTGAGTCACTACTTCATTACTCCAGACCAGCGCAAGGGGGCGTTAGAGCACTGATTATGCTTTTGGGTCCCAAGGCGCTACTGTGTCGCTGTAGTACTGTGGCCTACTCCCGACCGGTTATATTGTACAGCACCTTAGTGGCACAGCGGTGACACTGCATCACAGTGCAAGCTGTGTTGCTACAGATGCTGCTGGTTCAATACACATGCCGGCCTCGACTGGCAGATCCATGAGATGACTGAAGGTTTTTGGTTTCTCTTCCTCTAAAAACCCAAATAAATAATTCTAAATAACAAACTGGCTTTAATTACAAATTAGTAACAATAATTTAATTACAAATTAGTAACAATGTTTCACCCCATGTTCAAGAATGACCGTTAATTTTACGTTATTTGAAAACGAAATCATCTCCAAAATATATATATTTTTTAAACAAAGCGATTATTATGATTAATTTAGAATTATACAAAAGCCCCTTGGATATTCTCACAGATATATTATTAACCCTGTTATTGCAGGACAATATTTATTGGTCATATAGGTCATGGCTCATAGGTCATGGCTCCTGAGTGGCGCACAATGGGATTGCCTTGCAGTTCTCCAGCTGTATCCACTGAAATAGCCGTGGGCGCGCAAGGTTCACGGCAGGGGGCATGGGATGGGCCACAGAGCGGCGCACAGAAGACGGACCTAGCCCATGGGGAAGGGCATTGCGCTAATAATGGTGCTGACTAGGGAAACGTTCCCGCTGTTCTTAGTGCCAGTCTGCACGTTCAGACTTAAACAATGTAACTAATAAGGGCGTGAAAAATTCCCCTTAGATATGAATTTGGAGGGTAGATATTATTAAATATTAAAGCATTAGACCTCTCACTAAAGCCACCACTCAAATGTTATACTTAAATCCAAACTGGAATTAATGAAAAATGACATGAAAAGCACACATTTGTAAATCCCAAACTCTAAAAGTACACTTGTAGCCCGATTAGCAGGACAATAGACTCTTTATAGCCAGGCTACTGTACTGTAGGTGTGAAAGTCACACCTTTCCAGTACTCCTCATCGCGCCCCAAACTCCACCCTCAACAGTTACCATTCAAAAACGAGCTGTTTTGCTAAAAAAAAAAAAAAATGACATCGTTTTCATCAAGCCAGCTTCTTTCTATGGTGCTACCCGTTCCAGGGTTAGGACTGTAACCACCAGAGGACTTGAAAATGAGCCAGAGCTGAGAGGATCACCCCAACTAAAAGGTATTTTGGTTCAGTGCATTTTCTTTAAAGAAAAGGTATATAGCCTATTAATGTGCAGGCATACTGTCACGCCCTGACCTTAGTTATCTCTGTTTTCTTTATTATTTTGGTTAGGTCAGGGTGCGACGAGGGTGGGTATGCTTGTTTTGTATTGTCTAGGTTTTTTTTAAGTCTAGGGGTTTAGTAGGTCTAGGTATTTGTATGTCTATGGTGGCCTGATTATGGTTCCCAATCAGAGGCAGCTGTTTATCGTTGTCTCTGATTGGGGACCATATTTAGGTTGCCATTTCCCCTTGGGTATTTGTGGGTTCTTATTCTATGTTTTGTTGCCTGTCTGCACTAGCCATATTAGCTAAACGGTTCGTTTTGTTCGTTTTGTTCAGTGTTCATTCTTTAAATAAAGAATAATGTACGCTTATCACGCTGCGCCTTGGTCTCCTCCCTACGACGGCCGTGGCACATACTGTGTAATAAAATCGATAATTAAATACAGGATAAATAACATTTAAAAAATGTAAAACATTGTGTACTGAAAACGTGAAGGCGTTTTTGTAGAGCATACAACCATGCCGACAACCATCCGTGGAGATCAGTGGACAAAGGGCTGGACAACAGGCAGCACCGAAAAAACGCATGGTTGCCAAGAAAGCGGTTAGTTTTGCTAGATTCTTAGAATTTGTATGCAGTACTTGTGTGTTGGAGTCACTTTTAATTCTTAATTTATCTACCGTTTCTAACATAGGCCACTGTAATCGATGGGGGCTCAGGGCGGTACCATTCTGCTCATTTGATGAAGGTGCACATGGATCTGATTCAAACTTTGAAGACCGAGATCGAGTCATTGAAGGCAGACCAGCAGAAAGGGAAACATTATCTGATCCACCACCGACAGGCAGAGTCAACATACCTCACGGGTTCATCCGGTCGTCAGTTCACGTTCAAGGCACACTTAACCAGCATGGCTACCACAGCATTCTACAGCGATACGCCATCCCATCTGGTTTGCGCTTAGTGGGGCTATCATTTGTTTTTCAACTGGACAATGACCCAAAACACATCTACAGACTGTGTAAGGGCTATTTGACCAAGAAGGAGAGTGATTGAGTGCTGCATCAGATGACCTGGCCTCCGCAATCCCCTGACCTCAACCAAATTGAAATGATTTGGGATGAGTCGGACCACAGAGTGAAGGAAAATCAGCCAACAAGTGTTCAGCATATGTGGGAACTCCAAGACTGTTGGTAAAGCATTCCAGGTGAAGCTGGTTGAGATAGTGGCAAGAGTGTGCAAAGCTGTCATCAAGGCAAAGCGTGGTTATTTGAAGAATCTCAAATATAAAAAATATTTAGATTTGTTTAACACTTTTTTGGTTACTACATGATAACATATGTATTATTTCATAGTTTTGATGTCTTCACTATTATTGTACAATGTAGAAAATAGTAAAAATAAAGAAAAAGCCTGAAACTTTTGAACGGTAGTGTACATTGTAATTATGACCACTTCCGGACAGGGTTGGGGAGTAACGGATTACATGTAAGTGTGACAGTTACATGTAAGGGATTACCCAAAAACTGTAACTGTAATGTTAAAATATAGTTGTAGACGGATGAACCTTGTCACGTGTCTATTCAATGTTTGATTCAACAAGTAAAGCCTTTCAGTACCCGTAGCGTTTGGGTAGCCATCCAAGACATATTTTATGTCTGATAAGAACGTCTCAGTGTCGTTTGGCTTCCCTGGAATGGGGTCAAAGGTGCAAAAGTTATTGACGATTTTGTCAAGGCACTCCGTGCTAAGAGCGCGGAGAGGGTTGGCTTCATCCTGTTTTGAATTTTGGGCCGAAAGGCCAAGAGGAGAAGCCAAGCTTTGGCTTTGTTGGCAAGGAGGCGACATATTACTCAGTGCCGAAGGGTGGTATTCTTCTGCATAGCAGAGTCCACTTGGGCACTTAGTACTTATTTTAGACACGTGAGTGACGCACTTGCGCCGTTTGGCCTCATACTTATCTGTCATGGTTTGCAGGTAGAGGTCTTGAGTGCAGAGCAAGAGATTCAGTGATGAGATTTTCTCCGCTTGCTTGAAGTAAATTTTTTCCATCTTCCTCACCTGGGTCCTCATCATTCATTTGGTCAGCGACTTCAATGAGTTCGCTGTTTTGTCATCCAACTTGGACATTGTGTTCGTTAACTGATCGTCTTTGGTCTGCAGCATTTGGACTCGACCATTATTGCTTTGTTCATCAACTGTACGCATGTTATGAATTTGTGCACCCGTTTGTAGCTAACTCATCAGATTTATCTAGTTTGAGTGGACTTCTTCTTATTTATTTTGGGCTAAATCGAGTTGTTCCTCTAGAAGATTTTGTTGAAGAGTTTGTGCTCATTCGTCGTCATAAGTTTTTGCCATTTCTTTAAATTTTTCTGTTTTCAAACGCAGTTCCTCGGCTAGCAGTATCTTTTCCTTTTCTGCTTTTTTATTTGTGTCCTGGTTGTTTCCAATTTAACTTTCTTGTTAATTCGAACGAGACAACGATATCCAATCACTTGAGATCGGTTGGATATTATGAAGTGTAACCAGTTGTTACAGATGTGAGACGTCATTGTGCGCTCACATTGGTGGCGATTGCTGGCGATTCTTTACCACAAGCGGTCCCTTACCGTCATGCCGAACTAGCTGCAAGCCGGATAGGTCCTAAAAAAGGATTTTCGCCCATGTTCATGATAAAGTGCTGAAAAATATGTTTCAAATTCGTGACCCAGAAACGGTATCTCCCGTCATGCCGAACTAGCGGCATGCCAGATAGGGCCTACATTTTTTTTATGAGAATTCTACAGATTGAATTGGATATGAAGTTGGAAGAGAGAGGTATGATCCAAAAAAGATACAGTAATGAGACAATTGTGATTACCAGCCATGGTGAACAATATTACATGTGAAAAATAAACGTTTTGTCATTTGGATATTCACGAGTGAGAGTATTTTAATCACCACAAACTACATTTTAAACTAGCTTTGGTTTAGTCACTCATGTACAGAACAAACAATTTCAAAGCAAAAATAAGCCATAATGAATACATTCCATATTTAAATGCATCTCATCTAGTGAAGTGCTGCCATTTGAAAGCAAGTCCTCGTTGGTCATTGCCTGCCTCAGCCATGGGCACATCTGCATGATCCTGATCTTCCATTGGAGGAACAGGACAGCAATGCTGCTTCAGGTTGTTGTGCAGCACACCTGTAGCAATGATCAACTTGCAGCATCTTCTTGGCTTGAAACGAAGTGTATTGCGTAAACACTGGAATCGATTTTTCTATACTCCAAACATACGCTCGACCATCCCTCTCGTGCAGATATGAGCTCTGTTGTATCTTTGCTGCTCAGTTGTTGTGGGATTTATGTATGGAGTGACCAAGTAGTAGTCCACTATGTTGTCCTCTCTGAAACTGAGCACACAATGAAGAGTTGAGAAAAATCCTTGAATCGTGAGTTGCACCTTTCCAACGGGCAATAATGTTTGAGACCTCTAAATTAGGAGTGCATACACCCTGAACATTGATGGAAAACCAGTTCTTACGGTTCTTGTACTCCTCAGCATCAGGAGTTGATGGACACTTGATGGGAACATGACATCCATCTATACAGCCATCACTCCTGGGAAGTGCCCATATTCATAGAATTGTACTTTATAGTTGGCTTGGCCAGCAGCATCAGGAAACTTGATGTAAAGACTCATCAGTTCACAAATGGCCCTGCTGACTTTGTGAACTATTCTACAGTCATAGCCAAAAGTTCTGAGAATGACACAAATATTAATTTTCACAAAGTCTGCTGCCTCAGTTTATATGATGGCAATTTGCATATACTCCAGAATGTTATGAAGAGTGATAAGATGAATTGCAATTAATTGCAAAGTCTATCTTTGCCATGCAAATGAACTGAATCACCAAAAATCATTTCCACTGCATTTCAGCTGTGCCACAAAAGGACCAGCTGACAGTGATTCTCTCGTTAACACAGGTGTGATTGTTGACGAGGACAAGGCTGGAGATCACTCTGTCATGCTGATTTGAGTTCGAATAATAGACTGGAAGCTTCAAAAGGAGGGTGTTGCTTGGAATCATTGTTCTTCCTCTGTCAATCATGGTTACCTGCAAGGAGACACGTGCCGTCATCATTGCTTTGCAAAAAAAGGGCTTCACAGGCAACGATATTCCTGCCAGTAAGATTGCACCTAAATCAACCATTTATCGGATCATCAAGAACTTCAAGGAGAGCGGTTCAATTGTTGTGAAGAAGGCTTCAGGGAGCCCAAGAAAGTCCAGCAAGCGCCAGGACCGTCTCCTAAAGTTGATTCAGCTGCGGGATCGGGGCACCACCAGTACAGAGCTTGCTCAGGAATGGCAGCAGGCAGGTGTGAGTGCATCTGCACGCACAGTGAGGTGAAGACTTTTGAAGGATGGCCTGGTGTCAAGAAGGGCAGCAAAGAAGCCACTTCTCTCCAGGAAAAACATCAGGGACAGACTGATATTCTGCAAAAGGTACAGGGATTGGACTGCTGAGGACTGGGGTAAAGTCATTTTCTCTGATGAATCCCCTTTCCGAATGTTTGGGGCATCCGGAAAAAAGCTTGTCCGGAGAAGACAAGGTGAGCGCTACCATCAGTCCTGTGTCATGCCAACAGTAAAGCATCCTGAGACCATTCATGTGTGGGGTTGCTTCTCAGCCAAGGGAGTGGGCTCACTCACAATTTTGCCCAAGAACACAGCCATGAATAAAGAATGGTACCAACACGTCCTCCGAGAGCAACTTCTCCCAACCATCCAGGAACAGTTTGGTGACGAACAATGCCTTTTCCAGCATGATAGAGCACCTTTCCATAAGGCAAAAGTGATAACTAAGTGGCTCGGGGAACAAAACATCAATATTTTGGGTCCATGACCAGGAAACTCCCCAAACCTTAATCCCATTGAGAACTTGTGGTCAATCCTCAAGAGGCGGGTGGACGAATAAAACCCCACAAATTCTGACAAACTCCAAGCATTGATTATGCAAGAATGGGCTGCCATCAGTCAGGATGTGGCCCAGAAGTTAATTGACAGCATGCCAGGGCGGATTGCAGAGGTCTTGAAAAAGAAGGGTCAACACTGCAAATATTGACTCTTTGCATCAACTTCATGTAATTGTCAATAAAAGCTTTTGACACTTATGAAATGCTTGTAATTATACTTCAGTATTCCATAGTAACATCTGACAAAAATATCTAAAGACACTGAAGCAGCAAACTTTGTGGAAATTAATATTTGTGTCATTCTCAAAACTTTTGGCCACGACTGTACATGCAGTTGCTTCACTGGCACCACACAAATCACCAGTTTCAAGATGAAACATTCCAGATGCCAAAAACCTCAAAGTGATCAGAACTTGGAGAGAATTGGGTAAAGGCCTTCCTCTTTGAGACAGAGAGGAAAGTCTAGGCTCAAGCAAAGATATTATCTCCAATGCATTTTCTTTGTACATACGAAAGCGGTCTCAAAGCTATTTCATCAAAGTAATTTAATAGATTACTCCTTTCCACAAGTACTCATCTGGTTGGCTTCTGTAGTGCATGTTGGTCTTCATTTAGATATTCCAAATAGTCCATGCTCCCTCACAAACAGCACTAAGCAGAAGTTAAACCTGCCTCTTTGAAGGATTAATTTAAGTTTTAATATAGTACTAGAGTAGCTCTTATCCTCCCTCTTGCAATCGGCTTTGTTTAATCCAGAACAGGCTAAATTTATGACTATTTTAAGATAAGTCTGTGCAAGTCGCTTTGAGTTAAGAGAGCTCAAACAGGCCTTTTAGTCTGGGACTAGGCTCAAGCCTTGTCTGTGAAACCGGCTCGTAATGTATTGCTATGGTGTGCTACAACCTTAACTTCCCCCAGGTGGTTCGGTTACTGTTGCATTGTTCAGGAGTTTCCAACTTTAATTTTCTCTCCTTTTCTCACCTCTTCTCTCTTTTTTTCTTCTTGTTTTGTCTGTTAGTGGAAAACAGAGCAAATTATAATTTCATGTATTGCACAGTTCAAAGCCGTGTCAGCAGAAACTATTTCCTCTGCCATCTGCTTTGATTTGTGCCAGCATCTCTTAAATCAGAAGATGGATTGATGCTTGCCATCACCCACACATATCTCAGAAACCATACCCAGTACAGGAGAATGTTTGAGCGTTTGACAATATGTCAGAGTCGTGTGTATAGGTGGCAGGGAAGTCAGGCGCAGGAGAATCAAACTTAAGGTAATGGAGTTGTTTAATAACAATAAATAAAACATAACTCCAAAACTATAATAACAATAAAACAAAGTGGGTACGAGGACCCGTCGCGCACCAATACAAACCAACACGAAACCGAACATCAAACAATCTCTGACAAAGACATGAGGGGAAACAGAGGGTTAAATACACAACAGGTAATGAGTGGGATTGAATCCAGGTGTGTAGGAAGACAAGACAAAACCAATGGAAAATGGATCAATGAAGGCTAGAAGACCGGTGACGTCGACTGCCGAGCACCGCCCGAACAAGGAGAGGCTTCGACTTCGGCAGAAGTCGTGACACAATACATGAGATAAAGTTGCTGTATTGTTGCTGTACAAACTCATATTTCAATTCACAATGAACTCCAAACATAATAATAAACACTCAATTTAAGTAAAAACATGGTTTGAGACTGTATTACCAGCAAATTGTCTTCAGGGAGGCTTGACCCTATAGTGTCCATATTAGGACACTCTCAGCATGAGTTGTGTCATCGGGACTTGTGGCATCTGGGAGTTGTGTCATCAGAACTTGAGTCAATTTTTTTTAGAATAATTTTAATAATTTTGGTCCGGTTTGAAATGCTGTGCAGCTGATAAAGACTTCATAAAGCCTTAATAAAGCCTTCATAAACACTACATACATGTGTTACAGTTCATCTATAACCATATCATGAGTTATAAAGGGTTCATTAATGTGGCATAACTGTCTGACATAACACCAATATCAAATGTGACATAACACACTATGTCAAATATGACATAAACCTGTGCTTTATAAAGGGTGCCATAAGCACCGCTTAAAGCACAGAGTAAAAGGCCAGCAACATTACGTATTATTCAGAGCCCCATGAAATGACACCATGTATAATCAAATCAAATCACATGCATTGGTCACATACACATATTTAGCAGATGTTATTGCAGGTGTAGCGAAATGCTTGTGTTCCTATCTCCAATAGTGCAGTAATATCTAACAATTCACAACAATAAACACAAATGTTAAGTTGTAACGGCTGTCGTCGGTGGAAGAAGGTGAGGACCAAGGTGCAGCGTGATAAGTGTTCATGATGTTTAATAATCATCAAAACAGAACACTGAATAACAAAATAACAAAGAAACAACCGAAAACAGTTCTGTCTGGTGCAGACACACAAAGACTGAAAACAACCACCCACAAAACCCAACAGAAAACAGGCTACCTAAATATGGTTCCCAATCAGAGACAATGACTAACCCCTGCCTCTGATTGAGAACCATATCAGGCCAAACAAGAAAAACAACACAGAAACACAAAACATAGATAACCCACCCAACTCACGCCCTAACCACACTAAAACAAAGAAAATCCAAAAGAACTATGGTCAGAACGTGACATAAGTAAAAGAATGGAGTTAAGAAATATATAAATATTATGACGAGCAATGTCGGACTGGCATTGACTAAAATACAGTAGAAAACAGTATATACATATGAAATGAGTAAGCAGTATGTAAACATTATTAAAGTGACTAGTGTTCCATTATTAAAGTGATCAGTGATGCAGGGTTGAGTAACCGGGTGGTAGCCGGCTAGTGATGGCTATTTAACAGTCTGATGGCCTTGAGATTGAAGCTGTTTTTCAGTCTCTCGGACCCAGCTTTGATGCAACTGTACTGACCTCGCCTTCCGGATGATAGTGAGGTGAACAGGCAGTGGCTTCGATGGTTGTTGTCATTTTTGGCCTTCCTGTGACATCGGGTGCTGTAGTTTTCCCTCGGTGATGCGTTGTGCAGACCGCACCACCCTCTGGAGAGCCCTGCGGTTGTGGGCGGTGCAGTTTCTGTACCAGGTGGTGAAACAGCCCGACAGGATGCTCTCAATTGTGCATCTGTAAAAGTTTTGTGAGGGTTTTAGGTGACAAGCTAAATTCTTCAGCCTCCTGAGGTTGAAGAAGCGCTGCTGCACCTTCTTCACCCCACTGTCTGTGTGGGTAGACCATTTCAGTTTGTCGGTGATGTGTATGCCAAGGAACTTAAAACTTTCCACCTTCTCCACTGGTGTCCCGTCGATGTGGATCGGGCGGTGTTCCCACTGCTGTTTCTTGAAGTCCACAAGCATCTAATTTGTTTTGTTGAAGTTGAGTGAAAGGTTATTTTCCTGACACCACACTCGCAGAGCCTTCACCTCCTCCCTGTAGGCTGTCTCATCATTGTTGTTAATCAAGCCTACTACTGTTGTGTCTTCTGCAAACTTGATGATTGAGTTGGAGGCGTGCATGGCCACGCAGTCATGGGTGAACAAGGAGTACAGGAGTGGGCTGAGCACGCACCCTTGTGGGGCCCCAGTGTTGAGGATCAGCGAAGTGGAGGTGTTGTTTCCTACCTTCACCACCTGGGGGCGGCCCGTCAGGAAATCCAGGACCCAGTTTCACAGGGCAGGGTTCAGACCCAGGGCCTCGAGCTTAATGATGAGCTTGGAGGGTACTATGGTATTGAATGCTGAGCTACAGTGCCTTGCAAAAGTATTCATCCCCCTTGGCGTTTTTCCTACATTGTTGCATTACAACCTGTAATTTAAAAGTATTTTTATTTGGATTTCATGTACTGGACATCCAAAAAATAGTCCAATTGGTGAAGTGAAATGAAAAAAATAACTTGTTTCAAAATATGTACTCATCCCCTTTACTATGAAGCCCCTAAATAAGATCTGGTGCAACCAATCAACTTCAGAAGTCACATAATTAGTTAGATTGCACACAGGTGGAATTTATTTAAGTGTCACATGATCTGTCACATGATCTCGGTATATCTACACCTGTTCTGAAAGGCCCCAGAGTCTGCAACACCACTAAGCAAGGGGCACCACCAAGCAAGCAGCACCATGAAGACCAAGGAGCTCTCCAAACAGGTCAGGGACAAAGTTGTGGAGAAGTACAGATCAGAGTTGGGTTATAAAAAAATATCTGAAACTTTGAACATCCCACAGAACACCATTAAATTCATTATTAAAAAATGGAAAGAATATGGCACCACAACAAACCTGCCAAGAGAGGGCCGCCCACCAAAACTCACGGACCAGACAAGGAGGGCATTAATCAGAGAGGCAACAAATATACCAAAGATAACCCTGAAGGAGCTGCAAAGCTCCACAGCGGAGATTGGAGTATCTGTCCATAGGACCACCTTAAGCCGTACACTCCACAGAGCTGGGCTTTACAGAAGAGTGGCCAGAAAAAGCTATTGCTTAAAGAAAACAACTGGTGTTTGCCAAAAGGCATGTGGGACACTCCCCAAACATATGGAAGAAGGTACTCTGGTCAGATGAGGCTAAAATTGAGCTTTTTGGCCATCAAGGAAAACGCTATGTCTGGCTCAAACCCAACACCTCTCATCACCTCACGAACATGATCCCCACAGTGAAGCATGGTGGTGGCGGCATCATGAAGTGGGGATGTTTTGCATTGGCACGGACTGGGAAACTGGTCAGAATTGAAGGAATGATGGATGGGGCTAAATACAGGGAAATTCGTGAGGGAAACCTGTTTCAGTCTTCTAGAGATTTGAGACTGGGACGGAGGTTCACCTTCTAGCAGGACAATGACCCTAACCATACTGCTACAGCAACACTCGAGTGGTTTAAGGGAAAACATTTAAATGTCTTGGAATGGCCTAGTCAAAGCCCAGACCTCATTCCAATTGAGAATCTGTGGTATGACTTAAAGATTGCTTTACACCAGCGGAACCCATCCAACTTGATGGAGTTAGAGCAGTTTTGCCTTGAAGAATGGGCAAAAATCCCAGTGGCTAGATGTGCCAAGCTTATAGAGACATACCCCAAGAGACTTACAACTGTAATTGCTGCAAAAGGTGGCTCTACAAAGTATTAACTTTGGGGGGTGAATAGTTATGCACGCTCAAGTTCTGTTTTTTTGTCTTATTTCTTGTTTGTTTCACAATAAAAAATATTTAGCATCTTCAAAGTGCTAGGCATGTTGTGTAAATCAAATGATACAAACCCCCTAAAAAGCCATTTTAATTCCAGGTTGTAAGGCAACAAAATAGGAAAAATGCCACGGTGGGTGAATACTTTTGCAAGTCATTGAACAGCATTCTTACACAGGTATTTTTCTTGTCCAGATGCGATAGGGCAGGGTGCAGTGTGACGGCGATTGCATCGTCTGTGGACGTATTGGGGCGGTAAGCAAATTGGAGTGGGTCTAGGGTGACAGGTAAGGTGGAGGTGATATGATCCTTGACTAGTCTCTCAAAGCACTTCATGATAGAAGTGAGTGCTACGGGGCGGTAGTAATTTAGTTCAGTTACCTTTGCATTCTTGGGAACAGGGACAATAGTGGCCATCTTGAAGCATGTGGTGACAGCAGACTGGGATAGGGAGATATTGAATATGTTGGTAAAACACACCAGCCAGCTGGTCTGTGCATGCTCTGAGGACTCGCCTAGGGATGCCGTCTGGGCCGGCAGCCTTGTGTATCATGACACAAGGCAAGACCCAGATGCAGACACAGGAGGCAGATGGTTGGAGTCTTACAATGTTTATTAATCCAAAAGGAGTAGGCAAGAGAATGGTTGTGAACAGGCTAAAGGTCAAAACCAGATCAGAGTCCAGGAGGTACAGAGTGGCAGACAGGCTCGTGGTCAAGGCAGGCAGAAAGGTCAGGCAGGCGGGTACAGAGTCCAGAAACAGGCAAGGGTCAAAACCGGGAGGACTAGAAAAAGGAGAATAGTAAAAAGCAGGAGAACGTGAAAAACGCTTGTTGACTTGGAAAACATACCAGACGAACTGGCACAGAGAGACAGGAAACACAGGGATAAATACACTGGGGAAAATAAGTGACACCTGGAGGGGGTGGAGACAATCACAGGGACAGGTGAAACAGATCAGGGCGTGACATTGTGAGGGTTAACACGTTTAAATGTCTTACTCACATCGGCCACAGAGAAGGAGAGCCCACAGTCTTTGGTAGCTGGCTGCGTCGGTGGCACTGTGTTATCCTCAAAGCGGGCAAAGAACGTGTTTAGGTTGTCTGGGAGCAAGCGTCGGTGTCCGCAACGTAGCTGGTTTTCCTTTTGTAGTCCGTGATTGTCTGTCGACCCTGCCACATACGTCTCGTGTCTGAGCCGTTGAATTGCGACTCGACTCTACTGACGTTTCACCTGTTTGATTGCCTTACAGAGGGAATGACCACTTTGTATTCTGCCATATTCCCAGTCACCTTGCCATGGTTAAATGCGGTGGTTCGCGCTTTCAGTTTAGCACGAATGCTGCCATCTATCCACGGTTTCTGGTTAGGGTAGGTTTTAATAGTCACAGTGGGTACAACATCTCCTATACACTTCTTGATAAACTCCGTAACCATCTCGGTGTACACGTCAATATTATTCTCAGAAGCTAACCGGAACATATCCCAGTCTTCGTAATCAAAACAATCTTGAAGCGTGGATTCCAATTGGTCAGACCAGCATTGAAAAGTCCTTAGCACGGGTAGTTCCTGTTTGAGTTTCTGCCTATTGGAAGGGAGGAGCAAAATGGAGTCATGGTCAGATTTGCCGAAAGGAGGGCGGGGGAGGGCCTTGTATGCATCCCGGAAGTTGGAGTAGCAATGGTCAAGTGTTTTTCCAGCACGAGTGCTACAGTCGACATGCTGATAGAATTTAGGAAGCCTTTTCCTCAAATTTGCTTTGTTAAAATCCCCTACTACAATAAATGCAGCCTCAGGATGTATGGTTTCCAGTTTGCATAAAGTCCAGTGAAGTTCTTTGAGGACCGTCGTGGTATCGGCTTGAGGGGAGATATACACGGCTGTGACAATAACCGAAGAGAATTCTCTTGGGAGATAATATGGTCGGCATTTGATTGGGTTATTCTAGTTTGGGTGAACAAAAGGACTTGCGTTCCTGTATGTTATTACAATTACACCATGAGTTGTTAATGGAATGGTCTGCCGATCCATGTGATAAACGCAGACTCGGCCTCAACTTTTAAGTCTTTACTGAACACTCATCTCTTCAGTAGGTCCTATGATTCAGTGCAGGGGCGCAACTTTGGATTTAGAAGTGGGGGGGGGGGGGGGGGGGTTACATACATAAAAACATTGTATCCTGCAGGCAGAAAATATCCAGATAAAATAAATATCCTAAATAAATCACATTGGCTACGCATGGCTTGTCTGCAACGATCTTGAAATATTGTATCAACTATCAACTGGGTCGCCCCAAAATTCGTGCTAGCAAATTTGTATAAAATATTCTGGGCCAGTGAGCTTGGGACAGACACAGCTGTATGCTATTTGTGCAAGGGATAAGGAATCAAGGTATTTTATGACATTTCCAATGGATCAGAGCATTACATTTTTCCCTTTTCATGCTGAATAGTTATTGAAAGGGAGCTAGAAATATTGTTCAAATACTTTGAAGAACTATTGTCATTCTCAATTGATTCGAAAAACAGATTTTGTTTGCTTGTTGTTTGAGATGAAAAAAAGACTGAAGCTCCACAGCTCATTAGTGGTGGTGAGTTAAGACAATCAGAAATACTCTCAGACATCCCCAAATGGGCACATTTATAGGCCTACATTTGCGCGCAGGCCAGGTAGACTAGTCCTACTTCTATATGCGTAATCAGGTGCGTGTCCTTACTCAACATTGATGGGAGCGTTTCAAACAAAAGACAATGAATAAACTGACAAAACTCGTAAATGTAATGAAATAAACAAAAACTTGTTTCTCACAAGTGTAGCATACACTACATGACCAAAAGTATGTGGAGACCTGCTCATCGAACATCTCAGTCCAAAATCATGGGCATTAATATGGAGTTGGTCCCCCCCTTTGCTGCTATAACAGCCTCCACTCTTCTGGGAAGGCTTTCCACTAGATGGTGGAATATTGCTGCGGGGATTTGCTTCTATTCAGCCATGAGCATTTGTGAGGTGGAGCTCTGATGTTGTGCGATTAGGCCTGGCTTGCAGTCGGCGTTCCAATTCATCCCAAAGGTGTTCACTGGGGTTGAGGTCAGGCTAGTCAAGTTCTTCCACACTGATCTGGACAAACCATATCTGTATGGACCTCGCTTTCTGCACGGGGGCATTGTCATGCTGGAACAGGAAAGGGCCTTCCCCATACTGTTGCCACAAAGTTGGAAGCACAGAATCGTCTAGAATGTTATTATATGCTGTAGCGTTAAGACTTCCCTTCACTGGAACTAAGGGGCCTAGCCGGAACCATTCAAAACATCCCCTGACCATTATTCCTTCTCCACCAAACTTTACATTTGGCACTTTGCATTGGGCAGGTAGCGTTCTCCTGGCATCCACCAAACCCAAATTCGTTCGTCGGACTGCCAGATGGTGAAGTGTGATTCATCACTCCAAAGAACCCTTTTCCACTGCTCCTGAGTCCAATGGCGGCGAGCTTTACACCACTCCAGCCGACGCTTGGTATTGTGCATGGTGATCGTTGGCTTGTGTGTGGCTGCTCGGCCATGGAAACTCAATTCATGAAGCTCCCAATGAACAGTTATTGTGCTGACGTTGCTGCCAGAGGCATTTTGGAACTCTGTAGTGAGTGTTGCAACCGAGGACAGTCGATTTTTGCATGCTACACTTCAGTACTCGGCGGTCCCGTTCTTTGAGCTTGTGTGGCCTACCACTTCACGTCTGAGCTGTTGTTGCTCCTAGGTGTTCCCACTTCACAATAGCAGCACTTACAGTTGAGCGTGGCAGCTCTAGCAGGGCAGAAATTGGACGAACTGACTTGCTGGAAAGGTGTCATTCTATGACGGTGCCACGTTGAAAGTCACTGAGCCTTTCAGTATGGGCCATTCTACTGCCAATGCTTGTCTATGAAGATTGCATGGCTGTGTGCTCGATTTTATACACCTGTCAGCAACAGGTGTGACTGACACTAATTTGAAGGGGTGTCCATATATTTTTGGTAATGTAGTGTAGGTTGTGAGTTCTGCAAAACACATGTCCACCCCGACAATGAGAACGAACGGTAAACGACTAGTAATAATAATATATTAAATGCATTAACAGAAATTACCATAACCAAACAAACATTGCAGATTAGAAATTATGGGAATTAACGGTAAATGTAGGATTCTACTGGTATGTAATTGGAAATTTATAGACACAGCAAACAATGCACACAATGAAGTTATGAAACAATGAATAGCCTTCTAGCTGCTGCCGAACCTGCTGCTGGCAAACGCCCTTCACTCATCAACTCCGGACTTGTCTCGTCATCATTACATACACCTGGTTCCAATCCCCACTCTATCACTGTATATATACACTACCTCTGTCATTTGTCTTTGTCGGTCATTGTAAATGTTGCTTGTTTTCCTGAGAGGAATCTCTCCTACTATTTCCTGAGTACTTTATTATTTTGCACTTTGGGTTTCGTCCCGCTTTTATATATATACACTGCTCAAAAAAATAAAGGGAACACTTAAACAACACAATGTAACTCCAAGTCAATCACACTTCTGTGAAATCAAACTGTCCACTTAGGAAGCAACACTGATTGACAATAAATTTCACATGCTGTTGTGCAAATGGAATAGACAAAAGGTGGAAATTATAGGCAATTAGCAAGACACCCCCAAAAAAGGAGTGATTCTGCAGGTGGTGACCACAGACCACTTCTCAGTTCCTATGCTTCCTGGCTGATGTTTTGGTCACTTTTGAATGCTGGCGGTGCTCTCACTCTAGTGGTAGCATGAGACGGAGTCTACAACCCACACAAGTGGCTCAGGTAGTGCAGTTCATCCAGGATGGCACATCAATGCGAGCTGTGGCAAAAAGGTTTGCTGTGTCTGTCAGCGTAGTGTCCAGAGCATGGAGGCGCTACCAGGAGACAGGCCAGTACATCAGGAGACGTGGAGGAGGCCGTAGGAGGGCAACAACCCAGCAGCAGGACCGCTACCTCCGACTTTGTGCAAGGAGGTGCACTGCCAGAGCCCTGCAAAATGACCTCCAGCAGGCCACAAATGTGCATGTGTCAGCATATGGTCTCACAAGGGGTCTGAGGATCTCATCTCGGTACCCAATGGCAGTCAGGCTACCTCTGGCGAGCACATGGAGGGCTGTGCGGCCCCACAAAGAAATGCCACCCCACACCATGACTGACCCATCGCCAAACCGGTCATGCTGGAGGATGTTGCAGGCAGCAGAACGTTCTCCACGGCGTCTCCAGACTCTGTCACGTCTGTCACATGTGCTCATGTGCTCAGTGTGAACCTGCTTTCATCTGTGAAGAGCACAGGGCGCCAGTGGCGAATTTGCCAATCTTGGTGTTCTCTGGCAAATGCCAAACGTCCTGCACGGTGTTGGGCTGTAAGCACAACCCCCACCTGTGGACGTCGGGCCCTCATACCACCCTCATGGAGTCTGTTTCTGACCGTTTGAGCAGACACATGCACATTTGTGGCCTGCTGGAGGTCATTTTGCAGGGCGCTGGCAGTGCACCTCCTTGCACAAAGGCGGAGGTAGCGGTCCTGCTGCTGGGTTGTTGCCCTCCTACGGCCTCCTCCACGTCTCCTGATGTACTGGCCTGTCTCCTGGTAGCGCCTCCATGCTCTGGACACTACGCTGACAGACACAGCAAACCTTTTTGCCACAGCTCGCATTGATGTGCCATCCTGGATGAACTGCACTACCTGAGCCACTTGTGTGGGTTGTAGACTCCGTCTCATGCTACCACTAGAGTGAGAGCACCGCCAGCATTCAAAAGTGACCAAAACATCAGCCAGGAAGCATAGGAACTGAGAAGTGGTCTGTGGTCACCACCTGCAGAATCACTCCTTTTTTGGGGGTGTCTTGCTAATTGCCTATAATTTCCACCTTTTGTCTATTCCATTTGCACAACAGCATGTGAAATTTATTGTCAATCAGTGTTGCTTCCTAAGTGGACAGTTTGATTTCACAGAAGTGTGATTGACTTGGAGTTACATTGTGTTGTTTAAGTGTTCCCTTTATTTTTTTGAGCAGTGTATATATGTATAGTGCTTTAATAAATTCAGTAGTTCTAAACCTGCAACTTCCTCCTGCCTACTCCTCTCTACACCAAAAGAACAGTAAGCAGCAGGATTTTTCGACCTCTTTGTTATAGGAGCGAAGCCTGGAGCACCTTGGGACTGCCATGGATGAGGTGCTCCGGACCGTACGCCAGCTGCAGGCTACACCACCACCTTCCAAGCTCCCCGTGGTTGTTCCAGCCACCCCACCACCATCTACATCACCCGGTCCTATCAGCAACGTCCACATGCCCCTCCCAAAGTGGTTTGATGGCACCCCAGCTCACCTCCACCATACCCATCATGCCGGGACAGCCTCCGAGAGGGACAAGGTCTCCTTGGTGATCTCTGTGCTGACAGGCGGGCTCTGGAGTGGGTGCACGCCGTCTGGGAGAGGGATGGTCCAGAAGTGCAGTCCTATGAGCACTTCACCCAACTCTTCCGTGCCGTTTTCGACCACCCTAAGGAGGGCCGAGAGGGAGGTGAGCGCCTCCGTCTACACCAGGGGCAGGAAAACCTAAATCCATTTTATCTCATTTCTACCAGCATGTAATATGTGTAACCAGAGGGGGGAAAAAAACTCTAGACCACGTTTACTACACACAGAGAGACGCATACAAAGCTCTCACTCGCCCTCCATTTGGCAAATCTGACCAGAATTCTATCCTCCTACATCCTGCTTACAAGCAAAACCAAAGCAGGAAGTACCAGTGACTCGCTCAATACGGAAGTGGTCAGATGACGCAGATGCTAAGCTACAGGACTGTTTTGCAAGCACAGATTGGAATATGTTCTGGGATTCATCAAATGACATTGAGGAGTATATGACATCAATCACCGGCTTCATCAATAAGTGCATTGATGACGTCGTCCCCACAGTGACCGTAAGTACAGTGGGGCAAAAAAGTATTTAGTCAGCCACAAATTGTGCAAGTTCTCCCACTTAAAAAGATGAGAGAGGCCTGTAATTTTCATCATAGGTACACTTCAACTATGACAGACAAAATGAGAAAAAAAATCCGGAAAATCACATTGTAGGATTTTTAAGGAATTTATTAGCAAATTATGGTGGAAAATAAGTATTTGGTCACCTACAAACAAGCAAGATTTCTGGCTCTCACAGACCTGTAACTTCTTCTTTAAGAGGCTCCTCTGTCCTCCACTCGTTACCTGTATTAATGGCACCTGTTTGAACTTGTTATCAGTATAAAAGACACCTGTCCACAACCTCAAACAGTCACACTCCAAACTCCACTATGGCCAAGACCAAAGAGCTGTCAAAGGACACCAGAAACAAAATTGTAGACCTGCACCAGGCTGGGAAGACTGAATCTGCAATAGGTAAGCAGCTTGGTTTGAAGAAATCAACTGTGGGAGCAATTATTAGGAAATGGAAGATATACAAGACCACTGATAATCTCCCTCGATCTGGGGCTCCACGCAAGATCTCACCCCGTGGGGTCAAAATGATCACAAGAACGGTGAGCAAAAATCCCAGAACCACACGGGGGGACCTAGTGAATGACCTGCAGAGAGCTGGGACCAAAGTAACAAAGCCTACCATCAGTAACACACTACGCCGCCAGGGACTCAAATCCTGCAGTGCCAGACATGTCCCCCTGCTTAAGCCAGTACATGTCCAGGCCCGTCTGAAGTTTGATAGAGAGCATTTGGATGATCCAGAAGAAGATTGGGAGAATGTCATATGGTCAGATCTAACCAAAATAGAACTTTTTGGTAAAAACTCAACTCGTCGTGTTTGGAGGACAAAGAATGCTGAGTTGCATCTAAAGAACACCATACCTACTGTGAAGCATGGGGGTGGAAACATCATGCTTTGGGGCTGTTTTTCTGCAAAGGGACCAGGACGACTGATCCGTGTAAAGGAAAGAATGAATGGGGCCATGTATCGTGAGATTTTGAGTGAAAACCTCCTTCCATCAGCAAGGGCATTGAAGATGAAACGTGGCTGGGTCTTTCAGCATGACAATGATCCCAAACACACCGCCCGGGCAACGAAGGAGTGGCTTTGTAAAAAGCATTTCAAGGTCCTGGAGTGGCCTAGCCAGTCTCCAGATCTCAACCCCATAGAAAATCTTTGGAGGGAGTTGAAAGTCCGTGTTGCCCAGCAACAGCCCCAAAACATCACTGCTCTAGAGGAGATCTGCATGGAGGAATGGGCCAAAATACCACCAACAGTGTGTGAAAACCTTGTGAAGACTTACAGAAAATGTTTGACCTCTGTCATTGCCAACAAAGGGTATATAACAAAGTATTGAGCTAAACTTTTGTTATTGACCAAATACTTATTTTCCACCATAATTTGCAAATAAATTCATTAAAAATCCTACAATGTGATTTTCTGGATTTTTTTTCTCATTTTGTCTGTCATAGTTGAAGTGTACATATGATGAAAATTACAGGCCTCTCTCATCTTTTTAAGTGGGAGAACTTGCACAATTGGTGGCTGACTAAATACTTTTTTGCCCCACTGTACATACCCCAACCAGAAGCCATGGATTACTGGCAGCATCCTTACTGAGCTAAAGGGTAGAGCTCCCACTTCCAAGAAGCCCGGACATTTATAAGAAATCCCGCTATGCCCTCAGACGAACCATCAAACAAGCAAAGCATCAAGACAGGACTTAGATTGAATCCTACTACACCGGCTCTGACGCTCGTCGGATGTAGCAGGGCTTGCAAACTATTACGGACTACAAAGGGAAGCCCAGCCACCAGCTGCCCAGTGGCACAAGCCTACCAGACAAGCTAAATGACTTCTATTCGTGCTTCGAGGCAAGCAACACTGAAGCATGCATGGGACCACCAGCTGTTGCGGACGGCTGTGTGATCACACTCTCCGTAGCCAATGTAGGTAAGACCTTTAAACAGGTCAACATTCAGAAGGCCGCAGGGCCAGACAGATTACCAGAACGTATACTCAGAGCATGCACTGACCATCTGGCAAATGTCTTCACTGACATTTTCAACCCATACCTGTATCTAATTGTCAAAGACTCCAGCCACCCTAGTCATAGACTCTTCTCTCTGCTACCGCACGGCAACCGATACCGGAGCGCCAAGTCTAGGTCCAAAAGGTTCCTTAACAGCTTCTATCCCCATGCCATAAGACTATTGAACAGTTAATCAAATGGCTACCTGGACTATTTACATTGACCCCTCGTTTTTTCTACGCTGATGCTACTCGCTGTTTATTATCTATGTATAATCACTTTACCCCTACCTACATGTACATATTACCTTGACTAACCTGTACCCCCGCACATTGACTCGGTACCTGTACCCCTGAGTAAACTATAATATTCTGTCTTAAGCATCCTAAATAATGCCATATATTCCGTTTTTGGTTGCAAAAAAAAGGATTCACAGCAAAATAGGGAAGCATGATGGAATGTGCAAACCTGCTATAGTAACTGATTGTAGGCTACGAAGACTCGTGACTAACCGCTGTGCCATGGAGATTTGATGAATAGTGTGGAGAATAGCTTGAATAGTGTAGTTGAGGGGTGGAGGAATAGAGGTCCGTGTCCCACTCCATATCCGGCTTGAAGGACCACTTGTTATGGCAGGTTGCCTATTTTGAATGCACACGTAGGAGCTGATACAGTTAGAGGATATAGAGAGAGTTGCAGCTGCCATTTATTTGATCCTTTCAATTATCCATTTCAATTCCATAAGTGTGTGCTAAAAATAATAAACAGAAGCAAAATATATTTGCATTAGGATATTTTACATCAAACAATAATAATTGAAATAACATAATTCCTCCTAATACATATTTCATCATAAATGGATAAATCAGATCATTTCAATACATATGCAAAAATTCCTATACATATCCACATGGCAACAACTTAACATCCTACTGCTAATTATACAGCAGCAAATCTTGAAATGCGCATCTATACACAAAAAGAAAGTAAAATATAAACAATATTTCGGGTTACTCACATTGGATACTGTGACGCACAGATAACAGAAATAAAGGGATACATGTGGGAGAGTTCTTCACAACTGCATGGGTTGTTTGGCTTTGAACTAAAGGACAAAGGAACTCAGGTATTTAACAAACATCTCTATGGCGCCTGCAATTTTGTATTTTTTAACATTTTATTTCACCTTTATTTAACCAGGTAGGCTAGTTGAGAACAAGTTCTCATTTACAACTGCGACCTGGCCAAGATCAAGCAAAGCAGTTCGACACATACAACAACAGTTACACATGGAATAAACAAACATACAGTCAATAATACAGTAGAAAAAGTATATATACAGTGTGTGCAAATGAGGTAAGATAAGGGAGGTAAGGCAATAAATAGGCCATAGTGGCGAAGTAATTACAATATAGCAATTAAACACTGGAGAGATAGATGTGCAGAAGATGAATGTGCAAGTAGAGATACTGGAGTGCAAAGGAGCAAAATTAATAAATAAATACAGTATGGGGATGAGGTAGTTGGATGGGCTATTTACAGATGGGCTATGTACATGTGCAGTGATTTGTGAGCTGCTCTGACAGCTGGTGCTTAAAGTTAGTGAGGGAGATATGAGTCTCCAGCTTCAGTGATTTTTGCAGTTCGTTCCAGTCATTGGCAGCAGAAAACTGTAAGGAAAGGCGGCCAAAGGAGGAATTGGCTTTGGGGGTAACCAGTGAAATATACCTGCTGGAGCGCGTGCTATGGGTGGGTGCTGCTATGGTGACCAGGGAGCTGAGATAAGGCAGGGCTTTACCTAGCAAAGACTTGTAGATGACCTGGAGCCAGTGGGTTTGGCGACGAGTATGAAGCGAGGGCTAGCCAACGAGAGCATACAGGTCGCAGTGGTGGGTAGTATATGGGGCTTTGGTGACAAAATGGATGGCACTGTGATAGACTGCATCCAATTTGTTGAGTAGAGTGTTGGAGACTATTTTGTAAATGACATTGCCAAAGTCGAGGATCGGAGGATAGTCAGTTTTACGAGGGTATGTTTGGCAGCATGAGTGAAGGATGCTTTGTTGCGAAATAGGAAGCCGATTCTAGATTTAATTTTGAATTGGAGATGCTTAATGTGAGTCTGGAAGGAGAGTTTACAGTCTAACCAGACACCTAGGTATTTGTAGTTGTCCACATATTCTAAGTCAGAGCCGTCCAGAGTAGTGATGCTGGACGGGCGTGCAGGTGCGGGCAGCGATCGGTTGAAGAGCATGCATTTAGTTTTACTAGCATTTAAGAGCAGTTGGAGACCACGGAAGGAGAGTTGTATGGCATTGAAGCTCATCTGGAGGTTAGTTTTAACACAGTGTCCAAAGAAGGGCCAGAAGTATACAGAATGGTGTCGTCTGCGTAGAGGTGTATCAGAGAATCACCAGCAGCGAGAGCAACATCATTGATGTATACAGAGAAGAGAGTCGGCCCGAGAATTGAACCCTGTGGCACCCCCATAGAGACTGCCAGAGGTCCGGACTACAGGCCCTCCGATTTGACACGCTGAACTCTATCAGAGAAGTAGTTGGTGAACCAGGCGAGGCAGTCATTTGAGAAACCAAGGCTGTTGAGTCTGCCGATAAGAATGTGGTGATTGACAGAGTTGAAAGCCTTGGCCAGGTCGATGAATACGGCTGCACAGTATTGTCTTTTATCGATGGCGGTTATGATATCGTTTAGGACCTTGAGCGTGGCTGAGGCGCACCCATGACCAGCTCTGAAACCAGATTGCATAGCGGAGAAGGTACGGTGGGATTTGAAATGGTGGGTAATCTGTTTGTTGACTTGGCTTTCGAAGACCTTGGAAAGGCAGGGTAGGATAGATACAGGTCTGTAGCAGTTTGGGTCTAGAGTGTCTTGGTGGGACCGTTAACTAAAAGTACAATTAAAGGGACCGTTAACTAAAAGTGCAATTAAAGGAACAGTTAACTAAAAAGTGTGAGGAAAAATTTAAGCCTTTTCTACACTTACATATAAACATCATACATTGCTTTTCATTGCTGACCAGCAGGTGTCACTAATGTGAATTGTATTAAAAGCTCTGAGTAATTAACTCTTTTTCGGCACAATTTGGTGAAAGCCCCAAAGGCTTCAGAAAGCCTCAGTTTCACATCACAAACTTTAGCTAAATAGTGATTATCTTCAAACCTGACATTTTTTATAATATGCACTGAGTGTAGTAGAACAACTTTGCAACAGATGAGTGGTAGCTAGTTTCTGCCAAAAAAGTGGGCGTAACTAGGGGGAATTGAGTAGGGGTATGCAGAGTACTTAAGACAAAACAAGTATCATAACGGATTTGGAGAATTTTCCGAATAAGATGATGGCATTAGTATTTTTTGTAATTATCCGCATCTTTCTTTCACTCAAACAGTGTGAAGCACTGTGTGCTCCAAACAACTATTGGCTAGTTATTCTGTCTGAAAAGAAACTGGTGGAGTATCCGTTGAACCTGCTGCAATGATTGGATTAGAACAAGCCACTGTCCGTCTGCTCTCATTTCCCCAGACAGACACGCGCTGCCTTTTCACTCACTCACTCTCAGTCACTCGTCTCAGGGCACAAGTCTCACCCTTCTCCAAACATCATGTATGAATCAGAATCTATAGCTAGTCATTGTTGTTCAATCTAGTTCTTTTTTGTTGACCTTGCTGAGGCCATTCAGTATGGTTGTTTTTGTCTGCCTACTTAGTATTGTTTTGTAGGCCTACTTTGTCTTTAAATTATTAAGGGACAACCATAACTATTCCACGAGAAGGAGAGAAACTGGTATGGGGAAATAAACTTTTTCATACTCATCTGCCATTCTTTGCAATAGTCTTCTGAAATAATTTGAAACTTAAAACCTCCATAGGTAGTTTCAAGTTCTCACTGAAAAAATTGCTAAATAGTAGTACGTCTCAAAAGATTATAGTACGTGGCTGAGAAGGAAATGCCTGGGATAGCTTATGGTCTGCCTTCTGCTACCTGTTGTTTATTAAATTGTGATTGTCTTCTATATATTAGGGATTGATTGTTTTATATATTTAGGGTATGTGAGACAAGGGAGATGTACCTGTCCATAGTTATTTATGAGGAAAGGAAATTGTACTAATTATCTCATGTTATGAAACAAACAACAATTTAGTCTGTCGTTGTCTGTTGCCATTACAATTGCCGACTAACCTTGTTGCATTAACACTTCCCCCTGCCCTATTTGACAGGACCATAATGGAAATAAGCTGTTAAGCTTTATTGTGTTGTCCTTGATGATTTTCTTAAATTGTATGAAACGTCCTCTCACTGTCAACTGCGTTTATTTGCAGCAAACTTAACATGAGTAAATATTTGTATGAACATAACGAGATTCAACAACAGACATAAACTGAACAAGTTCCACAGACATGTGACTAACAGAAATGGAATAATGTGTCCCTGAACAAAGGAGGGGGTCAAAATCAAAAGTAACTGTCAGTATCTGGTGTGGCCACCAGCTGCATTAAGCACTGCAGTGCATCTCCTCCTCATGGACAGCACCAGATTTGCCAGTTATTGCTGTGAGATGTTACCCCACTCTTCCACCAAGGCAAATGCAAGTTCCCGGACATTTCTGAGGGGAATGGCCCTAGGCCTCACCCTCCGATCCAACAGGTCCCAGACATGCTCAATGGGATTGAGATCCGGGCTCTGCCATGGCAGAACACTGACATTCCTGTCTTGCAGGAAATCACACACAGAACGAGCAGTATGGCTGGTGGCATTGTCATGTCAGGATGAGCCTGCAGGAAGGGTACCACATGAGGGAGGAGGATGTCTTCCCTGTAACGCAAAGCGTTGAGATTGCCTGCAATGACAACAAGCTCAGTCCGATTATGCTGTGACACACCGCCCCAGACCAAGACGGACCCTCCACCTCCAAATCGATCCCGCTCCAGAGTACAGGCCTCGGTGTAACGCTCATTCCTTTGACGATAAATGCGAATCCGACCATCACCCCTGGTGAGACAAAACCGTGACTCATCAGTGAAGAGCACTTTTTGCCAGTCCTGTCTGGTCCAGCGACGGTGGGTTTGTGCCCATAGGCGACGTTGTTGCCGGTGATGTCTGGTGAGGACCTGCCTTACAACAGGCCTACAAGCCCTCAGTCCAAGGTGTTGTTACACGTGATCTGCCACTGCGAGGACGATCAGCTGTCTGTCCTGTCTCCCTGTAGCGCTGTCTTAGGAGTCTCACAGTACAGACATTGCAATTTATTGCCCTGGCCTCATCTGCAGTCCTCATGCCTCCTTGCAGCATGCCTAAGGCACGTTCACGTAGATGAGCAGGGACCCTGGGCATCTTTCTTTTGGTGTTTTTCAGAGTCTGTAGAAAGGCCTCTAGTGTCCTAAGTGTTCATAACTGTGACCTTAATTGCCTACCGTCTGTAAGCTGTTAGTGTCTTAACGACCGTTCCGCAGGTGCATGTTCATTCAAGCATGGAAAACAGTGTTTAAACCCTTTACAATGAAGATCTGTGAAGTTATTTGGGGTCCTGAAAAAGGGATGTTTCTTTTTTACTGAGTTTATTTTACAAATTGTCAAATAAATTCAATCAATCAGTCTGTCTGTGAAATTTTTCCATTGCTGAAAATGATGTTGTGATCCAAGACCATTCTTCTTGCTATTATTATTTATTCTCATCCAGGCATGTTTACAGAGCGACAGATCATTAGAAAATAAAATTACAAATGTTATTTAACAAATGTTGTGGCATAAGTGTCGAGAGAGAAAAGTTTTTATCTTCTCTAAAGTGAAACAATATATGGGGCAAGCGAATTAGCCTACCTTAATCTAAATCTGTCTGGAATAAATGCAGGCAGTAGTAACCAGTCATTCATTAGGGTATTTATTAGCCTAATTTGTTTATAATTGAATAGGACTGAGTAAGTAAATAGCCATTATGTGCATTTTCATCTGTCGGGGTCATTTAGCTTTGAACAATGTGTGTGAATGAGTGAAGGAACATCAAGATACAATCTGAGTGATAGCGCAGTAATGCACACTTAAAGTATAGGCTTTACCAGGCATTGAAAGCACACTTTCGGGTTTTCCAATCACGAGTAAATCTGATTATGATTATCAAGTTTTATGAAACGAATATCATTAAGAATACGAGTACGACGAGATTGGCACACCCCTAGAATTAAGCCCCACGGTGGATGCGTCATAATACCCATAAAACCTAGCGGTCAAAACGGAAATGGTTCCAATTGTTTTTCCACCATTCGTTTTATCCATTGTGGATTTTCTTTTTTTTTTCTTTCTTTTTTAAAATACGTCTAATACGGGTTGTGTTTATTTTTGGCTTACCCTGGCGTGACGTTTTGATAACCATGCAAATCTCTCGGGGAAAAAGTTGACTTATCAATATATTCATCTCTATTTACTCACAGATTCGAAAATGTTAATTAGCATCAAAGTAAACATTATGCAAGACTACAAATCCCTGCAAGCTCCTGCAGGTCATCTATAACTGAAACCTTTGCTGTCGGCTAGCTAGCCATTAGCTACCTTGATCCAAATCGAAAGATATATTGAACATTTTAATTTACTGTTACATATTTTATTTAACTAAAAATTGGTTGTTTTATTTATCCATTTGGTTTTGTCTTGTACAGAATACTATTCTAGTAGCAGTCAGATATTTATAATGTTCCACGAATACTAGGATCGTTTTTTGCAAAGAAGCTATATACGCACTATACATACACATTGATTTAGTACTGTAGATATGTGGTAGTGGTGCCTGAGGGCACACAGTGTGTTGTGAAATCTGTGAATGTATTGTATTGTTTTAAAAATTGTATAAACTGTCTTAATTTTGCTGGACCCCAGGAAGAGTAGCTGCTGTTTTGGCAGCAGCTAATGGGGATCCATAATTAATACAAATGCAAATATAGCTAGCTTGCTACCTACAAGGATAGGCAACATACTCTTATTTTACCAGATCCTCTTCTCCTTCAGCCAGTGGAGATCTTTATTTAATACCTTATAATTTCTGCCAACTATTTGAACAAGGTTCAATTCATTGTGTCAGAATGCACTGCTGTATTAAATCAATTCAGACCTAACTTGTTGACATGTTCTGTTGCAGATTCAAAGCCAGATTAACTAATTGCAGAATGTATCAAACATCATGAATGAGTAAGCATATTTATTTGACAAGCATGCACCTAGTCACTCAGTTACCTGAACTCCAACAATTACATTGTTGTAAAGAAATCAAAATAGTAAATAATGCATCTAACATTTGCCTTTTATACATAACATATAAACATCTGAATTTAAGTAAACATTTATTCATAAATGCCACAAAACTGGGACATCTGTCACGTTCCTGACCTGTTTTATGTTATTTTTGTATGTGTTTAGTTGGTCAGGGCGTGAGTTGGGGTGGGCATTCTATGTTTTGTGTTTCTATGTTTAGGTCGTTTGTAATTAGCCTTATATGGTTCTCAATCAGGGACAGGTGTTTTACGTTTTCCTCTGATTGAGAACCATATATAGGTTGGCTGTTCACACTGTTTGTTTGTGGGTGATTGTCTTCCGTGTCTGTGTCTGCGCACCACACGGGACTGTTTCGTTTGTTCGTTCGTTTGATGTAGTCTGTTCCTGTTCGTGAGTTCTTCGTGTAGTTATGTAAGTTCCATGTTCAGGTCTGTCTACGTCGTTTTGTTATTTTGTAGTTTATTATCAAGTGTTATTTTCGTGTTTCGTCGTTTGTTGAATAAACTTCATTATGTATTCACAACCCGCTGCATTTTGGTCCTCCGATCCTTCTCTCCTCTCCTCGTCCGAGGAGGAGGAAGAACTAGACAGTCGTTACAGAATCACCCACCAACCAAAGACCAAGCGGCGTGGGAGAGCGCAACAAAGTAACCAGGACTCGTGGACATGGGAGGAAATATTGGACGGTAAAGGACCCTGGGCTCAACCAGGAGAATATCGCCGCCCCAAAGCTCAGCTGGAGGCAGCGAAAGCAGAGAGGCGGCGATATGAGGAGGCAGCACGGAAGCAAGGCTGGAAGCCCGTGAGTACTACCCAAAAATGTCTTGGGGGGGGGGGCTTAAAGGGAGAGTGGCGAAGTCAGGTAGGAGACCTGCGCCCACTCCCTGTACTTACCGTGGAGAGCGAGAGTACGGGCAGACACCGTGTTACGCAGTAGAGCGCATGGTGTCTCCTGTACGTGTGCATAGCCCGGTTCGGTACATTCCAGCTCCACGTATCGGCCGGGCTAGATTGAGCGTTGAGCCGGATGTCATGAAGCCGGCTCTACACATCTGGCCACCAGTGCGTCTCCTCGGGCCGGCTTACATGGCACCAGCCTTACGCATGGTGTCCCCGGTTCGCCTACATAGCCCGGTGCGGGTTATTCCACCTCCCTGCACTGGTCAGGCGACGGGGAGCATACAACCAGGTAAGGTTGGGCAGGCTCAGTGCTCAAGGGAGCCAGTACGCCTGCACGGTCCGGTATTTCCGGCGCCACCTCCCCGCTCCAGCCCAGTACCACCAGTGCCTACACCACGCACCAGGCTTCCAGTGCGTATCCAGAGCCCTGTTCCTCCTCCACGCACTAGCCCTATGGTGCGTGTCTCCAGCCCAGTGCCTCCAGTCCCGGCGCCACGCACCAAGCCTCCTGTGCGTCTCCAGAGCCCTGTGCGCACTGTTCCTTCTCCCCGCACTCGCCCTGAGGTGCGTGCCCTCAGCCCGGTACCTCCAGTTCCGGTACCACGCACCAGGCCTATAGTGCGCATCGAGAGTCCAGTGTGCCCTGTTGTTGTTCCCCGCACTAGCCTGAAGGTGCGTGTCCTTAGCCCGGTACCTCCAGTTCCGGCACCACGCACCAGGCTTCCAGGGCGTCTCCAGAGCCCTGTACGCACTGTTCCTTCTCCCCGTACTCGCCCTGATGTGCGTGCCCTCAGCCCGGTACCACCAGTGCCGGTACCACGCACCAGGCCTATAGTATGCCTTGAGAGTCCAGTGTGCCCTGTTGTTGTTCCCCGCACTAGCCTGAGGGTGCGTGTCCTTAGCCCGGTACCTCCAGTTCCGGTACCACGCACCAGGCCTACAGTGCGTCTCAGCCGGCCAGAGTCTGCCGTCTGCCCAGCGGCGCCTGAACTGCCCTTCTGCCCAACGGCGCCTGAACTGTCCGTCTGCCCAACGCCGTCTGAACTGTCCGTCTGCCAAGCGCCGCATGAACTGCCCGTCGGTACTGAGCCTTCAAAGCCGCCCGTCTGCCATGAGCCTGCAAAGCCGCCCGTCTGCCATGAGCCTACAGAGCCGTCCGCCAGACAGGAGCCGCTAGAGCCTTCCGCCAGACAGGAGCCGCCAGAGCCTTCCGCCCGACAGGAGCCGCCAGAGCCTTCCACCAGACAGGAGCCGCCAAAGCCTTCCGCCAGACAGGATCAGCCAAAGCCTTCCGCCAGACAGGATCAGCCAGAGCCTTCCGCCAGACAGGATCAGCCAGAGCCTTCCGCCAGACAGGATCAGCCAGAGCCTTCCGCCAGACAGGATCAGCCAGAGCCTTCCGCGAGCCATGACCAGCCAGAGCCGTCAGCGAGCCATGACCAGCCAGAGCCGTCATCCAGCATTAAGCCGTCATCCAGCCAGGATCCGCCAGAGCCAGCCAGCCAGGATCCGCCAGAGCCAGCCAGCCAGGATCCGCCAGAGCCAGCCAGCCAGGATCCGCCAGAGCCAGCCAGCCAGGATCCGCCAGAGCCAGCCAGCCAGGATCCGCCAGAGCCAGCCAGCCAGGATCCGCCAGAGCCAGCCAGCCAGGATCCGCCAGAGCCAGCCAGCCAGGATCCGCCAGAGCCAGCCAGCCAGGATCCGCCAGTCATTCTGGTGTTGCCCCTCATTCTGGTGTTGCCCCTCATTCTGGTGTTGCCCCTCATTCTGGTGTTGCCCCTCATTCTGGTGTTGCCCCTCATTCTGGTGTTGCCCCTCATTCCGGTGTTGCCCCTCATTCCGGTGATGCCCCTTATCCTGGTGATGCCCCTTAATTTAGGTGGGGTTATTTGGAGGGTGGTCATTGTGAGGGGGATAAGGAAGCGGGGATTTATTATGGTGGGATGGGAACCACGCCCAGAGCCTGAGCCGCCACCGTGGACAGATGCCCAACCCAGACCCTCCCCTAGACTTTTGGTGGTGCGTCCGGAGTTCGCACCTTGAGGGGGGGGTTCTGTCACGTTCCTGACCTGTTTTATGTTATTTTTGTATGTGTTTAGTTGGTCAGGGCGTGAGTTGGGGTGGGCATTCTGTTTTGTGTTTCTATGTTTAGGTCGTTTGTAATTAGCCTTATATGGTTCTCAATCAGGGACAGGTGTTTTACGTTTTCCTCTGATTGAGAACCATATATAGGTTGGCTGTTCACACTGTTTGTTTGTGGGTGATTGTCTTCCGTGTCTGTGTCTGCGCACCACACGGGACTGTTTCGTTTGTTCGTTCGTTTGATTCAGTCTGTTCCTGTTCGTGAGTTCTTCGTGTAGTTATGTAAGTTCCATGTTCAGGTCTGTCTACGTCGTTTTGTTATTTTGTAGTTTATTATCAAGTGTTATTTTCGTGTTTCGTCGTTTGTTGAATAAACTTCATTATGTATTCACAACCCGCTGCATTTTGGTCCTCCGATCCTTCTCTCCTCTCCTCGTCCGAGGAGGAGGAAGAACTAGACAGTCGTTACAACATCAAAGAGCACCATATGAACTATTATTACTATCCAAGAGAGCACAGATTATTCTGCTTTTCCTTTGAACGAAGACATTGACATGTAAATACATTCATGATTTCTTACTCCAAACGGGCGACGTTTCGTGTGGCAAGTATATGATTACTGTGAAAGTAGTTCGTAAAATGTTTCAATGATAAGTGTCTCTTTCTCTCTTCCTCCCTCTCCATCTCCTTTGTAACAAGCCGCCATATGTTGTGTCAGTCCGCTAGGGACCTTTTTCTAATGTATTAAGTGTGTATGTTTATCCTGTGTTATCATTTAGTTTGCTAGTAAATAAATAAACCAAATTGTGAAGTACTGAATCATAAGTAAGGCTGTTTTTTTGCAAGGAGGTTACGACTGTTCAGAATGATGATATGATAAGAGGTTATGATTAATACGTTGACTGTTTTATGGATGTGATAGGTAAAGACCTTCAGAGTTTAATTCGGGAGATGGTAACTCTTTAAACAACCGCTCTCCTGTTGCCCCAAATTCCTAATGAGGTAATTGTTACATTATTCATTTAAATCAGGTAACAATTAAACATAGTTAATTGATTTGATAAATAAGTCATCAGATTAATGAACGTAAAGTCACGACACAATACAACATAAGCATTGAGGACAGCCTTTTGTTGACAACTTGGTGGTTTACACTGTGTCTACTGTGTGTGAATGACGGAAGAATCTTACCCCAGCTGTAGGTCCATTTGAATGTGTGGTCACGTGCTTCTACACCTGCATTACTTGCTGTTTGGGGTTTTAGGCTGAGTTTCTGTACAGCACTTTGTGACATCAGCTGATGTAAGAAGGTCTTTATAAATACATTTGATTTGATTGAATTTGATTGACTTAGGCCTGTACATCAACCAGTACTGGGACCATTGGAGACTTGGGATGCTTGCTCTCAAAGTGCTGCTTGAATGTCTTCGGGTCTGCATCTATAGAGGTCAAGTACAAAATGGGCAAAGTTAACAATTTATGGTTACATTTTTATGACGCATACTGTGATAGCCTATAGCGCGGCACAGTGGACGCGTCATAATAACCATAACACCTTGCGGTCAAACACGGAAATGGTTCCAATCTTTTTTCCACAATTAACTTTTTTTTACAAAGTATGTGTCTGGTGTAGGCTTACCTTGGAGTCACGTTTTGATAGCCATGTAATTCTCTCTCGGACAAGGTGAGTTTTATCAATATATATATACGCCTCAATTTACAAAAAAAAATGAAATGCTAATTAGCAACAGAGAAGACTTCAGCAAAACTACAAATTCCTGTCGGGAGCTCCTGCACATCAACTCTAGCCGACTCTGTCAGCAACCGTTCACCAGCACGATCAGAGACCTGTGCCCAATCAATGATGAATCCATGTGCTGTATTGAAATTATTTGAATAAAGTGTTGAACTTCTTCTGTCCCCTTTCTCTGTCTTAGCTAGCCATGGACTAATCTTTAGCTAGCTAGTTAGCAGAGCAGTATATTTAAAAAAAAATGTATAACTTAGCCTAGATAATTGTTTGTACAGTATGTCGACTTTGGTGTCCATGTCAGCCTTTATGGCATTTTTCAAGGATGAGCATAAGAGCATTAAAAGGGGAGAAGACCACTATACTGTAAATCTGGCGATGTGGAGCGGTGCAGCTATAGTGAGATGCAACTTACTGGTTTGGTCAGGGCCAGCATGAGGGATAAAGTTTATCCTGTGTTGGTGAGTGTAACTAATAAGTTAAGTTTAAGCATCTTAGCAATACAATGTGTTCTATACAGCTGTCAACATTCTACAAGGAAAGAGACACCTAATCAATCATATAACCAGATTAACCCGAATTCTAGACTTAGATGAGTGATAACTCAGTTCTAGAATGTTGTCATTAATGAGAAAATCTATCAATATTCTGAATTAACTTTGTTTAGACATCCAGCCTGTAGCAGAGAAAAATATTCAAAGGCACAGTATTTATTTATTCGGGGTGGTACATGCATTCACAGTCTTGATTTATAGGATCTTTCCCACTATATGATTGATAAGATAAAATCCAAAGTTATCAATTAAAAGTTTATGGAAAAACTGCACTTGTCCAGTTCATTAAATATTCTACAGCTATAATGTAATAAATCAAATCAAACTTTAATTATACAGCACATTTCTTACAACAAATGCATTTCAAGGTGTTCAAAATAATGCATTGAAAGGCATGTGGCACTTAACATCCTTCCTCTTGGTAGGTCTCTATAGGTGACCAGAGGATTCTCTCTACCACATGAGCTCCACGGATGCATTTCCATAAGTGTAGCCATGCAGCCTATTTTGACGGTTCACAATATAAGCTGTGCGGATGTGGAATGCGAGTGGAGGAAGCCAGCCGTGCCCAACCAAGTGGCATCAGTGGAGGACCTGTACACGGCCGAAGACTACAACCCTCTGTCCCGAGAGTCCACAGAGGAGGATCTTCAGTGGCTAAGGAACCGTCTCCGGGGCAGGTTCAGTGGAATGCCATGTCTCCTTGAACCTGAGCCAGAACAACCGCTACCCTCCCTGTCTGTACCAGAAATTGTTAAAAACAAGGGCACCTGGGGCATGCAGGCATTCTGACATGGCACTGTTGAGGGAGCAGCAGGAGGCTATACAGGAGGCAACAGTTGGACAGCGCACCAACCGCAACTGGCACACCATGAGGAGAGGGAGGTTAATGGTCAGCAATTCTGGAGCAGTGGTTAGGGCCAAGTGTGTTACTCCATTGCTGCTAAAAAAGAGTCCTCAGATCACAGTTGTTGGATAGGGTGTAGTCTGTAAAGTGAGGCACAGATAACGAAGAGGAAAGCATCCAAAATGGCTACAGGTATTGATGTGCAGGAGTCAGGGCTTTGTGTCACAGTAAATAAGAATTTGTTCTTAACTGACTTGTCTAGTTAAATAAAAAATAAAATAAATAAATTGAAGAGGCAGTGAAGTCGAAGGATTTCTATATCAAGGCAGGAGGGTCTTACCGCCTCCGTCAAGACCATCCTTACTGGCACTAGGTCCAAGGTCATCTCCACATCACTGGAAGGGACACCTGCTTCTTCGTTGTGTGGACCTCCTGTCAGTACCGGATTTCAGGGAAGCCTAATGTCCAAAAATATTCCACATAGTTCATACACACACACACTAGGCTCCCATAATAGGTTATATTACATACAAGTTTTGGTCAAAGCAGCCAACTAATGGAATTTAGTTAACTTTGGAATGGGCACAGTGGGAATTGATATCTGTCTTACTTGCTGTAGGTCCCAATCATCCCTGTCTGTACCTGACATTGTTGAAAAACAAGTGAACAATGAATCATACACAAACAATAGGCTCCTACAGTAGGCTATATTAAATTCAAGTTTTGTTCAAAGCAGCCAATCACAAAGTCTGGTCTGAGTGCATCTCCTCAGTTTCATTCAGTAGTACAACACAATTCACATAGCATTTTATCATGGGCACAGTGGGAATGTATATCCTTGATGTTTAAATTGTGTCTTACCCCCAGAGTGAGAGAGAGGGAGAGTACATCACTTCCAGCAGATCTCCTTGCTGAGGGTGGCGTTGATCATTCACTGTTTCAAAGTGGGGTAAGCCTGATGTCCCACATGTCAAGCATTATGTCTAAAACATGGGGAAAAGCATCTACAAATTAAATGTTTTGCACAATATTGTATCAAATTTGATGAGTTACTGACCTGTCTGTTCACAGGCTCGAGGTGTTGTAGTCCTCGCGTTCAGATCACACTGGCACAGGATGTCCATGCACCGAATGGTCTGAGAGATGCACTCCTGTTGGACCTGAAAACAAAGAGACATTTGGTCAGTGGTAGGTCTTTTTCAATGCTGTATCATCATCTTTAAGTCTTTATTAAAGACTAATCTCTTCAGCGAAGGTGAACGGAAAGGCACTGGAGCGACGAACCGCCCTTGCAGTTTCTGCCTGGCCGGTTCCCCTCTCTCCACTGGGAATCTCTGCATCTGACCTTATTACGGGGGCTGAGTCACTGGCTTACTAGTGCTCTTCCATGCCGTCCCTAGGAAGGGTGCGTCACTTAAGTGGGTTGAGTCACTGACGTGATCTTCCTGTCCGGGTTGGCGCCCCCTCAGGTTTGTGCCGTGTGGGGGAACTTTGTGGGCTATACTCAGTCTTGTCTCAGGGTAATACGGGTAGTACCACCCACCACTGCGACCTGTATGCTCTAGTTGGCCCTCGCTACATATTCGTCGCCAGACCCACTGGCTCCAGGTCATCTACAAGTCTATGCTAGGTAAAGCTCCGCCTTATCTCAGCTCACTGGTCACGATAACAACACCTACCCGTAGCACGCGCTCCAGCAGGTATATCTCACTGGTCATCCCCAAAGCCAACACCTCCTTTGGCCACCTTTCCTTCCAGTTCTCTGCTGCCAGTGACTGGAACGAATTGCAAAAATCGCTGAAGCTGGAGACTTACATTTCCCTCAATAACTTTAAACATCAGCTATCTGAGCAGCTAACCGATCGCTGCAGCTGTACATAGTCCATCTGTAAATAGCCCACCCAATCTACCTACCTCATCCCCATATTGTTTTTATTTACTTTTCTGCTCTTTTGCACACCATCATCTGTTCATCATCATCTGCTCATCTATCACTCCAGTGTTAATCTGCTAAATTGTAATTACTTTGCTACTATGGCCTATTTATTGCCATACCTCCTCATGCCATTTGCACACACTGTATATAGACTTTCTTTTTTCCCCTATTGTGTTATTGACTCTACGCTTGTTAATTCCATGTAACTCTGTGTTGTTGTTTCTGTCGCACTGCTTTGCTTTATCTTGGCCAGGTCGCAGTTGTAAATGAGAACTTGTTCTCAACTAGCTTACCTGGTTAAATGAAGGTGAAATAAAAAAAGTTGGTGGTTTGCAGATATCCCTCTAGTGGTGTGGGGGCTGTGCTTTGGCAAAGTGGGTGGGGTCATATCCTGCCTGTTTGGCCCTGTCCGGGAGTATTGTTGGACGGGGCCACATTGTCTCCCGATCCCCCCTGTCTCAGCCTCCAGTATCTATATTGCAATAGTTTGTGTCGGGGGGCTAGGGTCAGTCTGTTATATCTGGTGTAATTCTCCTGTCTTATCCGGTGTCCTGTGTGAGTTTAAGTATGCTCCCTCTAATTCTCTCTCTCCCTCCCGGAGGACCTGGGACCATGCCTCAGGATGACCTGGCCTGATGACTCCTTGCTGTCCCCAGTCCACCTGGTCGTGCTGCTGCTCCAGTTTCAACTGTTCTGCCTGCGGCTATGGAACCCTGACCTGTTCACCGGATGTGCTACCTTGTCCCGGACCTGCTGTTTTCGACTCTCTCTCTCTCTACCACAACTGCTGTTTCGAACTCTGAATGCTCGGCTATGAAAAGCCAACTGACATTTACTCCTGGTGCTGACCTGTTGCACCCTCTGTTACACCTCTACAACCCCTGTGATTACTTTTATTTGACCCTGCTGGTCATCTATAAACGTTTGAATATCTTGACCATGTAGTTATATTCTCCACCCGGCACAGCCAGAAGAGGATTGGCCACCCCTCAGAGCCTGGTTTCTTTCTAGGTAGTTTTTCCTAGCCACCGTGCTTCTACATCTGCATTGCTTACTGTTTGGGGTTTTAGGCTGTGTTTCTGTATAGCACTTTGTGACATCGGCTGATGTAAAAATGGCTTTATAAATACATTTGATTGATGATTGATTGATCTTTATCTGGACCGAAAACGCATTACTTGTCATAACACAAACCCACATTTGACAACGTGACAAGTGATCCCTCAACACCCGATCCTCATGCCTCATTGTTTGTTCTTGTTTCCCCAATCAACAGTCTGGATCTTCCTCTTCTGCCATGGCGGATGAGCTGGAAAATGGCAGCTGCTGACCTGAGTGTTGTCACTGATCAGGACAGTCTAGGGTACTATTTGCCCGAAGAGGTGAAATATTGCGATTAACTGTACGGCTGTAATTCTGATTCTAATTCTCAAGAGAAAAGTTAAAACCCTCAGCCGTGAGGTCACCGAGGAGGACCAACAGTGATAAACTGAGATCATCTGAAAGGGACTGACATGCAGGGATGGAACATAAGGATTTTGGGCACTGGCCAGCAGACCACAATTTCTACTAGCCTGGGTAACAGTCAGGTCCTAAATCTGTGGCATGCGATGTTTGAATAGGCAAAATTTCACTGCTATGTCAGGCTAGTTTGGCACATTTTCTACTAACCATTTTACTGCTGTGTCATGCTAGCACATTACTAGTCTACTAGTCCAGTCTGAAAATTACTAGCCTCAGGCTAGCTTAATTTCCATCCCTGCTGACATGTATAAATGACTTCCAGGTCATTTGATTAGTCATGTACAACAGATGCACTCGTGGAGCAAAACCGTTTGTGTTTTGTATGTGGAAACATTGAGGTGGAAACAAGTACTTTGTGAGCTAGCCAGCTAGTTAATGTTAGTTCACCGTTTGTGTAATCACACTTTTCCACGTGGTGACATGCTTGTGTAAAGGACGTCACTCTGCTTGCTTAGCGAGTACAACTTCCTCCCGAGTCAGTCCATACCTGCCGCGAACTCGGGACCTCTGCCTCAAACACACGAGACCGCCCTCAAGCGTCTTAGCCGATCGCAAAACCTTAAAAGCTAGCTAATGAGGTGGCCCAAGCGGGACACTTAAGGCTGATGAGTAAGTGTCATACATCCCCATGTGCTACACTAACTAATTTTAGCCCACCAGGGCAGGGATATTTAGCTAACTAGTTGCGTTAGTTCATTGTTAGTGTAGTCAGACTTTTCCCCAGACGCCACAGGTGGTGACATGTTAGCTAGTCCACCAGGGCAGGAATATTTAACGATAGCTAGTTAGTGCTAATCGCTAACATTAGGCACATTCGCTAGCATGTCACTGCTTGGGAAAGTCAGATTACACCACGATGAAATACGGTGCAACGTTGGCGAATGTAGCCAACCAAGGTGACTAACTAACTAGCCCACCAGGTGATATTTAGATAGCTATATTTCGGCACTGGTTGGCTAACTTTCGCTAGCATGTCACCACATGAAAAAGCACGACTAAACAAACCGTGAGCTAACGATAACTAGCTGGCTGGCTCACAATTTACTTGTCAATAATATAAGGTCACAACAGTCATTATGCTAGCCTACGCTGGTTTTCTTTTTACTTGTAAGGAAGGTAACGTGCATTGTACACGTAACTACAGTTGGTGGTTATCTAGCAAATTTTCAAAAGCATCTAACTAACAGATCTTTTACCTAACCAAAATAGCTTGTCAGCATCTAGCAAACAGGGCTTACTTTATCACACAGCTCCAGCAATGCCTCTTGTATACAGATGTCAAACGATACAATTCACGTATGCTTATTGGAGTAGTGGCAGTGGTGTAAACTACTTCAGTAAAAATACTTTAAAGTAATACTTAATTAAGTTTATTTTTTTTAGTATCTGTACTTTACTGTGCTATTTATATTTGACAACTTTTACATGTATTTCACTACAGTTCTAAAGAAAATAATGTACTTTTTATTCCATACATTTTCCCTGACACCCAAAAGTACTTACTACATTTCAAATGCTTAGCAGAACAGGAAAACGGTCCAATTCACACACTTATCAAGAGGCATTTGAACTGATTTATACTTTTACACTTAAGTATATTTCAGGAAGTACATTTACTTTTGATACTTAAGTATATTTAAAACCAAATAGTTTTTGATTTGCACTCAAGTATTATTTTACTGGGTGACTTTTACTTGAGTCATTTTCTATGAAGGTATCTTTACTTTTACTCAAGTATGACAATTGGGTACTTTTTCCACCACTGAGTAATGGTTACAACCTGGTACATAGCATACAGGTGAATATAATGGTAAAATTGACCTTGTCCGAGAGAGATTTGCGCGGTTATTAACACATCACAGCAGGGTAAGCCTATACAAAACACAGACCTTATATGAAGCAGTTCTAAAATCCCCTATGGCAAAATTAATGGTGGGAAAACGATTGGAATAATTTCCGGGTTTCACCGCTAGGCTTTATGGGTATTATGACTCGTATTGTGGTATTCAATTCCCGCAGGGATCACGTTCCCATAGGCCTATTATACATGTATGCAGTCAATGTACTGTAAAATGCTATGGCATATATTTCACGAGACACTGTTTTTTAGGCATAATTTTCTGAAAATCTGAGATGAGTTCACTTTCACGTTCTAAAAATGAGAAGATCTCAATTGTATCGTCCTCGCGTCTTTTCTCCTCGTCTCCTCAGAACACATTGGAGGAGAAGGTCAGAGGGGCGGTACCTCTGGTTCTCTCATCCAATGAGTTTTGAGAAGGAGAAAGGAGAGGTCGCGTGGATCAGCCATTGAGAGCATCCCAATGATCAACATAAACAGCCGTGCCTCTCGCAAGTCTTTCGTTTTCGGTCAAACATTATCGTTTCATAACTTTCCGAAAGATGGCTGGTTTAGAGCTTTTGTATAGCTGCGTAGCAGGCAGTATTACCTGTCCACAAGACGTCGTTGTGTGTTTTGTTCACTGGGAAATTGTAAAGAGTGGGTACAAATGCCTTGGGTTAGGAGATGAGGTGAGTGTGATACCAGCAGGCTACAAATTATTGATTTTATAATTCCATGTTTTATAGCTAATTGCTTTAGAGTTTACTGACAACGTCACAATTTGTTAACAACGCCAGATTAGCCGTCTGACATGTGTCCTCGCTAACCAACTATAGTTGGCTAGTTAATTTACAAGCATTAATAATTATAGTTGGTACTCTAGTCAATTGGCTAAATTAGCTAGCTATACTTAGCTGTAGCTTGTTAGTTAGCAAGGCATGTCAGACTGCTAATCTGTCGCTGGTAGCCAGTTGTGATGCTGTCAGCAAACTGGGTTGACAAATTAATACGTTTCTTGAATTTGTATGAATGCCAATATGTAAATAATACTCATTATTTTGCTTATGTGGATGTGTTTTGTGAATTAGTTTCCCAATCGCTATCAGGTCTCTAGTTAGATTTTGTAACACGCTAATCAGGCCATATACCATAGGTATGACCAAACGATAATACTATTTACTGGTTCAATTACGTTGGTAACCAGTTTATAATTGCCATAAGGTACCTCGTGGGTTTGTGGTATATGGCCAATATACCGCGGCTAAGGGCTGTATCCAAGCACTCCGCGTTGTTTGCCATATACCACACTTACTCGGGCCTTATTGATTAAGGTAACCACCTGAAACTGGACACTTTCAGAAGATGCATGTTTGGCCGAAACGAGAACGAAGATAGTATCGCCTAGTTAAAGTTGGTTGAAATGCTGTGCTACTCCTAACCGTACCTAACATGTAACCCCCAATTATAATGGATACCACATCTGTTTGGTTAAATCAAGTTCTTTGCTCTTAAAATCTGTAGCTAGGACTGTCATTCTTTGTTTCTGATCCATCTACGAATATGAGTGTGGTTACACTCTTTCATCCTTAGTTTACATTTAAAGTGGCGGGGTTAACATTGGGCTGAAAAACAAACTCATGATTGTGGCTTTAAATAGTTATCTTGAGAGGGTCTGACGTTATGCAACACGATGCGTGACGATGCATACCTGTTTAATTATGAATTAATAAATATGTTATTTACATTTAATACAGCCTCGGAGTGGTGACAAGAAGTCGGAGTTGCTTCCTACAGGGTGGAATGGCAGCAAGGAATTGTACACCCTGCGGTACAAGTCAAATGATGACAAGTCTAATTTCTTGGTCAAAGCCATCACTGTGGATTCCACATTGATCTTCAACTTAATGGTAACTATACAGCTATTCAAAATGTTATTTCAAATATTAAGTGGTTATTTCTCAGAAATGTAGTTAGGCTACATCTACAGTAGGCTTAAGTGTGATTCTTTTCTATTGTGTCAGGACTCGGCCACTGAACAGGTGTCAGACCTGACAATGAATGTCAGTGATTATGTGGATGCAGATCATTTGCAGACATTTGAAAGGTTGGTAAATATGTAATATTTTTGGGGATGTATTGAAGTCTTGCTCAATTTTAACAGTACTTAATGGAGCAAAAGTGATGAACAACAGATTTATAAGTATTTGGATAAGGAAATCCACTGGACCACACATTCTTTGAATTTGGTGTGTGCGTGTGGTGGGTCATGACTTTTTTACACCAATTCTTGCTTTGTTGCCTAGAGTCTTAGATGAGGTAAATACAAATATCCCAACTTCAAGTTAATATTTCTCAACAATCCTTTTACACTGAACAAAAATAGAAACCCAACATATTAGAGATCCCAGAAATGTTCCATATGCACAAAAAGCGTATCTTTAATTTTGTGTTTATATCCCTGTTAGTGAGCACTTCTCTTTTGTCAAGATAATCCATCCACCTGACAGGAGTGGCATATTGAGAAATATTTTTTTTTCTTCCTTTATTTTAACTAGGCAAGTCAGTTAAGAACAAATTCTTATTTTCAATGACGGCCTAGGAACAGTGGGTTAACTGCCTTGTTCAGGGGCAGAACGACAGATTTGTACCTTGTCAGCTCGGGGATTCGATCTTACAACCTTTCGGTTACTAGTTCAATGCTCTAACCACTAGGCTACCTGCCGCCCCTGATTAAACGGCATGATCATTACACAGGTGCACCTTGTGCGGGGACAATAAAAGGCTACAATAAAATGTGCAGTTTTGCTGACTGTGGGAATGTCTACCGGAGCTCTTGCCAAAAAATGCAATGTTCAATTCTCTACCATAAGCTGCCTCCAACATCCTTTTAGAGAATTTGGCAGTACATACAGCCGGCCCCACAACCGCAGACCACATGTAACCACGTCAGCCCAGGACCTCCACATCCGGCTTCTTTACATACATGGCTTGTCTGAGACCAGCCACCTGGAAAGCTGATAAAACAGTGAGTTTGCACAACTGAAGAATTTTTGTACAAACTGTCAGAAAGCATCTCAGGTAAGCTCATCTGCTTGCTTGTCGTCCATACCAGGGTCTTGACCTGACTGGAGTTTGGCATCGTAACTTACTTCAGTTGGCAAATGCTCACCTTCGATGGCCACTGACACGCTAGAGAAGTGAGCTCTTCACTGATGAATACCTGTTTCAACTGTACTGGGCAGATGGTGTCGTGTGGGTGAGATGTTTGCTGATGTCAACATTGTGAACTGAGTGCCCCATGGTGGGGTTATGGTATGGGCAGACGTAAGCTACAGACAACAAACATGCTTGCTTTTTATTGATGGCAATTTGAATGCACAGGGATGCTGTGATGAGATCCTGAGGCCCATTGTTGTGCCAGTCATTTGCCACATTACCTCATGTTTCAGCATGACCACGTGTCGCAAGGCTCTGTACACAATTCCTGAAAGCCAAAAATGTCCCAGTTCTTCCATGGCCTGCATACTCTCCAGACATGTCACCCATTGAGCATGTTTGGGATGCTGTGGATTGACGTCTACGACAGCATGTTCCAGTTCCCACCAATGTCCAGCAACTCCTCACAACATTCTACTGGTGACAATCAACAGCCCAATCAACTCTGTGAAGGAGATGTCGCGCTGCATGAGGCAAATGGTGGTCACACCAGATATTGACTGTCTTTCTAATCCATGCCCCTACTTTTTTTTAAGGTATCTGTGACCAACTGATGCGTATCTGTATTCAGTCATGTGATTTGGCGCTTACAGATTGTCGCTTCGGGTTCTTAGGAAACTAGGCAGTATTTTTTTTAATGTGTTATTTCTTACACTGTTACCCCAGGAAATCTTAAGTCTTATTACATACAGCCGGGAAGAACTATTGGATATAAGAGCAATGTCAACTTACCAACATTACGACCAGGTATACGACTTTCCCAAAGCGGATCCTCTGTTTGGACCACCACCCAGGACAATGGATCGGATCCCAGTAGGCGACCCAAAACAACGGCGCCGCAGGAGGAGCAGACAGAGCGGTCTTTTGGTCAGGCTCATTAGACGGGCTCACCGCTCCCGAGTATACTATTCGCCTGTGTCCAGTCTTTTGACAACAAGGTAGACAAAATTAGAGTAAGGGTTGCCTCCCAGAGAGACTAACATTCTCTGTTTCACGAAAACATGGCTCACTCGGGATACGTTATTAGAGTCGGTACAGCCACCTGGTGTCTTCACGCATCGAAACAAACATCTCTGGTAAGAAGAGTGGGGTGTATGCCTTATGATTAACGAGTCGTGGTGTGATCATAACAACATACAGGAACTCAAGTCCTTTTGTTCCTGACCTAGAGTTCCTTACAATCAAATGCCGACCACATTATCTACCAAGAGAAATCTCTTCGATTATAATCACATCCCTGTGTATCCCCCACAAGCAGACACCTCGACTGACCTGAAAGAACTTCATTGGACTCTATGTAAACTGGAAACCACATATCCTGAGGCTGCATTTATTGTAGCTGGGGATTTTAACAAAGGTAATCTGAAAACAAGGCTCCCTAAATGTAATCACCATATCAAATGCGTGACCTAGGCTGGCAGCATTCTGGATCATTGCTACTCTAACTTCCGCGACGCATACAAAGCCCTCCTTTCGGAAAATCTGACCACGACTCCATTTTGTTGCGCCCAGCCTATTGACAGAAACTAAAACAGGAAATTCCCGTGCTCAGGTCTGTTCAATGCTGGTCCGACTAATCGGATTCCACGCTTAACCTCGCAAGGGTAGGTGGTACCCTACTGGCCTACCTGGTCAACATCCGGTGAAATTGCAGAGCACCAAATTCAAAATACAGAAATACTCATAATAAACATTCATAAAATATACAAGTGTTATACATCGGCTTAAAGATTTACTTCTTGTTAATCCAACCGCGGTGTCAAATTTCAAAAAGGCTTTACGGCAAAAGCATACCATGCGATTATCTGAGGACAGCGCCCAGCACACACAACATTACTAACAGTTACCAGCCATGTAGTCACAAAAGTCAGAAATAGCGATTCAAATAGCGATTCATTTAATCACTTACCTTTGATCTTCATATGGTTGCACTCACAAGACTCCCAGTTACACAATACATTTTCGTTTTGTTCAATAAAGTCCCTCTTTATATCCAAAAACCTCTGTTTTGTTGGCGCGTTTTGTTCAGTAATCCATTTCTCAAAGGCAGTCAGAACAGGCAGAGAAAATCCAAATAGTATCAGTAAAGTTCGTAGAAACATGTCAAATGATGTTTATCAATCCTCCGGTTGTTTTTAGTCATCAATATTTCAACCGGACAATAGCTTCGTCAATATAAAAGGTAAACAAGAAAGGTGTGCTCTAGGTCGTGCGCACCAGGTGGCGCGCACCAAAGAGGTCTGGGGACTTTCCACTATCCACTCACTCAGTGGTCTTACTCCCTAATTTTTCAGAATACAAGCCTGAAACAATTTCTAAACCCTGTTGACATCTAGTGGAAGCCATAGGAAGTGCAATTTGAGTCCTAAGTCAATGGATACTGTATTGGCATTCAATAGAAAACTACAAACATAAATCCATCCAGGAAGAGGGATTTTTTTTCTTCTCTGGTTTTTGCCTGCCATGTCAGTTCTGTTATACTCACAGACATTATTTGAACAGTTTTGAAAACTTTAGTGTTTTCTATCCAAATCTACTAATTATATCCATATCCTAGCTTCTGGGCCTGAGTAACAGGCAGTTTACTTTGGGCACGCTTTTCATCTGGAGGTGAAAATAGTGCCCCCCCCCTACCCTAGAGAGGTTAAGGTCGAATCCGGAAACTATCATCTCGAAAACAAAACATATATATTCTTTCAGTGAAAAACGGAACCGTTCTGTATTTTATCTAACGGGTGGCATCCATAAGTCTAAATATTCCTGTTACATTGCACAACCTTCAATGTTATGTCATAATTACGTAGAGTTCTGGCAAATTAATTCGCAACGAGCCAGGCAGCCCAAACTGTTGCATATACCCTGACTCTGCGTGCAATAAACGCAAGAGAAGTGACACAATTTCACCTGGTTAATATTGCCTGCTAACCAGGATTTCTTTTAGTTAAATATGCAGGTTTAAAAATATATACTTCTGTGTATTGATTTTAAGAACGGCATTGATGTTTATGGTTAGGTACAGTCGTGCAACGATTGTGCTTTTTTCACAAATGCGCTTTTGTTAAATCATCCGCCGTTTGGCGAAGTTGGCTGTCTTTGTTAGGAAGACATAGTCTTCACACAGTTCGCAACGAGCCAGGCAGCCCAAACTGCTGCATATACCCTGACTCTGTTGCAAGAGAAGTGACACATTTTCCATAGTTAAAATAAATTCATGTTAGCAGGCAATATTAACTAAATATGAAGGTTTAAAAATATATACTTGTGTATTGATTTTAAGAAAGGCATTGATGTTTATGGTTAGGTACATGTTGGCGCAACGACAGTCCTTTTTCGCGAATGCGCACCGCATCGATTATATGCAAAGCAGGACACACTAGATAAACTGGTAATATCATCAACCATGTGTAGTTAACTAGTGATTATGATTGATTGTTTTTTATAAGATAAGTTTAATGCTAGCTAGCAGCTTACCTTGGCTTCTTACTGTATTCGCGTAACAGGCATTGAAAATAAGAATGTGTTCTTAACTGACTTGCGTAGTTAAATAAAGGTGTAGGGGGGGAAAAAAATCGGACAAATTGGTGTCCAAAAATACCGATTTCCGATTGTTATGAAAACTTGAAATCGGCCCTAAATAATCGGCCATTCCGATTTAATCGGTCGACCTCTACATGCAATACACCAAATTAAAGCTACACTTGTTGTTAATCCAGCCGCAGTGTCAGATTTTTAAAAAGGCTTTACGGCGAAAGCAAACGATGCTATTATCTGAGGACAGCACCCCATCAAACAAAGACAGACAATCATATTTCATCCCGCTAGGCGCGACACGAAACTCAGAAATAAAGATATAATTCATGCCTTTGACAAGCTTCTTCTGTTGGCACTCCAATATGTCCCATAAACATCACAAATGGTCCTTTTGTTCGATTAATTCCATCGTTATAAATGGACATTTTGGCTATATTTGGTGCGTTTGATCCAGAAAAGCACCGGTTCCAACTCGCACTACATGACTTCAAAATATCTCATAAGTTACCTGTAATCTTTGTCCAAACATTTCAAACAACTTTCCTAATACAACTTTAGGTCTTTTTTTAATGTAAATAATCGATAAAATTTCAGACGGGATAACCTGCGTTCAATACCGGACGAAAACAGTGAAGCGCGTTCCAGGTCGCGCGCACCAAAACATTAGAGTGCACCTGGAGTGACGCAGGAAAATAACAGGGCTACTTCTTCATTTCTCAAAAGGAAAACATCAACCACTTTCCAAAGACTTGACATCTAGTGGAAGCTATAGGAACTGCAAGCATATTTCTATTAAAACGGGCTTGCCATAGAAAACCAATGGAAAACAGATTGACCTCAACAACAAAAAATTCCCTGGATGGATTGTGCTTGGGGTTTCGCCTGCCAAATCAGTTCTGTTATACTTGGACTTTATTCAAACAGTTTTAGAAACTTTAGAGTTTTCTATCCAAATCTACTAATTATATGCATATTCTAGCTTCTGGGCCAGAGTAACAGGCAGTTTACTCTGGACACCTTATTCATCCAAGCTACTCAATACTGTTCCCAAAGAAGTTAACTTCTTCTGGCTGCAAGCCCGACGTCGGTACACTTATGACAACAGCCAGCTCAAGTGCAGGGCGCGAAATTCAAAATATATATTTTTAAAATATTTAACTTTCACACATTAACAAGTCCAATACAGCATATGAAAGGTACACATCTTGTGAATCCAGCCAACATGTCCGATTTTTAAAATGTTTTACAGCGAAAACAGCACGTATATTTATGTTAGCTCACCACCAAATACAAAAAAGGACAGACATTTTTCACAGCACAGGTAGCATGCACAAAGCCAACCTAACTAACCAAGAACCAACCAAACTAACCAACAAACAACTTCATCAGATGACAGTCTTATAACATGTTATTCAATAAATCTATGTTTTGTTCGAAAAATGTGCATATTTCAGGTATAAATCATAGTTTACATTGCAGCTACAATCAGAAATTGCACCGAAAGCAGACAGAATAATTACAGACACCAACGCCAAATACCTAAATACTCACCATAAAACATTTCTGAAAAATACATAGTGTACAGCAAATGAAAGACAGGCATCTTGTGATTCCAGCCAATATTTCCGATTTATTAAGTGTTTTACAGCGAAAACACAATATAGCGTTATATTAGCTTACCACAATAGCCAGAAACACAAGCCCTTCCCCAGCAGTAAAAGTTAGCGATCGTAACAAACCAGTAAAAGATATATAATTTTTGACTAACCTTGATTTTCTTCATCAGATGACAGTCCTATAACATCAGGTTATACATACACTTATGTTTTGTTCGAAAATGTGCATATTTAGAGCTGAAATCAATGGTTATACATTGTGCTAACTTAGCTACTTTTTCCCACAACGCCCGGATTGTTTTCGGACACTTTTTCTGACACACATATTCTGACCAAATAGCTATTCATAAACATAACTAAAACATACATGTTGTATAGGAAATGATAGATCCATTAGTTCTTAATGAAATCGCAGTGTTAGAATTCTAAAAAATAACTTCATTACGACATCCAGCTTCGGTATAGCTAGAGTACCCAAAAGTTGGGCGCCCACGACTAGTTCACATGTACGACAGATATATGAAATAGCATCATAAAATGTTTCTTACTTTTGCTGATCTTTCATCAGAATGTTGGACAAGGGGTCCTTTGTCAAGAACAATCGTTGTTTGGATTTAGAACGGCCACTTTCCCTCTCGATTTAGCAAGCACACTTGCCAAGTGGCGCGAATCTCTCCATCGTCAACAAAGTCAGAGAACGGAACACGGCAAAACTCCCGAAAAAATTTCAATAATCTGATTAAACTATATTGAAAAAACATACTTTACGATGATATGGTCAAATGTATCAAATAAAATCAAAGCCGGAGATAGTAGTCGCCTATAACGGCAGCTAAACAGAAGGCAAATCCAAGTCCCTCTTCGCGCTCTCCAGAAAACCGGAAATGGGGGACACGTCATACAAAGAGCTTGTATTCCACTTCAGACCAAGATAAACACTAAATTTCTTCTCTCACCGCCTCTTGACATCCAGGGGAAGGTCTATGAAGTGCATGTATACTAATACGTATCATGCCCATTTATAGGCAGGACCTAGAAGAGAGCCTCGATTTCAGACTTTCCACTTCCTGGTCAGGAAGTTTGTGCCAAATGAGTTCTGTTTGACTCACAGATATAATTCAAACGGTTTTAGAAACTAGAGTGTTTTCTATCCAATAGTAATAATAATATGCATATTGTACGAGCAAGAATTGAGTACGAGGCCGTTTGAAATGGGCACCTTTATCCAAGTTACTCAATACTGCCCCTGCAGCCAGAAGAAGTTAACTCTCGCAAGGCTGCCGTCCCAGACGGCATCCCTAGCCGAGTCCTCAGCCTATGCGCAAACTGGCTGGTGTGTTTACGGACATATTCAATCAATCCCTATCCCATTCTGCTGTTCCAACATGCTTCAAGAGGGCCACCATTGTTCCTGTTCCCAAGAAAGCTGAGCAAAACGACTATCGCCCCGTAGCACTCACTTTCGTCATCCTGAAGTGCTTTGAGAATAGTCAAGGATCATATCATCTCCACCCTAGACCCACTCCAATTTGCTTACCGCCCCAATAGGTCCACAGACGACGCAATCACAATCACACTGCACACTGCCCTAACCCACGTGGACAGGAGGAATACTTATGCGAGAATGCTGTTCATCGATTACAGCTCAGCATTTAACACCATAGTACCCTCAACTTGTCATTAAGCTCAAGACCATGAGTCTCGACCCCGCCCTGTGCTACTTGGTCCTGGACTTCCTGATGGGCCGCCCCCAGGTGGTGAGGGTAGGTAACATCACCCAGCTGATCTTCAACACTGGGGCCCCAGAAGGTTGCGTTCTCAGCCCTCTCCTGTACTCAGACAGCGTGGTGAAGGCGCAACAGCGCCTCTTCAACCTCAGCAGGCTGAAGAAATTTGGCTTGTCACCAAAAACCCTCACAAACTTTTACAGATGCACAATTGAGAGTATCCGTCGGGCTGTATCACCGCCTGGTACGGCAACTGCTCTCGCCCACAACCGTAAGGCTCTCCAGAGGGTAGTGAGGTCTGCACAGCGCATCACCGGGGGCAAACTACCTACCCTCCAGGACACCTACACCACCCGATATCACAGGAAGGCCAAAAAGATCAAGGACAACAACCACCCGAGCCACTGCCTGTTCACCCCGCTATCATCCAGAAGGCGAGGTCAGTACAGGTGCATCAAAGCTGGGACCGAGAGTCTGAAAAACAGGCCATCAGACTGTTATTAAACAGCCATCACTAACATTGAGTGGCTGCTGCCAACATACTGACTCAAATCTCTAGCCACTTTAATAATTCAAAATTGGGTATAATAAATGTGTCACTTTAAACAATGCCACTTACCCTACATTACTCATCTCATATGTATATACTGTGCTCTATACCATCTACTGCATCTTACCTATGCCGCACGGCCATCGCTCATCCATATATTTATATGCACATATTCTTATTCATTCCTTTACACTTTGTGGTGAAATTGTTACATTACTGCACGGTCGGAACTAGAAGCACAAGCATTTCGCTACACTCGCATTAACATCTGCTAACCATGTATGTGACCAATAAAATTTGATTTGAAATCCATCGATTAGGGCCTAATCAATTGACTGATATCCTTATGAACTCAGTAAACCCTTTGAAATTGTTGCTGTTGTGTTTTTATATTTTTGTTCAGTGTAGATACAATGACAAGATGTGTCAAAGCTCCTTGTGACAAAATACATTTTCATGCATTACAATTTTTATTCCAGTTCTGTACAGAATGATCCTTATTATTCCTATAAGTATCTAAACCGTGTTGATATTGACATGATCCTCCCCTCTGTCAGTGTATTCAAGAATGCAGAAGATTTGTCTCAGAAGGTGAAGAGACAGCTCCTTCCCTCAGTGCCCGCGCCAAGAAAGGAAGACAAGAGGAGCAGAGAGAAATCCGATGACTCCCAGCCGGACAGTGACCCTCTCCGCATTCCCACAAGGCATCCACAGACCAATAGGCAGCCTAACTGGTTTGTACAACATACCTTCCTACAGGTTTCTTCAACTGGTGAATGTTGGGCCAGTTGATGTTCACCTTAGTAAAGAAGAACATTACTTGAATACCCCTACTGTACTATATCAGCTGTAGTCACTGATTTATACTGAATGTTTTAGCCTAGTAACATTACAAAATGGTAATTATGAATATGTTACTCATTGCAGGAAAGTAGGTGTGTTGCACGTCACTAATTTACAGGAGTGTCATTTGAATGTAAACACTTCATGTCCAATTTCTAAAATTCTCCAGTAGAAGGCCTTGCTTTTATTTCTTAACTCGCAACGTAAGCTAATTTCTGTAATTGGCTTGCCATTAACTTGTAAATAATGACTACGTTTATTTTCATGTAATAATGAATACAAATTAGCTTAAGTGAAGACGTCAGCTATATGATATGGTCATTATTTGAACTGGCTAGCCAGCTTACTTAAGGTTATCTGGCTAGCTAACAAGCTAGAAATGAACCAAAACAAACTAAAACATTGTTTAGAAGTTGCTTTTAGTTGCCTGGTTTGCTATATTGACATACTACATTTTAAACGGATGGGTTGATTGGTGGTAAAAATACACCAGTTATGCTATTTTGGACCACCAGGACAAGTTTGATGTCGAAGACAAAATAATGTTCATGATGTCACTATGACAACTGTCAACAGATATATCAATACACGGTATAAACCATCTCTTAGTCTGTTTATTTAGTACACTACCGTACTCACTCTGTTTAGCACATGGCCTCATACGAATCCTTAAAGAGATGGTTGGGGCTAAAGCTTAACCTGTCTAGCCCCTGCGTTCCGCTAGCGGAACTCCTCCCACATTCCACTGAAAAGGCAGAGCACGAAATTCAAAAAATATTTTTTAGAAATATTTAACTTTCACACATTAACAAGTCCAATACGGCAAATGAAAGATACACATCTTGTGAATCCAGTCAACATGTCCGATTTTTAAAATGTTTTACAGCGAAAACAGCACGTATATTTATGTTAGCTCACCACCAAATACAAAGAAGGACAGACATTTTTCACAGCACAGGTAGCATGCACAAAGCCAACCTAACTAACCAAGAACCAACCAAACTAACCAAGAAACAACTTCATCAGATGACAGTCTTATAACATGTTACACAATAAATCTGTTTTGTTCGAAAAATGTGCATATTTGAGGTATAAATCAGTTTTACATTGCAGCTACCATCAGAGCTACCGTCAAAAATGGCACCGAAGCAGCCAGAGCAATTATAGAGACCAACGTGTATTACCTAATTACTCATCATAAAACATTTCTTAAAAATACACAGCGTACAGCAATTGAAAGACACAGATCTTGTGAATCCAGACAATATTTCAGATGTTCTAAGTGTTTTACAGCGAAAACACAATATAGCGTTATATTAGCTTAGCACAATAGCAAACATCACAATAGCTCACAATAGCATTGATTCAAGCCAAACATAGCGATGACGTATAAACCACCAAATATATTAATTTTTTCACTAACCTTCTCAGAATTCTTCAGATGACAGTCCTATAACATCATATTACACAATGCATATAGAGTTTGTTTGAAAATGTGCATATTTAGCGCCACAAATCGTGGTTATACAATGAGAAAAGTAGCAAAGCTGCCCAGAAAATGGCAGGAGAATACTTTGAAAAGGCACCTATTCTAATCAGTAACTATTCCAAAACTTGACTAAAAAATACAGGTTGGACAGCAATTGAAAGACAAATTAGTTCTTAATGCAATCGCTGGGTTACATTTTTAAAATTAACGTTACTTCAAGCATACAGCGTGCGCTAAAGCGAAACCGCACCATAATTCATGGCGGAATTATTATCTGACATTTGTCAACATAAGTACGAATTAACAGCATAAAGACTGCTTACTATTAGTTGAGCTTCCATCAGAATCTTGGGCAAGGTGTCCTTTCTCCAGAACAATCGTCTTTGGGTTGAAAGATGTCCTCTTGTCCGGTCGAAATAGCTGCTAATGTTAGCCACCAACTGGAGAGGTGTCCAACTCTTGAAAACGCATGAGAAAGAAATCCCAGAAAATCGCTATAAACTGCTAAGTCGGTTTAAATTAACTACCTTATGATGTCTTTAACACCTATAACGAATAAAAACATGACCGGAGATATAGAACTACTAAAACGAAAGCGTTTGCAGGACGCCATTGTGATGACTCCTTGCGCCAAGCGCACCGTTGAAAAGGACGGTCCTTACGTTCCACGGTCTTATATAGGGCCCCAGATTGCGCAATCCACTCCATTCAAAATCTCCCCGCTTACTGACATCTAGAGGAAGGCGTGTGCAGTGCATGTAGCCCGATGGCTTACATGGGGACTTATAAACTGAACCCAGAACAGGGACTTCGATTTCTGAAATCTCACTCCTTGACAGGAAATGTGCTGCAGAATGAGTTCTGTTTCACTCAGAGAAATAATTCAAACGGTTTTAGAAACTAGAGTGTTTTCTATCCAATAGTAATAATAATATGCATATTGTACGAGCAAGAATTGAGTATGAGGCCGTTTAAATTGTGAACGATTTTCCCCCAAAGTGTAAATAGCGCCCCCTATCATCAACAGGTTAAGAGCATGTGAACGATGCTGAATGGTTGTAGACCGAGCTCTCCAGTAGGTATACCAAAACATTCGAGGGGCATTTTCTCATAAGTGGGGTTTATCAACTTTCAAAGCAGACTTACTTTCCCATTGTTTCTCAACTCTAGTGTGTGATATATAATTTTCGATTTCTGAGTCGCTACTTTTATCCAATGTCAACATAATTTCAAATTTTGCTACATAAGACCGTATTACCGACACACCAGCAGTCAATTTCCAGGTGACCGTTTTAGTCACGGTAATTAGGTTTCTCCAAGCTCTGGTCATTAGTAGTCTACCAAACTTGTTAACTGCCTGGTACTCTGTCCCTCTAATCTCTCTGACATTAATGCAAATGTAATTGCAAGTCTAATCAAACACTTCATGAGTGGTCATGTTGCGCAAAATTTCTATAGGCTATGCAACTTACCTAATATTAAGCACATTACTTCTCTTTACAGCAGGAGTATAGCCTACCTGGCTGGCATGAAAATGAACCACGGGAAAATGTATCCTCCATTCGCTGTTTAAGTGCATGGATAACATTTATTTTTTCCCCGATGACCCTGTTTTGAAACAGGTGCATGATAATGGTCTATTCTAAATCAAAACAAGTTTCACACGTATAGTTGCCGTTTACATACACTTAGGTTGGAGTCATTAACTTTTTTTTCAACCACTCCACACATCTTTGTAAACAAACTATAGTTTTGGCAAGTCGGTTAGGACATCTACTTTGTGCATGACACACAATTTTTCCAACAATTATTTACAGGCAGATTATTTCACTTACAATTCACTGTGTCACAATTCCAGTGGGTCAGAAGTTTACATACACTAAGTTGACTGTGCCTTTAAACAGCTTGGAAAATGTCATGGCTTTAGAAGCTTCTGATAGGCTAATTGACAGCATTTGAGTCAACTGGAGGTGTACCTGTGGATATATTTCAAGGCCTACCTTCAAACTCAGTGCCTCCTTGCTTGACATCACGGGAAAATCAATTGTAGACCTCCAAGTCTGGTTCATCCTTGGGGGCAATTTCCAAACGCCTGAAGGTACCACGTTCATCTGTACAAACAATAGTACGCAAGTATAAACACCAGCTGTCATACCGCTCAGGAAGGAGACGCGTTCTGTCTCCTAGAGATGAACGTACTTTGGTGCGAAAAATGCGAATCAATTCCAGAACAATGGCATCATGGGGTAGGAAAATTGTGGATATATTGAAGCAACGTCTCAAGACATCAGTCAGGAAGTTGAAGCTTGTTCGCAAATGGGTCTTCCAAATGGATAATGACCCCAAGCATACTTCCAAAGTTGTGGCAAAATGGCTTAAGGACAACAAAGTCAAGGTATTGGAGTGGTCATCAAAGCCCTGACCTCAATCCTATAGAAAATGTGTGGGCAGATCTGAAAAAGCGTGCACGAACAAGGAGGCCTACAAACCTGCCAGTTACACCAGCTCTGTCAGGCGGAATGGGCCAAAATTCACCCAACTTGTTGTGGGAAAGCTTGTGGAAAGCTACCCGACACGTTTGACCCAAGTTAAACAATTTAAAGGAAACACTCAATTAGTATTTGATAGCTTATGTAAACTTCTGACCCACTGGGAATGTGATGAAAGAATAATAGTAGAGCGAATGATTTATTTCAGTTTTTATTTCTAACTTTTCACCATCTTTAAAATAAAGTGGTGATCATAACTGACCCAAGACGGGGAATGTCAGGAATTGTGAAACTGAGTTTAACATTTCTTTTTTTATGTATTTGGCTAAGGTGTATGTAAACTTGCGACTTAATCTGTAAGTGTTGATACTATATTGACGTGCATGCATACTTTTCACATTTTGTTTTTCAGTCAAGATCCCTGCGGGTGAACGGCACACAACATTGAATGTACATTGATATTGTATTTAGTTGGCAGCTGACGTGAATTGGATGTACAATCAAATCAACCAGTTTTCCACTTTGGATCAATAGATTTAGTTGACATCTGACAATACCTTGCATGGGTGCAAAACTATATGCGGTCTTTAATTTGCCGTGTGTGTTACGATACCACATGACGCAGACTTAATCTCTTGAGTGAAACAGTCCTAATGTAGAAAAACTTCCTCATGTTGTCACCCAGATTCACAGTTGTTTATTTTGCAAGCTATAACTCACAATATTTTAACAAAGTAGGTTTTAAAAGACCATAGAGTGAAGTCTGCTTCGTGTTACACTAGTGGTGTCATGTGTTTTTCAGGCCAGACCCCATGGCTCCTTTCGCTGCAGGTGGAGCTGATCTGGATCCCTTTGGGTGAGTTTCCCTCCTGCACTCAGCAATGGTAGAACATTTCTCTCGTTCATTACAAAAAGTAATAGAAATTGACATTGAATGAGATCCTCAAGACATCTTGACTGCAAAGCAATTGTTTTCTTTGAATTTAAAGCACTAGGCGCTAAAGACATTAATCCAACCACTCCGAATGAGTCCTCCAAATATGTAGATGGTGTTCATTTAAAGGACTATTCATTTATTTTAATTTCGATTACGTGACTTGAATTATGCGGACAATGAAGATAAGGCTCAAATATTAGGAAAGTGGAAAACTCTTGAGTCACTATCACAGCAAATAGAACATGCTATCTAATGCAATAGACCAATGACTGCTCTGTTTGTGTTTCTCAGTGGTCGTGGAGGAGGGATGATCGTGGACCCTTTGAGGGCTGGTTACCCCCGCTCGGGGTTTGACCCCTCTGGTGGGCTCCCTGGCATCCTGCCGCCGGGAGCTGTGCCACCCGGGGCCCGCTTTGACCCCTTTGGGCCTGTCGGAAGACACAGACCTGGGTAGGAGTTATTTCCTTGAATTTTATTTTGGGTATTAATAATGTTCACAATTTTATAAGGCATTCATAAGTAGTTTGCTCACCATTGTGAATTATTCCTACATTTGTAAATGTTAGTAAGCTGTAAAAGTGTTGTTATTTACAGACTTTGAACTATTGATTATATTCATTATTTACAGTAATGTATGAACTATACACCTTATAAATTATTAATCATTTGTGCATAATTGGAAAGTTGTGTAAGTAATACATCTATTTATTGCTTACTAGCTAACATTTACATTTGTAGGAGTTATGGTGAGCAAACTAGAAAAATATAACGCCACATGTAAAGTTTCATGAGCTGACATAAAAGATCCCAGAAATGTTCCATACGCACAAAGCTTTTTTTTGGTTGCACCATTTTGTTTACATCCATGTTACTGAGCATTTCTCCTTTGCCAAGATAATCCATCCACCTGATAGGTGTGCAATATCAAGAAGCTGATTTAAACAGCATGATCATTACACAGGTGCACCTTGTGTTGGGGACAATAAAGGCCACTCTAAAATGTGCAGTTTTGTCACATAACACAATGCCACAGCTGTCTCAAGTTTTGAGGAAGCATGCAATTGGCATGCCAACTGCAGGAATGTCCACCAGCGCTGTTGCCAGAGAATTTAATGTTAATTTCGACCATAAACCGAGGCAGCTTAAACGTTTTTTTAACGTTTGGCTGTATGTTCAACTGGCCTGAGACCAGTCACCTGGACAGCTGATGAAACTGAAGAGTATTTTTGTCTGTAATAAAGCCATTTTTGTGGGGGGGGGGGGGGTAGAGTGTGTCCGATTTTGGCTAGGCCTGGTTCCCCATGGCTGCGCCCCTGCTGAGTTATGTGAAATCCATAGATTAGGGCCTAATGCATTTTTTTCAATTTACTGTAACTCAGTGATTGTGTTTTTATTTTTGTGCATAATATTTATAAATGATATGCCTTTTATAATTGATTTGTTATAGCGTGTAACCTCACTTTTATATGATGGGATTTATTTGACATGGATAAGTGCACGATAAATAACATTCCGGTGTTCAAATCAATCCAAGTGTGCCTGAGTTAGGAAAAGAGATGGATTTTCATCCGTATGTTGGGTAAGAAAGCGAAGGCTATTGTAAACACACAGGTATTTGAGATTCAAAATGTCAGTCAGTTGTATGTAACTGAAGTCGAGGTTAAATTCTTCTAGGCTGTCATCCTAAGAGTGAGGAAAAAAATGGCTGGTGTGGTGGGCTGTCACAGAAATTGCCCACCAGGTATGTCTTGAGTGGGGCATTTGTCGAAGAGTATTATTTATGGATGTATGACTGTATTATGCTCTGTGGTTTCCAGGCCAGACCCAGATCACATGCCGCCGCCAGGCTATGATGACATGTTCATGTAGAAGAAAAGGCACTCCTCTGCTCCTCACACTTCCTGGACCACTTCCTGTCTCTGTAATGCAAGAGGAATACACACTTAGACAGGCTCTGGAACTTTGGCCAAAAAAAAAATATATTTAATAAAAAATAATAATAATTAACCTCACACTTTGACACTTCCTGGCAGCTCAATGTGTAGTTCGTTCATTCATGCATGCATGATCTATGAGCAGAGTTAGTTTGGCTTGAATTAGCCACAAAATCCCTAGTTTGAAAGCAACTGTTTTTCTGGAAGCTGTGCTTTGTCATTTTTCCCTCATGTGGGCCAGCCCCTTAGCAATTTGATTTCAACCAATGAGCTTCAGCGATCGTCATGCAAGTGACCGCTAGCAAGATGCACATACAGCAGAGTGAGAGAGAGCAATAACGTGGTGCACATAGGTGACACTACCATCTGAACTACTGGCTTAAAAAGTATACTAAAGTACTGGAGAATCCCTTTTAATAAAACTGTTAGACTAATTTGTTCAGTGTGAGGAATAAAGCTACTTTGTACACTTTTTTGGGGGGGGGGGGCTTATTTAGAGGGGTTCTAATTGAAACAACATTTTGGAGTTCATAGTCAAATGTTCAAGCAGCTAATATTTGTTTTGATTTTCAAATGCTGCTTGCAAAGACTGGCTTTTGCTGCTTGTGTCCCCAAAAGTAAAATGTGAGAACCTGTCCAATTTGTTTTACAATCTAAGTCATTCGTATACACACCTACAGCATTAGAAATGTAATGATTTGATCCAAGTTATGTCTGCTACCTAACTTAACATGATTGTTTGCTTTTGCTGGCATCTTATTAAAATATGTTTTTCAGACTTTACTGGTCCAGCAAATGTTGTAATAAAATATTTATTGCATTCCAGTTTTTGTAATTACTATTTTAAGTTTTTGTGTTTAAAAAAAAAAAAAAAAAAAAATGGGATGCAAAACACTGTAGAATGAATAGGCTACATTAGAAGCTGTCAAATACTCAATTTTAATAACGGCCTTCAGTGTGCTCAGGAAATCCTGCCCTCTATTTTTAGTCACAGTATATACATTTCTTTGCTCCATCTATTACAGCTCACCTTCACAAGAGCATAAAACTAAAGTATGTAGCAAATGCGTTCACTATTGGGAAAAGATGCCAAAGGATAATTTTCTTCCCTTTTTCGAGAACTTTCATACCATGTAATCTGAGTGGATATAAGTTCATCCCAGCATAATGGGATATGTATGGACAATCGATGATTCCCATAAATGTACATTTCCCAAAAATTGTAGATCCAGATTTCTGCCAGATGAAATAAGATGAACACTAAAAAGTAGGTATCCTCAGATTGCCTTGATATCCATCATGATAGATACACAGTGCTCGTTTTCACAGAGAAATCTTATTCACATAGCTAGCTGATGCTCTGCCTGTGTTCTCTAAGGTCTATGTCTGCGCCCCCTTGAATCTAATTAGTATCATAAATCAGTTTAAATTAGTTTTTTTGCTTTGGATTCGTCTCAATCAACCTTATCCTTCTATGTCGCACTTCTGCGGTGAAAGGTATCAGAGCTAGAGCGGTTTTTGTCAGACCATGAGACATCCCGAAAATCGGTCTTCTCACAAAATTCTCTCTAGCGTCGGTTTGGCCTACAAACTATTATTGCTCCGTTTTTGCTCTACCCCCACAAGCGTCTTGGGACTCGTCTGAAGTCAATACAGCCGTAGTGTCCGAAAAGTTTGGGCTACACACTAATATGACCCCTTGGTGCAAAGGTGAGACTCACGAACACGTACATGTTGGTTGTTTTGCATAAGGCCTCGCAAGACTCATCTGAAGGTACCCCGGTACCGGTTAAAAAAATGTATGGAAGTATATATGGAGACTGTTCAGTGTCTAAAATAAGGTGTTAAATATATATTTTTATATTGTTTCCTGATAATTTCTATATCTCTGATATTGGACAGACGCTTTAGAACAAACTTCCTTTAGTTCCCACCAAAAAACCTCTCTTGTTCCATGTAATGTTGTTCAATGCGTTTGTGTGGGCTAATGGCAGTAAGGCCCACTTTTTTTTTTTCAGTTTTCTTTTTACATCATGGGGTCTTTCATTCAAAATCAAATGGCTAAATTATCCTTGGTATGACCTTCTTGAAACAATTCCATATAGTTTTTCATTCCCCACCCGCTACTGTTAATGGAAATGAGAGTGCAACTTATTTGGCAAAAAAATTCTAATTGAAATCAAAAACTGGACGGTCTTCAGAGATCGATGGGAGATGTTGAGGGTAGCTGAAGGATAGGATTAAAAACAATTGTAAAATATACTAGGTCCGTGAAATGTATAAATTGGAAGTAGAAGCCTAAGTGTTGTCCATTAGTTTACTCCAATTAGGGGAGAGGTGAAAATGAAGGGAAATTATATATATTTTATATTCAGTGCATTCAGAAAGTATTCCTACCCCTTGACTTTTTCCACATTTTGTTAAATTGCAGCCTTATTCTCAAATGGATTAAATTGTTTTTTTCCCCTCAATCTACACACAACACCCCATAATGACCAATCAAAAACAGGCTTTTAGAGATTTTTGCAAATGGATAAAACACCAATTTAATTTACATAAGTATTCAGACCCTTTACTCAGTACTTTGTTGAAGCACCTTTGGCAGCGATTACTGCCTCGAGTCGTCTTGGGTATGACGCTACAAGAATGGCACACCAGTATTTAGGGAGTTTCTTCTCTGCAGATCATCTCATGCTCCGTCAGGTTGGATGGGGAGCGTTGCTGCTCAGCTATTTTCAGGTCTCTCCAGAGATGTTTTATCGGGTTCAAGTCCGAGCCATGCCTGGGCCACTCAAGGACATTGAGACTTGTCCCGAAGCCACTCCTGCGTTGTCTTGGCTGTGTGCTTAGGGTCATTGTCTTGTTGAAAGGTGACCCTTCGACCCAGTCTGAGGTCCTGAGCGCTCTGGAGCAGGTTTTCATCAAGGATTTTTCTACTTTGCTCCATTCATCTTTCCCTCGATCCTGACTAGTCTCCCAGTCCCTGCCACTGAAAACATCCCCACAGCATGATGCTGCCACCACCATGCTTCACCGTAGGGATGGTGCCAGGTTTCTTCCATACGTGATGCTTGGCATTCAGACAAAGAGTTCAATCCTGGTTTCATCAGACCAGATTATCTTGTTTCTCATGGTCTGAGTCTTTTATATGCCTTTTGGCAAACTCCAAGCGGGCTATCATGTGCCTTTTACGGAGGAGTGGCTTCCATCTGGCCACTCTACCATACAGGCCTGATTGGTGGAGTGCTGCAGAGACGGTTGTCCTTCTGGAAGGTTCTCCCATCTCCTGACCAGGGCCCCTGATTGCTCAGTTTGGCCGGGCTCCTAGCTCTAGGAAGAGCCTTGGTGCTTCCTAACTTCTTCCATTTAAGAATAATGGAGGCCACTGTGTTTTTGGAAAACTTTAATGCTGCAGAAATCTCTTGGTACCCTTCCCCAGATCTGTGCCTCGACACAATCCTTTCTCTGAGCTCTACAGACAATTCCTTCGATCTCATGGCCTGGGTTTTGCGCTGACATGCACTGTCAACTGTTGGACCTTTTTATATAGACAGCCTTTCCAAATCATGTCCAATCAATTGAATTTACCACAGGTGGTCTCCAATCAAGTTGTAGAAACGTCTCAAGGATGATCAATGGAAACTGGATGCACCTGAGCTCAATTTTGAGTCTCATAGCAAAGGGTCTGAATACTTATATAAATAAGGTATTTCAGATGTGATTTAAAAAATAAAAATAAACATTTAGCAAATTTTTTTTTTTAAGTTTCCTTTTTCATTGTGTAGATTGAGAAAAATAATTTTAATACATTTTAAAATGAGGCTGTAACGTAACAAAATGTGGAAAAAGTCAAGGTGTCTGAATACTTTCCGAATGGACTGTACATATTTCCAAAAATATATATGGGGGATTGGAAGTGATGCAGACAATTACATTGACAGAAGCCACAATCTATCTGCAATATTCAAGCTGATCTACCTCGTTAAAAAAATAATGGGTTCAATTTTAGTGCTCTCCTTTCACAGGCAAGACTCGCTCTCTTGTCAGTGAATCTCTCTCTCTCTCTACCCCTCTCTTAAATGTGTAATTGTATTGCCAAGAAAGATGGTTCAATTCTTTCAAACAACCATCAGTGACATTTTCAAAGCTATGCTGTCCACATTTTGTCTACTGAAATTTTGTAAATGATTTACCGTTTCAGAAAAATATTTGGTTTTTTTTGCTTATCGTGAATGGCATGCAGAGTGCCTTCAGAAAGTATTCATACCCCTTATTTATTCCACATTTGTTGTCTTACAACCTGAATTCAAAATGTATTAAATATATTTTCTCTCATCCATCTACACACAATACCCCATAAGTGAAAACATGTTTAGGAATTTGTACAATAAAAAAAAAAAAATCTAATTTACATAAGTATTCACACCCCTGAGTCAATACATGTTAGAATCACTTTTGGCAGGCATTAAAGCTGAGTCTTTCTGGCTAAATCTAAGAGCTTGCTAGACAGCCATTTAAGTCTTGCCATAGATTTTCAAGCAGATTTAAGTCAAAACTGTAACTAGGCCACCCAGGAATATTCAATGATGTCTTGATAAGCAACTCCAGTGTATATTTGACCTTGTTTTAGGTTATTGTCCTGCTGAAAGGTGTTTGTCTCCTCCCAGTGTCTGTTGGAAAGCAGACTGAACCAGGTTTTCCTCTAGGACTTTGCCTGTGCTTAGCTCTATTTCGTTTATTTTTATCCTAAAAAAACTCTGTAATCCTTGCCGATGACAAGCATACCCATACCATGATGCAGTCACCACCATGCTTGAAAATATGAAGTGGTATTCAGTGATGTTGGATTTTCCCCAAACACAACACTTTGTAATCAGGGCATAAAGTTAATTTCTTTGCTACATTCTTTGCAATATTTTTTTATTTTACTATGCAAGTCAGTTAAGAACAATTTCTTATTTACAATGACTTTAGTGCCTTTGTTGCAAACAGGATGCATGTTTTGGAATATGGTTAATCTGTTCACGATTCTTTTTCACTCATTTAGGTTATTATTGTGGAGTAACTACACTGTAAAACCGAATAAGTTAGCAGAACTCAATACATTTGTGGCAACTGATTGCTTCAGGTTTTTTTTTATGAAACTTAAGTATTGATTGATACAGTACTTAATTTCTGTTAGTTAATATAACAGTTTGATTACAGGTAACAAAGTAATTACAATGATTTACTTTATTACTCTGATATACAGTAACTTAAAATATATATTGATTTAACTCCTGTTTAATTAAGTAAACGTACCCCCCCTTTCCAGTAGTTTTACTTCAAACTTCATGAACTTAATATTTTTGTGTTATGCTTACTTCCTAGTCATTAACCTGTAATCAATTATTGCAAATTGCGACAACTAATCTGCAAATTAAAAACGAATACTTGATTCAAAAGTTAGTATTACATCTAATCAAAAACTGTGGAAACTGATTGTGTACTTCTTTTGGTAGCACCAACTCAAACAAAATAAATGCAATCTTAATAACAATAACAGATTTCCTGAAGAAAAAAAGACTCCTGATCAAGGTACAATTAAAGAGAATACAGGAAAAGTTTCACATTTTAGAGAACACAGTGCAAGGTTCACAATTAAAGAGCACATATTGGGGTCTCAGTGGAGGTCTGGTTTGGGTCAGTCACTTTCAATTCAGTCGATTTGGCAAGTAAACTGAAATTAAGTATAGCGAAATGCTTCTGGTTCTGACAGTGCAGCAATATCTAATGAGTAATATCTAACAATACCTAATACACACATCTACGTAATGGAATAGGAATATATGGATGAGCAATGTCAGAGCGCGTAGGCTAAGATGCAATAGATAGTATAGAATACAGTACATGCATATGAGCGGAGTAAATATGGATATGTGAACATTATTAAAGTGACTAGTGTTCCATTTTATTAAAGTGGCCAATGATTTCAAGTCTATGTAGGCAGCAGCCTCTCTGTGCTTGTAATGGCTGGCCTTGAGTTTGAAGCTGTTGTTCAGTTTTTCCTCGTTGCCTTCTTTTGAGGAAAATATTTGAATTTCAGTTTACTTCCTAAATTGACAGATTTTTAAATGGAATTGACCCAACCCTGACCTCCACTGAGAGACTGCCCTATATGTAAGCCCCAAAATCAACTTGTCAGTGCTAGGCATATTCAAGTGCCATGTTAATATCGGTGAACAGCATGCTTAGAAACAGTAATATCAACACATTTGAGAAAGGAAATAATAAATTAAGGAATATTGCACATCTAAGAAACGCCATGACCTACAATTATCAGCATACATACTGCAAAGGTTCACTTTTAAAGAGAATACTTTACAGTAGCACTGCCACCGTGGTTGGGGTCAATTCCTTTTCAATTCAGGAAGTAAACAAACATTTCAGTATCAATTCCAATTTTCTTCATTGCCTCCTATGAGTTTAAATTAGAACTGGAATTTCAGTTTAGTTCCTGAATTGACCCCAACCCTGGTGGAGGTGCTACTGTAATACTGATTAGGGGGTAAGGGCAAGTGTCTTTTGGGGTTCCTTTTCTTAACAAAATATTTTGGAGGGCAGTTTGGGATTATAAAACAGCTTATTATTTTAAGTAAACTGAAATTCCAATATCAATTGAACAGGCACAATGCCTTCCAAAAGATCATAAAACATTTGATGGGGTGTAAATACTACAGTGGCACAACATTTTGTACATTTAAAGTCATGGCTGGCTTTTGTTCTCAGGCTAAACTCTTTGTGGACATGTAGTGACTTGGCTCAGTATTTGGTTCTGATTTTGCTTAGAATAACAAGCGCTTCAGCTGCCTTTCCTATCTCTCAATCATTTGGGCAAGCCTTGAAACTGTACACAGTAGTAGCAACTTTCTCTAAGATGTCATATTTTTGGTCTCTAGACAACTGAAGATATTTCCATTCCTTTCAAAGGCAGCGATTCCTTCTCTAAGCTTCAACTCATCTGAAAGTATTTCTGTGTCAGCTGTAGAGCTTGTATCTCCTCCTTCCACTAAAAGGTGTAGTGTTGCCTTTTGTGACATCTCCTCAATGTCCATCAAGCAGGTAAGTTGTCCATCAAAGTTCAGTGTCTTCATACTGCAAGTGGAAGTCATAGTCAAACTTCAAAATGCCTTCAAAAATGTTTATCAAGTCATCAACAGATGCTGGACGGGAGCCAAGGTTTATCTTCCTTGTATGGTCAGCATCAACAATGCAAAGTATCATGGCTTGAGGAGCTCCAGCTGCCATTGCTGAGGAAGAATACATCATTTGAAAAAGGGAAAGGGGGATACCTAGTCAGTTGTACAACAATGCATTCAACTGAAATGTGTCTTCCGCATTTAACCCAACCCCTCTGAATGAGAGAGGTGCGGGGGGCTGCCTTAATGGACATCCATGTATTGAGAGGTTGCACTTGGAATATCAAAACAATACAAATGGTAACACTAATGGCTTCAATAAACAAATAATGACTCACCATAAAATGTTCAACTCTTTCTCACTCGAATGAACCTCTTGGGGGTCAACAGCAGCTGGACATCAATGTTGTATGCAGAAAAGGTGACGGTGTCATTGAACTCAGATTGCAATTGGACAGACAGGCTAACTTGTGTAGATTATAGCTCATAGGAACAAAGATGTTCTACATACCATGACTCAAAATGACTGCAGAGAAAATGAACATTGTTATTCACAAGATATATCTGAGCAATTTTGCAGAACTGAGGCAGCCCCCCCACTGACTCCAACTGACAAACAAACCAGGGGCATAGTCTGTGCCATCAACGGTGACCTTCGATGTAGTGCAGATTGTGTTGATAGTTGTCTCTCCCCCAAATGTAGTGGTGAAACTAGGATAGACATTAGATGTTTGGGTCTGTGGTGTGAAAAATGATGGAGAACTGAGATGATAAGCCATCAAGAACTCGTGTCTGGTTGCCAATGTCTTCAAAATGTTCTTAAAGTTCTGTGTGTCGTGTACAGTTTGCCCTCAAACCGCATAGTCCAGAGGTGCACCAAGGGCCCAAAACACTTAAGGTTGGGATAGTGCTAGGCATAGTGATGTTTATGGCGAAGTCTATACTCGGGGAAGATCTCTTAGAATCTGTCTATGGTCACTAATTGTACACTGCAAATACTCAATGGTCTCATATGTAAACACTGGACACAAGCCAATTCTACCACTTTTTTCAAGTCCATCAAAACTGCCCATGAACTATCACCCTCAAGGACTTCACTGCCCACTAACAATGGAAGTAATTTGAGGAGAGTGGCATTCTCATGTCCATTCCCCCCTATTGTCCCTTTAGAGGTGAACGTCTTGGGAATGAGCTGTGGTCTATCAACTTTGTCTGTGTGCTGATATGGGAAAAATGCTATCTCCCTGTTTAAATAATCAAAAGTGAAGTACTTAAGGTGAATCATCTCTTGGGGCAAAGAGACAGCTCAACAGGCACAATATCTTCCAAAAGATCATGTCTTCTATCTGGTGGAAAACTTGTGATGGGGTGGAAATACTGCAGTGGCTCACGCAGTACACAATCCGCTTTCACACCAAACTGACTGCTCAGAGTATCACTTTGCACAACATTCTGTACATTAATGTCATGGTTGGCTTTAGTTGTCGGGCTAAATTCTCCTTATCTGACTTCATTGGACTGAATCTGTTTGTTGGTGGCTATACAGAATCTACAAACATACTCTGCTCTAAAAGACTATAAACCCCCCCCCCCCCCAATCAATAAAAACGGCATCCTGTTCAAGAGAACGAATGTCATGCAATAATGGTACAAGTACAGCCGCGTAACCATACTTTTGGAGGTCTGTCACTTTACACATTGCGGCAAGCTGTATGGTGTGTGAGGCTGATTTGATATTTACTGGGTAGATTGGCAAGGACCCAGTATACTGCTGATAGTTTGTGAATTTGTCTGGATATGCCAAGTTGGTTAGGAATTTCAAAATCATCAATATACAGCTGGAGTGACAGTTTAAGTTCTCCTGTTGAGAATAAGTCATTTTCATGGAAATATGAACCATCTTTGTGGGACTTGTAGTGACTTGGCTCAATATTTGCTTCTGAGATCTTACTTAGAATGTCAGTGTTTTTAAACAGTTCTTGAATCATCTGAAGTATTGGAACATACACCATTGTGTGTGCAGGTTGCTCGAAGTCTAAAACATACTGTACTGGCGTTACCATGGGATAGTTTCTCTCAACAAATGTTTTTCTCCTCTTGGAAGATGACAACTGTGCACCTTCAGCACTAGCACTGGCAAGAATATTACTGTCTATGACCGCATTGACAGCTTCATTAAGAGTAGTATCACTAATAGTGTGGTCATGCTTCTGCAATACCTCGTTAATTGCCTCCTTGATTAATGGTTGGGACAAGGAGAAAATCTGATTTAAGTGTTCAACAATTTCTTGTAGCTGTATCTGACACATGAAGGATAGACTGGAGGATTTTCTAAAATATATTTACATTTTGTTTCAGCTGATTCCTCAATTGACCAGTCATCATTGTCTGAAGCATCATCTATTTCTGTGCTCTGGCCGGGACATTCTTCATTTAAGTCATCTGAGCTAGTGGCAGGGGAGTTATCAGTTTGCTGACAGACAATGTCATCACGGAAACCTGACCTAACACTCACTTGGTGTGTCCTACTCTTGTGTGAATTAAATGAGTATGCATTTGTGCGGTAATCACAACTCTTAAATGGGCATGCCACCATCTCATGCTTCTTTACATTTCCCCTAAAGGGACTGAAGAGTACAGATTACAAGAAAGGTTGCTTGAATGTACACAGAGGGCAGTTAAAAGATGCATGCTCCTGACCAACAGTATTCCTGACCTGCCCTATGGCGATAGATGAGTTTGAAGTGCATTGAGCGACTGAAATGTGCAAACACAATCTTCATAGAGACATGGCAGTGGACTCACTCGAGGAATGACTGCTTTAGATGATAGTGTTTTAGTAAATGTGTTCTGGAGTGAAATGGGGTTGCACACAACTTACATTTCCAAGCCATTCTATTATCGTCAGCAACCTGGAAGCAGAAGAAATTATGTTCACTAATTGGTTACATAAACAGAATAATCCAAAATGTTGTTCCTGAAGTCATAGGTAAAACTCTGGCGGCCTATCATTTTTAAAGCTAGGAACATTTTGTAAGTTGGTAGTACAGGTAGTACAAATACCGTTGTACTACCTGAATGGCGCCTGAGCAGATGGCTGCCGTTTTACGGGCTCTTAACCAATTGTGCTATTGTGTGTGTTTTTTTGTGATATTTGTAACTTATTTTGTACATCATGTTTCTGCCACCATCTCTTATGACCGAAAAGAGCTTCTGGATATCAGGACAGCGATTATTCACTATGTACTGGACAAAGATGTTTTCTTTAACGAGTCGGACGCGAAGGATTTACTTCAGACACAAGGCCAACATCCCCGTCATTTGCATGAGACAGAGACGGAGATATCGGAGACGTAGGTTGGGCCTTGTAAGGATCCGACGGTGAGTGGATAATCTGCCTCTACCATCAGTCCTATTAACCAACGTACAATCGTTGGATAACAAAATAGATGAGCTACGATCATGAATATTCTACCAACGGGACATTAAAAAATGTAATATCTTATGTTTCACTGAGTAGTGGCAGAACGACGACATGGATGAAATACAGCTGGTGCGATTACGCAGCATCGGTAAGATGGAACAACTGCATCCGGTAAGACAAAGGGTGGAGGTCTGTGTATATTTGTAAACAACAGCTGGTGCACGAAATCTAGGGATCGGACCCTTTTTTATTATTTTCGCCTAAAATGACATACCCAAATCTAACCTCCTATAGCTCAGGACCTGAAGCAAGGATATGCATATTCTTGATACCATTTGAAAGGAAAACACTTTGAAGTTTGTGAAAAAGTTAAATTAATGTAGGAAAATATAACACATTAGATCTGGTAAAAGATAATACAAACAAAAAACGATGCATTCTCTTTTTTTTGTTCCATCTTTGAAATGCAAGAGAAAGGCCATACTTTCAGATAAAAGTTGGTGTAATTTAGATTTTGGCCACCAGATGGCAGCAGTGTGTGTGCAAAGTATCAGACTGATCCAGTGAAGAATTACATTACTGCACAATATTTTGTATTAAGTCTGCCAGGCGTTTTCCCAAAGTGCCTAATTGGTCAATTGATAGATTTTCAAGTACATAACGATAGAGAGCATGCAAAATGCTATGGTAATAAATTAAGTTTACAACCTTCCAGGAAAAGCAGTGGGGTCAAACTGTAGACACCAGTTCCTACATTTGAACATAAAAATAGATTTGATCAAAACTATGCTACATTTTATCTCTGGGACCCTCAGGATGACAAATCGGAGAAAGATTACTGAGTGTAAGTGCATTATTTACATTCAGAGGAGAATGAATCAAACCAGTTGCAATGATAAAAGTGTTTTGTTGTTGTGCACTCTCCTCAAACAATTGCATGGTATTTTTCACTGTAATAACTACTGTTAATTGGAAACTGCAGTTAGATTAACAAGAATTTAAGCTTTCTGCCCATATAAGACATGTCTATGTTCCGTAAAGTTGGCTGTTGTATACAACCTCATTCTAGTCACATTAGCGCACGTTAGCAACAACCGTCCCGGTTTAGGGACACCAATCCCGTAGAGGTTTTAAGGAAGTCTTGAGGTTTTGCTTGCCTGAGGTAGAGTATCTCATGATAAACTGTAGACCACACTATTTACCAAGAGAGTTTTAATCTATATTTATCATAGCTGTCTATTTACCAGCACAACCCGATGCTGGCACTAAGTCCCCACTCAATGAGTTCTATAAGGCCATTAGCAAACAGGAAAACGCTCATCCAGAGGCGGCACTCCTAGTGGCCGGGGACTTTAATGCAGGGTAACTTAAATCCGTTTTACCTCATTTCTACCAGCATGTTAAATGTGCAACCAGAGGAAAAATATCTCTAGACCACCTTTACTCCACAGACAGAGACACATACAAAGCTCGCCCTCCATTTGGCAAATCTGACAAATCTGGCAAATCCTCCTGATTCCTGTTTACAAGCAGAAACTAAAGCAGGAAGCACCAGTGACTCGGTCAATAAAAAAGTGGTCAGATGATGCAGATGCTAAGCTACAGGACTGTTTTGCTAGCACAGACTGGAATATGTTCCAGAATTCATCCGATGGTATTGAGGAGTACACCACATCAGTCACTGGCTTCATCAATAAGTGCATCGATGACGTCGTCCCCACAGTGACTGTACGTACATACCCCAACCAGAAGACATGGATTACATGGAACATTCGCACTGAGCTAAAGGGTAGAGCTGCCGCTTTCAGGGAGCAGAACTGTAACCCGGACGCTTATAAGATATCCCTCTATCCCCTTAGACGAACCATCAAACAGGCAAAGCATCAATACAGGACTAAGATTTGAATCGTACTACACTGGCTCCAATGCTCGTCGGATGTGGCAGGGCTTGCAAACTATTACAAACTACAAAGGGAAGCACAGCCGCAAGCTGCCAAGTGACACGAGCCTACCAGATGAGCTAAATTACTTCTATGCTCGCTTCGAGGAAAGCAACACTAAAGCATCAGCTGTTCCCGACAACTGTGTGATCACGCTCTCCATAGCCGATGTGAGTAAGACCTTTTAAACAGGTCAACATTCACAAGGCCGCAGGGCCAGACAGATTACCAGGATGTATACTCCGAGCATGCGCTGCCCAGCTGACATTTTCAACCAGTCCCTGACTGAGTCTGTAATTAAAACATGTTTCAAGCAGACCACCATAGTATTCTTGGGCACAGGGACTAAGGCAACCTGCGTATATGACTACCGACCCGTAGCACTTTGAAAGGCTGGTCATGGCTTACGTCAACAGCATTATCCCAGAAACCCTAGACCCACAACAAGTTGCATACCGAACCAACAGATCCACAGATGATGCCATCTCTATTGCACTCCACAATGCCCTTTCCTACCTGGACAAAAGGAGTTCCTGCTATTCATTGACTACAGCTCAGCGTTCAATACCATAGTGCCCTCAAAGCTCATCTCCAAGCTAAGGACCCTGGGACTAAACACCTCCCTCTGCAACTGGATGCTGGACTACCTGACGGGCCGCCCCCAGGTGGTAAGGGTAGGTAACAACACACCCGCCACGCTGATCCTCAACACAGGGGCCCCTCAGTCCCCTCCTGTACTCCCTGTTCACCCATGACTGCACGACTCCAACACCATCATTAAGTTTGCCGACGACACACCAGTGGTAGGCCTGATCACAATAACGATGAGACAGCCTATAGGGAGGAGGTCAGAGACCTGGCCGTGTGGTGCCAGGATAACAACCTCTCCCTGAACGTGATCAAGACAAAAGGAGATGATTGTGGACTACAGGAAAAGGAGGACCGAATACTCATTGACGGGGCTGTAGTGGAGCAGGTTGAGAGCTTCAAGTTCCTTGGTGTCCACATCACCAACAAACTATCATGGTCCAAACACACGAAGACCATTGTGAAGAGGGCATGACAAAGCCTATTGCCCCTCTGGAGACTGAAAAGATTTGGCATGGGTCCTCAGATCCTCAAAAGGTTCTACAGCTGCACCATTGAGAGCATCCTGACTGGTTGCATCACTGCCTTGTATGGCAACTGCTCGGCCTCCGACTGCAAGGCACTACAGAGAGTAGTGCGTACGGCCCAGTACATCACTGGGGCCAAGCTTCCTGCCATCCAGGTCCTCTATACCAGGCGGTGTCAGAAAAAGGCAATACAAATTGTCAGACTCCAGCTACCCTAGTCATAGAGTATTCTCTCTGCTACCGCACGGCAAGCAGTACCAAGTCTAGGTCCAAAAGGAGCGCCAAGTCTAGGTCCAAAAGGCTTCTTAACAGCGTCTAGTTTTTAAAATTGTATAAACTGCCTTAATTTTTCTGGACCCCAGGAAGAATAGCTGCTGCTTTGGCAGCAGCTAATTGGGATCCATAGTAAATACAAAAACAAATACCCCCAAGCCATAAGTCTCCTGAACAGCTAATCAAATGGCTACCCAGACTATTTGCATTGCCCCCCCCCCCCCCCCCCCCTTTTACGCTACTGCTACTCTCTGGTTATTATCTATGCATAGTCACTTTAACTCTACCTACACGTACATATTACCTCAATTACCTCGACTAACCTGTGCCCCCGCACATTGACTTTGTACCGGTATCCCCTGTATATAGCCTCGCTATTGTTATTTTACTGCTGCTCTTTAATTATTTGTTATTTTGTTAATTCTTACTTAAGAAAAATAAGTGTTTGATATTTTTTTACCTAACTATATTGTTGGTTAAGGTCTTGTAAGTAAACATTTTACTGTAAGGTCTACACCTTTTGTATTCTGCGCATGTGACGAATACAATTTGATTTGAATATTTAATCATGTTTCGATTCCAAGACATCACAAAATGCTGTTATGCTGTTCCATCTCAGGTAATTTCAACCTAAGCTTACCTTTAACTACTGGCCTTCAGTCTAGTGCACCAACATCCTTCAGTCAGTCCTGTAGAGAGAAAGTATAAATAAAGAATTAGTATTACAATTTGTAGTGGTAACATTCTTAAGGTTGGAAACAACTCTTCACGTCAAAGTATTTAGGTCTACTGTTCATTCAGAGAATTACAGAAAAGGATATTCATAACTTTAGATTTGTTTCACACCCAAGCCAAATATCAACATCAGAAATTAAATACATAACTTATTCAGAATTCGTTTTAACTTTCCAAAATCTAAGTACTGTATTGTATTTAGGCAGCATGCCATTGAATAAAGCTTAGGTTGCACCATTTTGTGTACCTGTCACAATTGCAGACATTCGCCAAATGAGGTAGCTAGCAAGCTAGAAATGTAGGATAGCTAGCAAGCCAACATAGTTGCACATAACCCGGAAACATGGCGTAGCTAATAAGCCCATTTTACAAAATATGCTTCAGAAAAAAATAATCACATATGACACATCTTTATGTTTAAGGAACGAGCTAGTTAACATTATCCATCAATGCTTTTTTACAGTGCGTGGGTGAGTTAGCTAGCTAGCTAGCTAATGTGTTTAGCGCATTGTACAATTCAGATAGGGATAGAGATCTTGACAATGGATATATTCTCCAAAGAAGCACACAAATAATGTTCAAACAGTAAAATGTGTAGCTACTGTTATTTATAAAAGCAAAACCATTAACTTACCGTGTGAACCCTCAGACGACAGTGCACACTTGTATCTGTTTGTAGCTCATGTATTCGTTTGTAGCTGGTGAAGTCCACTCCAGCCGAGACAAATATGACTCTAGTCACCGTCACGCGCACCCAGAGCTTGGCTTGCCTGCATTTCATTTCCAGCTTTCATTAATTACTTTCATCTGATTATGCATCATAAACGCTACCTAACGTTACTTCCCCATCACCGGCATTTTCAAATCATACTATTTAGCTAGCTAGCTCTAGCCAGCTAACCTAACTGGCGCCTAGCTAACATTAGCCCTGCCTGGCACTTGCCAGTTAACCAGATTGCTAGCTTGACAGATATCCATTCGAAGTTCTACAAATCATAAACGCACGATACATATATATATACAATTCATACATTTTACCATTAAGAAAGTATCCACTGTCGCGGGGACCGTCGGCCATGTTGGAAAGATTTTGAAGTGCCACGTGTGCTTTTGAAAATCGACATAAGAAAGGTCAAACTTGACAGATATGTGTGCCTGTCAATCTATCATCCGAAGTCCTGTTTACATAAACTCTCCAATACATTTAATCTGAATAAAAAAATACCGGTCTCACGAAATCAAAAGTGAGGTGCATGTTATGGGAACCTAAAACAGTTTTATTATGTTTACAGAACTTCATCCAATTATTGAATAGTACTGCTCAGGTATACAGTGTACAAGGGTTGTTGATCCATCCTTAGTTTTCTCCTATCACAGCCATTAAACTCTGTATTTGTTTTAGTCACCATTGGCCTCATTGTGAAATCCCTGAGCGGTTTCCTTCCCTGCAACTTATTATGTGACTTGTTAAGCAAATTTAGACTTGCCATAACAAAGGAGTTGAATACTCATTGACTGAAGACATTTCAGCTTTCAATTTTTTATACAATTGTAAACATTTCTAATAACATAATTCCACCTTGACAATGTGGGGTATTGTGTGCCGGCCAGTGACAAAATCTAAATGCATTCCATTTTAAATTTAGACTGTAACACAACAAATGTGGAAAATGTCAAGGGGTGTGAATACCTTTGGAAGGCAATATACATGTTACAGTAGGCCTAGGTGTTACCTCTGTGTTTTCCAACTACAGGATGGTTCAACCCTAGTGGATCACCTACCTGCTGTACTGTAGTCTCTCCAACATCCAACCAAATATACATAATCAATCCCTTGAAACAGTTGCTAAATTAGAATTGTCAATTCGCTGTGGGAGCTCTCTCCCTTAATGATGGAGTGGGACGGAGCAGATGTAACGGAAATCAATGCGAGTAATCACATGGCTGACTCACATTCCCCAAACTCTCCCGTCCTGCTCCTCCTCTTCACAGATGCCAACAGCAAGAAGAAGAGCCTCTCATATTCAGTAACTCGATGTAATGTGTGGTGTTAAGACTGGGACCAAATGATAAAAAGCTTTGTGGTTCCATCTAGCCCAGTGCTGTTGAAACCCCAGCCGGGGTGAATGTGTCCTCAGTGGTTTAGATGGCTTCCTGGGTCATTGACTGGCTGTGTAAGGACATAGAGAGAGTGGGAGGGAAAGGAGTGGGGAGAAGGGAGGGATGGATCTCAGATTGCCTGTGGGTATATGTTATGCTCTGGGAATAGCTATTCATCCTGTGGATTTAAACACCAGGGCACTTATTAAATCCTCCTGCAACCAGCTGACACATGGTGAGATACACTGAGCCTCAAAAAAGCTGAAATGTCTTGAGTCAATAAGTATTCAACACCTTTGTTATGGCAAGCCTAAATACACTGAACAAAAAATGGACGCAACATGTAAATGTTGGTCCCATGTTTCATGAGCTGAAATAAAAGATCCCAGAAATGTTCCATATGCACAAAAAACCTTATTTCTCAAAAAATAATTGCACACATTTATTTGCATCCCTGTGAGTGAGCATTTCTTTGTCAAGATAATCCATCCACATGACAGGTGTGGCATAACAATAAACTGATTAAACAGCATGATCATTACACGGTTGCACCTTGGGCTGGGGACAATAAAATGCTACTCTAAAATGTGCGGTTTTGTCACACAACATAATGCCACAGAGGTCTCAAGTTTTGAGGGAACGTGCAATTGGCATGCTGAATATAGAAATGTCCACAAGAGCTATTGCCAGAGGATTGAATGTTAATTTCTTTATCATAAGCCACCTCCAACGCTGTTTTCGAGAATTTGGCAGTACATCCAACCGGACTCACAACCGCAGCCCACGGGTATGGCATCGTGTGGGTGCGTGGTTTGTTGATGTCAACATTGTGAACAGAGTGCACCATGGTGGCGGTGGCGTTATGGTATGGGCAGGTATAAGCTACAGACAACAAACACAATTGCATTTTATCGATGGCAATTTGCACAGAGATACCGTGATGATATTCTGAGGCTCATTCTCGTGCCATTCATCTGTCGCCATCACATCATGTTTTGTTCTATGAGATAATCTTCTCCAGTTATCGTCACTTTTTGTGACTTTTGAACCATTTATGTCATCAAAAAAAGCACATAAAAGCTTCATCATTCATAAAGGTCATGTTAACTTACTGATATTATCTCATAGAACAAATCATATAAGATATCCATAGTTTGTGTTAATCTCAGACCTTATTTCTGCGTTTATCCCAAAACCCTATTCTTTCCCCATAGGAATGGCTGAATGAACCAGCGGTAACTCATTTACGTTTTTAAGACTACAAGCTGTTGAGCTCTATAGCAAATAGAGTGGTGAGGAGAGGCCTCCGAGATTGGCGCAGCATTACAAGTGGCACGTTACTACAGAATCGGGTTCATTCTTGGGCTGTGCCACAACCAGCCATGGCCAGGAGTCTCATAGGACGGTGCACAATTTGCCCAGCGTCGTACGGGTTAGGGGAGTGTTTGGCCGAGGGGGCTTTACTTGGCTCATCACGCCCTAGCGACTTCGGGTGGGTGGCTGCGGGCTGACCCCTATCGCCAGTTGAACGGTGTTTCCTCCGACTCATTGGTGCGGCTGGCTTCCGGGTTAAACTGGCGGGTGACTCTGCCTTCGCCTATCCCGAGCCCGTTTGGGAGTTGCAGCACTGAGACAGGATCGAAATTGGGGAGAAAAACGGGGGTAAAATACAAAGAAAAAAAAGAGTGGTGAGGAGGAGTCTACCGTGTCCGAAGCGACTTCACCATTCATTTTCTGTGTTCAGGGTTCACTCAAACATTGTATTAAGCTTTACTATTGACAGTTACAGCTGATTTTGGGAATTGCATATAGATTCACTCTCCTTAAATGTGAGTCGTCTGATTTATTTAATCAAACTTTTTGCCGCCGGCTCCTGATATCAGGGCAGAGAAACTGCAATATGTCTAATGAAATGGCCTAGTGTGCATGGGCGCACATGCGCACTATGCACAAGCTAATTTTTCCCGGTTTTCCCTGGCTTAACTAGCTGAACTATGCTAGTTTTCATTGCCAAACTTCATAAATACCCTCAACTTCAAAACTCCTTTGCTAGTTATACAATCATATAACTAAGAAATTAGCTGGGGAAAAAACTCAGAAGTTTACATACACTTAGGTTGGAGTCATTAAAACTTGTTTTTCAACCCCTCCACAAATGTCTTGTTAACAAACCATAGTTTTGGCAAGTCGGTAAGGACATCTACAAGTAATTTTTCCAACAATTGTTGACAGACAGATTATTTCACTGTATCACAATTCCAGTGGGTCAGAAGTTTACATACACTAAGTTGACTGTTACTTTAAACAGCTTGGAAAATTCCAGAAAATGATGTCATGGCTTTAGAAGCTTCTGATAGGCTAATTGACATCATTTGAGTCAATTGGTGGTGTACCTGTGGATGTATTTCAAAGTCTACCTTCAAACCCAGTGCCTCTTTGCTTGACATCATGAGAAAATCAAAAGAAATCAACCAAGACCTCAGAAAAAAAATTGTAGACCTCCACAAGTTTGGTTCATCTTTGGGAGCAATTTCCAAACGCCTGAAGGTACCATGTTCATCTGTACAAACAATAGTACGCAAGAATAAACACCATGGGACCACGCAGCCATCATACCGCTCAGGAAGGTGACACGTTTTGTCTCTTAAAGATGAATATACTTTGGTGCAAAAAGTGCAATCAATCCCAGAACAACAGCAAAGGACCTTGTGAAGATGCTGGAGGAAACAGGTACAAAAGTATCTATATCCACAGTAAAACGAGTCCTATATCGACATAACCTGAAAGGCCCTTCAGCAAGGAAGAAGCCACTGCTCTGAAACCGCCATTAAAAAAGCCAGACTACGGTTTGTAACTGCACATGGGGACAAAATGTTTACTTTTTAGAGAAATGTCCTCTGGTCTGATGAAACAAAAATAGAACTGTTTGGCCATAATGACCATCGTTATGTTTGGAGGAAAAAGGGGGAGGCTTGCAAGCCGAAGAACACCATCCCAACCGTGAAGGATGGGGGTGGCAGCATCATGTTGTGGGGGTGCTTTGCTGCAGCAGGGACTGGTGCACTTCACAAAATAGATGGCGTCATAAGGTAGGAAAAGTATGTGGATATATTGAAGCAACATTGAAAGACATCAGTCAGGAAGTTAAAGCTTGGTCGTAAATGGGTCTTCCAAATGGACAATGACCCAAGCATACTTCCAAAGTTGTGGCAAAATGGCTGAAGAACAACAAAGTCAAGGTACTGGAGTGGCCATCACAAAGCCCTGACCTCAATCCTATAGAAAATGTGTGGGCAGAACTGAAAAAGCGTGTGCTAGCAAGGAAGCCTACAAACCTGACTCAGTTACACCAGCTCTGTCAGGAGGAATGGGCCTAAATTCACCCAACTTATTGTGGGAAGCTTGTGGAAGGCTACCCGAAACGTTTGACCCAAGATAAACAATTTAATGGCAATGCTACCAAATACTAATTGAGTGTATGTAAACTTCTGACCCACTGGGAATGTGATGAAAGAAATAAAATCTGAAAGAAATAATTCTCTACTATTATTCTGACATATTTGGCTAAGGTGTATGTAAACTTCCGACTTCAACTGTATGTCATAAGACAATGTTTTTTTAAAACCTTTTATTTAACTAGGCAAGTCAGTTAAGAACAAATTCTTATTTACAATGACAGCCTACCGGGGAACAGTAGGTTTACTGCCTTGTTCAGGAACAGAACAACAGATTTTTACCTTGTCAGCTCAGTGATTCAATCTAGTAACCTTTCGGTTACTGGCCCAACGCTCTAACCACTAGGCTACCTGCCACCCCAGGTACCTAACACGGATTCAAGTTCAGTTTTGAGATCCACGTCTTTGGCGTAGGGTAGCTGGACGTTTCTGACTTGTCTTGGAACTGTGACAACGGGCAGCCTATCCCCTCGACCATGGCTTGATGGGATATGTAGTGATTTTGCCAACACAGCCAGATATGTACACGGTCTTGTACCCTTAACCTTTTTTTTAAACGGACTATCATATTTGTTATTTAAATCCAACTTTATTAATATAATGAGTAATCCAGGAATGTCACGAGTGAATTGACGCGAGAAAATAGTAACTCCACAGAGCGCAATGACAAAAATGAAGGGCTGAATTACTTCCGGACACAACGGGTCCGCTGAGGTCCTCCTCTTCATCGCCACTCTATAACTAGCTAATATAAGTTGTAGTTGGCAAATATAATCAACTGTTAGCCACGGCAAGATGCCGTGAGGACGGTGAGGGATTTCCATTTTGTTTGTTTCTCGCTCTTAGAAGGCAACTGTCGAGAGACTGGTAAATGTTATGTCTCCCCTTGCACTACCACCAACGCTCAGTCTGAGGCGGGAACGCTGTGAGAGAACCTGAACATTTTCATCTGTGGTGTGAGTGAGTTACCGCCATAGAGTTAGGAATTAGAATACTAGAATGGACATGAACCTTCTTATGATGGTCTAAATGTCAGACTTTTGGTCAGGGAGGTGGTCAGCCATGGTTTGCCAGTGCTGTGATAAGATACTGTGTAAAATAATGAATTTTAAGAATTTATCTGTACTGTATGTTAGTTAGCGAGACAGTTTTAGAGGAATGATTCCATATATTTTTTTAAATAACTGCCAACTGCCTATATGCCAACATTACATTCAAATAATGCAGTCAATCCACAGCTATACGCTGGCTGAAATCAGTTGCTGATAGGACTCAGACAAGTTGTAGGCCTAAATGCAACAAGTACTAATGTTGTATCATAATTGCACTCACAGCTTTCCAAGAAACCAAACATTTTGACATTTTATGGTCTGTTTACATATACAGTGGGGAGAACAAGTATTTGATACACTGCCGATTTTGCAGGTTTTCCTACTTACAAAGCATGTAGAGGTCTGTAATTTTTATCATAGGTACACTTCAACTGTGAGAGACGGAATCTAAAACAAAAATCCAGAAAATCACATTGTATGATTTTTAAGTAATTAATTTGCATTTTTTACAGAGATCATACGTTTCCTGTAGTTCTTGACCAGGTTTGCACACACTGCAACAGGGATTTTGGCCCACTCCTCCATACATACCTTCTCCAGATCCTTCAGGTTTCGGGGCTGTCGCTGGGCAATACGGACTTTCAGCTCCCTCCAAAGATTTTCTATTGGGTTCAGGTCTGGAGACTGGCTAGGCCACTCCAGGACCTTGAGATGCTTCTTACGGAGCCACTCCTTAGTTGCCCTGGCTGTGTGTTTCGGGTCGTTGTCATGCTGGAAGACCCAGCCACGACCCATCTTCAATGCTCTTACTGAGGGAAGCAGGTTGTTGGCCAAGATCTCGCGATACATGCATCCATCCTCGCGATACATGCATCCATCCTCCCCTCAATACGGTGCAGTCGTCCTGTCCCCTTTGCAGAAAAGCATCCCCAAAGAATGATGTTTCCACCTCCATGCTTCACGGTTAGGATGGTGTTCTTGGGGTTGTACTCATCCTTCTTCTTCCTCCAAACACAGCGAGTGGAGTTTAGACCAAAAAGCTCTATTTTTGTCTCATCAGACCACATGACCTTCTCCCATTCCTCCTCTGGATCATCCAGATGGTCATTGGCAAACTTCAGACGGGCCTGGACATGCGCTGGCTTGAGCAGGGGGACCTTGCATGCGCTGCAGGATTTTAATCCATGACGGCGTAGTGTGTTACTAATGGTTTTCTTTGAGACTGTGGTCCCAGCTCTCTTCAGGTCATTGACCAGGTCATGCCGTGTAGTTCTGGGCTGATCCCTCACCTTCCTCATGATCATTGATGCCCCACGAGGTGAGATCTTGCATGGAGCCCCAGACCGAGGGTGATTGACCGTCATCTTGAACTTCTTCCATTTTCTAATAATTGCACCAACAGTTGTTGCCTTCTCACCAAGCTGCTTGCCTATTGTCCTGTAGCCCATCCCAGCCTTGTGCAGGTCTACAATTTTATCCCTGATGTCCTTACACAGCTCTCTGGTCTTGGCCATTGTGGAGAGGTTGGAGTCTGTTTGATTGAGTGTGTGGACAGGTCTCTTTTATACAGGTAACGAGTTCAAACAGGTGCAGTTAATACAGGTAATGAGTGGAGAACAGGAGGGCTTAAAGAAAAACTAACAGGTCTGTGAGAGCCGGAATTCTTACTGGTTGGTAGGTGATCAAATACTTATGGCATGCAATAAAATGCAAATGAATTACTTAAAAATCATACAATGTGATTTTCTGGATTTTTGTTTTAGATTCCGTCTCTCACAGTTGAAGTGTACCTATGATAAAAAATTACAGACCTCTACATGCTTTGTAAGTAGGAAAACCTGCAAAATCGGCAGTGTATCAAATACTTGTTCTCCCCTCTGTATATATATATATGTGTACTGCATATATACAGGCTTTTTAAACAGAAAATTGGCATAAAACACAAACTGTGTAATGGAAAATGTTATGTTTGTGCTTTTCTAATAACCAATTTCTAAGTGTGTAAGTGCCTGATTGATCGTGCTTCGGAGGAATCCTCACTATCAGTATCTGCAATTTGTCAGTATGCCCAGAACCTTGTTTTGAGAACGAAAGGGATATCTCAGTTTCAGGGTCTCAACTTGGAGAGAAGAAACCTTGTGAGGTATTGGTCGGTCACATGCATGAACCAAAACAATAATGAGGAATTAATTATGAATAATGAATAAGCTAAATCATCCAAATATAAGTTGTCTGTGTAAACAGTTTATAAGAGAACTAACGGGACTGCCCCGGCAGAGCTCACTTCAGACCGGTACTTTATGCATCTCAGTTTGACTGTGACCTCTCCAGCTTGCTGTTAAAATAAACAATGATTCATTTCAGATTGACTTCAGGTGTCCCTGGTGGTAATTTCCACAACATGGAGTTGAATTTCCACGACAACTGTATTTATAATTATATGACAATATTTTAGGTTGTCAATAGTTCTATTACACATAGTTTTAATAAGTAAGTACCGGCACCGTTTTAGTGAGGAGGATTGTGTTGGTATTCGTTTTCCAAGGAGGAACTTTGTATTTTTTCAAGGTCAGTCACTGTCTTTCAGCCAACGACTCATCCCAGCTAATGCTTCTAGGGAGAGAACATTTTTGTAATGTTCCCCTAATGACTGTCCAGTTTTACGTAAGTTAGGGAAACATTCTTTCTATGTTAGCAAAAACCTACTGAGAACCCTTTTAGCATGTTTTGGTGTCAAAGTTAGGATAACATTTCCTTAATGTCAAACATAACTTATATAGAACGTGGTTACAATGTTCTCAGAAAATACAAGATTAAAGGTCTAGACACATTTTATTGGACGTTGCAAGAACCCTTATGTGTCCAGTTTACTGACGGTTAGGAGAATATTCCATCAACGCCCCACCAAACATACACAGGACACAGCTGCCATGTTACCACAATGTACAATGTTCCAGGCATGTTTCATGAGAACATTGCAAGAACATTCCGCTGTCTAGTTGTCAGGACATCACCTGATGGGCCCAATATTTTAATTACACATCACACCTTGTTACTTGTTATCGAGGCCTTGATTGGTGAACCACTGATCCATTCACAGTTCTTTTAACATTGTGTTTTCAACTTGCGTATTTGACATACATGATTACATTGTGCATGTTCATTTATGCAGTCATTGTTATTCAACATGTCCTCACCTGGGATTTGAATTCACAACCTCTTGGTTCTCAACATTCAGATCTTCCTGTTACACCACCATGTCTGTGTCAGTTGACTGTTCTCTCTCTCATCATTGATTTAATTTTACTTAGTTCAACAATTTAAAGGCTTTCTGTATAGTTGTCTAATGTTAGTGGGGCAAATAAACATGTTTAATTGATACTCCTAAATCACGATGATCAATAAAAGTTTATTTTGAGTGTACTTTTAACAGAGCTGAGATTTACAGTGCATTCGGAAAGTATTCAGACCCCTTGACTTTTTCCACATTTTGTTACCTTACAGCCTTATTACAAAATGGATTCAATATTTTTTCCCCTCATCAATCTACACACAGTACCCCATAATGACAAAGCAAAAAAAGCTTTTGATATTTTTGCACATTTATTAAATATAAAAGTATTCAGACCCTTTGCTATGAGACTCGAAGTTGAGCTCAGGTGCCTTAAGATGTTTCTACAACTTGATTGGAGTCCACCTGTGGTAAATTCAATTGATTTGACAGGATTTGGAAAGGGACACACCTATCTATATAAGGTCCCACAGTTGACAGTGCATGTCAGAGCAAAAACCAGGCCATGAGGTCGAAGGAATAGTCCGTAGAGCTCAGAGACAGGATTGTGTTGAGGCACAGATCTGGGGAAGGGTACCGAAAAATGTCTGCAGCATTGAAGGTCCCCAAGAACACATTGGCCTCTATCATTCTTAAATGGAAGAAGTTTGGAACCACCAAGACTCTTCCTAGAGCTTGCCGCCCGGCCAAACTGAGCAATCGGGGGAAAAGGGACTTGGTCAGGGTGGTCCCGATGGTCACTCTGCCAGAGCTCCAGAGTTCCTCTGTGGAGATGGGAGAACCTTCCAGAAGGACAACCATCTCTGCAGCACTCCACCACCAATCAGGCCTTTATGACAGAATGGCCAGACAGAAGCCACTCCTCGGTAAAAGGCACATGACAGCCCGCTTGGGGTTTACCAAAATGCACCTTAAAGCACTCTCAGTTCATTAGACACAAGATTCTCTGGTCTGATGAAACCATGGTTGAACTCTTTTGCCTGAATGCCAAGTGTCACGTCTGGAGGAAACCTTGCACCATCCCTACGGTGAAGCATGGTGGTGGCAGCAATATGCTGTTGGGATGTTTTTCAGTGGCAGGGACTGGGAGACTAGTTAGGATCAAGGGAAAGATAAACAGAGCAAAGTAAAGAGAGATCCTTGTTGAAAACATGCTCCAGAGCGCTCAGGACCTCAGACTGGTGGCGAATGTTCACCCTCCAACAGCCCGGACCTGAACCCGATCGAACATCTCTGGGGAGACCTGAAAATAGCTGTGCAGCGACGCTCCCCATCCAACCCGACAGAGCTTGAGAGGATCTACAGAGAAGAATGGGAGAATCTCCTCAAATACAGGTGTGCCAAGCTTGTAGCGTCATACTCAGGAAGACTCGAGGCTGTAATCGCTGCTGAAGGTTCTTCAATAAAGTACTGAGTAAAGGGTCTGAATACTTCTGTGAATGTGATAGTTCAGTTTTTTATTTTTAATACATTTGCAAACATTTCTAAAAACCTGTTTATGCTTCGTCATTATGGGGTATTATGTGTAGATTTATGAGAAAAAATAAGGAGAGGGCAGAGGGCAGGAACATAATTACTCATAATTAATAGACTGCAAATTGACAGCAAGAATCCCAAACATATATAACATTTGACTAAAACGTAATAATTTCAAACCTTGCTTACATTTGTGTACGATCACATATATCTCTTTATTATGTGTGGGAATACTTTGGAAAATATTTCCAAAATTAAAATCACTTGGAGCTGATTTGATCAAGCTTTAACAGTTTTCTTATGTCCAAACAATACTCTTTTTTTTTGCTCAGAAAACTTGGGGGGACAAAAAAAAATCTATCTGGTCAGCGTGCCACCAGTTGGGGAACCCAGTGTGAGGTTTTGTTCTTGACAGGGCCTAACAATACTGGCCCAATAAGCAGTGGGCAATTCCAGTCCTCGGGGGCCTGATTGGTGCCACAGTTTTGCCCCAGTCACAGCTAGCCTATCTGACTCCAATAATCCCCTAATCATTATATTTAGTTTGGAATGCAATTTGATTAATCAGCTGTGTTTGCTAGGGATGGAGAAGGAGTGTGACACCAATCAGGCCCCAGAGGACTGGAATTGCCCACCCCTGCTCTAGGGCATGTGCTTGGTTATTGGGCCAGTATAGTTAGGCCCTGTCCGGAACAAACCCTCACACAGAGTTGCCCACCCCTGCCCTAGAGATATCCCTTATTTGGACCGTGGGTCGGGTGTTTGTCATTTGTGCTGGTTGCGTGGGTTTGAGACCCGGGGCCGCTAGGGGTATCTCCCTACTCTCACATTCTTAGCAATATATGATAATGTCATTATTTGGCAACAGTTACAACACACCTATATGATCGAATTAAAGTGTGTTTCTCATTGAAATATGAGAATCGGTAGAATTCTGGATAGCTGAGCATCTCAAAGAGAATTCTCTATCGTCGTTTTGAAATCCACACCACATGTAGAACAAACGTGTCTCTGATAAGGAATCACATCGGCTCTCATTATTGCATTTCCATCTGTAACATTCCTTATTTGCTACCGAAACATGGCCCAGGTGGTAGTGTTGCTTCTGAAATATACCCAGAACATAGTTGCCATATTCTTAGAATATCAGAAACTTTCTCACATTTGCCATTTAAGCAATGATGTGCCAGATATTCCAAAACAACAAACACAAAGTTCCATCTCCAAGTTTGAATATGGAAAAATAGACAAATTGCAATAGAATCGCTTGGGACCAGTGTTGGGGGTAATATGTTACATACAGTTGTATTACTTTTATGAGTAACAGAGTAATATAACGAGTTACTGTCTTCAAATATTGTAATATTATTAGTTACTTTTTCAAGTAAGCTATATATTACTTTCAGAAGCATATCTCTACCGGCGTATTATATATATTTTTTAAAGCCTTGTCTAATGCTAACAGAAATCATGCTGTTGGCTATCTTAAAGCTGTTGTTGTTACCCCACTTAACCTTTTCCTTGTGAAAATGGTCCCGTTATTTTGAGTTAATCGAGGAGAAAGAGAACAACATTTTAGTCAAATGCAAACTCTGCAAAGGCAGCATTGATCTCTTTGTCCAGAAACACCACATCAAACCTGAAGAAGCATCTGGAGGTCGTGCACAAAGGCATAAAAACGGTAGCCAAAGTTCCAGAAATGCGTAGAAATCTATACACATTATGGTAATAAACAAATATGCATAAACAACTCAATTTCGACATAAACAATCGAAATGTCTGATAAATTCTATTTAAAACAGCAATAATAACATTAACATATAGTAGATTACTAAGAATATGAGAGTAGGGTGTCTCCCTTATACAGGTTTTGAACCCAGGTCACCAGCATCAATGACAAACACCCTAACCACTGTCCCAATAAGTGATATCTCTAGGCCATGTGAATATTGGGCTAGTATAGTTAGGCCCTGACCAGAAGAATCCCTAACCCCTCCTCCCTAGGCACTTGTGTATATCTGAAACAACTTGATAGGAAAAAGCAATAGGGGGAATGCACTTTGAAGCAAATCTCAGCTCTGTTTAAAGTACACCCAAGAAAATATTTTATTGATCGTAGTGATCCGAGTAGTATCATTAAACAAGTTATATGCCCCACAAACATTAGACAACTATACACTGTGTTATTAACATTCAAACGGCACAGTAATGATTCTCCAACAACAATAGACTGGCTTTTTGTTTAACGCCTATTGCTGCTGATCCTCCCACTTCGGTTGACACGCCCACTTCCACACACTTCACGTGTGAAGTTAACCATACTTTGGACGCAGTACCTATACTTGTTTCAGCACGCAGTTTCGACATTGTAAAATGTATTTTATATTCACAGAAGAAGATTCAGCAGTCACAAGTGTCTTGTTTTGCACGCTTTGTACAAAATAATAAAATGCAGTACTACGGGATATTTCTTAACGTAGCTCTTTATTAGCTAGCTATAACTTGCGTGTTCACGTATCGCCACCCAGGATCAAACTGACCATGACCTAACCATTTGGGTGGTCTTAACCAATCATAGCACAGTATGATATGGCGGTAAAATGCATCCAATTACAATTCAGTATGTTTACACATATGAATATTACAACAAGTTTATTAAATGCTCAAATTGCACGGTGCACGCTTGCAAATAGTACTGAATGTATTCAAATGTCAAGTTACAACTTTGCCACGTTACATTTTTCACACGTCATGATACAAGCAAATACATTAATAAATAAACCAAGAAAGACCACAGCCTGTCATTTCAAATGGTAACAAATTAGTCATAGTGGAAGAACAAGCATGGAGGTGGGTGGAGCCAAGCAGAGGTAGAGAGATCCTATTGGCGCGTGCTGTCATACATTTGCATATTTCCTTTAGGGAACGCCTACTTTGTGAAGTGCGCGTGTGTAAAAAATAAATTCGCCTTTGCACTCCTTCAAAACAACACAATATTTTGAAACTTTGGCAAAGCGTAAGGTCTACAAAACTTTGTTCACTCTGTACGTAACAGATTTTAGTTTGGGGAAGAGAAAATTGTATTGAGATGAAATGTAATCCATCACGTTACATCGTCTCCCACTGCAGAGTGGACTAAATTTTGTAGTGAGTGGAAAAGCCAAGGGAATGCTTTACATTTATACATCCGGTGGAATTTCTGTCTCATTGTTCTATCTGTGAAATTCACACGTGTGAATCACGATATGCTACAAACTTGAGCCGACTGCGAGCTGGGGTAGGCTAGGTCGTTTCACGTCTCAGGCCCTCGGAGGAAGCCGATTGAGAGAGGGGTGAATGTGCTGCTAAAAAAGGCAAATCCAGGAGGCAAATCCGGGGGAAGCAGGCGAATATAAGGAATGATTCTACTCGTTCACAAAGAGACAGGCGTGATTAGAAACGCAGTCCGATCAAGAATAGGCCTATAAGCGTTCTGAGCTTTGATCAATGCTGGGAATAATATTTAGATGTTCATCCGTAACTGATTTCTTTATTGTGTATAAAATATATAAATAGGCTATATATAGTTTTTTTTTTTTTTTTTTTTTACAAATTAGGAAAAATTACCGAGGTCCGGATCTCGTCCTCATACGTAGTTACAGCTCTGTGTGCAGGTTATGCTTTTAATATGACTGAAGGCTCTACTACCGACTGAAGCGATGTGCTCGCTTTCAACCACCAATTTCACGACAATGTTTGCTTGCGCATGGCCAGTCGCTCTCGAGGTCTTTCCGTCTCACTCGCAACCGGCATCTTTGTACAAAAAAAATCTTAGCACTGGTGCATCAACACCTGGGGTAGGTTTTCCTTTACTGTGTTTAGTATTGATATATCAAGAGAGTAGTAGGCCGTCTGTTTTTTTTATGCATAGGATGTTTGTTATAGTATTGTAGGCTAATGTGATTCTTGTTGAATATTTGTCCTCTTTGATTCATTGACGCATAGGCCTATATATAGATATCGACCTCTCAAAACGTAACATTTCATCTAATAAATAGGCAACGTTATTGTGATGGTCATCAAGGTCATGCCAGTGTTGATTGTGCACTGTTTTTAAAAACTATTAAACCTCTATCGTGTGCTAAAATTGAAGGGATTTCATGATATGTAGGCCTAATTCATATAGAAAATGTGTCAGTAGCCGACTGTTTAAGGTAAATATTTAGCCTACAGCCTATTGTCACACAGCTAGACCCTCGTCAATCTCTAGATCTGGTAGCCTACAATTAGCAGATGAGCTATGATTATGATCATGAAAAAGGCTGTTCTTGTTAATAATATATCAACGTTTTTTGACTCTCTCCACCCCGTTTAATGATAATCGGAGCATCTGTGTTACCAACAGTAGCACTACATGGTGGCGTTCCATCGAGGTTAAATGGTGGGAGGGATGCATTTATTCCCAAATAAATAGTCTACAATCTGCGAATCAACAGTGAAGTGTTTAATATACGTATAATTAAAATCGCCTATATGGATCAGTCAATGCGGGTTTGGATTGTTAACATTGCCAGCGTTCAATGTGATTAGTGCACTTCTAGGCAGTGATTTTCCTGATTAAGGAATACGCTCTCCATTACCAAGGTTTACACACTTCAACGCTTTAATTTGAAATAATTATTGTTTTGTGACGGCTGCATATGTTATTCTATCTAATTTAAAGAAATATATTGTGGCCTTTGTTAACCTAGAATATTCTATTTCGATTTAAATTACGTTTAGATTTCACTAAATATGGTGGACTATTCAAATTTGAGAGGCAGGCACAGCATGCGTAATAGCCTACATGTCAATGTCTATTTCATAATTTCATAAATTCCTGCAGGTGTTCAGCAAAATAATTAAGGGCGAAATAATTTAACGACATGAGCAGATCCACTGAATGTCGATGGAGTCTGTGAATGCCGTAGAGCTCCATGAATTGGGGGATGGGGACAAGCGCGCTGCCTGCAAGGCCGCTACAACTCCGGGACAGGGACAAGGACCCCGGACAGCGCCCAGAGCTGGAATCGAGAACACGTCATATCAGGAAGAAGAGCACGAGATGAGGTTCAGTGACCCAGCCAGCTCGAGTGTTCATCGGTCCATGTCTAATGATAGGGGCTACCAGACACAACCCCAGCCTTTCCAGCGAAATGAACTCTCACCCCGGTCTGAGGAGGGCCATGTGACTGACTTCAATGACCATTCTGTCGACTATGGGTTTATATCTGCCCTGGTGTTCTTGGTGGGTGGAATAGTACTGGTAATCATTGCCTACACCATCCCCCGAGAGGCTAAGGTCAACCCAGACCTGGTGTCAGCTCGTCAGATGGAGAAACTGGAGATGTACTACGCACAACTGGGCTCGCACCTCGACAAGTGTATCATAGCAGGCCTGGGACTGTTGACTCTAGGGGGGATGCTCTTGTCCATCTTGCTAATGGTGTCCATATGCAAAGGTGAGCTGTACCGCCAGAGGACTTTTGTCCAACCCAGGAAGACGTACGGGTCGATTCACCTGCGGATGAGACAGTTGGGCGAGGGGGGAGAATCTATTGTTGAATGTGAACCTAGTCACACTGGCACCACAGCTCCTGCCACAAGTACAGATGGAACACAGATGTCCAGTGGGACCCAACAGGAGTAGCACAATCTGAGCACATTTCTATCCACAGACTATGTGAAGGGTTGTAATCATTGCTTGAGGGGCTTTGTGAAAAGTGAAGCAAGCAAGGTAAGCTGAATGTGGTTAAGACTAAGAGCACATCTGGAACTACACATCATGTATTGATGGATGTAGGATCAAATCAGAGACTGAGATGGATCTGAAAAGCACAATGGGCACCCTTGAGGAACTCATTGTATAGGCTAACTTGACATGCTGTAAACAGATGGCTATCAGCATCTTTTCAAGACTTGAATATATGTCTCGATAATATATGTATCACATTGTTAATGAACAAAACATGTACAATATGTATAGGCCTACAAATGCTGTTGTTGTTATTATTATTATCATGTAAGGATACAATGCCTTAAAAAGTTAGTCGCTGTAAATTGTGTACACATATGCTAACATACTAAGCTCATGTGAGCCAATAAGCCAAGTTAAATATGTAGCAACTCACTGGAGCCACTTAACCTGTTGGTTGTTATTATAACGTGGTCTTGGCAAGAATATACAGCAGCACAAACAAAAACATCTAAGCAAGTGAAATGTTAGATTTGCATCAGAGGCTTTGGGCCAGGTTTTTGCTGAATTTATGGAAAACAACAGATTATTTTATTTCATAATGGTGTAGAAATATATATACCAAATGTGGAGAACTGGCAACAACTTTTCCTCCAAAATGTGTTAAGGAGAATGTCCATACACACACCATCATGCAAGGTCTTGACCAAAGAAATGGGGTCATAATTATATACTATAATTGTCCCAGTTGTTTGCTACAAATTTAGCCTTTATCTTTAAAAATACATTAGAGCCATTTGGTAACAGATCATATATCAGAGAAGTCCTTATGAAACTTTGCAATGGAATAATGGCGCTGGAAGAATAAATCTCTCTCTTTCTCCCCCCCCCCCTCTCTCTCTTTTCAAATCAGCATGTTAAACAGCAGCAGCACAATATATATTTATTTATTATAAATATCAAACATTCGTGATAATGAAATATATCGCCTCCAGATAACAGTTATTATCCAAATGAAATATTACTATAGACCAAATTATTTGATGCAAACCAAAGGCCTTTTCAAATGATTTAATGGAGAAAGCTAATCACTTATAAAGAAAGTGGTAAGAATAAAGTGCTAGTATACAGATTACGATTTTCTTACCATCCGGTGATGCATTACATATAGAGCAACTGAATGAGACAATTTATAAGGCTCAGAAAGCATATTAATGACTAAAACCTAAGGCTCCTTTAACATCAACTGAGGCTAAGGATTTGGCTGCGAAGTTGATATCCCTTCAGTGTATGTAATAAATGTAATAGCCCAACATAAAAACAAATCTAAATCAGATTGTATTAGTCACATGCACAGGGTTGCAGATGTGTTTGCAGGGTACATTGAAATTCGTATGCTCAGAGCTCCAACAATGCAGGTCAACGAGAAGTGAGTGAAACAATAATAACAAATAATAATAGTAATAATACGAAGTAAAATAATATAAAATAATTCAAATGCTGTGTTGTACACTCATTGTTGGTCCATATTGGCAAGTGCACTTTTGGAAAAGAGAAGCACATTTTCCTGGAAGAAATGACAAATATCTGGCTTACTGCTATTAGCCATATATACTGTTAGTTATGTAAAGGTGGCCGTTGTTTTAATTTTGAATCATGGAGTTAATATTATATTCACAACAAATATAGACAATATATCAGAGAATTAAGTTTACAGATATTTAACAACTATTTCTATACAGTGTATATACAGAACCATTGTTGGATCAATGTAACGTAGAAAATATTTGACCTCCACAATTGCTGCTGTTCACGTCATAGGCCTACTCATAAGTATTGTACATTGATGAAACTTGCAGAGTAATCTAGCCGTAGATATCAGTTCAAGGTTTTAGGAGGCTTTTTCTTATAATGGTGTTTTCAACCATCAATAAAGTGTCTGTCTATAGGTTATGACCAAGAGTAATGTTGCATTGCTTGTTATTCAAACTGTTAAAAAGAGAGGTTACGTTGAATGTCCATGTTAATCTGATTGTGTTTGATGAATGTTAGGTAATGTTGTATTACTACAGAGATGTTGGACTCATAAAGGCCCTGCTAGTCTAAGTTTTCAGTTATTACACGTGAATACATACATTTCACGTATGCACAACTGGAATACACTTCAATACCTTCTCACTTAGTTTGGGTACCCGTCTGTTTTTGCCGTCATGTCAAGGAGCATGAATGAATGTAAACTATCCCAAAAGGTGAACAACTGTGGCATCACAATAATGCTCACAGTATTCATATTATGGTTGATGCAATACTGATGTATGTTGACATTTGACGATTGAATGACGGTTAGCATGATATCGTCTTCACATTTTACACACAAAAAACACACAGGAACTTATGTTATCACAATTACAGTTGAAGTTGGAAGTTTACATACACCTTCGCCAAATACATTTAAACTCAGTTTTTCACAATTCCTGACATTTAATCCTAGTAAAATTCCCTGTCTTAGGTCAGTTAGGATCACCACTTCATTTTAAGAATGTGAAATGTCAGAATAATAGTAGAGAGAATGATTTATTTCAGCTTTTATTTCTTTCATCACATTCCCAGTTGGTGAGAAGTTCACATACACTCAATTAGTATTTGGTAGCATTGCCTTTAAATTGTTTAACTTGGGTCAAATGTTTCGGGTAGCATCCACAAGCTTCCCACAATAAGTTGGGTGAATTTAGGCCCATTCCTCCTGACAGAGCTGGTGTAACTGAGTCAGGTTTGTAGGCCTCCTTGCTCGCACATGCTTTTTCATTTCTGCCCACAAATTGTCTATAGGATTGAGGTCAGGACTTTGTGATGGCCACTCCAATACCTTGACTTTGTTGTCCTTAGGCCATCTTTACACAACTTTGGAAGTATGCTTGGGTCATTGTCCATTTGGAAGACCCATTTGCGACCAAGCTTTAACTTCCTGACTGATGTCTTGAGATGTTGCTTCAATATATCCACATAATTTTCCTGCCTCATGATGCCATCTATTTTGTGAAGTGCACCAGTCCCTCCTGCAGCAAAGCACCCCCACAACATGATGCTGCCACCCCAATCCTTCACGGTTGGGATGGTGTTCTTCAGCTTGCAAGCCTCCCCCCTTTTCCTCCAAACATAACGAAATAGTTATATTTTTGTTTCATCAGACCAGAGAACATTTCTCCAAAAAGTACAATCTTTGTCCCCATGTGCAGTTGCAAACCGTAGTCTGGCCTTTTTAATGGCGGTTTCGGAGCAGTGGCTTCTTCCTTGCTGAAGGGCCTTTCAGGTTATGTCGATAGAAGGACTGGTTTTACTGTGGATATAGATACTTTTGTACCTGTTTCCTCCAGCATCTTCACAAGGTCCTTTGCTGTTGTTCTGGGATCGATTTACACTTTTCGCACCAAAGTACATTCATCTTTAGGAGATAGATTGTGTCTCCTTCCTGAGTGGTATGACGGCTGCATGGTCCCATGGTGTTTATACTTGCGTACTATTGTTTGTACAGATGAACGTGGTACCTTCAGGCATTTGGAAATTTCCCCCAAGGATGAACCAAACTTGTGGTCTTGGTTGAACCAAACTTGTGGTCTTGGTCAAACTTGAGGTCTACAATTTTTTTTGAGGTCTTGGTTGATTTCTTTGGATTTTCCCATGATGTCAAGCAAAGAGGCACTGAGTTTGAAGGTAGGCCTTGAAATACATCCACAGGTACCCCTCCAATTGACTCAAATTATGTCAATTAGCCTATCAGAAGCTTCTAAAGCCATTAATTCATTTTCTGGAATTTCCCAAGCTGTTTAAAGGCACAGTCAACTTAGTGTATTTAAATTTCTGACCCACTGGAATTGTGATACAGTGAATTATAAGTAAAATAATCTGTCTGTAAACAAATGTTGGAAAAATGACATGTGTCATGCACAAAGTTGATGTACTAACCGACTTGCCAAAACTATAGTTTGTTAACAAGAAATTTGTGGAGTGGTTGAAAAACAAGTTTAATTGACTCCAACCTAAGTGTATGCAAACTTCCGACTTCAACTGTACATTATCACCAAGTTAGCCGCCACACTGTGTATTCCAAACAATCCTGTTTGTTTTGGCTTCATCTTAAAGTGTAGAAATGCCCTCAATGTTTAAAAAAATTGAGGACACAAAACCTTTAAGGAAGTGGATACACCCTGAGACCTTGGAAAACTGACCAGTGATAACTCAAATTGATTTTAAGTTATTAACCCATGTTAATGATCAGCACAGCAAAATGAACTAGCATGTTTGAGGATCAGTAAAGGACAACTATGTGTACCATCGACTGTTAGCCAATGTGTGTCTTGTTCTTAAGGAGCAGTCATACAGTTACTTAGTGATGAAGTCTTATTTGGCGATACAAGAGTAACAGAGAGTAAGCTGTTGAAACTGCATGTGTGTTTTGTGAGATATTGTGAAAATCCAATGCCCCATTTTTGTTGCATTTATGATATATCTAAGAGCTGTATATGTGACAATTTTTAAGAATAATTTCAGTATGACAAATAAACCGTTGTTGCTGTTGTTTCTATTCTCTCTACTCTACTTTTCTATTGTGTCCTCTTTATTGTTTCTCTTAGTGGTTGACTCTCAGTTATTTTTGCTGCTTATCAGCCCAATATGAACATTCAGCTCAATCTGTGGACTTGTAAATAAGACTGGCCGGTGATAAAAGGGGTTATCTGATTGGTGGGATTGATATAGGAAGGGGAACGCGGGCAGGGTTGGATTTTCTATAGTGTATTGAATACCTCTTGTATCATCTTTAATTCCTGATTTGTCAGTACCAGTCTGCATGACATCGTACTGTGGTAGAGAGTCCCTCGCTGAAGCTCATGAGGCTGAGAGAAAATGTTGCTCTTTTAAAGCAAATTTTCTGCAATTCTACACATATTGCAATGGGGGAGAGAGAAAAATGTTACGTTTTATACCTAATCTCATGCTATTCAACAATTTTTTTGCAATGAGGCTGAGAGAATTTTGCATTTTTAAAGCTAAGTTTCCCAAATCCTACAACAAAAGTGTGTGCTGTTGGGGGTACTCGAGGACTGGAGTTGGGAAACACTGATATAGATGATGTCGCCATAATGTCGACTGAATTATTTGTTTTCTACTATTTAATGAAAGGCATGCCTTATTCCTAGAACGGAGGCCATAAATATAAAGAAAGGGAATCTGAATGTGCACAAAGTCCTATCAAATTAAGTTGTATCAATTTCAAGTACTGCCATATTGTTTACAGTGGAGTGTAGTGAGACACCATTTTTTTTCTTCCCCCTGGTTAGCTTTTTCTGTCAGGGACTGTTTTGGTTACCGTATTGCATGTGTGACATATTTTGGGAATTGACCTGTTGCTAGGCAACAGTCCAAGGCCGGAGAGTGGAAGAGACACGACTTGAGCTAGCTATTTTTGCTAGCTAATCAAAGGCTGACAGTCTGACTTCATAGAGACCATCTAGTCTAATAGTACTCTCACACACCTAAATAATAGGTCCATTAGACTAGGTGGTCTGTAAGTAGTCAGCATGTGACGGTTAATGTGTGTAAACATGTATAGGCATAACCATAAATAATGTAGAGCAGTGCCTACACCTAATATGTAAGGCACTCCTAAAGATATGTATTTACTTAATAGGAAATATAATAAAACCCACACAGTATGGAGAACTGCTCAATGATTAAATGTCCCTTGAAGATAAGAATTAAACACAAACAACCAATTACCAGTTACAAATTATTATTAAAAGGAAGACATGTCAACTCAAAAGTACACTCAATAAAAGCTCAAGCTTAAAACAAAGTGTAAATCAAACAATTATTATCTCATTTCAATCACATCTAAACTACCGTTCAAAAGTTTAGGGTCACTTAGACATGTCCTTGTTTTTGAAAGAAAAGCAAATTTTTTGTCCATTTAAAATAACATCAAATTGATCAGAAATACAGTGTAGACATTGTTAATGTTGTAAATGACTATTGTAGCTGTAAACGGCAGATTTTGTATGGAATATCTACATAGGCATACATAGGCCCATTATCAGCAACCATCACTCCTGTGTTCCAATGGCACTTTGTGTTAGCTAAATACAAGTTTATCATTTTAAAAGGCTAATTGAGCATTAGAAAACCCTTTTGCAATTATGTTAGCACAGCTGAAAACTGTTGTGCTAATTAAAGAAGCAATAAAACTGGCCTTCTTTAGACTAGTTGAGTATCTGGAGCATCAGCATTTGTGGGTTCGATTACAGGCTCAGAATGGCAAGAAACCTAGAACTTTCGTCTGAAACTCATCAGTCTATTCTTGTTCTGAGAAATGAAGAATATTCCCTGCGAGAAATTGCCAAGAAACTGAAGATCTCGTACAACGTTGTGTACTACTTCCTTCACAGAACAGCCAAACTGGCTCTAACCAGAGTAGAAAGAGGAGTGGGAGGCCCCGGTGCACAACTGAGAAAGAGGACAAGTGCATTAGAGTGTCTAGTTTGAGAAACAGACCCATCACAAGTCCTCAACTGGCAGCTTCATTCAATAGTACCCATAAAACACCAGTCTCAACGTCAACAGGGAAGAAGCGACTCCGAGATGCTGGCCTTCTAACGCTAGCTGGCTGGCTCGCTAGCTAACGTTACGTGTATGATCTGTGTAGCAACATTATTCGTATCTCAGAGCCGGGTAGTAACGGTGTGAGTTGGGATTATGGTTCATTGTTTAGCTAGCTAGCTACATGTCTAAACAAAAGACTCCACTATGCAAGTAACCATTTCAATAGAATGTTCATGATGACACAGCGACAACTGCCGATAGCCAGAGCGAATTTACCAGCTACGTCTATCTACTGAAATTTCAGAGCACTCTGTCTGAGTGTGACAGAGCGCAGAATAACTGACGAATTTACGAACGCGTGTCAGTTAACCTTGGCAAAAAAGCGTAATACATTTTTTGCCTACAGCACAGTTGCAGTCATCAACGCTCTGGATAACAAAAAAACAGCCTAACCAGCTCTGCTAGGGAGAGTAAAATGGTCAGAGTGAGCTGTTCTCTCATTTGTGTCTGGAAGTAGCTAGTAAGCTAGCCAACATTAGCCAGATAGCTTGGGTGTTTGACTGCTGTTGTTGGGTCAAAACACTCGGATCAACCCTACTCCTCGGCCAGAGTGTCCAATGTGCGCGCTAAATACTCAGGGAGCGAAAAACTCTGAATTTACAAACAGACAATCTGACAAAGCTCAGAGTTTCCGAACTCGCAGAGCACATTCTGGCACTACAGATTAAATTAGCTTTTAGTCTTGAAACTTTTGGTTGTTTAGTACATGGCCTCACATGTGAATCCTTAAAGAGGTGGGTGGGGCTAAGGCTTAAGAGGGTATGAATGATGCTGAATGGGTGTATACAAAGACGAGCTCTCCAGTAGGTGTACCAAAACATTCAAGGGCCATTTTCTCAAATGTAAAAAATAAACTTTTAAATTTTGATACATAAGACCGAATCGAGTCGTCGGTCACATTTAGAAAGGACCTGGTACCAGATTGTAATACCTAAGATTGCTCATTCTATACAATGGGGATCCCCTTCAAACCAATAAAAGATATAGCAAAGTAATATGGCACATGATACAAGGCTCAATTGAAAAGTTCAATCCCAGCTAACAACAAATGTTCCCACAACTTTAGAGGACATTCCCTTAATGTCAAATAGAACTTACCCAGAACATGGTTACCGTGGTCTCAGAATTTAAGATATTAATGTTCTCGACACGTTTCATGGGATCGTTGCAAGAACATTCATGTGTCCAGTATTCAGGGGTTTAGAGAATATTCAATCTACGTCCAACCACACATACACAGAACATGGTTGCCATGTTCTCAGAACATAAGATATTAATGTTCTTGACATATTTCATGGGAATGTTGCAAGAACATTTAGTGCCCCTAAAAATACATAATGCATTTTTACTGTTACCACACAAGGCCCTGATTGGTGAACCACTGATCCATTCATAGTTCTTTGTCTGTTGGCAAGATTAGGGATACTCACTCACACACACAGTGCTTTTAAGGCTAGAGCTGATTTTAAGGTTTTACTGCTAACCTACAAAACATTAAATGGACTTGCTCCTACCAATCTCTCTGATTTGGTCCTGCTGTACATGCCTACACGTACACTACGGTCACAAGATGCAGGCCTCCTTATTGTCCCTAGAATTTCTAAGCTAACAGCTGGAGGCATAGCTTTCTCCTATAGAGCTCAATTTTTATGGAATGGTCTGCTTATCGATGTGAGAGACGCAGACTCGGTCTCGACCTTGAAGTCTTTAGTGAAGACTCATCTCTTCAGTAGGTCCTATGATTGAGTGTAGACTGGCCCAGGGGTGCGAAGGTGAACGGCAAGGCACTAGCATGATGAACAGCCCTTGCCATCTCTGCCTGGTTGGCTTCCCTCTCTCCACTGATATTCTCTGCCTCTGACCCTATTACGGGGGCTGAGTCACTGGCTTACTAGTGCTCTTCCATGCCGTCCCTAGGAGGGGTGTGTCACATCGTGCCAGGCTTTTTTGTGCTATATTTGACTTGAGTGGGTTGAGTCACTGACGTGACCTTCCTGTCCGGTGGTGCACCCCCACAGGCTCATGCGGTGGAGGACAATTTCGTGGGCTATACTCAGCCTTGTCTCAGGGTAGTACGTTTGTGGTCTGTTAATACCCATCTAGTGGTGTGGGGACTCTGCTGTGGCAAAGCGGGTGGGGTTATATCCTGCCTGGTTGGCCCTGTCCAGGGGTATTGTCGGACATGGCCACGGTGTCCCCCGACCCCCGTCTCAGCCTCCCGTATCTATGCTGCAATAGTCTATGTGTCGGGGGGCTAGGGTCAGTCTGTTATATCTGGTGTAATTATCCTGTCTTATCTGGTGTCCAATTCAAATCAAATCTTATTGGTCACATACACATGGTTAGCAGATGTTATTGCGAGTGTAGCAAAATGCTTGTGCTTCTAGTTCCACCAGTGCAGCAATATCTAACATGTAATCTAACAATTCCATAACAACTACCTAATACACACAAGGCTAAGTAAAGGAATGGAATAAGAATATACACATATAAATATATGGATGAGCAATGACAGAGCGACATAGGTAAGATGCAATAGATGGTTTAAAATACAGCATATACTGTACATGAGATGAGTAATGTAAAATATGTTTAAAAAAATTAAAGTGGCATTATTAAAGTGACTAGTGATCCATTTATTTAAGTGGCAAATGATTTCAAGTCTGTATGTAGGCAGCAGCCTCTCTGTGTTAGTGATGGCTGTTTAACAGTCTGATGGCCTTGAGATAGAAGCTGTTTTTCAGTCTCTCGGTCCCAGCTTTGATGCACCTGTAATGACCTCGCCTTCTGGATGGGAGCGGGGTGAACAGGTAGTGGCTCGGGTGGTTGTTGTCCTTGATGATCTTTTTGGCCTTCCTGTGACATCGGGTGCTGTATGTGTCCTGGAGGGCAGGTAGTTTGCCCACGGTGAAGCGCTGTGCAGACCACACTACCCTCTGGAGAGCCTTGCGGTTGTGGGCGATGCAGTTGCCGTACCAGTCGGTGATACAGCCCGACAGGGTGCTCTCAATTGTGCATCTGTAAAAGCTTGTGAGGGTTTTAGGTGACAAGCCACATTTCTTCAGCCTCCTGAGGTTGAAGAGGCGCTGTTATGCCTTCATAACCACACTGTCTGTGTGGGTGGACCATTTCAGTTTGTCCGTGATGTGTACACCGAGGAACTTAAAACTTTCCACCTTCTCCACTGCTGTCCCGTCGATGTGGATAGGGGGGTGCTCCCTTTGCTGTTTGCTGAAGTCCACGATCATCTCCTTTGTTTTGTTGACGTTGAATGAGAGGTTGTTTTGCTGACACCACACTCTGAGTGTTCACGCACACACGTATGCTCCCTCTAATTCTCTCTTTCTCTCCCTCTCCCTCTCTCCCTCCCGGAGGACCTGAGCCCTAGGACCATGCCTCAGAACTACCTGGGATGATGACTCCTGGCTCTCCCCAGTCCACCTGGTTGTGCTGTTGCTCCAGTTTCAACTGTTCTGCCTCTCTCTGGAACCCTGACCCGTTCACCGGACGTGCTACCTTGTCCCGGACCTGCTGTTTTCTAATCTCCCTCTCTCTCTCTCTCTTTCTATACCATTCCTGCTGTCTCAACCTCTGAATGCTCAGCTATGAAAAGCTAACTGACATTTACTCCTGAGGTGCTGACCTTTTGCACCCTCTACAACCACTGTGATTTTTATTTGACCCTGTTTGTCATGTATGAACAATCTTGATTAACAATCTTGATTAACAATCTGGCCTTAATGGCCATGTATTCTTAATGGCCATGTACACAGCCAGAAGAGGACTGGCTACCCCTCGGAGCCTGGTTCCTCTCTAGGTTTCTTCCTAAGTTCTAGGGAGTTGTTCCTTGCCACCGTGCTTCTACATCTGCATTGCTTGCTGTTTGGGGTTTTAGGCTGGGTTTCTGTATAAGCACTTTGTGACATCTGCTGATATCAAAAGGGCTTTATAAATACATTTGATTGCTTGATTAATCAAACCGAATCACACCGTTCCTTTATCGTATCGGAGCATGCATCTAGATATGTATCGAATCACCTTGAAAGTGAAAGATGCACATCCTTATAGTTTACCCATTACCCACCTTTTTTACCACTACATCACTGATGTTAATATAGAATCGTAAGTAATATTCTAATAATTAATCTAATAATACGATCATCTGTGTGCTCCATTGATGTCTGTTTGTGCGGAGCCTGAATAGTAATGCCTAGGAATGCAAATGTGAATGCTATGTAATTTGAGAAAAGAGATCTTTATGTAGAGTTGATGATTCTATGCAATTCATCATTACAACTGACTCAACAGTCTCTGATGCTACGTGTCAGTGTGAATCATTTCTCACATTTCCTCCCTTTCAGGGGTATACTGTTACAATTATATAGCTAATAGGCTATGTGTTTGTAGATAGACTGAGGTGAAAGAATTTACAGCAGCCAATGTGATAATGGCTTTTTGATAATGTTTTTGCTTTTCTCCAAATACCATTTTTAAATTGTATACAAATTAGCCTGTACCCTTCCGGTTTTAGTTAGTAAATAAATAGTTCAGATGTATTTTATTAGCCTACCCTGAATGAATTGAAAAGATGCTGTTCAAGAAATTGCCTTAAGGTATAGGCTACAAAGCTGAGTATAGGCTAAGTAAAAAAGCAAGTGACACCAATAGCTGAAACAGATAGACTAGGACTCAATTTGCATATTGAATGAAGTGTCCTAAGTCAATGACATCTCTGACATCAAATCAAATTTATTTTATATAGCCCTTCGTACATCAGCTAATATCTCGAAGTGTTGTACAGAAACCCAGCCTAAAACCCCAAACAGCAAGCAATGCAGGTGTAGAAGCACATCAATGCCTAAACATAGGCCTATCATCGACTTAAACCATTTACCCTAATCCATCACTCTTAGAAAAAAATTGTTATTCGGTCTTGTCCTTGTCGGAGAACTAGATAGAACCCTTCCACCCACAAATAAATATTTTAAACGCCATTTTTTTCCATAGAGGTTCCAAATAACTAATCTCAGATGAAAAGGGTTCCACAGGGTTCCGCTTTACCTTCTACAGGAACCCTACGGTTTACATGGAACCCTTTTCATCTGAGATGGAGTTGTTCTTTGGAACCCTATCATGGAAAAATGCTTTGGAAAAGGTTTTATAACATCTGATATAATTTTGTCAAGCCAATTAGTTGACATTATGAGGTCCTAATCGCTTGTACTGCTTGGCTAAATGGCAAAACCCGTTTTTCAAGTCCTTGTATGCAGGAAACACCCTTCTCAGAGTGAAATCAATTCACAGGCTAAATATTCTAAGCAGCGTATCTTCAGATGTCTCGACTTTGATATTAGCCTATTACATTGGTGGATGCACTAGGATTCAGAGATTGAGAAGTGGTAGGATTGCCATGGAAACTGAGGATTCAAGCCAAGGCTATGCATTAACTATACTTCCATTCCATCTCATATACACTGCTCAAAAAAATAAAGGGAACACTAAAATAACACATCCTAGATCTGAATGAATGAAATATTCTTATTAAATACTTTTTTCTTTACATAGTTGAATGTGCTGACAACAAAATCACACAAAAATGATCAATGTAAATCAAATTTATCAACCCATGGAGGTCTGGATTTGGAGTCACACTCAAAATTAAAGTGGAAAACCACACTACAGGCTGATCCAACTTTGATGTAATGTCCTTAAAACAAGTCAAAATGAGGCTCAGTAGTGTGTGTGGCCTCCACGTGCCTGTATGACCTCCCTACAACGCCTGGGCATGCTCCTGATGAGGTGGCAGATGGTCTCCTGAGGGATCTCCTCCCAGACCTGGACTAACTCCTGGACAGTCTGTGGTGCAACGTGGCGTTGGTGGATGGAGCGAGACATGATGTCCCAGATGTGCTCAATTGGATTCAGGTCTGGGGAACGGGCGGGCCAGTCCATAGCATCAATGCCTTCCTCTTGCAGGAACTGCTGACACACTCCAGCCACATGAGGTCCAGCATTGTCTTGCATTAGGAGGAACCCAGGGCCAACCGCACCAGCATATGGTCTCACAAGGGGTCTGAGGATCTCATCTCGGTACCTAATGGCAGTCAGGCTACCTCTGGCGAGCACATGGAGGGCTGTGCGGCCCCCCAAAGAAATGCCACCCCACACCATGACTGACCCACCGCCAAACCGGTCATGCTGGAGGATGTTGCAGGCAGCAGAACGTTCTCCACGGCGTCTCCAGACTCTGTCACGTCTGTCACATGTACTCATGTGCTCAGTGTGAACCTGCTTTCATCTGTGAAGAGGACAGGGCGCCAGTGGCGAATTTGCCAATCTTGGTGTTCTCTGACAAATGCCAAACGTCCTGCACGGTGTTGGGCTGTAAGCACAACCCCCACCTGTGGACGTCGGGCCCTCATACCACCCTCATGGAGTCTGTTTCTGACCGTTTGAGCAGACACATGCACATTTGTGGCCTGCTGGAGGTCATTTTGCAGGGCTCTGGCAGTGCTCCACCTGCTCCTCCTTGCACAAAGGCGGAGGTAGCTGTCCTGCTGCTGGGTTGTTGCCCTCCTACGGCCTCCTCCACGTCTCCTGATGTACTGGCCTGTTTCCTGGTAGCGCCTCCATGCTCTGGACACTACGCTGACAGACACAGCAAACCTTCTTGCCACAGCTCGCATTGATGTGCCATCCTGGATGAGCTGCACTACCTGAGCCACTTGTGTGAGTTGTAGACTCCGTCTCATGCTACCACTAGAGTGAAAGCACCGCCAGCATTCAAAAGTGACCAAAACATCAGCCAGGAAGCATAGGAACTGAGAAGTGGTCTGTGGTCACCACTTGCAGAACCACTCCTTTATTGGGGGTGTCTTGCTAATTGCCTATAATTTCCACCTTTTGTCTATTCCATTTGCACAACAGCATGTGAAATTTATTGTCAATCAGTGTTTCTTCCTAAGTGGACAGTTTGATTTCACAGAAGTGTGATTGACTTGGAGTTACATTGTGTTGTTTAAGTGTTCCCTTTATTTTTTTGAGCAGTGTACTTAGGTCCAGCTCTTTTCAATAACATTGTGCGAATAACATTTTCTACTATTGTTATCATTGATATAGGAAAGTCTAAAGGATTATGGCCTATAAAATGATATAAACTACCAGGGAATTAGGGCTAATTTGTTACTGTAGCTAAAGGCATAGACTATAGCCAGGCTCAATTCAGTTTGCATGTTTACAAATTACAGTATCTCTATATCATCATGAATTCCTAATGCCATGACATGGCCCTCTTTGGGTACAGCGAGCACCCCCCCCCCCCCCCCCCTCTCTCTGTCTCTCTCTCTCTCTCTCTCTCTCTCTCTCTCTCTCTCTCTCTCACCACCTCTCTCTCTCTCTTACCACCTCTCTCTTCCCCCTACACCCAGGCTCTGTTATCGAAGGTCATAAATTCCTAGAGGAGTCTCTCTCCTCATGACCATGCAGTATAGAGAGAGTGAGTTTCACAGGAGAACAAAGGAACCTCTTCCACATCACAGAACTTGAGAACTGAACAATGTCCATGTTTTGGAGAATGTGTACACGGTCGGGGGAGAATCCAGCTACGACCGGTCCATTTCGTTTAATGTTTGTGAAACTCATGAGAGACAATACAGCCACATTACCATAACTCTGTTCATACAAGAGTCTCAGTTGTGAGGTTTGCATCTAATTGTTGTATAAAATGAATGAGTAAAGATGAAACTATTTGTGAAATTATGTAATGTGATTTTAAACTGTTTATTGAAGGAAACTCCAATTCCCTTTGGAGTTTAACTAAGTCATAGGCCCGCCCCATGAGTACAGACATTGATCTTGCGTCATGGGACAGCCCTTTCCTACTGTTCTGGATATAACCCCCACATTGGGAATTTCCCAGTAGACCAGTACCTCAATCACAGAGGGAGCTAAGTTTTGAGTAGAGACCATGCGTACCTCGACCATCGAGGGAGCTAAGGTTGTAATGGTTGCTGAATCTTTGAACCATACCACGTGGTTAAACTCTGAGACTATCGATCCGACAGAATAAGAGCTACTCTTCGATACTAATTACTAGTCTGCAGCTAGTAATTATGTACCCGTGAATGCGAGGACCGACAACCGCCGACACATCTATTCTATAAGAATATTTCTGAATGGGACTCTGAAGTATCCATTCTAACCACGGAAGAGAGAGAGAGGGCGGACGAACCGTCCAACGGAAAGACGGCAACAAGCAGCAACAACTGCATCATAGCAAGATAAGCCTAAAATAAAATATTTGGCCTGTTGTAATAATGTGATAGTCTTGGACTTAGAGCAATGTATAGGATACATCATCAAAATCATCATTTTTTCCCCTACCCTGAAACAAACCAACAACAAACCAGGTAGGCCTAAATCAAATCAAATCAAATTTGATTGGTCACACACATTGTTAATCAAGCTTGATATTATGGGGGTAGGAGGAAGAACATACAACTGGATAAAGGATTTCTTGTTTGGAAGGTCGATCCAGGTGAGGGTGGGGAAGTCTCTCTCAGGCAGCTACATGGTGGATAATGGTACACCGCAGGGGAGTGTGACTAGTCCTCTGTTGTTCTCAATCATGATCAATGATGCTTACTCTCAGGTACAACCAGACATTGGGAGGTTGTTATTTGCAGATGATGGGGCCTTATGGAAGGGAGGAAGAAATGTGCCATATATAGTCAGGAAGGTACAGGAAGCAATTGATGAGGTAGAGCGGTGGGCATTAATGTGGGGATTCAGGTTCTCTGCAGAGAAAACTCAGACAGTGTTCTTTACCAGGAGGAAGGTGGGAGATGAGGTATGCTTAAGGTTATATGGGAGAAACGTGGAGAGGGTGGGGGCCTTTATGTTCCTTGGGGTATACTTTGATACTATGTACTACGGTGGGAAAGTGTAAGAAGGTACTAAATGTGATGCGCTGTCTGACAGGGAAGGACTGGGTGTGCCTCATTGAAGACCATTTATGTTGCATTGATCCGATCTGTAATAGACTATGGAAGTATAGCATATAGTTCGGCAACCCGTCCGTCATTGGAAAGGCTAGATGTCATACAGGGACAAGGACTCAATAGTGGGGCGTTTCGGACTTCCCCAGTAGCTGCACTACAGGCGGAGATGGGGGAAATGCCATTGCAGATCAGGAGACAGCAGCTGGCAAGGAATTATTGGGTCAGCCTGCAGGGACATGGGGTGTCTCATCCTGCGAAAGGGATTTTACAGGCATGCTGGGAACATGAGTGAAGACAGAACACAAGCTTTGGATGGGTGGGTAATACCCAGGCGAAGGAGATGGGACTGTATGGAAGCTATCCATGTGAATCCATCATGGCTACTCCCACCTCCAGTAGTAGATCTAGATGCATTGGAGAGACTACAGAAAGATAAGGAGGGTATTGATCCATCTGATTGGAGAGACTAGGGAAAGATAGGCAGGGTGTTGATCCATCTGATTTGTTTAAGAGAAGTCTTGGTACTGTGTATCAGGATTTTGTGGCCATTTACACAGATGGTTCAAAAGATCCAAGGACAGGACGTACTGGGTCAGCATTTGTAGTGCAGGAATGTGGGGTGAGAGTCAGGAAACATATTACAGATCATCTGGCTGTATATATGGCGGAGATGATGGCCATACTGTTGGCCTTGCAGTGGGTGGAGGAAGTTTAGCCAGAAAGAGTAGTTATTTGTTCTGATTCATGTGCAGTGCTAAGGCGTATCCAGTCCTTTATATCACGTAGCAGACAAGACCTGCTTTATGAGGTGCTACAAACCCATGGCAGGTGTAAACAAATGGGTATACAGATAATATTTACATGGATCTGAGCTCATGTGGGGGTGGAGGGGAATGAGGCAGTTGATGTACTGGCTAAACAAGCACTAAGTAGTGGGGATGTTGATGTGGTAGTTTCAATGAGCAAGGCAGAGGCAAAAAGCATGACATGGACAGTGATGTTGGAGAAATGGCAGGAGTAGTGGAATAGAGATATTAAGGGCAGGCATTTATTTCAAGTACAGAGGAAAGTTAGGGAGGGGATAACGGCAGGAAAGGACAGAAGAGAGGAGGCTGTATTTCCAAGATTAAGGGTGGGACAGAACCAGCTGAATAAGATCTTACATGTGATAGGAAAGCATCCAACAGGAAAATGTATTGCCAGGAAACAGAGACTATGGAGCATGTATTGATACAGTGTGGACATTATTGGAGGGAAAGAGAGATGATGAGATCTAGTATGAGGGAAAAGGGGATACAGGAAATTTATTTAAAGACTATATTGAGTAGAACGTCATTAGATATAGCCTCAAATATTTTATATTTTTTAAAGAGCAACAGGGCTGGCAGGTAGGATTTAGTTTCTCCCTGTCTCTGGCCCACACTCCAATACAATAGGTGGCGGTAATGCACCATAACGTTGGATGCCAACTGACGATAAACCCCACCGAAGAAGGAGAATTCGCGTCTCCTTCCTTTGTAACATATCTGGAGGGGTCAAGCTACCGCTTCTATGACAGCAATATTGGATAAGGATCAATAGAATAAAGCCTGAAAAATATTTTACGTTATTTAAAATTTGGAACTATAGAATTATTGACCTCATAATATTTATTATGTAGGATACTATATATGTTTTTAGCACATGTATTGGGTTCTTACTAGTGAATAAAATAATTTGAACATAATTTACACTAAGGCAAATTTGTTACCATCTATTTATTTTTGTTTTGTAATTGAAATGCTAAAGCCAGAGATACTGTATAATGTTTAATGACGAGATGGTCTTGTGTCCGTCCTGACAATGGGAGTTGTCTGCTATAGGTATCGGTTTGCTTATCTCTGTATTCCCGCGTGGACAGAGTTTGACGGGAGGGGACCCATCTGGCGCCGCCTCTTCCTCTCTGGGATTGCTACGCAGTCATCTCGGCAGCAGCAATGGAGTCCGTCAAAAAAAACTATCAAGAATGAACCTGGAAATTGACAGGTCTGTTTCTATTCTTTGTATGATGTGTTATTCAAATACTTAGCTTCATACGCGAAATATTAGCTATGTATAATTCAATTGGACAAGTTGTTACAAACTACTATTTCAACAGGATTGTTTTAGCTAGCTATGCAAGTAAGCTAGCTAGTAGCTCGTTAGCCAGCTAACGTTAATTATGAACCGAACAAGCTAACGTTCGCTAGCTAACTACTCGTTTTGGTGATATATTATCAAAATAAATCTTTCACAGCATGTTTTTGGATTTATTCAGCAGTTTTTACACAATGAATTACGATACCATTGGAAATTAATGTTGGAAGTTAAATGTATAACGTTACTCATAAAACTTAAGTTTAACATTACAGTATAATGTTCTGTCACTGTTTCCTGTTGACAAGACCTTTTGATAAATAGTCCAAAGTCAAAACAGTTTGAACGTGTCCAAATCAATAACCAATATGCAGAAACAATACGTGATATATCGGGAAACCTAAAATGTACTATGTATTTTTTTTAAACAAGCACTTCGTAAACTGCACACGCACAAAAAAACTTTGACAATTGGCAATAAATCTCTTAACGATTTAGAGGGAAAATCCGGTTGTATGCGCTGTTGAAACTACTACCATTCAAAAACCATATGTAGCCAAATTGGATATTTTTACATGACGGGTGTACACTAAAGACAGGAGCTGTGTTCGAATACTCGTACTAAACGTACTATTTGACGTAAATTGAGCATGTAGTATGCTTATTGGTCATAGTATGGATAGAGTTTGTATGCCAAAAGTTCCCCAAATTTTTTCCCCCAGCTTTATTTAACTAGGTAGGCTAGTTGAGAACAAGTTCTCATTTGCAACTGCGACCTGGCCAAGATAAAGCAAAGCAGTTCGACACATTTCCTTACTTTTTGGGCCCATAATGCAATTCTTCAGGAAATCGATGTGGTTTCACGGTTTCAGATTTGAAGAAAATGGCGGAATATATGCAGCCGAAGTCCGACGAGAGTGGATACAAATGAACTGCATTAACTAATTATGACAAATGTTAAGAAAATGTTGAGCAATATAATAAAGTAATGACTTAATAATTATTTACGCTACATGTTATGTTGGCTGACAATGTGTTGGCTACGCTATCCTTACGAACCGCATAGCATACATATTCATTACAGCAGTAGGTACTACCGGTATGTTAGCTAGCTAACGTAAACTCACCCCATTCCGTACAAATGTGCGTAACCGCAACATTCAAACGAGGCTACAAAGAAAACTAATGGGACTGTGGTGACTTCAAAATCGGGGGTGTGAACTAGGTTTCTATTCAAGCGTTGATCGACATGGTAATGGCTCTATAGTATTGGAGAAAAGTTGAAAAAACTGACCCTCCGTTACATCTTGACGTGTCATGTCGTAACGTACAGCACGCATAAAGCAACTATTTCTGTCTTACTATCTCTCTCCACCAGGTGTAGCACTTCTCTCATTGTTTAAAAACAAGACAGTGACGGGGGTAAGGGGTGGATACCTAGTAATTTTTTTCGTCATCATTGCATGCGATCATCATTCTCAAAGCCGCTGTTTACTTCTAAGATCACTTTAGCACCGCCCTAAAAACCCGATTCAAATTCGACACAAACCTTCAAATAGGTATGTAATGACACATTATATAAACTCTTTATAGTGTTTTATTGACATTTTAGAGGCAATAAGGTGATAAGTTGGACAGATCGAGTGAAAAAAGCAATTTTCACACACGACATCTGTCCTTCTCACTATCACGCATTCGTTTTGCTTCCCCACCGCCATTTTTAAAAAGACCCGACGGGGCTCATTGCCTGCTTGAATTATGCAGAAACGGGCAGTGTTTAGGTCATGTAATTGATTTTGTTGGAAAGGGGAGAAATAGTGCTTTACAATGGTATTGACATTACAGTTGATCTGGAAGTATTACGTTTTTGGGGCGTTAAAATAAGGGCAATTGTACGGACCAAGGCGATGTACGAGTTTACGTGAGTTTACGTTACCTCGTTAGTTGGCTACTAATACATTGAACTTGCCAGTATAGTTAAATAGCATATAATTAATAACTACCTAACGTTTATTGACTTGATTATTCACGTCATTCTTAGCTAAGTGGTGTAGTTGTTGTGCGTTGTCAATGGACATACATTCGCTCTGGCTATTTACTCAATTTCAGAGCACTCTTGTCTGAGTGTACCAGAGTGCAGAATAACTAATTAATTTACGAACGCTCAGCACCCGTTTAATATGGCACTCCAGATTGAATTTACGAACACAAAAATGTCTGATTTGTTATGTTAACAAGCTATCAAGAGGTTGCATAACAACATAATCAATTTCCGGTACACAGGTGTAGGGCTAGTATGCTCAACTGAAAGGGTACCGTTTGTTTACAGTACATTAAAATTAACTAATAGTATGTAGTAAATAGTCATTAAGTATGTATGTATGGTTATCCGAACACAACCAGGGTGTCACACACAAGATGCTTCACTTCTTCGATGAGGTTTAACAGCAGTTGACATCCAATAAGTGTTGCATTACCGCCAGCTACTAGACTGGAGTATAACTTCCTTATACTTTGCATGAAAATAAACAAATACCCTACCATCTAACCCTATAACCATTAAAAAATCCAATCTTACTGAAATGTTTATCACTTGTTGGCCTATCCCTCTACTGGTTCAGATCTACTACTCACACCACTCCTCTCAGGATCCTTCCCCCTTGACCCATCTTCCTCTACTTTCTTCACTGCCTCAGCAGACGACAACTTCTGCACAACTCTAACCCTGGAAACCTCAACCTGCCTCTCTCGCATCGGACATTTCTGATCCCCAACCCCATGGGCACCCTTACAATTAACACCTACCACTACTTTCCCCAATACTACACATTCCTTTATCTCATGCCCTTCTGCACACTTCTCACACCTAGGAACCTCCCTCCCACACATGGCTGCCACATGCCCATAAGCTTGACACTTGTAACAACATAATGCTATCGTCACAAAAGCTCCTAACATCACTTTGTCGGGCAAAGAATCAACATCAAAACTCAAAAGAACAGACAACGACTCTTCTGTTTCACCATTCTGCGTCGCACCAAACGACGAGCATCATAAACACCGGGAATCTTCTCTCTCAGTTGGTCAACCTTCACATTTACTGCTACCCCAGTAATAACTCCTTTCAATAGCGCCCTTTTCTTGAGAGCAGAACAGTTCACATCGCTTGGCCCCATTAGTTTAACGCTGAGCGCCTGCTCCCTCTGTCCAGAAGAAACAAACAATTATCACAAGACCACTTCTGGTTACCTTCACCGATTCCACAACACCTGACATCCACCCTGAAACCACAAATGGACCAGCCAAAAGGCAAGGGTCCACTTTTTCCCAAAATTTCACTCCTACCGTCAGATTCATCTTTATCCTGACCCTTGGTGCAAGCCTTGGGCTCCGAGAACTTCACCACACCTACCTCCTCCGATACTTCGCCCTCACTCTCTTCCATTTCTCAGCCTGTCTTCAATCCGGCGTAAAGCTTACTCTGCTTACACTTTCTACCATTCTTCTTTAACAAACCATCTCCCTTCTGCCATTTTTATCAACGATTCTTTACCTGGTCATGAGGATTCTCTATACCACCACGCTGTCTCTCAAAAACAGTCAGACATTCATGCGTCCAATACGGAGTTAATTTCTAGCCAACATTTTGAATTGAGTAACGTTGCTTGTGAACAGAGCTGTAATGATTTGACACTTTGGTTAAAGGCAAGTCCAAACGCATACTAGTAGTCATCGCGCATACTAGTAGTCATTGCTCCTGCTCGAGAGTCTACACATTCTGGGTGAAGTGAAACAATATCTCACTGGCTTCTCTGGCAAGCTCTCATTGTCTTGCTGATCATCGTTCTTATAACATGTCATTGCACATCTCACACTACAAGAGCATTGCAGATTTTGTGCCAATGAAATCAAACGTTTGAAAATATCGGGATGTCTGGGATTGCTCAGACGCGATCGGTAGCCCTCAAATTGCGTCTCTGACCTGCTCACATTAAACGAGCGTCGGTGACAGCCGCGCCCCGAGTTGGCAACGACATGGGGATTTTGTCTCCGATCTCAAACTTGTCTGTGACAGCTAAATCAGGACCAAAATCATGTAGTGTACACCCGGCTTTAGAGGACGGTCAGCTACATTTTGGAATTTAGCATTTTGATACGGCAGTAGAAAGAGAAAGGCAACACTTTTTTGTTAATCACTCATCGATTATGTTCAATAGCGCAAGAGGGGGGAGATTAGGTTGCACGTCCTGTTAAAACTAACATTGCTCAAAACCACAGGAATCAGGGAATAATGTCTGACTGGTAGTGCTGAGCGATTAGTGCTTTTTGAGGTCGGTTTGGTTTCAGTTCGATTATAAAAAATAAGAAAAACATGGATTTCGGTTTGAATTATTTGTTTTGACATTAAATGTACTATGCATTATGTGCGTTGAATGCTGTAACACAGAATAAAACAATTAAAAGTCCAATGATGGTAGTGACTGCCCATTGCTGCTCATCGCTTATTAATCATAATTTATTCACCTTACTTTAATAAAATATTTGGTGACTTTGTTTCATTCCAAGTTCTCATTTAGAGCTGCTGCTTATGCTGTCTGACAAAATCACAATTTATAATATTCTTCAAAGTTAAATAAGGGATACTTTTATGACTGCTGAATACAAACTATCAATCACTTAGATAATGTATTTTCAGGCTCGCGAAGCAACTGCTTTCTATCCCTGTCAATCGGGCGCCCGCTCTGAAGTTTAAGGGGGCACACAGTGGATTATGGTCATTGTAGTTAATTACCACGTTTTCTGTGCTGAACTATGTGGAATATTGACCTGTTGGAAACTACAATTCCCTACTACATCGAACAGTTCTGCACATCGAGCTCACAGGAAAAACCCAGAACGAAATGTAATTCAAATAATTGAACCGACTTCAGTCAATTATGTGTTTAAAAGCCGAAAAATAACTGCCATTTTGGGTTAATCGCTCAGCACTAATCACTGCTTAGAGGACAACTTGTAGAAACACCTAGCTACATTCTTAAGTGTTGAATTTTGATTCAAATGGGTTGCCAATGCGGTAAGTGTAATGCAACACTTTTTCTGTCCATCAATATCAAATTGAAATCAATAGAACGGGGTAAACGTTTGGGTTGTATGCGCTCTTCAACTAAAACTAATCAAAAGCCACACAGAATCGGAGAATAATTTTTACATCACTAGTTAGAAGAGAATTTGTTGAAGACAGTCATCTAAATTCTAGAATGGCATTGGAGATTTTGGGAGGCTGCCGAAACGGGGAAGGAAACAAATCAGTTGCTTTATTAAACTTTTATTTAACGAATCACGACCCGTCATAGGATCTGAACTAGGGCTGTGACAATGCCAGTATCACAGTATTTTTTTCCAATGCCAAAAAGGAAAACAGTGTGTTTTAAAGAATCTTTATGTAAAATATCGTGTGCTATAGCTTGGAAAAGAATAAAGGTGACTCTGGATGACAACATGTTTCCAGCATTAGGGCTGTTTTCCTAAAGAATCCGCTTCGTGTTTTGTTTCCTTGCCATGGTACTGAGTATCGACATACTGGTATCGTCCCTGCCCTAATATCAACGGTTGTCTGTAATTTAAGTGATAGTTTGACTCTCAAATCGACGTATTGATGTGTGGCCATTCATTCCATTTGAATTCGAAAAATGACAACAGAGTTCTAAGTCCTGCGAATACCAGTGTACACGACCAAACCAATGGTACAAAACCAAAGATTTGTTTTAATCCATAGATTTTGTGTAATTGAGATGACTATAATCTTTTATAGTATCAACACCAATCTGTGGTAAAAAGTATGTGTATTTCCTGTAATTGGTTTGTGGTGGAAACGTTAATCTGCAATTTAGTAGCACGTTCTGTCCACCATAGGGACATTTTGCAAAATATAAGAATTCAATGTCAAAAGAATTTCCAATTAGGATGATTGTAAATTAAGCACCCTCACATATTTTTACAACAATGACATGAATTTCTTACTACTTTAACCATGGAGAGAGTTAGAAAATGCTCCTAGCGACAATTTAACCAGGTGCTCTAGACTAGAGCATCCATAGTCTGTGCAGCAGGCTGAATGTTTGATGTCCCTACTTGTTTTCTTCTTGAAGCTAGCTAGCTAACATTATAGTGTTACTAACTGCAGCTAGTCAACCAAATCAACCCCACCATAGTTAACTTGCCTTTAATGCAATGAAAGATATTTGTTGTGCTCGATCTAACCCAACATATCCGTAGCGTTAGCTGCTTGGGCCTTTTGGGTTAGCAGACTAGCGTAGCTAGGTGATGAGAGCGTGACCAAGTTGAGCTATTTTTGCATTTGCAGGGAAATATGGCTAACTATGTCCTGTCAAAGAGAAACGTATAACTGATGCTTGTCTGCAACTTTTTATTTACTGTATCCTTTCCTTTTTTTTAGGCCTAACCTGAAGGTAAACGGTTACAACCTGCTCCCACGTCACATCTGCCGTGGTTAGGAAACCCCACTGTGTGTCATTCCATCTAGCCCTGTGGCCAACTGATTGAGCTTGGTGTGATTTCGCTTCCCCCTCGCAGACAATGTACTGCCTTCAGTGGTTGCTCCCAGTCCTCCTCATCCCGAAACCCCTGAATCCGGCCTTATGGTTCAATCACTCAATGTTCATGGGCTTCTACCTGCTCAGCTTCCTTCTGGAGAGGAAGCCATGTACCATTTGTGCCTTAGTGTTCCTGGCAGCCCTGTTTCTCATCTGCTACAGCTGCTGGGGAAACTGTTTTCTGTACCACTGCCATGACTCCACACTGCCAGACTCTGCACACGACCCCAGCATTGTGGGCAACTAAGAGGATCCCACTGACACTAGGAGCACACGGACCCTGGACAATCTGTATCTAGGCTGTGAATAAAATCCCCCAGTTGACTGTCGAGATGCTGAGAAACCTAGACAGTGTCCCGATTCTCATCCCCTCTGCCCTTAGTGTGCACTTGTTCACTTCCCTTCATGGATTTCAAAGGAATTGACTGTTGCAAAAAATAGGGTGGTAATTCCCTCCAACGATTACACAAATCCAGTGCTTTTAAATGCATGGGGAGGAGTGCATATGTAAACTTTCCAGAAAATGCCCTATCCTGCCCATCTCCCTCCTCACTACTGCCCTCCACCCCTGCCTTTATCCCCTGGTCTTGAGTGAACGTCCACTACCCTGGACTCACATTTGCAATGGTTGCCTTTTATAGTTTTCATATGTTATGTTAATACATCGATTTTAATTACAGAATGCTGAAAGTTTCCAAAGGGTAGAAATTGTGTGTGTGTGTGTGTGTGTTAATCAGCATTTTCACAAGTCATACTATCAATATGTTATGGTAGCAGGAAGGTGAACATGAATATCCTGCGTCCTTGTTGAGCTTTATTGATGTCGAGAGTAGAAGAGTGATGTGAACCATCTTCATGTCACTTCCCCTGCAGAGCTCAAATGTTACCACAGCCTTTTAATTTATTAAAGTTCAACGTCTGAAGGCGCTATCACTGACCATGGCCTCGTGTGTTTTCTCGGTTCTTCTAGGCTTTATGTCAACTGCAAGTTTGATCAATTGCCCACTATCTGCATTTGAGCGAGTGAGAATGCCTCATGACTAAGAAGGAAAAGCTCAATATTGTTGGTGAAAGATTTTTTAATTTTTTTTTTAGGGTTCACAATCTCAATATTTGAAAAGACAAGTCCGCTTTTATAAAGTTTATTATGAAAGTAATTGAAATGAGAAGGTTAATTACTGCGTGTTGTCTGGTGCTGGAGGGCAAACATTTTATTTTAAGTTGGGCCATATAGAGACTGCTGAACAAGCTAATGAGCTTTTGATCAAAATGTTTTATATTATTTTTAACTCCAGCCCAGTGTGAGACCCATCACGGAAAGGTCACCATTTTGTAGCTGGCTATCCAGTGAACCACAGGCCTAACAAAATGTTCACATCATTTAGCCCGGTCTGGTTTTGAGAACTTTTGACAATGATACTCAAGTCAATTGATTTATATTTTGTTAGGATGCTGTAGCTAATGACATATTGTTTGTCATTGATGATCGAACCTATTTTAGTCTCGATTTGCTCTTTTGTGAAGATTGTGCTGCCAATGTTATTTGTAGGCTACATTCAATACATGGGAGGTTTGTATTGCAAATATTTGCATTAGGTCTGTCCCCGACTAAAAAAGATCTTGGTAAACCGAGAGTCGTCTGTTCTTTCGACCAATCAATTGACTGCAGTTTTTTGTTTTTTTCCATATATAGACACACTGTGTTTTAATAAAATCAACTATACGCATTGAGCTTGTCTGATGCGTTAAGCTTACAGTTTGATGAAGTAAGACAAATGCCTCGAGGGCGCCAGAGATCTACATAACCAGAAGGGGAAAAAACGTAACCTGACCCAACTATTTTCCTCCTGCTGGCTTTCGCAGATTCTGCAATTGCTCTCCTGAAGTTGCCAGCAATAGGCTACATGAGGAGTTGGCAACCTTTCTCATTTTGAATGCCAATTTATCCTACCATTTCTACCAATCTGTGTGCCGTTATGGTTTTCACATTTTGTAAAACAGTTTCATTTGATTAATGACGTCTTCATATCTGAAAATCCTTGTCATGTGGTTAATCAAAATTCGATCCAAATCTAAATTAAAATGATACAAAGTTTAAAAAGTAACTTCTATTGCCATTGCCAACTATGTAAAAATAGTCTACATAAAGCTAACAAATATAAACATTGCAGTCTGCAGGTAGAAAATATCCTGATAAAATAAATATCTTATAAATCACATTGGCTACACATTGGCTGTCTGCAACAACCTTGAAACATTGTATAAACTAAGTTGGTTCCAGCCCAAAGCTTTCCTTAGTGAACTTGTTAGGTTGGTTCCAACCCAAAGCTTTCCCTAGCGAGCTTGTTACATTGTGTAAAATATTCTGGGCCCTCTGTTTCCCTGCCAGTGAGCTAGGTACCGACACAGCTGTAGGGTATTTGCTCAAGGGATAAGAATCAGTGCTTGACTTAGGCAGGAGCACCCAAAATGAGTACCCGAACGTATTTCAGTATGTCAAGCACTGATAAGAAGCAATCAGGTAGGCCTATTTTATGATGTTTCCACTGAGTCAAGCATTCACGAGATGCAATCAGGTAGGCCTATTTTATGATGTTTCCACTGAGTCAAGCATTCACGAGATGCAATCAGGTAGGCCTATTTTACGACATTTCCACTGGATCAAAGCATGACATTTTTCGCTTTCACGCTGAGTGGTTATCGAAAGGGAGAGAACTGGAAAGATTTTTCAAATATGCTGAGGATCTATTGTAATTCTCTGCATTTAAAAACATACTTTTCTTGCTGTTTGAGGTGAAGAAAACATTACTTTGAGAAGCTCCACGGCTCATTAGTGGTGGTGCTTTATTTTATTTAACCTTTAACTAGGCAAGTCAGTTAACAATTCTTATTTGCAATGAAGGCCCAACAAAAGGCAAAAGGCCTCCTGTGGGGACAGGGCCTGGGATTTTAAAAAATATATAAAAAAATAAATGCAATATATTTATAGGACAAAACACATCAAGAGAGAGAACACAACACTACATAAAGAGAGACCCAAGACAACACAGCATGGTAGCAACAGAACACGGTACAAACATTATTGGGCACAGTTCACAGCACAAAGGTCAAGAAGGTAGAGACAACAATACATCACACAAAGCAGCCACAACTGTCCATAAGAGTGTCCATGATTGAGCCTTTGAATGAAGAGATTGAGATAAAACTGTCCAGTTGGAGTGTTTGTTCCAGTCGCTAGCTGCAGCGAACTGAAAAGAGGAGCGACCCAGGGATGTGTGTACTTTGGGGACCTTTAATAGAATTTGACTGGCAGAACGGGTGTTGTATGTGGAAGATGAGGGCTGCAGTAGATATCTCAGACGGGGGAGTGAGACCTAAGAGGGTTTTATAAATAAGCACCAACCAGTGGGTCTTGCGACGGGTAGTCAGAGATGACCAGTTTATAGAGTGCAGTGATGTGTCCTATAAGGAGCATTGGTGGCAAATCTGATGGCCGAATGGTAAAGAACATCTAGCCGCTCGATAGCACCCTTACCTGTCAATCAGAAATACTATCAGATCCCCAAATGGGCACATTTCTATGCCTACATTTGCATGTAGGCCATGTAGCCTATAGGCCTACTTCTATGCGTGCGTGTCCTTACTCAACATTGACAGAAGCGCACCAAACAAAATACTGATTAAATTGACAAAACTCGTAAATGGAATGAAATAAACCAAAACTTGTTTCTCACAAGTGTAGCATAGGTTGTTCATTATGCAAACAATGTGTTCACTCAGACAATGAGAATGTGAAGACTGGAATAATAATATTGAACGCATTCAAATAAATGACCGTTACCGAAGTAACACGCGTAGATTAGAAATGATAGGAATTAACGGTAAATGTCCTACTGGTGATATATGTGTTGGGGAATTGAAATACGCAAACAATTCACACAATGAAACAATGAATGTGCATTGTTCATCTGGGTGCATGGTCAATCCGATGTCTGCACTGGCCATGCAGCATTTAGAGTGATATGGCCTCAGCAGAAGTCAGGCCATTCATACACCATACAGAACCAATCAGTCAATATAGTCGAGAACTCTCATCAGTAATCACTCGATATGTATCAGAAGTGGGGTGCCGCCTTACCCACGTGTTGGGCAGAAGGTTCAAATCACCGTTTCATATCGTAATTTCCGAATAGGCAAAAAGCATCAACCACGGCTGTTATTACACCCCTTATATGTTGTTGGTGGTCATGCCCATTTTTATTGTGCTGTAACTAGAACTAGAAGATCTTCTGACGTCCTTTCCCTTCGTCAAAGGTACGTAATCGCATTATTTTTAGTAGGGTTGAACATTTCTTGAGTGAATTTTGATCTGAATATATATTCATTTTAAAAGGATTTGCAATTTTGAACTAGCAGTCTTTTCGACTTAAATTTCCCGGGAACCATGACATGGTGTAAATTCCTGTTTTCGTTGCTCGGCTTCGTCTAATTTCTTTGGCTGCGTCTCCTGTCTCTGTGTCTTAAATGTCCATACTTTTCCCTAAGTGTGCACTAGTACACTTTCTCACATGGATTTAAACTCTAGCCAATGCTTACACCATTCGTATAACCAGGAACCAATATCCAAAGGGGGTACTTAGAATCATTTCATATGATATGCCTACATTTAAAATGCATATGAGTCGGTACTTTGGGGGCACTATGGGCAGAGCAAGATGTGATTGGGCCTTCAATTACCAAAAAAAGGTTGAGAACCACTGGACTTGGCAAGTATTTGATGGTACATTATAAAAATCCCAACAATAATCATCCATTAGCCAAGATGCCCAATATATTCCTGTCCCATGCTTGTTGAAGCCCAAAGATGTGTCATCACCTGTCTCTGGAGGCATTTCAGACTTCTTAATGTCCATGTGGAACACAACTTCCTACCCATAACTGTCTTTAGATTCACTATAAGAAAATAATTGAGCATAAGCAAAGTAACTCTACTAGTCATGCTAGTTATGATAGATTATTATGTGTCCTAATATATCTTCATTTAGAATAAATCAAACTTAGTCATTGTCTTGTTTTGTTTTACATATATAATTGTTTAGAACAGGCCTAGTCAATTCCTGTCCTCGGGGGCCAGATTAGTGTCACACTTTTCCCCGATCCCTAGCAAACACACCTCATTTAAACTAATTGCATTTAAAAAAAAAAAAAATGTTTTACCCCCTTTTCTCCCCAATTGTTAGTAATTACTATCTTGTCTCATCGCTACAACTCCCGTACGGGCTCGGGAGAGACGAAGGTCGAAAGCCATGCGTCCTCCGAAACACAACCCAAACAAGCCGCACTGCTTCTTAACACAGCGCGCCTCCGACCCTGTCGGAGGAAACACTGTGCACCTGGCTACCTTGGTTAAAAAACACCTTACATTTTTTGACTTTTTCCCATACTGGTCCCCCATGGGAATCAAACCCACAATCCTGCCATTGCAACCGCCATGCTCTACCAATGGAGCCACACAGTGTGGCTAGACAGTCAATTCTTAGATTTGCCAAATAGACAATTTAACTAGGTAAGTCAGTTAAGAACAAATTCTTATTTACAATGACGGTCTACCCCGGCCAAACCCAGACGAAGCTGGGGCAATTGTGCGCTGCCCTATGGAACTCCCAATCACGGCCGGATGTGACACAGCCTGGATTCAAACCAGGAACTGTAATGACACCTTTTGCACTGAGATGCAGTGCCCTAGACCGCTGCGCCACTCAGGAGCCCACAATTGATTAACTTTTTCTTGGTAAATGTAGTTATGCTGTCTTTATAAGCATATCAATATGATATTTACAGCATCACATGTGTTGTCTTTGTAACACTCATAAATGAAAAAAAAAATCTAGAATAAGGCTGTAACGTAATAAATTGTGGGAAAAGTCAAGTGGTCAGAATACTTTCCGAAGGCACTGTATTTACATGACCTTGATGAAACGTTGTGTACGGGGTGCGTACTGGCGGCAGAGAAGTCAGGCGCAGGAGAGCAAACTCTGGGTTTACAACGGAGCAGTTTAAAAATAAAAACCACCGGAATCAGAACAAACAATAAATGGGTACAAAAACCCGTTGCACACCAGAATAAACGAGCACCTGCACTTACAATAAACAATTCCGTACAAGGACATGGGCGGAACAGAGGGTTAAATACACAACATGTAATGATGGAATTTAAACCAGGTGTGTGGGAAGACAAGACAAAACAAATGGAAAATTAAAAGTGGATCGATGAGTGCTCCTCAACTTCAAAACTTTGTTCTCTTCATAGCAAAGCTATCTTAGCTTACCTCACCATACTCACTACTGCCCTTGTTTGTTGTGATTGAATGGCTCTCATTTGCCTTCAGTTATGGCCTAATGAGCATTGATGAAAATCAAGGCCAAATCAGGAAGTGCAGTCGCTCTTTAAAGGATAGAAAGCATGAGTTTTTACTTACCAATGTAACACAATGTGGTCAGAGACTAAGTAACTTAGTTGTAGTCATAATCTGGCTACCTATAACTACAAAAATAGTTATGTTTTTGGGTTATTACATATTTAATAAATTATTTACAGATATGTTCTAAACTACCCACAATGCACTATTTCTCAATGTCATATGGAGGATCTATAGTCGTGGCCAAAAGTTTTGAGAATGACACAAATATTAATTTTCACAAAGTCTGCTGCCTCAGTTTGTATGATGGCAATTTGCATATACTCCAGAATGTTATGAAGAGTGATCAGATGAATTGTAATTAATTGCAAAGTCCCTCTGTGCCATGCAAATGAACTGAATCGCAAAAAAACATTTCCACTGCATTTCAGCCCTGCCACAAAAGGACCAGCTGACATCATGTCAGTGATTCTCTCGTTAACACAGGTGTGAGTGTTGACGAGGACAAGGCTGGAGATCATTCTGTCATGCTGATTGACTTCGAATAACAGACTGGAAGCTTCAAAAGGAGGATGGTGCTTGGAATCATTGTTCTTCCTCTGTCAAACATGGTTACCTGCAAGGAAACACTTGCCGTCATCATTGCTTTGCACAAAAAGGGCTTCACAGGCAAGGATATTGCTGCCAGTAAGATTGCACCTAAATCAACCATTTATCAGATCATCAAGAACTTCAAGAAGAGCGGTTCAATTGTTGTGAAGAAGGCTTCAGGGATCCCAAGAAAGTCCAGCAAGCGCCAGGACCGTCTCCTAAAGTTGATTCAGCTGCGGGATCGGGGCACCACCAGCACAGAGCTTGCTCAGGAATGGCAGCAGGCAGGTGTGAGTGCATCTGCACGCACAGTGAGGCGAAGACTTTTGGAGGATGGCCTGGTGTCAAGAAGGGCAGCAAAGAAGCCACTTCTCTCCAGGAAAAACATCAGGGACAGACTGATATTCTGCAAAGGGTACAGGGTCTGCTGAGGAATGGAGTAAAGTCATTTTCTCTGATGAATCCCCTTTCCCATTGTTTAGGGCATCCGGAAAAAACCTTGTCCGGAGAAGACAAGGTGAGCGCTACCATCAGTCCTGTGTCATGCCAACAGTAAAGCATCCTGAGACCATTCATGTGTGGGGTTGAGGGTTGGGTTGCTTCTCAGCAAAGGGAGTGGACTCACTCACAATTTTGCCTAAGAACACAGCCATGAATAAAGAATGGTACCAACACATCCTCTGAGAGCAACTTCTCCCAACCATCCAGGAACAGTTTGGTGACGAACAATGCCTTTTCCAGCATGATGGAGCACCTTGCCATAAGGCAAAAGTGATAACTAAGTGGCTCGGGGAACAAAACATCTATATTTTGGGTCCATGGCCAGGAAACTCCCCAGACCTTAATCCCATTGAGAATTATTGTGGTCAATCCTCAAGAGGCGGGTGGACAAGTAAAACCCCACAAATTCTGACAAACTCCAAGCATTGATTATGCAAGAATGGGCTGCCATCAGTCAGGATGTGGCCCAGAAGTTAATTGACAGCATGCCAGGGCGGATTGCAGAGGTCTTGAAAAAGAAGGGTCAACACTGCAAATATTGACTCTTTGCATCAACTTCATGTAATTGTCAATAAAAGCCTTTGACACTTATGAAATGCTTGTAATTATACTTCAGTATTCCATAGTAACATCTGACAAAAATATCTAAAGACACTGAAGCAGCAAACTTTGTGGAAATTAATATTTGTGTAATTCTCAAAACTTTTGGTCACGACTGTACTCTGTGCTACCGAGTTTGTATGCTAGCTCGGTAGCTAACTCAAGCTGGCTAATGTTAGCCACTAGCCATGCTAGCATATAATTACATTCCAGACCAACTGTTGGCGGTGGTGAGCTAAAATCCACTAATCACAGAAAATGTGACGTAAACAAGGAGCAGATGGCAGTGATTACAGCTGTGAGTATTTCTGGGTAAGTCTCTAAGAGCTGTGCACACTTGGATTGTACAATATTTGCACATTATAATTAGTTTTATTGTTCAAGCTCCGTCAAGTTCAAATCAAATTTTATTGGTTGTATACACATATTTATCAGATGTTATTGTGGGTGTAGCGATATGCTTGTGAGCCTATCTCCAACAGTGCAACAGTATGTAACAATTCACAACAATACACAAAAATCAAAAAGTAAAAGAATGGAATTATGGATTATATAAATATTTGGACGAGCAATGTCGGAGTGGCATTGACTGGAATACAGTATATACATATGAAATGAGTAAAACAGTATGTTAACATTATGAAGACCAGTGTTCCATTATTAAAGTGGCTAGTGATTCCATATCTATGTACATAAGGCAGCAGCCTCTAAGTTGCAGGGTTGAGTAATCGGGTGGTAGCCGGCTAGTGACAGTGAATAAGTTCTCTGGGCAGCGTACTGGGTGGAGGCCGGCTAGTGTTGGCTATTTAACAGTCTGATGGCCTTGAGATAATAGCTGTTTTTCAGTCTCTCAGTCCCAGCTTTGATGCACCTGTACTGACCTCGCCTTCTGGATGATAGCGGGCTGAACAGGCTATGGCTCAGGTGGTTGATGTCCTTGATGATCTTTTTGGCCTTCCTGTGACATTGGGTACTGTAGGTGTCCTGGAGGGCAGGTACTGTGCCCCCGGTGATGCGGTGGGCAGACAGCGTCACCGTCTGGACAGTCTTGCGGTTGTGGGCAGTGCAGTTGCCGTACTAGGCGGTGATAGAGCCCGACAGGGTGCTATCAATAGTGCATCTGTAAAAGTTTGCGAGGGTCTTAGGGGCCAAGCTGAATTTCTTCAGCCTCCTGAGTTTGAAGAGGTGCTGTTGCACTTTCTTCACCCCACTGTGTGGGTGGACCATTTCAGATTGTCAGTGATGTGTACGCCGAAGAACTTGAAGCTTTTCACCTTCTCCACTACGGTTCAGTCGATGTGGATAGGGGCGTGCTCCCTCTGCTGTGTCCTGAAGTCCACGATCAGCTCCTTCCTTTTGTTGACGTTGAGGGAGAGGTAGTTTTCCTGGCACCACTCCGCCAGGGCCCTCACCTCCTCGCTGTAGGCTGTCTCATCATTGTTGGTAATCAGGCTTACTACTGTTGTGTCGTCTACAAACTTGATGATTGAGTTGGAGGTGTGCGTGGCCACGCAGGGCCCCTGTGTTGGGGATTAGCATAGTGGAGGTGTTGTTTCCTAGCTTCACCACCTGGGGCGGCCTGTCAGGAAGTCCAGGACCCAGTTGCACAGGGCGGGATTCAGATCCAGGGCCCCGAGATTAATGATGAGCTTGTCGGGTACTATGGTGTTAAAGGCTGAACTGTAATCAGTGAACAGCATTTGTACATAGTTATTCCTCTTGTCCAGATGGGATAAGGCAGTGTGCAGTGCGATGGCAATTGCATCGTCTGTGGATCTATTGGTGCGGTATGCAAATTGAAGAGGGTCTTGGGTGTCAGGTAAGGTGGAGGTGATATGATCCTTAACTAGCCCCTCAAAAAAAGTAATGATGAGAGAAGTGAGTGCTACGGGGCGATAGTCATTTAGTTCAGTTCACTTTCTTTCTTTCGTGGGTACAGGATCAATGGTGGACCTCTTGAAGCAAGTGTGGACAGCAGACTGGAATAGGGAGATATTGAATATGTCTGTAAACACTCCAGCCAGGTGGTCTGCACATGCTCTTAGGACGCAGCTAGGGATGCCGTCTGGACCGGCACCTTGCAAGGGTTAACACGCTTAAACATGAGCCATTGAATTACAAGTGCACTTTGTCTCTTTTCTGATGTTTTGCCTGTTTGATGAAGTTTTTGAAGCACGAATACTATAGGCAATGTGTTGATCGAACTTCGGTAGCATTTTCCTCAAACTTGCTTTGTTAAAGTCCCCAGCTATAATAAATGCGGCCTCAGGATATGTGGTTTCCAGTTTGCACAAAGTCCAGCGTAGTTCCTTGAGTGCCATAGTGGTTTCGGCTTGAGGGGGAATCTACACGGCCGATAGCCGAAGAGAATTCTCTTGGGAGGTAATACGGTCGGCATTTGATGGTGAGGTATTCTAGGTCGGGTGAACAAAAGGACTTGAGTTCCAATACGTAATCACAATCACACCATGAGTAGTTAATTATGAAACATACACCTCCGCCTTTCTTCTTCCCGGAGAGTTCTTTATTCCTGTCTGCGCGATGTACTGAGAATTCAGGAGGATGTATGGACGGGGAGAGTATATTTGGAGAGAGCCATGATTCCATGAAAAAGAGTATGTTACAGTCCCTGATGTCTCTCTGGAAGGAGATCCTCGCCCTTAGCTTGTCTCCTTTATTGTCCAGGGACTGAACATTAGCGAGTAATATACTCGGAAGCGGTGGATGGTGTGCACGTCTCTTGAGTCGGACTAGAAGTCCAGTCCTAATACCTCTTCTGGGCCGGCGGCGTCTTGGAGCAGCCTCTGAGATAATTTGAATTGCCTTGGGGGGTACAAACAAAGGATCCAATTTGTGAAAGTTGATTTTCTGGTCGGAATGCTGGTGAGTTACGGCCGACCTGATATCCAAAAGTTATTTCTGGCTGTATGTAATAACACAAAAAACGTTCTGGGCTAATAATGTAGAAATAACATAAAAAAATAAAATGACCAACAATGATGAGACAGCCTTTAAGATAGGTGTAGATAGCAACTGTCTGACTCATCTATTGCTAATGTTAGAAGGCTAGTAGAGCTAACGTTAATAGGCTAGTTGGCTAGCAAGTTAAACCAGTAGTCATGAGTGCAAACGATTTGGTTTAATTTGAAGTTATTTCTGTTGGAGCTTACATTGTAGAGAATAGGCTGGCTTCCCAGGTCCTCCATATTACATCACACCCAGGAAAAATATTTTTCGACATGAAAGATAGAAAAGTGAGGTAACTTTGCATTGGGACTTTTGATGTGTATACTAATGCAAATCCATATGTTAAAGGGGGTTACGTTTATGCTACCTACCCTTTAAATCATAATGAATACCTGGGGGAACTTGATCCCAGACCAGCACTCCTACTTTGAGAAGCTTTGTGAATATGGGCCAAGAGGAATTCACAGATTTCTCATCATTCATTCATTCATTTATTCATTCATTCATTCAAGAACACAATATTCCGATTCAGATGAGCACAGACATTTCCATTTGACTAACCTACCAGGTTAGTTATTACTTATCTAATAATGTAATTGCATGCAAATGAACAGGGCTGAATAATTACCAAATGATAGCACGGTCTCTCTAACAGCACTGCGCAGGTCCTCTTCAGATGACCGCCACAACTCAGCCACCTGCTCCACGCTCTCCATCGCCTGCCAAACACAGGAGATCAAAGTTCAAAGCGTGTCATATAAACCAAACAGCTAGGCTGCCATCTCTTCAAAACGTAATCTTGTCTATGCACATGATAACCCTCATGTGCATGATAAGTCTCCCAAAAAAACGACGGCAATACATCTCAAATACAAACACTCAAAGGTATCCCTTAGTTTTTAATTGGCTTGGTGTCTTTATTTTCAAGCAGGGCCAAACGTCTACAACTTCAGTGGCTCCCTCAAATATGCCATCAAAACATCCCAGTGAAATAAGGCAGTAGAGAGAACTGCCATGCCAAAACAAACATAATTAAAGCATTGGTAGGCGGCAGGGGCTAGTAATCTACAGGCATTACTGTCCAGGATAAGATTGAGTGTGCTGATGCAGAGTGGCAATTGGCGACACATGTCCCCTTCTTGCGACACCCTGTGGCTTTGGCACATATACATTGCACACAACCAAGAGCACTCACTTTGAGACACTTGAGGGCCAGACAGGCAGTCTGCTGGAGCTGGACATCGCTTGTTCCTCAGGATTTCCGTGTAGTAGACTATAGCCTAGGAGGATAATAAGACTATAAGGACATAAAATCCATCCAACTTTGAAATTATAGCATGTCATATTTTTTTGTAAGACTTTATGTTTAGTTTTCCCAGACTCAGATTAAATCTAGTCCTGCACTAAAAAAGTGGTTGAGCATGGGAGAGGTTTTCAACCCAAGTGTAAAGGCCATGATTAAAGACTCTACATGAAATGAGCATTAGCAGAATCGATGCCTTCCACCCGCAACAACAAAGAGCACAAAGTGAGAGGCTGATCTCAACCAAAGTTGTCAAGCAGCTATCATGTTGCAGAGAGTGAAGCAAACTCCCGTGCATTTGCAGAATCTGTGTGGGTGCTGACGATTGCAGCCTCTTGCCTCACACTATCTTTGAACTGCTGCTCATATCACTGAGTCTTAGTTGAATCAATTGTAATAAATACCATACCAACTGAGGGAGGAATGATGGATCTAGACTACAGCTACAGTGAAGAATAATTAGGATGGGATGCTTGTGTTGTCCTTTGGTAATGGATTAATGTTTCGTATGTATACCAGGACTCTTTGAGAATAAATAAACGATTTATCAGTAGTATACATACTACTAATACATGAGTATATTATTATTAAACATTTATTAGCATTACAATTATTGAGCATTTATACATTTCTGAACCCCTTTTTCATGATATCCAATTGGTAGTTACAGTCTTGTCTCATCGCTGCAACTCCCGTACAGACTCGGGAGAGGTGACGGTCAAGAGCCGTGCATCCTCCGAAACACAACCCAACCAAGCTGCACTGCTTCTTGACACAATGCTCGCTTAACCCAGAAGCCAGCCACACCAATGTGTCGGAGGAAACACCGTACACCTGGTGACCGTGTATGCGCACGGCCCGCCACAGGAGTCGCTAGAGCGCGATGGGACAAGGACATCCCTGCCGGCCAATCCCTCCCCTAACGACACTGGGCCAATTGTGCTCCACCCCATGGGTCTCCTGGTCGCGGCCGGCTGCGACAGAGCCTTAACTCGAACCAGGATCTCTAGTGGCACAGCTATCACTGCGATGCAGTGCCTTAGACCACTGCGCCACTTGGGAGGCCCTTTTATTGAGCTTTTATACTCAGCAAAAAAAGAAACGTCCTCTCACTGTCAACTGCGTTTATTTTCAACAAACTTAACATGTGTAAATATTTGTATGAACATAAGAAGATTCAACAACTGAGGCATAAACTGAACAAGTTCCACAGACATGTGCCGAACAGAAATTGAATAATGTGTCCCTGAACAAAGGGGAGTCAAAATCAAAAGTAACAGTCAGTATCTGGTGTGGCCACCAGCTGCATTAAGCACTGCAGTGCATCTCCTCCTCATGGACTGCACCAGATTTGCCAGTTCTTGCTGTGAGATGTTACCCCACTCTTCCACCAAGGCACCTGCAAGTTCCCGGACATTTCTGGGGGGATCCAACAGGTCCCAGACGTGCTCAATTGGATTGAGATCCGGGCTCTTCGCTGGCCATGGCAGAACACTGACATTCCTGTCTTGCAGGAAATCACGCACAGAACGAACAGTATGGCTGGTGACAGTGTCATGCTGGAGGGTCATGTCAGGATGAGCCTGCGGGAAGGGTACCACATGAGGGAGGAGGATGTCTTCCCTGTAATGCACAGCGTTGAGATTGCCTGCAATGACAACAAGCTCAGTCCGATTATGTGACACACCGCCCCATACCATGACGGGCCCTCCACCTCCAAATCGATCCCGCTCCAGAGTACAGGCCTCGGTGTAACGCTCTTTCCTTCGACGATAAACGCGAATCCGACCATCATCCCTGGTGAGACAAAACCATGACTCGTCACTGAAGAGCCCTTTTTGCCAGTCCTGTCTGGTCCAGCGACAGTGGGTTTGTGCCCATAGGCGACGTTGCCGGTGATGTCTGGTGAGGACCTGCCTTACAACAGGCCTACAAGCCCTCAGTCCAGCCTCTCTCAGCCTATTGCGGACAGTCTGAGCACTGATGGAGAGATTGTGCGTTACTGGTGTAACTCGGGCAGTTGTTGTTGCCATCCTGCACCTGTCCCGCAGGTGTGATGTTCAGATGTATAAATCCTATGCAGGTGTTGGTACACGTGGTCTGCCACTGCAAGGATGATCAACTGTCCGTCCTGTCTCCCTGTAGTGCTGTCTTAGGCGTCTCACAGTGCGGACGTTGCAATTTATTGCCCTGGCCACATCTGCAGTCCTCATGCCTCCTTGCAGCATGCCTAAGGTACGTTCACGCAGATGAGCAGGGACCCTGGGCATCTTTCTTTTGGTGTTTTTCAGAGTCAGTAGAAAGGCCTCTTTAGTGTCCTAAGTTTTCATAACTGTGACCTTAATTGCCTACCGTCTGTAGGCTTGCATGGGAAACAGTGTATAAACCCTTTACAATGAAGATTTGTGAAGTTTTTTGGATTTTTTATGAATTATCTTTGAAAGACAGGGTCTTGAAAAAGGGACGTTTCTTTTTTTGCTGAATTTATATGTGGTTATGTGTATGTACATATGTATAAATATATATATTTACCATAAAAATATATGGGGGATTGGAAATTATTCCATATGTGTTATTTCATAGTTTTGATGTCTTCACTATTATTCTACAATGTAGAAAATAGTAAAAATAAAGATAAACTCTTGAATAAGTAGGTGTTCTAAAACTTTTCGACCGGTAGTGTATATATTTCAAATGCTGTTAATATTAAGAAAAATACTTGTCGAAAAAAAAGTTGAGTTGTCCCAACTTTCAGGAATCCCTGAGTATCATCACAGAGATAGGCTTACACTATGAGAGAACATTTTTGGCACTGTGAGTACTGTACACAAAAGGAAAATTCACAACAATCTCAAGTTAATAGCTTTTCTGTGTAACGTAATAGATCCTGACAGGGGTATGATGGAGTGGACGAGGGGGGAGGGGATGGGGAGTTATGATTACAGTACACTTCTAAGTGGGATTGTACCAATGGAAATATGTCCCGGGTCTAAGGCATTGTTGAGCCATTCTTCAAAGGCATAGTTCAGCCATTTTTTGTACTTTAGTCATATTTTAGTCCCTGTCACCCTACGCTTTAAGCCTGCATGGGATCTGTCCGACTCTTCCATGGACACTGCTTTCGAATTAGCGCATGTCAAAGCTCTTCATTAGGCATCCAAAAGCGTGTTTTACTTAAAAAAATACGTAATCTGCTTTTCAATCTCTGGGAGAAACCCCAAGCTAAGAGCACCCTCGTGTACAATAAACACAGCCACAACTTCTATACAACCTCCCTGAAATGTCACTGCAACATTATACAGTATTTAACTCTAAGCTAGAGGTTCCACCATCTGTGGGAAGCACAGCTTGAAAGACCTCTGTCCCCTCCCGTTTCCCAATCAGATAGATTTTCCGTAAGCATGAGCAAGAGTTTAAAAAATAAACATGGAGGCTGCAGACTTGTGAGAAGGCCCGAGGCTTACTTGTTTTAAAATATGTCAAATCCTGCTCCAGACCCACTGACTCACTGAGTAGGAGTGAGGACAAGCCTCATTGTTTATGTTTGATCTGGCAAGCAACAGCATAAGGGGTTCATGAGAAACTATGGCCGAGTAGACACTGTAAACAACTTTATCAACTGTATAGGCACTCAGCAAATGCATACATGCATTTGTGCTAAAAGTATCCTTTTCATTCCCTGAAAACACAATTGCATGTATGTCATCTTGATGAGCAATTGCCTTGGAATGTAAACGCGGACACTGAATGAACACAGCCCAAGCAAAGAGGCAGGAAGTACAGTAGTAGTAGTACTGACAGCAAATGTTTGACCTTACCTGATAGAAAACACACTCCTATCCCAGGGTGACTGTGTATCCGACTGCCTTTTGAAGTGCCTTTGTGCTGCTCCTCTCCAGCGCTGTTGGTGTGTGTGTGTGTGTGTGTGTGTGTGTGTGTGTGTGTGTGTGTGTGTGTGTGTGTGTGTGTGTGTGTGTGTGTGTGTGTGTGTGTGTGTGTGTGTGACAGTAGGCTGGGCAGCTGCCTGCTAACTCCTGAGAGCGGAGAGATGGCTCAACTGAGAGGCTCCAGGAGGTAGAAGTGACACTTAATTCCAAGAAGTTGCTTAGAAGAGAGGCTAGACACATCAAATACTACTCACACTCAGCAAACTCTCTCTCCCTCTCTCTGCTCCCACTCTCTCCTCTGTAACCTCTCTCTCTCCTGCTCCGTTTCATTCCCCCTCTTATTCCATCTCACATCCAAGTTATTGGTCTCCCCTGCACTCTCTCTTTTCCCAAACCCCATATGCTTTATTTCTCTATCTCTCTTCCCCTCTCCCACTGTTTTCAGTGTCACTTCTCTTCTTTGTCTTGCTGGCCCAGAGTTAACACAAATACTGCCCCCCATCAAAGCAAGCGATCATACATTCAGCTGTACTGATATCTTGTTTTGTATGTAGCCAGTGATCTGGATATGACCTGTCTGTGCATTTGGCTATTGTGACATAATAGCGCCCTCTGTTGTTAAATATGTAACTTGCTAAATAAATTAGACATCTCTCCATTGCAGTACCCCAGAGATAAGAGAACCTTACGTTGACTGATAGTACATCAGCTTGGATCTTTCAGAGGGATCTGATTGTGTTATCATTTAATTCCTATTGTGACATGCACGTTAAACTTTCTCATCTGCAGGGTTTGGTAATCTTCAAATGTATTTATAACATTGTCTTTTGTGTGTATGTGTATTTCTGTAACATTTTATGTACACGCTGCTATTTCCTTGTGTTACGAATCCCGCCGAAGATGGTGCCTCTTCCCGTTCGGGCGGCGCTCGGCGGTCGTCGTCTCCGGCCTACTAGCTGCCACCGATCCCCTTTTCTGTTTCATTTAGTTTTGTCTGATTTGTTGCACCTGTTTTGTGTTTAGGTTCATTGTGGGCTATTTAACCCAGTTGGCCCGCCGACTTTTGTGCGGGCTTGTTTTTCTGTTTGTGGTGTCGTATTTTCTTGTGGTGTCTGTTCCATGTTTTGGACTGTTACTTGACGCGCCCTTGTATGTGTGGCGTAGCCGTCTCGTTATATTCTTTTGGAATATTAAATCCACTTGCTTCTCACTACCCTGCTCTCTGCGCCTTACTCCTTCATCACCACTTTTGGAATTGTGACACCCTGTTTTGCCTTCTTGCCAGGTCACCCTTGCAAAAGAGGTTTCAAACAATGGGTCTTACCTGGTTAAATAATGGTTAAATGAATAAAAATATATACGTATGTTCCATGGATGAGGCAAGATAGTATGATTGACATGCAACAGCCCGTTGGGGTAAAGATGCATGACATTCACACAGGGATGTACTGGGACCAGAAATCGGCACAGCATTTCTAACAGACTGGCCCATTTTTTTCCCTTTAAAAAAGTTTAAGGTCTAAATCTTAGGGGGAAAATTTTGGGACTTTCCAGCGCTCTCTGGGCTGAGGGCCAAGCGAATGAGGGGAGGAGTGAGGAGGGGCAGCACAGGGAAACCAGACGAGTGCCAGGGATTGCAGGGGTGCACGGAACATATGGCTAACTCCTTTAACCCTTAAGGAACCAAATATATTTCTCATCAAATGCCCAAGTCGCATTTTCTACCTGAAACATTGTAGCAACTTGCATTAAAGCTTTCAGTCCCAATTTGAACAAACTATACACTTAAAGAAGCTTTTTCAAAACTAAGGCTTAACTAAATGCAAAAGAAACCATTCAATAACTAGTCATGCTATTTAAATGGTGGCAAAATGATTTGTGAGGTATTGATACGAGTGCTTTTGAAGACTTTATGAATGCCCTATCAAACTATAGTCATTGAGAACACATTATATTTTACAATAACGTCCTGACCAAGAAGAAGCACTGGCTAAGAGTGTCCAAAGTTTTGAATGCAACATTTTTTCAACATGAAAAAACATGAACTGTTTTTGTAACATTGTTACCAGTTGTTTAACAAAGCTTATTGTGACATGATGAAAAGTGAAAACAACGTTACAATAACAATGCATCGAACTTGGCCTTCCTTAGCCAATACAAAGTGTCGTGATACGCATTACTCATTGGCTTAATCTATCAACCAATGACTTCCTATAACACCTTCCCCACGTGTCGTGTGCATCTCTGTCGTATCGGTCCTAAGTCTTGATAATAAAGGGTTTGTGTTTGTAACTTTCATTGGCGTTGTTTTCCCCACAAGCATTTTACACGTTGACCACAGATTTTAAGGGTGTAGTCTTTCTTCTTCTCGGTGAAACCATTAGCTAGCTAGCTATGTTCTTTGCTAATTAGCTAGCTGGAAGGTAGGGCCTGTTGTTTCTCCTTTGAGGCCAGAGGGAATTGCTTCCACTAGATAGCACAGCCACAAAGTCAAAATTGTCTAGATCATAAAAATGATTGAAAACAGAAATGTGCTATTTGGTCTTAATTTAAGATTTAGACATAAGGATATCAGTGTGGTTAAGGTTAGGGTTAGGTTTAGATTTGCTGTGTGCGCAATACACCAGGAAACACTTACCTTGATCAATTCAAATTGTATTTGTCACATGCGCCGACTAGACCTTACAGTGAAATGCTTACTTACAAGCCTTTAACCAACAAAGAAAAATAAGTGTTAAGGAAAAAATTGAGTAAAACATTAAAATAAAAAATTATTAAAGAGCAGCAGTAAAATAACAGTAGCGAAGCTTTATACAGGGGGTACCGGTACAGAGTCAATGTGCGGGAGCACCGGTTAGTCGAGGTAATTGAGGTAATATGTACACTACCATTCAAAAGTTTGGGTTCACTTAGAAATGTCCTTGAAGAAAATCAAAATTTTTGTCCATTAAAATAAAATAGAATTGACCAGAAATACAGTGTAGACCTTGTTAATGTTGCAAATGACTATTGTAGCTGAAAACGGCTAGAAAGAGAAGTGGGAGGCCCCGGTGCACAACTGAGCAAGAGGACAAGTATATTAGAGTGTCTAGTTTGAGAAACGCCTCACAAGTCCTGAACTGGCAGCTTCATGAAATAGTACCCGCAAAACACCATTCTCAATGTCAATAGTGAAGAGGCGAATCCAGGCGACTCCATCTAGGCCAGCATCACCCTGACCAAGGCCCTTCTCCCCCGATTTCTCAGTTTGATCGGCCGGCCAGCTCTAGGCAGAGTCTTGGTGTATCCAAAGTTCTTCCATTTAAGAATGATGGAGGTCATTGTGTTCTTGGGGACCTTCAATGCTGCAGACATTTTTTGGTACCCTCCGAGGTAGGAGCTCTACGTACAATTTGTTCGACCTCATGGCTTGGTTTTTAATCTGACATGGACAGTCAACTGTGGGACCTTATATAGATAGGTGTGTGCCTTTCCAAATCATGTCCAATTGAATTTCCCACAGGTGGACCAATCAAGTTGGAGAACCTCAAGGACGATCAATCTCAAGGGTGATCAATGGAAACAGGATGCACCTGAGCCCAATTTCAAGTCTCATAGCAAAGGGTCTGAATACTTATGTAAATAAGGGATTTTATTTTTTATTTTTAATACATTTGCAAAAATTTCTAAAAGCCTGTTTTCGCTTTGTCATTATGGGCATTGTGTGTAGATTGATGTGGAAAAAAGTATTGAACCCATTTTAGAATAAGGCTGTAACGTAAGAAAGTGTGGGAAAAGGGAAGTGGTTTGAATACTTTCCGAATGCACTGTATGCTGCAGCTACTCATATTACTTCAATTAACTCAACTATCTCGTACCCCTGCACATTGACTTGGTACTGATACTCCTTGTATATAGCCTCCTTATTGTTATTTTATTGTGTTACTATTGGCCTTTTTTTATTTAGCAAATATTTTCTTACATTTTTTTTCTTACTTTTTAATTCTATATTGTTGGAAAAGGGCTCGTAAGTAAGCATTTCACGGTAAAGTCTGCACCTGTTGTATTCAGCACATTCATAACACATCCATAAAGACTCTATATCGCATGACGCTGTACTTACTTAAAAGTATGAGCCCTTTGGTAATTTATAACACATACATAAATACCTTGCATCTTATGATGCTGTACTTACTATAAAGTCAGACACCTTTGGCTATTCAAAAGCTTAGACACATCAACTCATTCCTGGGTTTTTCTTTATTTTTACTATATTATACATTGTAGAATAATAGTGAAGACATCAAAACTATGAAATAACACATATGGAATCATGTAGAAACCAAAACAGTCTTAAACAAATCAAAATATATTTTAGATTTGAGATTCTTCAAAATAGCAGCCCTTTGCCTTGATGACAGCTTTGCACACTCTTGGAATTCTTTCAACCAGCTTCAATTAACAGGTATGCTTTGTTAAAAGTTAATTTGTGGAAGTTCTTTCCTTCTTAATGTGTTTGATCCAATCAGTTGTGTTGTGACAAGGTAGGGGTGGTATACAGAAGATAGCCGGATTCTGGAAAATGAAACTGGTTCTCATGAGGACCGCCACAGGAATGGAAGACCCAGAGTTACCTCTGCTGCAGAGGATAAGTTCAATAGAGTTCCCAGCCTCAGAAATTGCAGCCCAGATAAATGCTTCACAGAGTTCAAGTAACAGACACATATCAACATCAACTGTTCAGAGGAAACTGCGTGAATCAGGCCTTCATGGTCAAATTGCTGCAAAGAAACGACTACTAAATGACACCAATAAGAAGAGACTTGCTTGGGCCAAGAAACACAAGCAATGGACATTAGACCGGTGGAAATCTGTCCTTTGGTCTGATGAGTCCAAATGAGAGATTTTTGGTTCCAACCGCCGTGTCTTTGTGAGACGCAGAGTAGGTGAATGGATGATCTCCTTATGTGTGGTTCCCACCGTGAAGCATGGAGGAGGACGTGTGATGGTGTGGGGACGCTTTGCTGGTGACACGGTCAGTGATTTATTTAGAATTCAAGGCACACTTCACCAGCATGGCTACTGTAACAGTTTAGCTTCCGTCTCTCTCCTCGCCCCTACCTGGGCTCGAACCAGGGACCCTCTGCACACATCGACGACAGCCATCCTCGAAGCATCGTTACCCATCGCTCCACAAAAGCTGCGGCCCTTGCAGAGCAAGGGGAACAACTACTTCAAGGTCTCAGAGCAAGTGACGTCACCAATTGAAACGCTACTAGCGCGCACCACCGCTAACTAGCTAGCCATTTCACATCGGTTACACTCACCCCCCTTTTGACCTCCTCCTTTTCCGCAGCAACCAGTCATCTGGGTCAACAGCATCGATGTAAGAGTTTAGCTTCCGTCCCTCTCCTCGCCCCTACCTGGGCTCGAACCAGAGACCCTCTGCACACATCGACGACAGCCTACCCTCGAAGCATCGTTACCCATCGCTCCACAAAAGCCGCAGCGCTTGCAGAGCAAGGGGAACAACTACTTCAAAGTCTCAGAGCGAGTGACGTCACCGATTGAAACGCTACTAGCACGCACCCCGCTAACTAGCTGGCCATTCTACATCGGTTACACTACCGCAGCATTCTGCAGCAATACACCATCCCATCTGGTTTGCACTTATGTGGGACATTTGTTTTTCAACAGGACAGTGACCCAACACACCTCCAGGCTGTGTAAGAGCTATTTGACCAAGAAGGAGAGTGATGGAGTGCTGCATCAGATGACCTGGCCTCCACAATCACCCGACCTCAACCCAATTGAGATGGTTTGGGATGAGTTGGACAGCAGAGTGAAGGAAAAGCAGGTGCTCAGCATATGTAGGAACTCCTTCAAGACTGTTGAAAAAGCATTCTAAGTGAAGCTGGTTGAGAGATTGCAAAGAGTGTGCAAAGCTGTCATCAAGGCAAAGGTTGGCTACTTTGAAGAATCTTTTATATTTTGATTAATTTAACACTGTTTTTGTTACTACATGATTCCATAATTATTATTTCATAGTTTAATTGTCTTCACTATTACTCTATATTGGAGAATATAGAAAAAATATTGAAAACCCTTGAATGAGTAGGTGTGTCCAAACGTTTGACTGGTACTGTATATAAAGGCTTAAATGTAAAAACAAATGTGTTAACACCTAGGAAGTTATCCCTAACAGCTACCGTTAGCAGGCTAGCAATTGCTGTGAAGTAACCAAAATTATTTGAAATAACAGTTGAGGTAGCTTGCTATGTAATCTAACTCAACATTTAATTACTAAAACTAATTTAAATAAATACAAATCTCTGTCTGATTTGCGAACACCATCACATGTGCGCTTACTGCGTTACAGGAACACTGTTAACCAAACAACAGTTCCTTTGCACTGACTTAAAGGGTAACTACACAAAAGTTTCTTCGATTTTTCACAGACCATAAAAGTGGTCCACGGATGCGGTTTAATCATTGTTGTGAACACAGAAAATCAAATGTCGTAGTATTTTTAAATGAAAAAAGTTTGAAAAACTGGGGGAAAACCAGAAAAAACAGGGGAAATCCAAATCCTGAAAAAACTAAACTGAGAAAACAGAATTTTAAAAAATTAATACAGAATTAGGCAAAAATATTTAAATTGATTTTATAAGGCCCTACTAATGTGTTTTGCTCTGCATGACTGCATTTTCGAGTGCGTGTCATCCTGCAGCACAGAATTTTTGGGAAAGTTGAAGTCAGATCCAATGTTGGCTTTGCACCCAAGAGGGTTAGCCATCCTATAAATATTTTAGAGTAATATAATATATGCCATTTACATTAACCCCTCAATTAAAAAAAAAAATCTTTATTGTTTTGCACTGACTCTCATGCAATAGCTCTATGCACACTGACTAGACTCTACCCACACACTCACACATATTACACTGACACTACATACTCTCACACACATGCATATTGACGCCAAACACCCACACTCACATATAGACACTTTCACACTCTTCAAATACACTGTTGCTACTCTGTTTATTATTTAGTCAGTATAAATATATGTGCATATTATGTGTGAGTGAGCAAATTACGGAGTGAGTGTTTGTGTGTGTGTTGGAGTGACGGTGTGTGCGAGTGTGTAGGGCCCTGAGAGTGTGCATAGAGACAGTGCAAAGATTGAAATAAAAGGTCAATAAAGATACAAGGTTAACTCAGATAGTGTGTGTAGCTATTTTGTTAGCTATTTATCAGTCGTATTGCTTGGAGATAGAAGCTGTTCAAGAGCCCGTTGGTGTCAGACTTGATGCACTGGTACCTCTTGTTGTGCTGCAGCAGAGAAAATAGTCTATGGCTTGTGTGGTTGGAGTCTTTGACGATTTCCTGGGGCTTCTTTTCACACAGCCTGATATAGATGTCCTGGATGGCAGGGAGCTCGGCAGCCGGTGAGGTACTGGGCTGTCCGCACATCCCTCTGTAGCGCCATGCAATCTAGGGCGGTGCTATTGCCATACCAAGCAGTGATGCAGCCAGTCAATATACTCTCACTGGTACAGTTTTAGAACCTTTTGAGGATTTGAGGGCCCATGCCAAACTTTTTCAACCTCCTGAGAGGGAAGAAGTACTGTCGTGTCTTCTTCATGACTGCGTGTGTGTGTTTGGACAATTTTAAGTCTTTAGTGAGTTGAACACAGAGGAACTTGAAGCTGTCTACCTGCTCCACTGCCCCCCCCCCCCCGTCCATGTGGATGGGGGCATGCTCGCCCCCATTTCCTGTAGTCCACCATCAGCTCCTTGGTCCTCTCTGTAGGCTGACTCATCGTTGTCGGTGATCAGGTGTTGGAGTCGTGCGTGGCCACACAGTTGTGGGTGAAGAGGAAGTGACTAAGCACACACCCGTGTGGAGTCCCTGTGTTAAGGGTCAGCGTCGCGGAGGTGATATGTCCTACCCTCACCACCTGGGGTCGGCCCGTCAGGACGTCCAGGATCCAGTTGCAGAGGGAGATGTTCAGACCTAGAGTCCTAAGCTTGGTGACAAGCTTGGAGGGGACAATGGTGTTGAACGCTGAGCTGTAGTCAATGAACAGTATTCTCACATTCCTCTTATCTAGGTGGGTGAGGGCAGTGTGGAGTGCAATTGAGATTGTTGTCTATGGATCTGTTGGGGCGGTATGCAAATTGGATTGGATCTAGGGTGGTTGGGATGGTGGAGTTGATTTGTGCCATAACCAGCCTCTCAAAGCACTTCATAATTACAGAATTGATATAGGGTGGTAGTCATTGTGGCATGAAGCTTTAGAGTGTTTAGTAACAGGAATGATTGTGGTCATCTTAAAACATGTGGGGATTACAGACTGGGACAAGGAGAGGTTGGTGAGGGTAGGAAACAACATCTGACCCCACTGATCCTCAACACTGGGGCCCCACAAGAGTGCATTCTCAGCCCTCTCCTGTACTCCCTGTTCACCCATGACTGCGTGACCATGCACGCTTCCAACTCAATCATCAAGTTTGCAGACGACACTACAGTGGTAGGCTTGATTACCAACAATGACGAGACAGCCTACAGGGAGGAGGTGAGGGCCCTCGGAGTGTGGTGTCAGGAAAATAACCTCACACTCAACGTCAACAAAACAAAGGAGATGATTGTGGACTTCAGGAAACAGCAGTGGGAGCACCCCCCTATCCACATCGACGGGACAGTAGTGGAGAAGGTGGAAAGTTTTAAGTTCCTCGGCGTACACATCAGGGACAAACTGAAATGGTCCACCCACACAGACAGCGTGGTGAAGAAGGCGCAGAAGCTCCTCTTCAACCTTAGGAGGCTGAATAAAGTTGGCTTGTCACCGAAAACCCTCACTAACTTTTACAGATGCACAATCAAGAGCATCCTGTCGGGCTGTATCACCGCCTGGTATGGCAACTGCTCCGCCCACAACCGTAAGGCTCTCCAGAGGGTAGTGAGGTCTGCACTGGGGGCAAACTACCTGCCTTTCAGGACACCTACACCACCCAATGACACAGGCCAAAAAGATCATCAAGGACAAGAACCACCCGAGCTACTGCTGTTCACCCCGCTATCATCCAGAAGGCGAGGTCAGTACAGGTGCATCAAAGCTGGGACTGAGAGACTGAAAAACAGCTTCTATCTCAAGGCCGTCAGGCTGTTGAACAGTCCTCACTAACATTGAGTGGCTGCTGCCAACATACTGATTCAAATCTCTAGCCACTTTAATAATTAAAAATTGGATGTAATAAATGTATCACTAGTCACTTTATATAATGTTTACATACCCTACATTACTCATCTCATATGTATATACTGTACTCTATACCATCTACTGCATCTTGCCTATGCCGCACGGCCATCGCTCATCCATATATTTATGTGTACATATTCTTATTCAACTTCCATACAGGAAGTGAAAAATCTGAAAACGAGGCTCTGTTTCAGTGCCTGCCTATTCAACTGGCTTTTATTTATCGATATGCATGCACTTCATACGCCTTCCACTAGATGTCAACAGGCAGTGGAAGGTGGAATGGGGTGTCTAGCTTGATCTGAGGCCGAACAAGAGCTTTTGGAGTGACAGGTCCGGAATTTTCTTTGTCTTCGAAGGCGCGCGGCGGAGCTCGACACTGTCTTCTGAAAAGCGTTCGGTTTACACGGCGAATATCTCCGGCTCTGATTTTATTTGATACATATGAGAAAAACATCATAAAGTAGGATTTTTCAACCGAGTTTTATCAGTTTATTCAACGTTTATTGGGACTTTTGGAGTTTTCCGTTCTTTGCGTCCAGAGAGGATGGGAATGTTAGCAACCTTGGCTAGCATTGTGGCGCGAATTCGACAGAAGAAATGGACATTCTAAAACCAAACAACGATTTATTCTGGACCAAGGACTCCTTGTACAACATTCTGATGGAAGCTCAGCAAAAGTAAGAAAACATTTATGATGTTATTTCGTATTTCTGTGTAAAATGTTGACTCCTATTCTCCGCCGTTTTGGTGAGCGCTGTCTGTTATGTTATGGTAAAGTTATTTAAAAAAATCTAACACAGCGGTTGCATTAAGAACCAGTGTATCTTTCATTTGCCATACAACAAGTATTTTTATGTAAAGTTTATGATGAGTTCTTTGGTCAGATTAGGTGAGTGTCCAAAATATCTCCGGAGATTCTGGTGAATCGATGCTACGTATTCACAATGTATAATCAGGATTTGTAGCTCTAAATATGCACATTTTCGAACAAAACATAATTGTATTGTATAACATGATGCTATAAGACTGTCATCTGATGAATTTGTTCAAGGTTAGTGATTAATTTTATCTCTATTTTGTCGGTTTTGTGCAAGCTATTTTTGCGGGGAGTAAATTGCGTTGTGTGTTTGGCTACTGTAGTGAGCTAATAGAAATATATATTGTGCTTTCGCTGTAAAACACTTAAAAAAATCAGAAATATTGGCTGGATTCACAAGATGTTTATCTTTCATTTGCTGTACACCATGTATTTTTCATAAATGTTTTATGATGAGTATTTATGTATTTCACGTTGCTCTCTGTAATTATTCTGGCTGCTTTGGTGCTATTTGTGATTGTGGCTGCAATGTAAAACTATGATTTATACCTCAAATATGCACATTTTCGAACAAAACATAAATGTATTGTATAACATGTTATAAGACTGTCATCTGATGAAGTTGTTTCTTGGTTAGTGACTAATTTTATCTCTATTTTGTCGGTTTTGTGAAAGCTACCTATGCGGTGGAAACATGGTGAAAATATGCGGTTGTGTGTTTGGCTATTGTGGTTAGCTAATAGAAATACATATTGTGTTTTCGCTGTAAAACATTTTAAAAATCGGAAATGATGGCTGGATTCACAAGATGTTTATCTTTCATTTGCTGTATTGGACTTGTGATTTCATGAAAATTATATTATATGATATCCCTGTCCCGTTAGGCTAGGCTATGCTAGTCAGCTTTTTTGATGAGGAGGATCCCGGATCCGAGATGGGTATTAAGTAAAGGTTAACAATGGATAGTTTCTGATAGGCTATTTCCTTCAAAGAATTCAGCCCAATCAACCTGGGACCAAATGGTGCATGTGGTGATGCTTGTGTAAAAGAGTTAACTTTTTAGGGATGGGGGCAGTATTCGGAAATTCGGATGAATGACGTGCCCAAAGTAAACTGCCTGTCACCCAGGGCCAGAAGCTAGGATATGCATATAATTGGTAGTATTGGACAGAAAACACTCAGAAGTTTCTAAAACTGTTCAAATAATGTATGTGAGTATAACAGAACTGATCTGGCAGACGGAAACCTGAGGATACATTCTTTTTGAGGTCACCACCCATTGAATTGGCTGTCTAATGGAAAATCAAAGGAATACCTCCTAGATTGCAGTTCCTAGGGCTTCCACTCAATGTCAACATTCTTTAGAAAGAGTTTCAGGCTTGTTTTTTGAAGAATGAGCTAGAATTTGTCTTTTTTCTGAGTGGCTCTCATTTCGACTGTAGTATTGTGGCGCACGTGGATGAGGGCGCGCACTTCGTTATTTATCTCCGGTAATGCACATACTATTCTCCGTCTTAAATTTGATCGTTTATTTACATATTAGGGTACCTGAGGATTGATTAGAAATGTTGTTTGACTTGTTTGGACAAAGGTTATTGGTAACTTTTGGGATTGCTTTGCATGCATTTTGAATGAGGGAAACAGGTGGATTACTGAATCAAGAGCGCCAACTAAACTGACTTTTTTTGGATATGAAGAAGGACTTTATCGAACAAAACGATGATTTGTTATGTAGCTGGGACCCTTGGGATTGCAAACAGAGGAAGACCTTCAAAGGTAAGTGATTTATTTTATCGCTATTTCTGACTTTCGTGACGCCTCTGCTTATTTGGAAAATGTTTTTAATGCTTTTGTACGCGGGGCGCTGTCCTCAGATAATTGCATGGTATGCTTTCGCCGTAAAGCGTTTTTGAAATCTGACAAAGTGGCTGAAGAAGTTACGCTTTTAAACGATGTAAGACACTTGTATTTTCATGCATGTTTAATATTACAAATTTTGTATTTTGAATTTCGCTCTCTGCAATTTCACCAGATGCTAGCGCCCCACCTATCCCAAATAGGTTTTAAGCTCACTCCACAGCTAGCTTGAAATATTGCCAATCCTATCAAACAGGATCCTTTTCGTATAGCTCAATCAGTTCATACGTTGTCAAGCGGGTGGCCACCTGTGTTGGCAAGGTAGAGGACCCTGGTTAAAGCCAAGTCAGAGGCAATTTAAGAGAGGCAGCGCTATATACTAAGCTAGCACAGTGATGCCGGTAATGCTTGTTTGATTGACACTCAGAGGATAAGTCATGCACTATTAAGTCCTGTAATTGGTTCCACCAGGATTTGTAATAACAGTGGTATGAAGGATGAAAGCTGGAATAGGACTACAGACTTCAATTTACCTGATGTCAAGATGGGCATGGGCTATATTTGTATTCACCTGATTCACCTAGCTTATTCAACTGGCTGATTTATCTTATTCACCTGGTTTATTCACCTGACCTCTATAGCCTAAAAGGCCAAAAGAAAGTAACAGAAAATAATCGAAGTGAACTGTGCAAGCCATTGAATATCTTCCCACCTTAGCATTCAAGCCAGGTAATCAGGACACCTCACCATACAGATGGTCCTACACAAGTGTAATGACTGAAGGATACATGTAGGCAGTGATGGAAAAAGTATCCAATTGTCACACCCTGGCCTTAGTTATCTTTGTTTTCATTATTATTTTAGTTAGGTCAGGGTGTGACATGGGGAAGTATGTGTTTTGGTTTGTCTAGGGGTTTGTAGGTTTAATGGGGTAATGTCTTGTCTAGGTGTTTGTATGTCGATGGCTGCCTGGATTGGTTCTCAATTAGAGACAGCTGTGGTTTATTGTCTCTAATTGGGAGCCATATTTAAGGCAGCCATGGGCATCATGTGTTTGTGGGTAATTGTCTATGTTGAACGTTTGTTGCTTGTCTGTGCACTTACGTTATTTAGCTTCACGGTCGTTTGTTGTTTTTTTGTTAGTTTGTGTATAGTGTTCGTTTTCGTGTTTTTTCTCTTTTCCACAATAAAGAGATGTATTTTGCACACGCTGCGCCTTGGTCCAATCTCTCTCAAGAAGACGATCGTGACACCAATTGTCAATACTTGAGTAAAAGGAAAGATACCTTAATAGAAAATGACTCACGTGAAAGTGAAAGTAAAACTATTTGGTTTTAAATATACTTAAGTATCAAAAGTAAAAGTATAAATCATTTCAAATTCCTTATATTAGGCAAACCAAATGGCATAATTTTCTTGTTTTTTAAAATTAATAAATAGTCAGGGGCATACTTCAACACATAATTTACAAATGAAGCATGTGTGTTTAGTGAGTCTGCCAGATCAGAGACAGTAAGGATGACCAGGGATTTTCTCTTGAATTGGTGAATTGGACCATTTTCCTGTCCTGCTAAGCATTGAAGATGTAACGAGTACTTTTGGGTGTCATGGAAAATGTATGGAGTAAAAAGTACATTATTTTCCTTATGAATGTAGTGAAGTAAAAGTTGTCAAAAATATTAATAGTAAAGTAAAGTACAGATACCCAAAAACACGACTTAAGTACACACACACCTACTGCTTGTAGGTTCAACAACAGCTTACAATGACAAATTCTGTCACCAACAATCTGAAGACTTCACAGAAGTTGCCTGAGAAGAGACAATTTGCTGACTAACTGCAGCTAATTGTATGGATTTTTTTCTATTAATAATGTGAAATTAACAGCCATACAGAAAGAATCAGGGGAAGGTGAAATTACAGAAGAGGAACTTCTTGATGCAATTAAAGCCTTTACGTCCATGAAAACTCCAGGGCCGGATGGCATAGAGTGGTTGCTCAACTAAAAGTTTTTTGTGATTATGCTGCGGGACCTAGAAGTAATTTGTGGTTTAGTACGGTACCCTGCGTCACTACTTCATTGCTCCAGACCAGTCTCATGACGTTGGCCTGGGGGTAGGTTTATGACAGTCATAAATACCTCTTCCCCCCTTTTTCCTCTCTCTACCCTACTGATGTGACATTAGAAAACCCCTAGGTTAACATAGAGATTCTGGAAACATCACACAGAAGCATCCAGGGTCAACGCCCTGCTCAAGGGCACGTCGACAGATCTCCCACAAGGCCAAAAAAAACAGGGAAGCGAACCCTCCAAGATCCCTCCACAGTTCCCTATAGCTGTCTCTCAACCATCCGAGACCCCTCCCACAGTCACCCCCCCAAGAAAAAAAGAAAAAAAAAGAAATATAATCATAAAAAATCTAATTAATTCCATTCCCCACCAACATCCAAGAAAATTAACTGATGAGAAAAAAGAAAAAGACAAAAGAAAATAGAAAACAACAATGCAAAAAAAAACAAAGGACATGAAGGACAACTAAAATCATAACTGCAAGGCCAACTGTATATGTTTCAGTGCATGTCTGGCACTATTTACATGTGTGTGTGTCTGTGTATGTGTGTATTTGAATGAGAGTGTGTGTATGTGTACAAACACCTGCACGGCATCAGCCTCAGGCAAACCGGCATTAGTTATAAAAACACTGCCCCTCAGTGTCATTCAAACTTACTTTTTATTAGGTTTTATTTTGACTTCATTTTTTATACTTTATCTTTGACCATCATTCTATCTCCTGCCCAGCAACTCCACTCCCACTTGTCTCCAATTCCACATCCCAACCCTCAGCTTCCCTCAGCCCATCCCACTATCTCTGCTGGCCACCCTCTTCGGATTTCTACAGAACATATATCTTTCAACTATGCTGTGATGTTTAATGTACAATTTCAAACTATCTAATTGAATAGAATCCACCGATTGCGAGTTGAAGATAAATACTTTTAATAAGAGTATTTGTATATTAGTAATTGACTGACCCGGTCTCTCCAGATCTCCTAACAGGTCAATTTTAGATCAATGTTATGCATTTTCAACCATTCCTGAACCCGAGACCAGACCTGAGGGCAATACCAAAATATATAGTCTATTGATTCTGTATCCTCACTACAAAATCTGCAGAGCTTCGATAATTTTAGGCCCCAAATATTCAACATTTTGTTGGTGGCAAGAATTCTATATAATAATTTTTGCTGAAAAGCACTTAGTCTTGAATCTTGCGTTGTTTTATATATCAACTCATACACCCTCATCAAAAATCTCTTCCCGACTATTTTGCAATCTGTATGGCACAGTTGTCAACATCCTGGTCTTCAAATTAAACTTGTATACTTTCCTATTTATGCTATTTTTATTTCTTAAAATGTTTTTGCTGTGGATTGTTTCAAATCACAAGAGTGTAGGCCTATGCCTAGTTGGGAAGCCATCATTTTGGACAGCACATGTGGCAATAGGCCTAGCTGATTATTGAGTTTTGGCTGTCAGTGAAAAGCATCTAAAATATGTTTGAAGATAATGTGTCTTGAATATAATTTGACATGCCCTTGCGTAAAAACAGCTATCTGTCCCGAGCTCACAGGCACAGGAGCCTCTGAGTGCCCAGAATAGGCTAGTTGATACAATGTTGAAAGTTTGCAAGTAACAGCTTCAGGAAAGAAGCAGTTGATTGATTTGATACGTTGCACTTCACCAGCGATAGCTAAAGTCAAGACAGATAGAAAGGGAAGCAGACAGGCTGAGGACATTAGATATATTCTTCCCCAAACTTGAAACTCACGCTACACCTATGTCAGTTATTGGCCTTCCCAAGTTTATCAGGCATCGTATTAACTTGGAAAATGCAGGTTGTATTTTCTTCTTCGCCATAATCAGCTCAGAAATTCACAAATAGGCCTACAAACATTAAATCGCTAATTATCATGACAAATCCATGACAATTTCTGAACTCACTCACACACACACAATGGGGAGTTACAGTGTGAGGCATACAGACACACAAAGCCTGCAATAGTTACCTGCGTTCGAACTATCAAAGAACCCTCCCCCCCATAGCTCTGAAACTTTATATCAATGTTCTAGAGCTTACGTCGATAGTGCACGGTGAGTTATGTGGCTCTAGAAGGTTCTCAGGCCGAGAAACAGCCTCGTCCATTTGCAATGACTTCAATTAATTTTGATCATCGCGAAAATGACAACATTTAGAAAGTCCCAGAATCACAAGACAAGGTGCATTGAAACCGCCTCGGCCCATAGAGACAGATCCTAAAGTTTATGTATGATAGCTCATTCAGGGACACTGTAGCAACGCCTGGAATTAGTGAATTTTCAGCACTAATTAAGGTCGCTGCTCGGGCTCCGAATTACCTATCGACCCGAAACTCGGGATTCGGGGTCGCCCCAGCTAGGCCTACACATAATATCAGAACTGGACCCACAGCTAGAACGTAACTATGTGTTTTAAGCTTTTATTATGGTTTAAACAGAAGACGCTGTGAATTATGGGCCTGCTCTGAAATCTGTGATATTTGGCTTCTAAACGAGTTGGACACATTGGGTTTGGTGTCAGTTTGTATCAGTTTTGTGTCAGAATGATATCTTATTGACTGATGGACGCTGACTTGATGGCTGACTTTTGTTCATTTGCAATATGTTTAAACAGTGATAAACCATCACCAAATTGACATGCTGAAATCAACACCAACGAGCAATGGAGAGGAACCACTATCACTGCCCGGCCATCCCGAGTTCAACGGGCCAGTCAATTGGGCATTTCTGCAGTATATTAGAGCATGTCAAATTTGTGATGGTAAATGCTCATTGTAAGACATTGCAAATGGACAGCCGTGCACCTGGTTACCTGAAAGGGTTACCAGTAGCATATTTTTTAATTGGTTTTTAATGCCTTTAGGAGGGTGCAAGGGGTCCATGGCCGGGTAGGGAGCACCCCCCACCCGTGCTCATCCAATAGGGGTCGCCCCTGGTCATTTTGGACGTTTTCAAAAAATCTTTTAAAAAACGACAGAGTCCCACTTCTCTCTCATTGCACCAAATTCTTACTTCCTATGACTTCCTATGATCAAACATGACAAACAGACCTTCTAGGTTGATTCAAGGCAAAACATAGTGATATATATAATTTGGTCAGTATAAATGCCATTTGGACATTTCTTATGCCGTTTGGACATGGTTCACTGACTTTTGGGTTCGGAAGCCGACTTCCTATGATCATATATGGCAAATGGACAAAACACAGGCCTTATGGACAAACTCCACAAAATAAGACAAATGTATGTTCATACGGTTATTACATACGTATAACTGACAAAAAAATCTATGTTTTTTTTCCCAAAAATGGTCCAGAAAGCACTTTTTTAGAGGGGGTTGTATTTATTTATTTATTTATTTATTTCAAAATTTGACCCTTGGTTCTTCACTTTGTGATCATTTTCCATATGAAAATCTATGGTAGAGCACTCTCGCCATCTTTGTGATTTTTTTTTCCTCAGAGGTGAGGTGGGAGCTGTGGACGAGCGAGTGTGACCGGGAACAGACCTCCTCTCCATCCTACGTTCTCGCAGCTGCCCATCGATCAATATGGTTAAGACTATGAGAGAGTCAAGGTCCATGGGAAGCTCCCAGGCTGCACGCTCATATTTAACCACCTCTGATAATCCTTGAAGGAATGTGTCGAACAGAGACTCCGGGTTCCAGACACTCTCGGCGGCCAAAGTGCGAAAATCCACCGCGTATTCTGTGACACTACGGGAGTCTTGACGCAGTTGAAGTAGATTCCGAGCAGCCTCTCTACCGGACAACCGAGAATCAAACACCTTTCTAACCTCCGCCACAAACTCCTCCAGACTGAGGCAAACAGTGGATTGTTGCTCCCACGCCGCAGTAGCCCAGGGGAGTGCCCCCCCAGACATCAGCGTTATCAGGTAGGCAGCTCGAAGATGAGGGAGCACTGGGAGAGAAATGCCCAGCAGGTTCCTGGATCTCCAGCTTAGCAATCCGGAGGAAGTAAGCGATGTTCTTGAGAAGCCGGGGTAGACTGGGGAGAAGCGCCACTGGTAGCGGGGTAACTGAGAGTCTGGGGGGTTACCAGAGTGGCTTGCTGCCAGTAGATAATCCTCAGTATTGCTCCAGCAATGCATTGAAAGTGTGATCCTGGCGTTCTTCCAAGGTCTGGAGTCCTTTCATAAGGTTTTGAAGTAGGTCCTTGTGTCTTCCAATGGTGGCTCCTTTGGAGGAGACAGCGTTGCGAAGCTGGTCCGAATCTGCTGGGTCAGTCATGGCCGGTTCGTACTATCCCGACTCAGGATATGACCCAGATGCAGACACAGGAGGCGTATAGTTAGATTCTCTGAAAATGTAATATAACAAAGTTATAAACCTGGTCAGAGTCAGGCAGGCACAGGATGACAGGCAGGCTCGGGGTCAGGACAGGCAGAGGTTGGTAAACAAGTCAGAGTCAAGCAGGTACAGAACAGCAGGGAGGCTCGGGGTTAGGACAGGCAGAAAGATCAGAACCGGGAAGACTAGAAAACAAAAACTTGAGAACAGGAGAAACAGAAAACACGCTGGTAAGACCTGAAAAAACAAGACCAACTGGCAACAGACAAACAGAAAACGCAGGTATAAATACACAGTGGAGAATGGGGGAAAATGGGAGACACCTGGTGGGGGGTGGAGACAAGCACAAGACAGGTGAAACAGATCAGGGTGTGGCAACAAATGAGTAAGTCACTCAGCTTTATGATGACTAATACACTTTATTGGCTAAATAAGTAGATTTAATAAATAAAACATACATTCTTTCTGTTTTTCGAGGGAGAGAAACCAAAAGCATAATCAGCACTCTAACTCACCCTTGTGATAGTCTGGCACAATGATATGATGCAACTTACTGCAATCTGCCACCATCTACCCAGTGGCGACCCGTAATTTTTTGTTGTTGTTGCCTGCTTTGCATAATATTTAGACATTAATACGTTTCACATATCAGTTAATAAAGCCGCATACAAACATGGTCTTTTTTTTTGCTTTCTTGAGTAAGGCAGCTCCAAAATGCAGGTGCTTCAGCCTAGCTCAGTGCTTTCTGTGGTTGTGGGGCAGCCAGCGGAAAATACGGAGCGTAGGGGTTGGTAATGTTCTCTAGTTGCACTGTGATTGGCTGTGTTCTGTCACTCATGGGTACACCACGTCACCGCAAAATTCAAAATTGGAGTTACATTAGAAGTGTCCATCCAAGAAGGCTCAATGTCATTAGCCACAGATAAAATGGCATCAAATCATGTTACATATACCGTAGCTTTGATTGGACTGATCATGTCAACATCATACTTTCAAAATCTTAGCTAGCAAGCTAGCATTCATCATCATGAATCAAGTCGACAAACTACTTGCAAATCTTTGTCAATCCTTGTCATAAGAGAAATTATGAAAATAAATGATAGATAAAACGTATCGGTGCTTATCAGCCATAAACATTACACAACATGTTGGACATGGCTAATTCAGCAATGAGTGGTTTGGAAGGTATCAGTGGCTAACTGCAAGCACTGCAAAGCAATCACCAGCCTGCTATTCTGTGGAGTGGGGGTGTGGTCCAAGTCTGGGTTTAAGGGTCTCTTTTCTAAGCTTAAAAGGAAAAACATTCAACACCATGTGCCAGAAAAGTTTGAATGCATTGGCCATGCTGTCAATCCAGCACGACTTCTTCCGAGTAAAAAAAAACTGGAAAACTCAGAGTTCAGTGAGTTCAAGACAACTGGGAACTCTGAAAAAAACGAGCGCCGAATGGGAAAATACGTTTTGAACGGTCATCCAATGTAATGGAGACACAGGGGAGTCAGGAAGCAGGTGCAGTTGTTGAGTTAAATAATAACGAACATGGCGCAATACAAAACAAGAGAAGTGTCTGGACATGAAAACAGAACCAATGCTGCCTAATGAGTGAGGCTACAGAGTGCTAGATAAAGGAGAAGTAATCAAGGTAGTGATGAAGTCCATGTGTGCATGATGATGGGTCGCAAGTGTGTGTAATGATGGGTTGCCAGGACCGGTGTTTAGTAAACCGGCAATGCAGAGCGCCGGTAGGCGTGACGTGACCCCCAGCTTCTCAATGAAGGCTTTCCATACCTGTGACGTGAATTGGGGGCCATAGTGCCGGAAGAACTGTTGGAACAGTGCCTCAGCGACCTGGAGTGCGGTAAGGAGACCAGGCAGAGGGATAAAACGGGAGAATTTAGAGAATCTGTCACGATTGTTGAAATTAGTGGACCAAGGCGCAGCGTGATTGGAGTTCCACATCTTTATTTTAGTGAAACTTAAACAAAACAAGAAACAAACAACGACTGTGAAGTACCGTAGTGCTACATGCACTGACTCAAAACAATATCCCACAAAGCTGGTGGGAGAAAGGGCTTCCTAAATATGATCCCCAATTAGAGGTAACGATTACCAGCTGCCTCTAATTGGGAACCATACAACCCAGCCACATAACAAATCATGACTAGAACACCACCCTAGTCACGCTCTGACCTAAACACCATAGAGAACCGAGGCCTCTCTATGGTCAGGGTGTGACAGAATCTGTCTACAACAACTATAATAGTGGTGAAACCACCAGACGGAGGGAGATCAGTAACGAAATCAAATCTATGGACAGATAGGACCAAGGCCGCTGAGGCACGGGAAGGAGCTTCCCAGCTGGAGCGTGTCTGGGAGATTTAGTTTGGGCTCATACGAAGCATGAATTGACATAGCGGGCGATGTCCTGTGCCAAGGTGGACCATCAGTACTTCACAGAGATGGATTGAATAGTGTAGGTAATACCTGGGTGTCCAGCGGCGAGGGATGTATTCGCCCAGGTCAACACCTGATCCCTCACCTCCGTGGGGACGTAAATGCACTCAGGAGGGCAGGTAGCAGGCACGCGTTCCCTCTCCAGAGCCTGACGGATGTCCACATCAACATCCCAAAACACGGGGCCAATGATATGATGACCTAGTGTACGGGAGCCGTAGTGATGAGGAAGGGAAGGCTTTCATATTTTGAGGCAGTATTCTGTAACGGAGACGCAGAGAGTAAGGGAGCAGGTGCGGTTGTTGCATTTAATAATAACGAACATGGAGCGCTACAAAACAAGAGAAGCGTCTGGACATGAAAACAGAACCAATACTGCCTAATGATTGAGGCTACCAGAGTGCAAGAAAAAGGGGAAGTAATCAAGGTAGTGATGAAGATTACTAACGTCATGATTTGACCTCGTTTTTTTCCGAGTTCCCAGTTGTGTTGAAAGCACCATAAATCCAGAGAATGCCAGACTTTGATGACAATATTTGTTCTTGAAGGGCCGCTGCTCCACCTTCCTGTTCAAGTGAGCACCACGCAACAAGGTGAGTTCAACAATGACTTGTATTCTCCTACATAAATGATTTACTATGCCAGGGAGATATATACAGTGCATTCGAAAAGTATTCAGACCCCTTGACTTTTTACAGAATTTTTACGTGACAGCCTTATTTTAAAATGGATTAGATTGTTTTTTCCCCTCATCAATCTACACACAATAACCCATAATGACATAGCAAAACCAGGTTTTTAGAAATATCACATTTACATAAGTATTCAGACCCTTTACTCAGTAAAAGCACCTTTGGCAGCGATTACAGCCTTGTTTTCTTGGGTATTACACTACAAGCTTGGCACAGCTGTATTTGGGGAGATTCTCCCATTTTTCTTTGCAGATCCTCTAAAGCTCTGTCAGGTTGGATGGGGACATTAAGAACATACAGCTGGCCGGTTTTACACTCTATCTTCAGGATAAAACTGCAGCCTCTGGTAAGACACAGGGTGGGGGCCTATGCATATATGTAAACAACAGCTGCTGAACGATATCTAAGGAAAAATCCGGTGAAATTGCAGAGCGCGACATTCAAATTACAGTATTATAAATATTACATTTCATAAAATCACAAGTGCAAAACATCAAAATAAAGCTTAACTTCTTGTTAATCCAGCTGCTGTGTCAGATTTCAAAAAAGGCTTTATGGCGAAAGCAAACCATGGCTCATTTTTCCAAAAACCAGCCTGAAACTCTTTCTAAAGACTGTTGACATCTAGTGGAAGCCCTAGGAATTGCAATCTGGGAGGACTTCGCCTTATAATAAAAGTGATATCCATTGAAAATAGTGGTAAGCTGAATGGTTTTTCCTTGGGGCTTCGCCCCGTTTCGCCCCTCTGTTATACTCACAGACAGTTTTAGAAACGTTAGAGTGTTTTCTATCCAAATCTACCAATTATATGCACATCCTAGCTTCTGGGCCTGAGTAACAGGCCATTTACTTTGGGCACGCTTTTCATCCGGACGTGAAAATACTGCCCCCTATCCCAAACAAGTTAAGGACCCTGGGACTAAACACCTCCCTCTGCAACTGGATACTGGACTTCCTGACGGACCTCCCCCAGGTGGTAAGGGTAGGGTAACGACACATCTGCCACGCTGATCCTCAACACGGGGGACCCTCAGGGGTGCGTGCTCAGTACCCTCCTGTACTCCCTGTTCACTCATGACTGCACAGCCAGGCACGACTCCAACACCATCATTAAGTTTGCTGATGACACAACAGTGATAGGCCTGATCACAGAAAATGACAAGAACGCCTATAGGGAGGAGGCCAGAGACCTGACCATGTGGTGCAAGGACAAGAACCTTTCCCTCAATGTGATCAAGACAACAGAGATGATCGGGGACCACAGGAAATGGAGGAACGAGCACGTTTCTCATCAACAGGGCTGTAGTGGAGCAGGTTGAGAGCTTAAAGTTCCTTCGCGTCCACCTCACAGACAAACTAACATAGTCCAAGCACACCAAGACAGTCGTGAAGAGGGCACGACAAACCTTTTCCCCCTCAGGAGACTGGAAAGATTTTGCATGGGTCCTCAGATCCTCAAAAGGTTTTACAGCTGCACCATCGAGAGCATCTTGACAGGTTGCATCACTGCCTGGTATGGCAACTGCTCAGCCTCCGACCGCAAGGCACTACAGAGGGTAGTACGTACAGCTCAGTACATCCCTGGGGTCAAGCTTCCTGCCATCCAGGACCTCTATACCAGGCAGTGTCAGAGGAAGGCCCTAAAAATTGTCAGACTCCAGCCGCACCTGTCATAGACAGTTCTCTCTGCTACAGCATGGCAAGCGGTACCAGAGTGCCAAGTCTAGGTCCTAGAGGCTTCTAAACAGCTTCTACCCCCAAGCCATAAGACTCCTGAACATCTAATAAAATGGCAACCCGGACTACTTGCATCCCCCCCACCCTCTTCTACGCTGCTGCTACACTCTGTTATTATCTATGCATAGTCACTTTAATAACTCTACCTACATGTACATTTACCTCAATTACCTCGACACCAGTGACCCCGCACATTGACTCTGTACTGGTACCCCCTGTATATAGCCCCGCTATTGTTATTTACTGCTGCTCTTTATTTATTTGTCATTCTTTTCTCTTAGTTTTTAACATTTTATTTAGGTATTTTCTTAAAACTGCATTGTTAAGGGCTTGTACGTAAGCATTTCACTGTAAGGTCTACACCTGTTGTATTCAGCGCATGTGACAAATCAAATTTGATTTGGTTTCATCAGACCAGGGAATCTTGTTTCTCATGGTCTGAGAGTCTTTTGGCAAACTCCAAACGGGCTGTCATGTGCCTTTAACTGAGGAGTGGCTTCTGTCTGGTCACTCCACCATAAAGGCCTGATTGGTGGTGTGCTGCAGAGATGGTTCCCATCTCAACAGAGGAACTGGAGCTCTGTCAGAGTGACCATTGGGATATTGGTCACCTCCCTGAACAAGGCCCTTTTTCCCCGAATACTAAGTTTGGCCTGGTGGCCAGCTCTAGGAAGAGTCTTGGTGGTTCCAAACTTCTTCCTTTAAAAATGATGGAGGCTACTGTGTTCTTGGTTAATGCTGCAGAAATGTTTTGGTACCCTTCCCCAGATCTGTGCCTCGACACAATCCTGTCTCGGAACTGTATGGACAATTCCTTCAACCTCATGGCTTGGTTTTTGCTCTGACATGCACTGCCAACTGTGGGACCTTATATAGACAGGTGTGTGCATTTCCGAATCATGTCCAATCAATTGAATATACCACAGGTGGACTCCAATCAAGTTGTAGAAACATCTCAAGGATGATCAATGGATGCAGGATACACCTGATCTCAATTTCGAGTATCATAGCAAAGGGTTTGAATACTTATTTATTAAGGTATTTCTGTTTTTTATGTTTAATACATTTGCAGAAATGTCTAAAAACCTGTTTTCACTTTGTCATTATGGGATATTGTGTGTAGATTGATGAGGGAAAAAATGAATTCATTCCATTTTAGAATAAGGCTGTAACGTAACAAAATGTGGGAAAAGTCAAGGGGTCTGACTACTTTCAAATGCACTGTATACTGTACCTAAGAAAGTAATACTAAGTGTACATTGTGTAGTAAACTATTAGAAGTTGGTGGTGCACATGTAGCCTATAGCCTGTTTTAGAGAAACGTAATCATTGAATATTGTAAGAGCTTTCATTGTCTGCTTATATGCCCCCTTTATTTATCCTACAGTTATGATTTGGTGTACAGGGAGAATACTGTAAGAATGGCCCATGGTCTGAATTCTGTTGCTGTCCATTTCAAAGGTGCTGAACAAATAGTTATATTGACTACTTCCGTCCTAGTTCCCTCATTAATGTTTCAATCAAAATTTTGGATGGCCTCTTATCCGCTCATCATCCAATTATGCCATAGTTTGTATATCTCAATTGTCAGTAGAAACTACATTTGTTTAAGCAAGTCAGCCGTATCAGCTATGGTTTTTTTTAAAGGCAGAAATTAAGGCTGAATGAACTGTTTTGCTGCAAGACAAGGCTCCGCTGATAGAAGACAAGGCTCTGATGTTGGAACAGCTTTATGTCAGCCCTAACAGTTTGTGGGCACCGTTATAGTGCAATTAATGTATTGTTGAGTGTTGTTTTGTGTTGGAGTTTTACATTTTAAAATCACCACTGCTCTACCAGTGCCTTGGCATAACCTTAACATTTTGAATTGAGGAACCACTGTATCTCTAAATGTAGTAATAGTATGTAAATAATTTGATATACTATCTAAACATTTCAAAATACTTTAGTCAAAATGTCAAGATATGTTGAAATTCTGACTAATGTATCACACAATTTTTTTTAGATAGTATGTCAAAAATGTGAGATTCTATCTAAATAATGTTGAGATATGTTAGTCAGAATTTCAAGATAGTATGTATACAATTTGAGACACTATCTAAAAAATGTCAAGATACTATCTTGAAATATCTCAACATTTTTAGATAGTACTGTTTTTATTTATTTATTGTGTGGCAGGAATGGGCTTCCATATAAAAGCCATCATGATTGGAAGATGCAAGTGTAACCGGTGTGAAATGGCTAGCTAGTTGCAGGGTGCGCGGTAATAGTGTTTCAATCGGAGACGTCACTCGCGCTGAGACCTTGAAATAGTTGATCCCTTTGCTCTGCAAGAGCCGCGGCTTTTGTGGAGCGATGTGTAACGGTGTCCATGTGTGCAGAGGGTCCCTGGTTCGAGCCCAGGTAGGGGAAAAGAGGAGAGAGATGGAAGCTATACTGTTACACAAGGAAGAAGAAATATATAACCGTTAGATCTGTACAGAATTGACACCAAGAATAAAACAAATGCGTATTAAATTACACGGCCAAAGAGCAAAACCGAGGGACTCTCATGACCGGAAAATTAGGTTTTCGTGCGGTTTTATGGTAACAAAGTAGTAGAATACAACCAATCACAATAAGGTTCACATCAACGATAACTAAATGTGCTGAATGGTGTTTGCAATATGTAGCTCTCAGACAAACTTAGATGGGCACTCCTTGTTTGACAGCTGGAGGACCAATGGAAATATCCATCGACCCAGCTGCACTATGGTGCAGCCAATGAAAAATAGAATGTTACGGGTCCAATTTTTTTGGATGTTGTAGCAGGAGACCAGCGCTAAACTTCACCAAATAATAGCTGTTTGTATTTTGTCTGCTGCAGTAGCCATTTTAGGTAAGTAGGTATTTTAACTGTTTTTATTCTGTGTTGTATTGCAGGGTCCTGTGTTGTGGTGCGGTGGTTGGTGAGTCTCAAACTTGTGCATCCCTCATGAATGAACTCATCTGCTCTTGTGCTTTATGAGGATTAAGAAATTGCACGGAGGCCCCCTCCCCATCTCACACCCCGTTAAAAAAAATTTAATGCATTTTTCTAAACTGTCATGGCGTTTTTGTGTCCTTGGAAATAAATGCAGGGAGAAAGCGCAGTGTTCGGCAACTGATGCTCTGACCGGCGAGTGTTGCCCAGGTAGGTGAAGTCATATTGAGGGGTAGCGGCGATGTCTCTGCGAGGATTTTAAGGGGGTGTTCACACGTGTAAGGACTGGAATATATAACATCATTGCAGTGACATTAGTTAGCAGGCTGGCTAGCTCGATACCTTGCTAATATAAATAGGGCACGGTGCCGCCGACGTAACGATTAGTGTTGTTTTTGGTAGCTGAATTGACAACGCGTTCTTAATCATATAAGTTAGCTAAGAACTTCAATTTGCCAGGCAACTTGTAGCAGTTAAGTTCTACAGTCTACTAGCTACTTCATGATAGCCAGCTCAAGTCTTTGCCATGAAACTAAGACACGTTTCCGCAGGTAGGTCGATTATTCCTATGGAATTTTGGTGGAGCCAATATGCCGCACAACTACACCAGGTCTAACAGTAAACAAAGACCCTGGTCGCACAGGTAAAATAGGCAGCTCCCCTAGCCACCTGCAGTTTATTTGGATCCACATTAGCTGTTGCATAAGTCACAGCTATTCTTCCTGGGGTCCGCAAAAATAAAAGCATATAAACATAATAATAAAAGTGAATAGAGCATAAACAATTACATGTCACACATTATACAAATCCAAAACCACTTGAGGTTCGTTTGTAAACAAACAATGTGTCCCAAATTAAGTTTGCGATGAAAGAACACCTTCGTGTTCTTGTTGGCTATTTTGTTGGCTAAAAAATGGTGCATTTGGGGCTGAGTTTAGTCTGTATCCAGTAGACACAGGAAGGAGTAGGCTAGTTTGGCTCATCACTTTCAAGGTAACTTGCAAATGTCTAACTTTTTAAGTTGCACATTGTTTTATTTCACATATAGCTGAGACTAGTTGTCACCTGACAATCATAAGTGCCGTAGCTATATTGGAATTGCTCATGGTGGCTAATCATGTAGGCCTAGATGGAATGTGTCATAAAAGAGCCTTGGTTTATTGTACCAATTCTATCAATGGAGAAAGGTGACTAACAAATTATCTCCTGTTTATTTATTTATTTATTTTTTAACTAGTAACTCTTTCCCCCCTGCAAATAATTTGACCAGGTCCTACTGAGGTTAGTGTATTAAAATAAAATTTCTTACTTCAATAAAGATATATATTTTTGTTATAGATGCAGTGAAGGTGAAGAGAAATATGAAAATACAAAAGAAGGACAAACAGGTTTGTATCTTTTTGACTTGCATGCTTGTTTACGTACATGCACTACCGCTCAAAAGTTTGGGGTCACTTAGAAATGTCCTTGTTTTTGAAAGAAAGCACTTTTTTTTGTTCATTTAAAATTGCATCAAATTGATCAGAAATACAGTGTAGACATTGTTAATGTTGTAAATGACTTGTAGCTGGAAACAGCTTTTTTTTAAACGGAATATCTACATAGGCGTACAGAGGCCCATTTATCAGCAACACAAGCAAATTATCACTTGTGTTCCAATGGCAAGTTGTGTTAGCTAATCAAAGTTGATCATTTTAAAAGGCTAATTGATCATTAGAAAACCCTTTTGCAATTATGTTAGCACAGCTGAAAACTGTTGATTAATGCTGATTAAAGAAGCAATAAAACTGGCCTTCTTTAGACTAGTATCTGGAGCATCAGCATTTGTGGGTTCGATTACTGTTCTCGTACAACGCTGTGTACTACTCCCTTCACAGAACAGCGCAAACTGGCTCTAACCAGAATAGAACGAGGAGTGGGAGGCCCCGGTGCGCAAATGAGCAAGAGAACAAGTACATTAGTGTCTAGTTTGAGAAACAAGACGCCTCACAAGTCATCAACTGGCAGTTTCATTAAATAGTACCTGCAAAACACCAGTCTCAACGTGAACAGTGCTTCTTCAAACAGTTTCCAGCGGTGCTAACCTAATTGCAAAAGGGTTTTCTAATGATCAATTAGCCTTTTAAAATGATCAACTTGGATTAGCTAACACAGGTGTGATGTTTGCTGATAGTGGGCCTCTGTACGCCTATGTAGATATTCCATAAATCAGCCGTTTCCAGCTACAATAGTCATTTACAACATTAACAATGTCTACACTATATTTCTGACCAATTTGTTATTTTAATGGACAAAAAACAAGGGAATTTCTAAGTGACCCCAAACTTGCATACATACATACATACATACATATTAGAACAGAATACATTGTTAACAAATGTCTTCAGCAACCTTGAAATGTAAAAGTAGCTAAGTAAATCAAGAGTAACACTGTCACTCAGCCTTGAGTTGCCTAAGTGTGTGGCTTGATATTTATGATCCTAAGTTCCATCGCAAATGGAATTGAATGATGAGTCAGACCTACGATTCTGACTCATCACACGTTACCCATACAATAAGAGCACAGTCTCTGCTCATCTTTTGTTGAGTGGATGTTGAACGCAGGCCATTCACATGACTCTGTTCGTTAGTCTTGGAGTCCTCTTGGAGTGCTGGTTCGTGAGATTCTTGTTAATGGCAGTATTTCATTCTAAACCACCGATAGGCTTAATTTTGAAGGCTCATTCTGTCATGACTAAAGTCATTTGTTTAAAAGCCACTGTTTGCAGGATTTCATGTTCAATGGTCATTATAATTAATGATATACACAGTTTCTTGAATAATAACTCAAAACTCTTACTCCTACCTGAAAATGTTGCATTCTGTTACAAACCTGATTGCACTCCATTTTTTGTTGTTGTCATTTGAGTCTTTCTAAACCAACTTTGAATAGCTTTAGTTTATGCTTAAATTAAAGTTATTCAATGTTTTTTTAGACTCAAATGACAAAAAAACAAACAGTGGAGTGCAATCAGGTTAGAGAAGGCTTTAGAGCTCTTTGGCTAATCACACACACCAGTGGTGGTTTTGGTGTAGATTAAAAACATACACAAAAGCTTAATTCTCATTTTGTGCACAAATAGTTTACAGCGCTGTTAGTGAGCATTTTTCCTTTGCCAAAATATGGCTGGATTATCAAGAAGCTGATTTAAACTGGATGATCATTACATGGGTGCACCTTGTGTTGGGGACAATAAAGGCCTCTCTAAAATGTGCAGTTTTGTCACAAATGTCAAGTTTTTAAGAAGTGTGCAATTGGCGTGCCAACATCAGGAATGTCCACCAGAGCTGTTGGTAGAGAAATTGCCTGAAAATTGAATGTTAATGTCAGTTTACGTCAACTGGCCTCGCAACCACAGACCACGTGTAACCACGCCAGCCCAGGACCTCCATATCTGGCTTCTTCCCCTGCGGGATCATCTGATACCAGCCACCCGGACAGCTGAAACTGTGTTTGCACAACCGAAGAACTTCTGCACAAACTGTCAGAAACCATCTCAGGGAAGCTCATCTGCGTGCTCGTCGTCATAACCGACTTCAATGGGCAAATGCTCACCTTCGATGGCCACCGGGCACACTGGAGAAGTGTGCTCTCCATGGATGAATCCCGGTTTCAACTGTACTGGGAAGATTGCAGACAGTGTGTGTGGGCGAGTGGTTTGCTGCTGTTAACGTTGTGAAGACTGAACTGTGGGGTTATGGTATGGGCAAGCATAAGCTATGGACAACTAACATAAATGCATTTAATCAATGGCAATTTGAATGCACAGATATACCGTGATGAGATCCTGAGGCCCATTGTCGTGGCATTCATCCACCGCCATCACTTCATGTTTCAGCATGATAATGTACGGCACAAGGATCTGTACTCAATTCCACGGCCTGCATACTCACCAGACGTGTCACCCATTGAGCATGTTTGGGATGATCTAGATCGACGTGCACGACAGCGTGTTCCAGTTCCCGCCAATATCCAGCAACTTCGCACAGCCATTGAAGAGTGGGACAACATTCCACAGGCCCCAATCAACAGCCTGATCAAGGAAATATTGAAGACGATGTCACACTGTATGAGGCAGATGGTGGTTTCCAGATACTGACTGGTTTTCTGAATGTAATTATAATTTTTTAAAAGTTATCTGACTGTGTGTAAAGTCTTTGAATTTGTTGCATGTTTCCTTTTTTAAATATTTTTGTTCAGTGTAGCATAAAATATAATTTCCCAAAATTTGAGCATGCAGTATATAGCTCAGTATTTTACTTATACATTTTTGCTCATCTTTTTCAAGGGTGTCAATTTTAGTACCCACTGTATGTGTAGTATACTTTTTGTAATATTAGGCTACATCCCGATTTCCCCACCCTTTTCCAAAAGTGTGCACTTGCACGTTCCCTGTTATGGGTTAGGGTTCTTTTTAATCATGGCTGGAGTGTATTTCCACTATTGTAAAATCCTTGCAAGAAAGACCCAATCCCAAATGGACTTGTAAACCATTCGCCATATGCGCTTGTGGAGATCTGAGAGGATTTGACAGGTGTAAGCAATAGTGGTAATGGTAATAGTGCCACCCTGCCCACTGAGGCTAGGTGGAAGTTTCTCCATATTGCTTATACCTGTCAAATCCTCTCAGACCTCCACAAGTGCATAGGGCAGGGTTTCCCAAACTCTGTCCTCGGGACCGAAAGGGGTGCATGTTTTGGTTTTTGCCCTAGCACTGCACAGCTGATTCAAATAATCAACTAATTGTCTAGCTTTGAAAACTTGAATCAGCCGTGTAGTGTTAGGGCAAAAACAAAAATGTGCACCCCTTGTGGTCCCGAGGATCAGTTTTGGTAACCCTTGCGTAGGGCTTAGTGCTCAATTTGGGATTGGGCAGAAGTCTGCAAGTACACACTTCTAGTGAAGTGTGGAGAATTGGGACTCATCCTTAGAGATACCCCAAACCCTCCAATGTGTGTTTTAGGGCCTCATTCATACTGAAAATATGTCCATGACAACATTATAAATACCAAAAGCTAGGGATGCACGATATATCGGAATCAGACGATATTAGCTAAAAATGCCAACATCGGTATCTAGTTTAACACAGATGTGAAAAACCGATGTCATAGCTGAAGTGCATACCTAATATAACGTAATGACGCCACGTAAAATTTTGCGCTACACGTGCAACACAGCATTCCTAACCTAGCCCACAATGTCTGCTGTGTGGATTGAGCAGTCATTTGAAAGCGTAAGAACATTTCAGCGAGACAACTCAAAGGCAAAATCCATTAACGCCAAGATAATGGAATTCATTGCCCTTGACAATCAACCGTTCTCTGTCGTGGGTGATGTTGGCTTTTGTGACTGGTCGTGCACCGGTACACACTAACGTAACCAAGTGCGCCATTCAGATGTTGCACAGTAATAGCATCATGACATACTATGGAATGCCGTTTGGGTCTTTGCGTGTCAAAGATACACGTCAAATAACACTATTTGACACATTAAATAAGCTATTAATTTGAAACTGCAAATAACACGGTTCTATTATATAATGTTGTGTGTTCTGAATTTGCATGTGCAAGCCAAGCGCCACCTACTATCAGTAACACTGTCAAAGCTGTACAAAAAAATCAGCAAACACCAGTCACAAACGATGCTTTTACAATTCCGCGTTGGTAATAAAGCATTTTGTTCAACCGCATCTTCTGGGGGTAGCTAGCTAGCTTTAGCTTGGTACCAAGATGGCACCAATACAACCAGCCTGAAAACAATGACCAGTAGAAACTGCAGTCATTTTCACAATTAGTAATGATTTAGGAATCCTTGTGAGTAAGTATTAGTTAGGTAGCCACTTGTTGTTCGCCTATTGAAATTGAACTTCAGTTCATGAAAATACACTGCTCAAAAAAATAAAGGGAACACTTAAACAACACAATGTAACTCCAAGTCAATCACACTTCTGTGAAATCAAACTGTCCACTTAGGAAGTAACACTGATTGACAATAAATTTCACATGCTGTTGTGCAAATGGAATAGACAAAAAGTGGAAATTATAGGCAATTAGCAAGACGCCCCCAATAAAGGAGTGATTCTGCACGTGGTGACCACAGACCACTTCTCAGTTCCTATGCTTCCTGGCTGATGTTTTGGTCACTTTTGAATGCTGGCGGTGCTCTCACTCTAGTGGTAGCATGAGACGGAGTCTACAACCCACACAAGCGGCTCAGGTACTGCAGCTCCTCCAGGATGGCACATCAATGCGAGCTGTGGCAAGAAGGTTTGCTGTGTCTGTCAGCGTAGTGTCCAGAGCATGGAGGCGCTACCAGGAGACAGGCCAGTACATCAGGAGACGTGGATTAGCGTCACATAGATGGGTCCTACCACCATTAATCAAATAAGAACGGTCTTATAATTTAGGGTTATTTTAGATGACACCTAGCTGTATACTTAGTTAGCTAATGGTCGTTTTGATGGTCGTTTTGCTATGTTTTTGAGGAAGAACATTGTTTGCACCTATGAGCTAGCTAGCTTTTTTTTTTTTTACCAGCACTGTAGGTGCACGAGACAACTTTACCAGCATCATAGCATATGTGTTGATGAATCATTGTGACATATGAAATACGAGTGACAGTCTAATCAATGTGTAATAACTACGTAAATTAATGAACGTGTAAAATTGTGACGTGCGTTCATATTCAGCTCCTGATTGGTCAACAGGCTTATTTGACACGTCAAATAGTTAAAAGGCAAACATTTTAAATATCGGTATCGTTTTTATTTTTTGCAAGGAAAATATTGTTATCGGCCAAAAATGTAATTGGTGCATCACTACCTGAAGCGAAACATATCCAAAAACTGTCGGTAAGCGACTACAGCCAAGTTTAAGTGCAGAAATCATGTCAAGTTGTATCCCTTTTTAAAGATACGTAACCTTTGCCTCAGGGGGCCAAATGCGATCCCCTAAATGGACAAATATTGCCCAGAAATTACCTCCCTCTGAAATGTATCAGATACATTGGTATTGTTAGCCTGTGTATGAACCATACAGGCAACACTCAAGCTTTGTGTACATGGAACAACTGCAGTTTCAACTGTTTCACTTGTCCATCTCACTTAGTCTCTTTTGTTTCTCATTTATTTCTTGCTCAAACTGCCTCAACCCATGACCACCACTTTATGCTATCCCTTTTCACATGGGAAGAAAAATGTGTCTCTCCCATGAGCTTGCATTCCTTCTGGCACTCCTCTCTGGATTTCCCTACCCAAACCACCCTGCAGCCCCGTGCTTCTCCTGAGAGGTTACATTTGAATGATGCCCAGTCCTGAAGCGTCCTGTGGCAGCAGCCTTACCATTTCTGCTGGATAGGTGTCAGTGTTTTTAGGGAGAAGGCACAGGGAAGCATTGACTTGACTGCATCTGTGGTGTTCAGCAGCTCGGAAGGCTGTATTGATTCATAGGGAATTTGATTGCAGGCAGCTTGTTTGTGGTTGACCGAGTTGGCTGGCAAGCGTGTACATTGCAGCACGTCACTGGGCGCTGTGCGTGCAGTCGCAAATGAAGGTGCATGGGAAATGTAGAGCCATGAAGCCTCAGGACAATGTCCCAGCAGCTCTGTGGTTCTGGAGATGGGAACCTGGATGAGGGTTACACTGTGGACTACTACACTAGGATTTGAGAGGGATCGTGAGGTGAGAAGGAATGTTCCTGTGATTTTGGAGTAAGACATGTCCGTGGCTTTTCTGTCTTATTCAATCTTTGCGCTACCAGTTTGTCTGTTTGCAGCCTTGTCCTGTCCATTGTTTGCAAGCTGGTGAACGTTGTATGAGTGTGTTAGGTCGGTTCATTTGGAGAGGTGTCGTTTACATCATACATACCATGGTCTGTTTTTATGTTCTATTCATGTAAAAAAAATAAGCATTCTTTCTATAGGCAAGATGAATGCTGAATTTGTTTTCAATGTCACACACCTCATTAAGAGCTCTATTTGTGAGAGACTGACTGTCATATTTTGTGGTTGACCTTCTCCCTTTTGATTGTTCATCCCAGCCTGAAGACTATGGAAAGCAGCTGTTGACCAAAGCAGGGGGGCAGGCTATAGGTAGCATCTGTCTGATCAAGTGCAAAATGGATGAAATGTCAAATAGTCCCGTCAGCTGGCAACGAAAGGGTTACCATAGAGACGGCGTGTTTACGTTGCTGCTTGATACAGAGCCTGTTTCCATGGCGACGGCCCTGATTCCCGGAGCTGGGAGTCTGATTCATTGACATTATTATCTTCCTGTGCATGAGTTGTCTCATATACCCCTCCACATGTCCTCAGCCTTGGTTTATAAATAACATGTTGCTCAAAATGGGACTGCACCAATATAGCCCTTATCACATGAAGTGTGCCATATCTACTTTTACACAGAATTCTCTACTGGGATGTGATACGCTGCTAATTCTCGTGGATACAATTACTGTTGCTATATTAAATCAAGGACTTTTCTCGAACAGTAGGTGTTTTTTTTGTAATTTTTTTAATGCTTTCTGGGACTACTTTTGTCTTTGTTACTATGTAGCTGTAAGTGTACATCTTAGCATGAGTCTTGATTATGGTTACATGATGTGCTTATCGTTTTGTAGCACAATATGAACACAAAAGCATAGAGGAACAGATTGGGTCAGACTCAGACATCCTGGTGATGGATGCTGACCTTCACTAATGGCTTGATTTAGCTCTTGTTTTATACTTGTGTAAAAATGTCATGGCTCAAATAATGGCCCACCCATCAGAATTAAAATATAAATCTGCGCCCCTCCCAAAAACTGGGGACATCGGGTACCCCAAACCTTTACCACAATACATACCTTGACAGTTTTCAACAAACCTGGTCCTTGTCACGCACTATAAGTATCTACGAGCACAAGTCCTACTACTACACATTAATTCATGCCGGTCAATTTGATAATCCAGACAACCGAATGATTAGCCTACACAACTCATTACAGTATAGTTGCCAATTGAGTTTAGCCAGCATTCCCTCAATATCAAGCCTATAGTACAGTGGTTCCCAAACCTTTTTAAGTCCCATACCCCTTTAAACATTTAACCTCCAGCTGCATACCACCTCTAGCACCAGGGTCAGCGCACTCTCAAATGTTTTTTTTTGTGCCATTGTAAGCCTGCCACACACACTATATGATACATTTCTTAAACATAAGAATTGAGTGTGAGTTTGTCACAACAGGGCACAAATAGGACCAGGGCGCAAATAATAATAATAATCACAAATGTTACTCTTTATTTAGCCATCTTACATATAAAACTTTATTTGTTCATTGAAAATTGTGAATAACTCACCACAGTGAAGGGTGTACTTGAAAGGATGCACATAACTCTGCAATGTTGTATTGGAGAGAGTCTCGGACTTAAATAATTTCCCACACAGTCTGTGCCTGTATTGAGTTTTCATGCTAGTGAGGGCCGAGAATCCACTCTCACATAGGTACGTGGTTGCAAAGGGCATCCGTGTCTTAACAGCGCGATTTGCCAAGGCAAGAAACTCTCAGCGCAGCCCAATCTAGAAATCTTGCAGTGGCTTCTGATTTAAATACAATTTTCACAGAACCGCTTGTTGCAATTTCGATGAGGCTCTCTTGTTCAGATATCGGTAAGTGGATTGGAGGCAGGGCATGAAAGGGATAACGAATCCAGTTGTTTGTGTCATCCGTTTTGGAATGTAACTGCGTATTTCACCACCCAACTCACTCAGGTGCTTCGCTATATCACATTTGACATTGTCCGTAAGCTTGAGTTCATTTGCAAACAAAAAAATCATACAATGATGGAAAGACCTGTCTTTTGTCCTTGTTAATGCAGACAGAGAAGAGCTCCAACATCTTAATCAATTTTGTCCCGCACATTGAATATAGTTGCGTAGAGTCCCTGTAATTCTAGATTCAGATCATTCAGGCGATTTAAAAAAAAAAAAAAAAAAAAAAAAAAAAACATCACCCACACAGGCCAGTTGTGTGAGAAACTCGTCATTATGCATGCGGTCAGACAAGTGATAATTATGGTGAGTAAAGAACTTTAATAACCCCTTAGAGTCGGCGTCTACTGACGCCTCTAGGATGCCCACAAGACTGGTCTGAAGGTAGCCCAGGACAAGTTAAAAAAAGAAAAGAAAAAAAGAAAAAAGAATGGAAGTGTATATATGGAGTTAGTTAAAAAAAAAAATATATATAATAATATGGGTAAAAAAGATGTGTCCTGAACTTTCATATCGCTCAGATATAGGACTGAGATTTCCTTATGGTACATCATTTTTTAAACTCTTTCCATGTATGAATCAGTTTATTCAATGCATTTCTATGGGCTAATAGCAGTAAGGACAAATTCAATGTTTCATCAAATATATATATTTTTTACCTAAAAGGGGTCCTACAATTCTAAATCAAAAAGCTAAATGATCCTTGGTGTGACTCCGTATGTTAGCTTAGTAGAACCACCAGCCCTTTTTCTACTTAACTCATGGATACCATTTTTATGTCTGCATGCGGTTTGAAGTGCAATTGCTTACTGCCGTTAGCACAATGACTGGAAGTCTATGGGAACAGCTAGCAAGTCTATTGGAACAGCTACATTACCTTTTTTCAGCAGGTTTTGCATTGTTGGAGTCTTGTTCCTCAAGTGATCACATGAAAGAATAATGTAATAGACCAATAAGACACTTTCAAATGTCTCTGCCAACTTGTTTTCAGCTTAAGAGATCTCTTATTTTGCACTGATTTGATGCGACATGCTTATTCTATTGTAACTATTGGGCTGGTCCCCACACCCGCTCTGCGTCTTAGGCCACTCCCAGACAGTCCTGGAAAAATGCTTGCTTGAGAAATTGGGGGGGGGTGGGCGATTTAAATTTTTTACCATTTGGATCTTTTTTTTAATTTTAATTTATCGTTACCCAGAAATTAGTTATGGATTTCAGAACAGCTGTACGGGGCCTTTTCATTCATATTTCTTAATTCATGCCCAGTTTGCAATGCCATGCTAATAAAATTGGTTTCATACAGACTTTCATCCCGCACCTAAACTTTCCGTTCAAATGATGCATCCTCACCTAAATCTATAATTTTGTGGTCACTGTTGGGAGAGGTTTAGACGTATTGCACTGCTCTCATCAGGTGTAGAGAGAGTACAATTGTCCAAAGGTTCTGGGGTCCTATGAATCTGCGTTGGCTTATTAGTATTGTGCATAACTTTGCTGTATCGGTTGCTTGCATTTCAAAGAGTAGTCATAATGCGTCATGGGGGATGTTTTATTGTGGAGTTTGTTTCTCCATAGAATTGGCTGCATTATGACAGCCCAGATGTGCATTTTGAGGAAGAGATCGAGGAACATGGAGACCCTTAATGGAATTCTGAGCATGCCGTTAAATATCGGAGGATTTGCAGGCTTTGGGTTTACCCTCTGATTTGACACAGAAAGATTTGTCACTATATCTCTGACTAGGTCTCTGAATATGTGGAGAATTTTACTGAGACTTCACTGTTGTGTAATGTGATTCTGAACACTGGCGAACATTGTTCACATTTGCAGAAGTACGCCCTGTGACGACCATTCACTCTCATTATGACTGCAAGATAGAGGCATGACCTGCCTTTTTTTCCTATCCCTTTATCTTTCTGTATCTTCATTGCACCATTCTTGTTCTTTTCCAGATGTCCACCACCCACTCACAAAAGTACACTCCAGCTACAGCAGCCTCTAATGCAACTGCCCAAAATGCACAAACTCCATTTCCCAGGGGAACCCTGGGCTCTAAGGACCAGATCAGGGACCTTGGTGGTGGTCAGACCAATCACTGCATGGCCAACTCCAAGCACCCCAGGATGGGCGAGGCGGGCACCAGCTCGGCCAGCCTCAGCCCCTGCGCCCCCTCGTCACCCCTCAACAGCGAGGAGGATGATGGAGGGGGCGGGCGGTGGGCGAAGAAGAAACGAAAGAAAAAAGACAAGCGGGGCGAGCCTGGCATTGCCTGGCAGCACAAGGGCTTGGAGAGAGACATGAAACCAAATAAAAAGAAGGAGCAGAAAGAAGAGAAGGAGCTGCTGCTGCGCAATTTCAAGGAGCCCAGGAAGGTGAAGGCACCAAAAGAGGTGAAGAGAGGGAGAAAACCCAAGGCGCAGGCCCTGCCCCATCCTCCTTCAGAATGCAAGAGCGCCCCCTCTCCTTCCAGACAGAGGGGCCGCAAACCCAGGTGAGGGGCTTTTGATCACTAGTGCATTCACTGTGTTTTTCCAATGGTGTGTCGCAACCAAGTTCTCTTGGGTGGTTAGCGGGTAAAATCTTGGTTGTATTTAGAGACATGGTTGTGTTTGTCTAGTGCGGAATAATACCATTCAATTAATTTAGGTGGGTTACAAGAAGTCAGAACCCGTGCTGTTACTCTGCTTTAACTCCTCTCCTTAGGCCTAACAAAGTTGATTTGACTGTTTAATGGATCCCCGCTTCACATTTCTCCCCAACATTTCGAATAAAAAATACATAATCGATGATTCATATGAAACTATTTTTGACAAAGTTGACGATTCATTGTAGTAGTTGGAATTTGGTTCAATCATGATGAATAGAATCATGTGACTCAAAAAAATAATTTGTAAATCTCAAATTTAAGTTTTATTTTTTTTCTGTACCTTTTTGGATTATGAAGCTGCAAAACTTGTTTTGTAGATATTTCAAGTCGATTTGGGTATTGAATTTGTGGGACATTGCAACCCTATATGACTAAACTAGGAAAAGTACATTTCCTGAAGAAAATGTGTTTGCTTGCTGAATCTGTCTAAAAATATTTTTATTTAACTAGGCAAGTCAGTTAAGAACAAATTCTTATTTACAATGGCGGCCTACCCCGGCCAAACCTGGACGACGCTGGGCCAATTGTGCGCCGCCCTATGGGACTCCCAATCACGGCCGGATGTGATGCAGCCTGGATTCGAACCAGGTACTGCAGTGATGCCTCTTGCACTGAGATGCAGTGTCTTAGACCACTGTGCCACTTTACCAAAAAAACAGACGCGTGCGCAACTATGGGGCAAAACAGACTTTATAGTTTACATGTCAACAATGTTAATTAAAAACATATACATTTTATACAATGAGCACTTGTCTCACAAATCCATTGTTAGTTGTTGGTTAACTAGCTAGCGAATTTTAGCCATATTAGCATTGACATAATCTGCCAAAACACAAAACAAAACATGGTATCAAGAACAAGATGAAACTAGCTGAAACGAGTCATTTACGATTCCTCACATAGCAGTTTCTTGTCATTGTTGGTAACTATCGGGCTATCCAGAATCACAACTCATGTACTTCTACCCCAGTGACAAGTGCACATCGTTTCCGTGACGTTGTCAGCTAACCCATCTATTGTAGTGGGAGATGTTAACCCTTTGACATGTACGAGTACACAGGTGTGATGATTTTACAGTGGTCCCTACAGCGTATGCTCAAACCGGTCTGATTAGAATGTTTAGTTATGATCGACGCACCAGTCAGTTGTACGCAGTTTATTTTTGGATGCAGATGTTAAGACTTTCAACGAAGTAGCAGCAGTATAATGCCATTCTCATCCAAATCGGAAACTGTAGGCTACGTTAGTCCTAGTGCTAACTGTCGGCTGACAGAAACCATAATATGAATTGGATAATAGCAATTACTATATGAAACAAAAATATAAACGCAACATGCAACTATTTCAACAATTTTCATAGAAGGAAATCAGTCAATTAAAATTCATTAGGCCCTAATCCATGGATTTCACATGACTGGGCAGGGGCACAGCCATGGGGAGCCAGGCCCAGCCAGTCAGAATGATTTTCTTTCCCCACAGAAGGGCTTTATTACAGACAAATACTCCTCCGTTTCATCAGCTGCAGCGGTGGCTGGTCTCAGATGATCCCGCAGGTGAAGAAGCCAGGTGTGGAGGTCCTGGGCTGGCGTGGTTACACGGGGTCTCCGGTTCTGAGGCCGGTTGGACGTACTGCCAAATTCTCTAAAATGACTGGTGGCTGCTTATGAACATAGTCTTCTGGCAACAGCTCTGGTGGACATTCATACAGTCAGCATGCCAATTGCACGCTCCTTCAACTTGAGACATCTGTGGCATTGTGTTGTGACAACTGCACATTTAAGAGTGGCCTTTTTAGGGCCCCCAGCACAAGGTGCACCTCTGTAATGATCATGCTGTTTAATCAGCTTCTTGATATGCCGCACCTGTCAGGTGATTGGATTATCTTGGCAAAGGAGAAATGCTCACTAACCGGGATGTGAAGAATGTGTAGATGGCGCCGACACAGGGCTGCCTCGCTTCTAGTTCTTAGGAAACTTTGCAGTATTTTGTTTTTTATGTATTTCTTACATTGTTAGCCCAGAAAAATTTACAGTGGTTCCTCCTTTAAAAGTTGCGAGCTTACACAGCGGGACTTAGAGGTGGGGCGGCAGGTAGCCAAGTGGTTAGAGCGTTGGGCTAGTAACCGAAAGGTTGCAAGATCGAATCCCTGAGCTGACGGGGAGCAGGTACAGAGTATTTTTGCCGAGCAATGCAACGAAGCTGGATCATTCTGACAATGATACCTGCACCATCTACACGCTGCGAAGACTCCCTAACTCTTCGCCATTGTACACGATGGCCCATTGTTTGGAGACTTCCTTTGACCATTCTTAAGCCCGCATGGGGCTTCCTTAATGGCACTGACTTTCTGGTCTAACTCTTCATCTGACACATCAGAATAGCATTCTCTGGCAGACATATTGTATTCTTTCATCCTTCTGTAAGAAAAGCTAACCGTTACACTGTCATGGAAGGTGATTTATATAGCGACTATGAAAAATGGGACAGAAGGTTAGATGAATTCAACTGAAAATGGCGAGCACAGGCGTTCGTAGCTAAATTATTTTGGTTTGCTTGAATAATAATTGCATTATTTATCATTCTACGGTATGTATGTGTAATATAGTAGAATGTTATGAACCGACACTGAATCGTAGGAGCTAACTACTAGCTCCTAAAGCGCCTTACGGCCAGATGAGGAACATTTGCCATACCAGGCGGTGATGCTCTCGATGGTGCAGCTGTAGAACTTTTTGATCTGAGGACCCATGCCAAATCTAGGAGCTAACTACTAGCTATGTAGAAGTTGGATGGAAGAACGCCCAGTACTGCTTACCTGAGATGCTATCATCACGCAGTCCTTCGTAGGTGTCTGCTATGACTTCCTTTTTGTCGGAAAGAAAGGCTGAACAGTGTTTGTAGCCAAACTGACACTCAAAAAATGGCCAAAATGGAGGGTGGTTGATAGCGAAATGTAATTAATTTTTTCAAATACATTTTTTTCTCAATATTTGAGGAATAAAATGCATAAAGTTTTGAGCTCTATTACAAAATATTCGATTGCAATTTTTTAAAGTGTATTTACTTTTGAAGCCTCGTTTTTGCTTACAGAACAATTATTTTTGTTTGAAAATAAAGTTCTAGTCTCTACAAAAATACATCAATTTGTTGCAAGTTGGGGAGGGAGGCTAATAGCTGAACAATAGATTATTCAACCTTTACTACCAGGTGGTGATATAGCCCGACACTTTCGGAACTAGAAGCACAAGCATTTTGCTACACCCGCAATAACATCTGCTAAACACGTACGTGTATGTGACTAACATTTGATTTGTGCACAACATTTGAGAACCTTTTTGTGCCGATGGAAAAGATTTTGGGTCTTTTATTTCAACTCATGAAACATGGGATCAACATTTTACATGTTACGTTTTTGCTCAGTGTAGATAATTAGCAAGTAGCGTTCCTGGTTAACTGTCCTATTGTGTAATGATACAGTTTTGGAACAGTGAGCATATTGCACACATTAAAAAATAACTCTTGCTGGGTGCACTGTTACATATTTGAAACTCACACGTGAGAAGGTTAAACGTAGAATTCAAGCTAAATAGAATATATATACACTACTATATGTAGACTACAATCAATTATATAAAATGGCAGATCTATGCCTCTGATTTAATGAACTGTGCCTAAAAGTCAGCTGGGACAGGCTTTCAAAGGTGCTATCCAACTCCTGACACTAATGACCCTGACCAGGACTCAAACTGTGGTCCCTGTGACTGTCATTCTAAAATGTCTTGGTAAAGTCAGTACAAAACCTTGTAAGGTTGGGGTTCAAAAAAATAAATGAATAAATAAATTGCTCACTCGCCTCACTTTTCAAAAAATGAAATCTGTTAAACAAGTAAATCAACTTTGTATGGCTTTAGTTAGAGATGTTTAGATTTTTTCCCCCAAAGGTGAGATTTCCCAAGTTGCACCATGTCATTGAGCCTTTGTTATGGGATCTAGGGAGATATTCGTTCGGTGCTAATATCTAGACCACAGAATTTTGCTATTTGGCATGTCCGTAGCGGAGTGGGAGGCATTTTTCTAATCGCAGAATGGGTGGATTTGAGGTGGAAACTGTGGGGAACCTTTTTAAACCTCTTTTTTAAACCCCTGCATTCCCAAAAAAAGGACGTTAGAAAAAAACCATTGCCCACTTACAGTGCATTCGGAAAGTATTCAGACCTCGACTTTATCCACATTTTGTTACGTTACAGCCTTATTCTAAGGGTTAAATACATTTTTCCCTCAATCTACACAAAACACCCAATTTTTGCAAATGTATTAAATAAACCTTATTTACACAAGTATTCAGACCCTTTACTATGAGACTCAAAATTGTGCTCAGGTGCATCCTGTTTCCATTGATCATCCTTGGTTTCTACAACTTGATTGGAGTTCACCTCTGGTAAATTCAATTGATTGGACATGATTTAGAAAGGCACACACCTGTCTATATAAGGTCCCACAGTTGACCGTGCATGTCAGAGCAAAAACCAAGCCAAGAGATTGAAGGAATTGTCCGTAGTCCTCCAAGACCGGAATGTGTTGCGGCACAGATCTGGGGTATTTTACAAAAACATTTCTGTAGTATTGACGGTCCCCAAAAACAGTGGCCTCCATCATTCTTAAGTGGAAGTTTGGAACCACCAAGACTCTTCCTAGAGCTGGCTGCCCAATCGTCACTCTGACAGAGCGTCAGAGTTCCTCTGTGGAGATGGTTGTGCTTCTGGAAGGGTCTCCCATCTCTGCGGCACTCCACCAAGCAGGCCTTTTATGGTAGTGGCCAGAAGGAAGCCACTCTTCAGTAAAAGGCACATGACCGCCCATTTGGAGTTTTCCAAAAGGCACCTAAAGGACTCCCAGACCATGAGAAATAAGATTCTCTGGTCTGATGAAACCAAGCTTGAACGCTTTGGCCTGAATTTCAAGTGTCACGTCTGGAGGAAACCTGGCACCATCCCTATGGTGAAGCATGATGGTGGCAGGATCATGCTGTGGGGATGTTCTTCAGGGACTGGGAGACCAGTCAGGATCGGGGGAAAGATGAACAAAGCAAAGTACAGAGAGATCATTGATAACCTGCCCCAGAGCGCTCCGAACCTCAGACGAAGGTTCACCTTCCAACAGGGCAACCCTAAGCACACAGCCAAGACCACGCAGGAGTGGCTTTGGGTCAAGTCTCTGAATGTCCTTGAGTGGCCCAGCCCGGATACTTAGAGTAAGAATACTTATGTAAATGTGCTAAGTTTATTTTTAATACATTTGCAAAAATGTCAACCAGTTTTTGCTTTGTCATTATAGGGTATTGTGTGTGGAGGGGTGGGAACAAACCAATAATACATTATATATATATATATATATATATGCTGTAACGTAACAATGTGGAAAAAGTCAGGGGTTCTGAATACTTTCCAAATGCACTGTATCTAGCTTTTGTATTCTCTGCTAGTATACCTGCCGATGTGAGGTGGCAAGGCGATAAACGCATAATGCCGCCATGTGACCCCTCTGGTCAGTTGAGTGCAGATTACGAACACTCCCTGGTGGACTTCTGTTTCTGTGGTGCCAACCCTGCTGTGTCTCTACAGAGCGCAAGTCTTCCAAGGGCCGGTCCCAGCGGAGAAGAAGAAAAAGGGCAAGCGGAAAAGCGAGGCAGTTCTCCAGGAGGCTGGGGATAGAGATAATGTGACCTTCCTGTCCGCGCTGGCCATCGGGGGAGAGGAGAGCATCGATCCCCTCGACAACACGGTGAGGAACTGAGTGACAGGGCAAGAGCAGACTGAGTGACACTTGCTTCTCTAAAGCATTCTTGCAGTCTTGATTACATTTTTGTATCACTGTGTCTAATAAATCACTGTTTATTTCATGAAACTAACTCAGTATTTTTTGCACTTATTTCCCCGAGCCTCTTTTTGCCATTGAAACGCTCAGTCTGATCTTGTGGGCGTGTTGATACAAATTTGAAATATATTTCCACACACAGCCCTGATTGGCAGATAGGATTGTCTAGACTCTAGCATATCAAAGTATTAGCCGTCACAGCCCATGGTTTGTTGACAAATACATATTTTCTGCCTATTTTTGTTTATTGTATTTTAGTTAGTATTGCCATTTTCTGTATTTATATGTAAATTGTGCTCACAATTCTGCATGTTGCTTCCATTTGTACAATGTTCTGTAAAAAAAAACATTCTCTCAAAGTGGGGGCGACAGGTAGCCTTGTGGTTAGAGTGTTGGACTAGTAACCGAAAGGTTGCAAGATTGAATCCCGAGCCGACAAGGTAAAAATCTGTCGTTCTGCCCCTGAACAAGGCAGTTAACCCACTGTTCTTAGGCCGTCATTGAAAATAAGAATTTGTTCTTAACTGACTTGCCTAGTAAAAGGTTAAAAAAAAGAGAATACATATGCAAGTAAAATGACTGGTTATTGGTCAGAATAATCAGATTGTGATGTCATGCTCTGTGCCAAAAACTGTCTCACCTGAAAAGGATGAAATTCCAGGCAAAGAACAAAAAAAAGAAGCAATGTTTATAATTTTCACAATTCCAGTGTTGGTTCGAGCTCCTAGTGTGGAAACACCATTACAAAACAGGAAATCACTATTTTGACCCCACTAATCAGGGGTTCAGTGTTGACGCTGGTTAAACCCTATTTGTTGCCGTTCATTATTACTCCAGTTCTGCCAAGTTGGTTAACAAAAATGCATGTTTGTGTGTGCAGTACCAGTCAAAAGTTTGGACACCTGCTCATTCAAGGGTTTTTCTTTATTTTTACTATTTTCTACATTGTAGAATAATAGTGAAGACATCAACTATGAACTAACACACATGGAATCATGTACTAACCAAAAAAGTCTTAAACATCAATATGTTTTCTTCAAAGTAGCCACCATCAAGCTGCCTTGATGACAGCTTTTGCACACTCATGGCATTCTCTCAACAAGCTTCACCTGGAATGCTTTTCCATAAGTCTTGAAAGAGTTCCCACATGTGCTGAGCATTTGTTGGCTGCTTTTCCTTCACTCTGCGGTCCAACTCATCCAAAACCATCTCAATTGCGTTGAGGTCGGGTGATTGTGGAGGCCAGGTTATTTGCTGCAGCTCTCCTTCCTGGTCAAATAGCTCTTATACTGCCTGGAGGTGAGTTGGGTCATTGTCCTGTGGAAAAACAAATGATAGTCCCACTAAGCGCAAACCAGATTGGATGGCATATCGCTGCAGAATGCTGTGGTAGCCATGCTGCGTAAGCACCACACATGCGGCGACCATCCGTTCACCTACTCTGCGTCTCACAAAGACATGGCGGTTGGAACCAAAAATCTCACATTTGGACTCATCAGACCAAAAGACAATTTCTACCAGTTTAATGTCCGTTGGTCATGTTTCTTGGTCCAAGCAAGTCTCTTCTTCTTATTGGTGTCCATTAGTAGAGGTTTCTTTACAACAATTTGACCATGAAGGCCTGATTCACGCATTCTCCTCTGAACAGTTGATGTTGAGATGTCTGTTACTTGATCTTTGTAGCATTTATTTGGGCTGCAATTTCTGAGGCTGGGAACTCTAATGTATGTATCTTCTGCAACAGAGGTAACGCTGGGTCTTCCTTTCCTGTGGTTGTCCTCATGAAAGCCGGTTTAATCATAGCGCTTGATGGGTTTTTGCAACTGCACTTAAAGAAACTTTAAAAGTTCTTGAAATTTTCCACATTGACTGACCTTCATGTCTTAAAGTAACGATGGACTGTCATTTCTCTTTGCTTAGTTGAGCTGTTCTTGCCATAATATGGACTTGGTATTTTACCAAATAAGGCTATATTCTGTATACCAACCCTACCTTGTCACCACACAACTGATTGGCTCAAAGAAAAAACCCTTCAAGTGCAGTCGCAAAAACCATCGAGCGCTATGATGAAACTGGCTCTCATGAGGACCACCACAGGAAAGGGAAAAGTTTTTTTTGGTTACTACATGGTTCCATATGTGTTATTTCATAGTTTTTATTTCTTCACTGTTATTCTACAATGTAGAAAATAAAGAAAAACCCTTGAATGAGTACGTGTCAACTGTTGACTGGTACTCTATGTGCAGTAGCTAATGCTTGACATGAAGGCACTTAGTGTAAACTCTCTCTTGTAGAAGCGTCGCTCGGGGCGACAGGTGAAGCGCAGGAAGTACAATGAGGACCTGGACTTCAAGGTGGTGGATGACGACGGGGAGACTATTGCTGTGCTGGGGACGGGCCGTATCCCTGCCCTCAACGCTGCCACTATCACCTGGCAGGCTGAGGTAAGCATCTTGTTCTTTATCTTTGGCCATGTTTATACTAATAGCTATGCGATAGTAGAATGTTTTATGTGGAGGCTTCCGTGTTAATACGTGGGACTAACGTGAGGTAGCTCCTCTACTTTTCACTACTAGTAGGATTTACTTTTTCTAACGCGAACGCAACTTCTTACTCAAATGGCTCACAAGCTGTGTCCCAAAGACAGTCTGAACGAAAACTCTCTGCTGGAGATGACTAAGATGGCGCCGCCTATGGTGGAGATGACTAAGATGGCTGACAACCCTGCACCAGGCCTACCTGCCGACTTGGACAAACTACACATCATGATGGTCTCAGAACTTAAAGGGACAATAGACACTGCTTTGGTCCTGATATCAGCTACTCTAGATGGCGTTCGCAAGACTATCGACGGCCATGGCCAACGGATCATGAATGGTGAGCAACATCTGTCGGGCTACAATGACAGAAGTTCCTCACCGACACCATAGACAAGTCTCCAAATTTCTCGCTGTTCAAATATTTACAGTTCATAAATATTGAAGACAGATCTAATGTCGTTAAATTCATGTATGAAATTTTCAGAGGTCCTGGGGCAAGAAGTTGTCCTCTCATGAGTTTTGGACCGGGTACATTGAATTGGCAAAGTATGTAATAGCCTGACGGCTAAGCCAAGGTCGACGATTGTTAATTTCCACTACTATCAAGAATGTTTATATAATGACTAAATCAGTCAGCTGTTACTATTTTTTTCCCCCCCATGTCCGCCAAACCGTGCTTCTTAACACCTGCTCGCTTAACCCGGAAGCCAGCTGCACTGTGTCGGAAGAAGCACCGTTCAACTGACAATCAGAGTGAGCTTGCATGCGAGGAGTTGTTAGCGCGTGTGGAGCCAAGTAAACCCTCCCCTAACCTGGACGACGCTGGGAGAATTGTGTGGCACCCTATGGGACTGGGATCGAACCTCAGGCTGTAGTGACACTGCAACACTGAGATGCAGTGCCTTAGACCGCTGCCCCACTCTGGAAGCTTTTTAAAGGCCGTGCTTTCAATTAAGATTACATTAGAGGACATTAAACACCAAGTCATTCTTACATTAGAATAGGTGATCACTTCAACGTATTTTTTTACCCTCTAGTATAATAATAAAAAAAATAAAAAAAACACTACTTATCTTATTATTCTTTTGATTGCGCTACCATGTTGATTCTCTACACATTCTAATATTCCTCTTCCTACAGTGCATTCGGAAAGTATTCAGACCCCTTAGCGTTTTCCACATTGTGTTACGTTACAGCCTTAATCTAAAAATAGATTAAATAAAACTTTTTCCTCATCAGTCTACACACAATGCCCCATAATATCAAAGAGAACAGGTTTAGATTTTTTTGCATATGTATTTAAAAAAAGAAATACCTTATTTACATAAGTATTCAGACCCTTTGCTATGAGACTCGAAATTGAGCTCAGGCGCATTCTTTCCATTGATCATTCTTGATGTTTCTACAACTTGATTGGAGTCCACCTGTGGTAAATTGAATTGACTGGACATGAGTTGGAAAAGGCACACACCTGTCTAAGGTCCCACAGTTGATAGTGCATGTCAGAGAAAAAAATCAGGCCATGAGGTCGAAGGGATTGTACAAAGAGCTCCGAGACGACAAGATTGTCGAGGCACAGATCTGGGGAAAGGTACCAAAACATTTCTGCAGCGTTGAAGGTCCCCAAAAACACATTGACCTCCATGGAAGAAGCGTGGAACCATTAATACTCTTCCTAGAGCTGGCCACCCGGCCAAACAGAGCAATCGGGGGAGAAGGGCCTTGATCAGGGAGGAGACCAAGACCCCGATGGTCACTCCGCGCTCCAGAGTTCCTCTGTGGAGATGGGAGAACCTTCCAGAAGGACTACCATCTCTGCAGCACTCCACCAATCAGGTCTTTATGGTAGAGTGGCTAGACGGAAGCCACTCCTCAGTAAAAGGCAGGACAGCCCGCTTGGAGTTTGCCAAAAGACCTGAAAATAACTGTGCAGCAACGCTCCCCATCCAACCTGACAGAGCTTGAGAGGATCTGCAGAGAAGAATGGGAGAAACTCCCCAAATACAGGTGTGCCAAGCTTGTAGCGTCCTACCCAAGAAGACTCGACGCTGTAATCCCTGCCAAAGGTTCTTCAACAATGTACTGAGTAAAGCATCTGAATACATATGTGTTTTAGTTTTTTAAAATATATTTGCAATATCTAAAAACTTAATTGTGGATTGTGTGTAGATTGATGGAAAAAAATATTCGAATTCTACAGGCGACTGTCTGGCCATCCATCAGTGAGCTGAAGCGCAGCTGGGTAATGCAGCAAGAAATGATCCAAAACACAAAATCGAGTCTACATGAAGGTGGTTAAAAATAAATACATTTGAAGTTTTGGAATGGACTTGAAACGAGCTGTTCATGCTTGAAAACACACATTTTGCTGAGGTAAAGCATTTCTGCATGCAAGAGGGAGGCAAAAATCCTCAATGGTGATGTGAGAGAATGATCAACAAATACAGGAACCATTTGGTTGCAGTCATTGCAGCTCAAGGTGGCACAACGAGTTATTGAGTGTAAGGGTGCAATTGGGTGTTGTAACTTTTTGTTAATTAATAAAATAAGTATCCTTTTTTTATTTGTAAACCCCGGTGCTCTTTAACTAATATTAGGATTTGGTTGAAGATCTGTAACATTTAGTATGAAAAATATGCAAAAATTGAGAATCAGAAAGGGGGCAAATACTTTTTCACGGTACTGTATATAACATGATTCATTCTAATCATATTAATTAACATCAATATTAATTATATAGCTGATAACTGATAATAATGGTAATAACCTCAACAATATAATACATTTGTAATAAAACAAATTAAGATGTGACTCACCACCTGGATTCGGTCTTATGTAGCAACATTTGAAATTGTTTTTTTTACATTGGTGAAAAGTAGAGACTCAGCTACAAAATGGTATATCATACACTGCATTTTTGAGGAACAATGGGAAAGTAATTCTGCTTTAAGTTGATACACTTGTAAACTAATTTTTGAGAAAAGGGTCTTTGAATGTTTTGGTACCTATTGGAGAGCTCTATATTTGTCTACACTCATTCAGCATTGTTCACTCCCTCTTAAGCCAGCCCCACCATCTCTTTAAGGATTCACATGTGAGGTCATGTGCGAAACTGAGAAGTGTAGGAAAGATTGACTAAAAGTGGTAAAAGTAGTAGCCTAGAATAAGGAAAAATTCCAGGTTAACAGAAAATGTCCAGATATAAAGATAATTCAGTCATTATCTATTAAGGTAAAAGTCACCCAGTATAATACTACTTGAGTAAAAGTATTTGGTTTTAAAAATACTTAAGTAAATGGAATTGCTAAAATGTACTTGAGTATCAAAAGTATAAATAATTTCAAATTCCTTAAACATTAAACCTTTTTTGAAATATTTTTTGTTGTTGATGGATGGCCAGGGGCACACCAACACTCAGACATAATTTACAAACAAAGCATTTGTGTTTAGTGAGTCTGTGGTATGTCACAAAATCATGTTACGACCACACAGATCAATATACATTTTATATACAGTTGAAGTCGGAAGTTTACATACACCTTAGCCAAATACATTTAAACTCAGTTTTTCACAATTCCGTACATTTAATCCCAGTAAGAATTCCCTGTTTTAGGTCAGTTAGGATCACCACTTTATTTTAAGAATGTGAAATGTCAGAATAATAGCAGAAAATGATTTATTTCAGTTTTTATTTCTTTCATCACATTCCCAGTGGGTCAGAAGTTTACATGCGCTCAATTAGTATTTGGTAGCATTGCCTTTAAATTGTTTAGTCTTGGTCAAACATTTTGGGTATCCTTCCACAAGCTTCCCACAATAAGTTGGTGAATTTTGGCCCATTCCTCCTGACAGAGCTGGTGTAACAGTCATTTTGGCCTCCTTGCTCACACACGCTTTTTCAGTTTTGCCCACAAATGTTCTATAGGATTGAGGTCAGGGCTTTGTGATGGCCATTCCAATACCTTGACTTTGTTGTCATTAAGCCATTTTGCCACAACTTTGGAAGTATGCTTGGGGTCATTGTCCATTTGGAAGACCAATTTGCGACCAAGCTTTAACTTCCTGACTGATGTCTTGAGATGTTGCTTCAATATATCCACATAATTGTCCTCCCTCATGATGCCATCTATTTTGTGAAGTGCACCAGTCCCTCCTGCAGCAAAGCATCCCCACAACATGATGCTTCCTCCCCGTGCTTCACGGTTAGGATGGTGTTCTTTGGCTTGCAAGCCTTCCCCTTTTTCCTCCATACATAACAATGGTCATTATGTCCAAACATTTCTATTTTTGTTTCATCAGACCAGAGGACATTTCTCAAAGTACGATCTTTGTCCCCATTTGCAGCTGCAAACCGTAGTCTGGCTTTTTTATGGCGATTTTGGAGCTGTGGCTTCTTCCTTGCTGAGCGGCCTTTTCAGGTTATGTCGATATAGGACTCGTTTTACTGTGTATATAGATACTTTTGTACCTGTTTCCTCCAGCATCTTCACAAGGTCCTTTGCTGCTATTCTGGGATTGATTTGTACTTTTTGCACCAAAGTATGTTCATCTCTAGAAGACAACGCGTCCCCTTCCTGAGCAGTATGATGACTGCTTGGTCCCATAATGTTTGTACTTGCGTGAACGTGGTGCCTTCAGGCGTTTGGAAATTGCTCCCAAGGATGAACCAGACTTGTGGAGGTCTACAATTTTTTTTTCTGAGGTTTTGGCTGATTTCTTTTGATTTCCCATCATGTCAAGCAAAGAGGCACTGGGTTTGAAGGTAGGCCTTGAAATACATCCACATGTAGCCAGAAGAGGACTGGCCACCCCTCATAGCCTGGTTCCTCTCTAGGTTTCTTCCTAGGTTTTGGCCTTTCTAGGGAGTTTTTCCTAGCCACCGTGCTTCTACACCTGCATTGCTTGCTGTTTGGGGTTTTAGGCTGGGTTTCTGTACAGCACTTCGAGATATTAGCTGATGTACGAAGGGCTATATAAAATAAACTTGATTTGATGTACACCTCCAATTGACTCAAATGATGTTAATTAGGCTATCAGAAGCTTCTAAAGCCATGACATAATTTTCTGGAATTTTCCAAGCTGTTTAAAGGCACAGTCAACTTAGTGTATGTAAACTTCTGGCCCACTGGAATTGTGATAGTGCATTTTAAGTGAAAACAATTGTTGGAAAAATTACTTGTGTCATGCACAAAGTAGATATCCTAACCGACTTACCAAAACCTATAGTTTGTTAACAAGAAATGTGTGGAGTGATTGAAAAACGAGTTTTAATGCCTCCAACCTAAGTGTATGTAAACTTCCCGACTTCAACTGTATCAATATTTTGTTAAGTCTTGCTAAGTGATTGGGTCTCTACAGAAGGTGTAAACAGTACAGCCAAATGGTTACTTGCATAGTAGCAATATCAGATGTGGTGTCAATATAAATAAAATATACAGTATGTACACTATCAATAACGATAGTGAAAGACGTCGTAGTTGTATACATACAGACAATAATACAGTATATATTGTGTGTTTTGTTTATTCCATGTGTAACTCTGTGTTGTTGTATGTGTCGAACTGCTTTGCTTTATCTTGGCCAGGTCGCAGTTGTAAATGAGAACTTGTTCTCAACTAGCCTACCTGGTTAACCTCTCTTGGGTAGGGGGCAGTATTTTGACGTCCGAAAAGCGTGTCCAAAGTAAACTGCCTGTTACTCAGGCCCAGAAGCTAGGATATGCATATAATTGGTAGATTTGGATAGAAAAGCAGTTCTAAAACTGTTAAAATTGTTTGTGAGTATAACAGAACTGATATGGCAGGCAAAACCCCGAGGACAAACCATCCCCCCCAAAAATATTTCAGCCTTCCACTATTTTCAATGGCTATCACTTTTATCATAAGGCCAAGTCCTCCCAGATTGCAGTTCCTAGGGCTTCCACTCAATGTCAACAGTCTTTAGAAAGAGTTTCAGGCTGGTTTTTGGAAAAATGAGCCAGAAATTGTAGTTTTTCTAGGTGGCTCCCATTTTGGCTGTAGTGTTTCCAAGCACGTGAATTCTTTGGTATTTTTCTCCGGTAAAGACAATAACGATTCTCCGTCTTAAATTGTATCGTTTATTTACGTATTAGGGTACCTAAGGTTTGATTATAAACGTGAGCAGCAGAATAAAAAAATACTAGCCGCAACATATGTGTCTGTGTGTTTGTTAAGAGAGAGTCATTTGAATAGAGGCAGTGCATGTAGTGCTGATGACTGGAGAGCCTGTTTCTGTCGTGCCCTTGATTTTGATGCAGGGCATGTGAAGTCCATAGCCTCTTTGGTGCGAAACTCTCTGATATTTTTGAGAAGATGAGTTTGTCTAGCTGTGTCCAGTCCAGGTGGTGCTTGTACAGGCAGACCCATCTGTTGGAGGAAGGATGTCAGCGTTGCGCAGCAGCTGAAACCTGGTCCCGACTGAGTCTGACCGCTCCTTGGCGACAACACCAGGCTCCAGAGCATTGAAGGTGTAAAACAGGAAATAACAAAAAAAAATTGAAGACATTACGACCTTGCACAACATCAATTCACCTCCCAGGTTTAGATAAGAAGAATAACCTCATACAATGCAATGAAAAATGATATTCACCTGAAGTGCTGGTACTGCTTGATGAGGCCGAAGCACCAGTGGCCACTGCCGTTATCACAATTCAGGTCCACACGTGTTTCCCCAACTCCGTAGTTGCTTAAGAAATGGCGCATGTAGTTGATGACTGCGCTGCTGCCTTTGCTGGATGACAGACCTTCATCAATCAAGTAGTTGACTTGTTGTATTCCTTCACAGCAGACACCAAATAAGCCAAACTTGCGAGAAGTTAAAAAGTAGATGGGACCTGGCTGCATAGGGTCAGATGGATAGTGCACCTGCAAACAACAAAAGAACATTAAGATAAATTACAATTCAATGTCTCACTCTTGTCAATCAAGTATTTGCCTGCCTCCCGTATATTTATTTATTTATTTATTTATTTATATATATATATATATACACACACAGTGGGGCAAAAACGTATTTAGTCAGCCACCAATTGTGCAAGTTCTCCCACTTAAAAAGATGAGAGGCCTGTAATTTTCATCATAGGTACACTTCAACTATGACAGACAAAATGAGAAAAAAAAATCCAGAAAATCACATTGTAGGATTTTTAATGAATTTATTTGCAAATTATGGTGGAAAATAAGTATTTGGTCACCTACAAACAAGCAAGATTTCTGGCTCTCACAGACCTGTAACTTCTTCTTTAAGAGGCTCCTCTGTCCTCCACTCGTTACCTGTATTAATGGCACCTGTTTGAACTTGTTATCAGTATAAAAGACACCTGTCCACAACCTCAAACAGTCACACTCCAAACTCCACTATGGCCAAGACCAAAGAGCTGTCAAAGGATACCAGAAACAAAATTGTAGACCTGCACCAGGCTGGGAAGACTGAATCTGCAATAGGTAAGCAGCTTGGTTTGAAGAAATCAACTGTGGGAGCAATTATTAAGAAATGGAAGACATACAAGACCACTGATAATCTCCCTCGATCTGGGGCTCCACGCAAGATCTCACCCCGTGGGGTCAAAATGATCACAAGAACGGTGAGCAAAAATCCTAGAACCACACGGGGGGACCTAGTGAATGACCTGCAGAGAGCTGGGACCAAAGTAACAAAGCCTACCATCAGTAACACACTAGTAACACAGGGACTCAAATCCTGCAGTGCCAGACGTGTCCCCCTGCTTAAGCCAGTACATGTCCAGGCCTGTCTGAAGTTTGCTAGAGAGCATTTGGATGATCCAGAAGAAGATTGGGAGAATGTCAGATGAAACCAAAATAGAACTTTTTGGTAAAAACTCAACTCGTCGTGTTTGGAGGACAAAGAATGCTGAGTTGCATCCAAAGAACACCATACCTACTGTGAAGCATGGGGGTGGAAACATCATGCTTTGGGGCTGTTTTTCTGCAAAGGAACCAGGACGACTGATCCGTGTAAAGGAAAGAATGAATGGGGCCATGTATCGTGAGATTTTGAGTGAAAACCTCCTTCCATCAGCAAGGGCATTGAAGATGAAACGTGGCTGGGTCTTTCAGCATGACAATGATCCCAAACAAACCGCCCGGGCAACGAAGGAGTGGCTTCGTAAGAAGCATTTCAAGGTCCTGGAGTGGCCTAGCCAGTCTCCAGGTCTCAACCCCATAGAAAATCTTTGGAGGGCGTTGAAAGTTCGTGTTGCCCAGCAACAGCCCCAAAACATCACTGCTCTAGAGGAGATCTGTACTAACGTACTAACATCAAGGCGGTGACCCGTTCCTGTAGGTTCATGCTCTACAACATTCGCAGAGTACGACCCTGCCTCACACAGGAAGCGGCGCAGGTCCTAATCCAGGCACTTGTCATCTCCCGTCTGGACTACTGCAACTCGCTGTTGGCTGGGCTCCCTGCCTGTGCCATTAAACCCCTACAACTCATCCAGAACGCCGCAGCCCGTCTGGTGTTCAACCTTCCCAAGTTCTCTCACGTCACCCCGCTCCTCCGCTCTCTCCACTGGCTTCCAGTTGAAGCTCGCATCCGCTACAAGACCATGGTGCTTGCCTACGGAGCTGTGAGGGGAACGGCACCTCCGTACCTTCAGGCTCTGATCAGGCCCTACACCCAAACAAGGGCACTGCGTTCATCCACCTCTGGCCTGCTCGCCTCCCTACCTCTGAGGAAGTACAGCTCCCGCTCAGCCCAGTCAAAACTGTTCGCTGCTCTGGCACCCCAATGGTGGAACAAACTCCCCCACAACGCCAGGTCAGCGGAGTCAATCACCACCTTCCGGAAACACCTGAAACACCACCTCTTTAAGGATTACCTAGGATAGGATAAAGTAATCCTTCTAACCCCCCCCCCCCCCCCCCCCTTAAAAGAGTTAGATGCACTATTGTAAAGTGGTTGTTCCACTGGATATCATAAGGTGAATGCACCAACTTGTAAGTCGTTCTGGATAAGAGCGTCTGCTAAATGACTTAAATGTAAATGTAAATGTAAATGTAAATCTGCATGGAGGAATGGGCCAAAATACCAGCAACAGTGTGTGAAAACCTTGTGAAGACTTACAGAAAACGTTTGACCTCTGTCATTGCCAACAAAGGGTATATAACAAAGTATTGAGAAACTTTTGTTATTGACCAAATACTTATTTTCCACCATAATTTGCAAATAAATTCATTAAAAAATCCTACAATGTGATTTCTGGATTTTTTTTCCTTCTCATTTTGTCTGTCATAGTTGAAGTGTACATATGATGAAAATTACAGGCCTCTCATCTTTTTAAGTGGGAGAACTTGCACAATTGGTGGCTGACTAAATACTTTTTGGGGAAAAAAAAAATATATATATATATATATATATATATATATATTTTTTTTTGTGTGTGTGTATAAACTTTTTTCAGGACCCTGTCTTTCAAAGATAATTCGTAAAAATCCAATTAACTTCACAGATCTTCGTTATAAAGGGTTTAAACACTGTTACCCATGCTTGTTCAATTAACCATAAACAGTTTATGAACATGCACCTGTGGAACGGTCATTAAGACACTAACAGTTTAACAGTTTAGTGCCCAGATCCCTGCTCATCTGCGTGAATGTGCCTTAGGCATGCTGCAAGGAGACATGAGGACTGCAGATGTGGCCAGGGCAATAAATTGCAATGTCCGTACTGTGAGACGCCTAAGACAGCGCTACAGGGAGACAGGACGGACAGTTGTGGTTCTAAAGACTGTTGACGTCTACTGGAAGCCTTAGGAAGTGCAACATTACCAATATCCCACTGTATCTTCAATAGGAGCTGAGTTGAAAATCGACAAACCTCAGATTTCCCACTTCCTGGTTGGATTTTATCTCAGGTTTTTGCCTGCCATATGAGTTCTTATATACTCAGACACCATTCAGTGTTTTCTATCCAAATCTACTAATAATATGCATATTCTAGCTTTTATGTTTTTGTAGCAGGCCGTTTACTCTGGGCATGCTTTTCATCCGGATGTGAAAATACTGCCCCCTACCCCAAAGAAGTTAAGGAATGAGCGTTACACCGAGGCCTGTACTCTGGATCAATTTGGAGGTGGAGGGTCCGTATTGCTCTGGGGCGGTTTGTCATAGCATCATCAGACTCAGCTTGTTGTCATTGCAGGCAATCTCAATGCTGTGTGTTACAGGGAAGACAGCCTCCTCCCTCATGTGGTACCTTTCCTGCAGGCTCATCCTGACATGACCCTCCAGCATGACAATGCCACCAGCCATACTGCTCGTTCTGTGTGTTATTTCCTGCAAGACAGGAATGTCAGTGTTCTGCCATGGCCAGCGAAGAGCCCAGATCTCAATCACATTGAGCACATCTGGGACCTGTTGGATCGGAGGGTGAGGGCTAGCCCCCCGCCCCCAGAATTGTCTGGGAATTTGCAGGTGCCTTGGTGGAAGAGTGGAGTAACATCTCACAGCAAGAACTAGCAAAGGAGGAGATGCACTGCAGTACTTGTTCAAGGACACATTTTTCCATTTCTGTTGGTCACATGTCTGTGGAACTTGTTCAGTTTGTCTCAGTTGTTGAATCTTCTTCTGTTCATACAAATATTTACACATGTGAAGTTACACATGTGAAGAAAATCAACCCAGGTGAGAGGACTTTTCTTTTTTTTGCAGAGTTTATATCTGTCTTTATGTCTGTCATCAGTATAAAGGAGGAGATGTTGCTGACTTGTTGAGCAAAATCAAAGCTGTAATGCATCCTGATGTCTTTGCTTGCTGGTTCAGTGTCCCCCTCAGTAAGCCCAAGCACACTATTTTTTTTTTAACCTTGTGTGAGTAATGCCCCCTTCCCCCCTGTTGCAGGAGCCCCCTGAAGATGAGGCAAACGTTATTGAGAAGATCCTGTCGGTTCGAACTGTGAAGAAAGAGGTATGCCGCCTGACATAAACAACCACACACACACAGACACTAGCAACAAGGTGTTTGTGGATTTCGATTATTTGATGTGTTGTTTTTTTTCTCTTCTTTTGAGGCGTCCCCTGAGGATGCAACTGAGGAGTCCGAGGAGTTCTATGTCAAGTACAGAAATTTGTAAGTGTGCTTACAGTAGCTAGGCGGAAGACCCCAATAACATTGGTCTCTTTGATAACAGATGGTCTGTCGACAGACGGTCTGTTTTTTTGGTGTATGACACATGTTAGAGCGCTCAAGGTTTTCCTAGCTGCACCTTTCAAAATGAGCATTTTCTCATGTTTAGCTGTGTTCAATGTTTAGCTGTGTTCAATAAAAAAAAGACCTACAAATTATTTGATGAAACGTTGAATTTGGCCTTACTGAAATTAGCGTATATAAACGCATTGAAGATTACATTCATACATGGGAAAACGGATAGTAAAAAAAATCTAAAGGAAGTATGTTTTGAAGTGTCTGTCATACGGTGTATATATGAGAGATATAAGAAAGTTCAGGAAATGTATACAGTACAGTCAAAAGTTTGGACACCTACTCATTCCAGGTTTTTTCTTGATTTGTACTATTTTCTACATTGTAGAATAATAGTGAAGATATGGACTTGGTATTTTACCAAATAGGGCTGTCTTCTGTATACCATCCCTACCTTGTCACAACACAAATGACGCTCAAACGCATTAATAAGGAAAGAAATTCCACAAATTAACTTTTAACAAGGCACACCTGTTAATTGAAATGCATTCCAGGTGACTACCTCGTGAAGTTGGTTGAGAGAATGCCAAGAGTGTGCAAAGCTGTCATCAAGGCAAAGTGTGGCTACTTTTGAAAAATCTTGTTTAACACTTTTTTTGGGTTACTACATGATTCCATGTGTATTATTTCATAGTTGTGATGTCTTCACTTTTAATCTACAATGTAGAAAATATTAAAAATAAAGAAAAACCCTCGAATGAGTAGGTGTCCAAACTGCTTTTGCACCCTTTTGCCTAATTACTCTCATTTCAACATAGTCGAAGGTCAATGTACCCCTTTTCCCCTTGAATATTTTAATTGAACCATCCTACCACTTTTGCTCATAGCTCCTACCTGCATTGTAAATGGGCGACATTGGAGGAGTTGGAGAAGGACCCTCGCATCCAGCAAAAAATCAAGCGCTTCAGGACTAAGCATGCCCAAATGAAGCACATATTCGTTGAGGTGAGGCTACTCTTATGTTCTTCTGACATAATTTCATGATTTTATGTATATACAAATTATTTGTTTTTATGTCATATGAAAATGTACTATATGGCTAAGCTGCAACAGTGGATTTTATTTGTAGTAGTATCTGTATTTATCAGCAAACATTTATTTTGTTTTCTGCGAAGTACAAATGTACACCAATACAAATTAAAAAAAACTGTCCCAGCGTAGCCATTCAATACATTTTCATATGACATAAAAAAATACATGCATAGCTACGTAGGTATCACATGAAAAGGATGATATTGATTGTCTACTCCTCCATGTAGCCGAATGAAGACCTCTTTAACCCTGACTACATAGAAGTGGATAGAGTTCTGGAGGTGGCCATCACGACAGACACAGAGACAGGAGAGGTGAGCCGGGGAAAGCCAGTTGCTCACCACCAGTGAGGGGCGTTTGTGTGTTCGGACACACGTGCTTCAGTCAGTGTATCTGACTGACTCACTGGCTAATTCTGTGTCTGACTCATTGACTGTCACTATGTCTCGCTGTGCGTGCATGTGTGTGTTTACAGGAGGTGACACACTACCTGGTGAAGTGGTGCTCCCTGTCCTATGAGGAGGCTACATGGGAGCTTCAGGAAGATGTGGACCCGGTGAAGATTCGGGAGTTTGAGGAGATCAAGAGAATCCCTGAATTGAAATTTGTGGTGAGTGGGAAAGAGTAACTTGTTCCCCTGTAATTTACAACATTTGTTCCTTTGTTTAAAAATGAAATGAACAATCGGCAATGTGTCTGAATTGGGTGTTCTGTTTTTGAAGAATAGCTTTTGATGTGTCTGTGTGATTATGAGAGTTGGTCAGGTATTCTGTGCATTTGTGGGCGTGGGCAGTACGTTTACCCGTCCAGTCGACCTCAATGTGTGTGTGATGCTGTTATTTGACATTGCCAATCCGTGTGTGTGTGTGAGTAGGAAAGACCTCAGCCAGACAAGTGGCAGAAGCTGGACAAATCCAAAGACTATCGAAACGGGAACCAGCTGAGAGAGTACCAGCTGGAGGGCATGAACTGGCTGCTCTTCAACTGGTACAACAGGTAGGAAACCTGCCACTCCTCCTCCCCTAAATCTATACATAGTTCCCCCCATGAATAGTAGACTTACTGCTCAGGTAGTAATCCACCACTAAACACTTCTCGTAGATAAACAATCTGAAACATGCATGAGCACACCAGCTGTTCTGGAAGACTGTGATCACACTCTCCGCAGCCGATGTGATTAAGACCTTTAAACAGGTCAACATTCACAAGGCCGCAGGGCCAGATGGATTCCCAGGACGTGTACTGCGAGCATGCGCTGACCAACTGGCAAGTGTCTTCACTGACATTTTCAACCTCTCCCTGTCCGAGTCTGTAATACCAACATGTTTTAGCCAAGAACACTAAGGTAACCTGCTTCATGACTACCGACCCGTAGCACTCACATCTGTAGCCATGAAGTGCTTTGAAAGGTTGGTCATGGCTCACAACACCATCATCCCAGAAACCCTAGACCCACTCCAATTTGCATACCGTCCCCAACAGATCCACAGATGCAATCTATAAGGACCCTGGGACTAAACACCTCCCTCTGCAACTGACTGACTTCCTGATGGGCCTCCCCCAGGTGGTAAGAGTAGGTAACAACACATCCGCCACGCTGATCCTCAACACAGGGGCCCCTCAGGGATGTGTGCTCAGTCCCCTCCTGTACTCCCTGTTCACTCATGACTGCACGGCCAGGCACGACTCCAACACCATCGTTACGTTTGCAGATGACACAACAGTGGTAGGCCTGATCAACGACGAGAGCGCCTATAGGGAGGTCAGAGACCTGGCCGTGTGGTGCCAGGACAACAACCTCTCGCTCAACGTGATCAAGACAAAGGAGATTGTGGACTACCGGAAAAAGAGGACCGAGCCCGCCCCCATTGTCATCGACGGGGCTCCAGTGGAGCAGGTTGAGAGCTTCAAGTTCATTGGTGTCTACATCAACCAACAAACTAACATGGTCCAAGCACACCAAGACAGTTGTGAATAGGGCACAACCAAACCTATTCCCCCTCAGGATTTGGCATGGGTCCTCAGATCCTCAAAAGGTTCTACAGCTGTACCTTCGAGAGCTTCCTGTCTGGTTGCATCACTTTCTGGTATGGCAACTGCTCGGCCTCCGACCGCAAGGCACTACAGAGGGTAGTGCGAACGGCCCAGTACATCACTGGGGCCAAGCTTCCTGCCATCCAGGACCTCTATACCAGGCGGTGTTAGAGGAAGGCCCTAAAAATTGTCAAAGACTCCAGCCACCCTAGTCACAGACTGTTCTCTCTACTACCGCACGGCAAGCTGTACCGGTGCGCCAAGTCTAGGTCCAAGAGGCTTCTAAACAGCTTCTAGCCAAAAGACGCCTGAACATCTAGTCAAATGGCTGCCCAGACTATTTGCATTGGCCCCTCCCCCTCTTTACACCACTGCTACTCTCTGTTGCAATCTATGCATAGTCACTTTAATAATTCTACATATACATACTACCTCAACTAACCGGTGCCGTCGCACATTGACTTTGTATCAGTACCCCCCAGTATATAGTCTCGCTATTGTTATTTTACTGCTGCTCTTTAATTACATGTTACTTTTATCTCTTATTCTTAACCATATATATTTTTTAACTGCATCGTTGGTTAGGGGCTCGTAAGTAAGCTGTAAGGTCTACTACACCTGTTGTATTCATTGCGTGTGACTAATAAAATTTGTTTTGATGTGTGAGGTACTGCACTGGCCCTGAAATGGTTTTGATCAGTCACCATGGTCAAATAGTTTGCCATGGTGTACTGTCAATTTGGGGCCAGATAGCACTGCAATTTGCTTTGTGCTTTTGTTTCCCAATAGGTAATGTAGTTTTGTTTTGACTTTGTTGTAATTTGGTTTATTCTGATTGATTGGCTGTCCTGGTCCTGAGGCTTCAGTGTGTTCGTTGAACAGGTTTGTGAACTCCAGGACCAGCTGGATGAGTGGACTCTTGTCTTTGCTCAGATCTTGCATTGCAGGGCTTGGTAATGATATGAGTGGATCACTGTATTTTTTTTATTACTAGTGGATATTGGCCTAAATTTCCTCTGGACATGTAGGAGAATCTTATAGAACTCTGCATGCAGGGTTAAAATGGGGTGTTTGTCCCATCGTGTGAAATCTTGTTTTGCAAGTGTACCCCACAACTCGCTGCCATAACGTGCAATTGGTTTATTGACGCATTCAATTTGTTTTAGCCAAATTTTAATAGGTATTTCAATTTTAATTCATTTTTAAAGGTGTATAATACCCTGCGTTCTGAGTCCAGTTGAGTTTATTTTTAAACCAAAGTAATTGTAGTGTGTGCAATACTTTATATATTTGTACCAAATGAGATCTTTGGTCTAATTCCCTGAGATCTGGATCTTCTCTGGAAAATCTATATTTTACTGCCAAGGCCCAGGTCTGGCAGTACTGCTCTAGCAGGTCCAGGCTCTGCTATAGGCCATGTGCTGTGGCTGAAAGCAGGCACAGGTTATCTGCAAAGAGCAGGCATTTATCCTCTGAATTGTGGAGACAAACACAGGGGCTGAGGATTTTTCTAGAATAGTGGCCAATTCTTTGATGTAAATATCGAAGAGCGTGGTGCTCAACCCTGTCGAAGGCCCCCCCCTGGTTAAAGAATTCTTTAGTTTTCTTGCCAATTTTGATGCTGCACGGATTCGCCAGTATACTTTGATTTAATTATGTCATATGTTTTACCCCCTAAACCACTTTCAATAAATTTGTAGAACAGTCCTCTATGCCAAATAGAATCAAATGCTTTTTGGAAGTCGATAAATAAAGCGTATATTTTTGTGGACTTGTTTATCTATCAGGGTATGTAGGGTGTAAATATGATCGATCGTGCAATGTTTTTGGTACAAATCCAATTTGGCCTTTACTCACTACATTGTGCTTATTAACCTTTTCACGTGTGAGTTCCAAATAGCTCTAACAGTTGCCCCAGTCTGAGTTATTGTTTTATGCGCGTGATATCAGAATGCACTCACTGTTCCAAAATGTGATTGTTACGCAACAGGACAGTTAACACGCGCTGTCCTCAAATCAAGACACACGCTACCTGCTAATTATCTCTAGACTATATTTCAACGTGTGTGTTCCGCCTCATTAATTCACATAGAATGTAGCCCATTTCACTGTTTGCGGACAATTTGTTTGAGGCTTTACTGAACCAGACAAACATCCCTCTTCAATGAGAGCCCAAGCACCTCCCTATTGTTACCCCAGATGAAGTATGCAGATATTTGCACAGTCTAGCACAAACTTTTTCCCCCCCTTTTTCTGGTTGGTGCTCACATTGCCTTGATTGCTGTTTTCCCTACAAATAATAACATTGGACATGTGAGTTCCAATCAAAGTAAGTGCCATATTTTCTGTATATCGTGTTGTCGTTTCTGTTGTAGCATACCGTATGTATGGAGCATAATGTATTTACTGTTTTTTTTTTACACATTTTCAAGTACCGGTGACAAATTACGCATTCCGATTCTTGCGTAGTTTGTAATGGACACGTGTGTAAAATACTTTTTTGATTGTTGAAGTTTAGAACTCTTATAATACTACCAAACTCTTACATTATAATACTACTGAACAGGTTACTGTTCACACAAATGCTTCTGTAATTGTTACACACTCACTCACTCAAATCAAAGACCCAAAACATATGTTAACACATGGTGAATAGCACATGCTGCAAAAGCACATGGTGAAATTCCTCTGTCATAAAACGCCATGCCCCCTTCATACATTTTTGGACAGTTAGCATCCTCGATAGACTACTATCACATTGAAACCAGGCATGATCAAAAGGGGGAGATCAGGTGTTCAAATGAACTTTTGTGACAGACTATTAACATTTAATCTGTCACGTTTGAGATGGGGGGGGATGATATCTTCTGGTGCGGTGGTGGATTAATTTTGCACTGCTAACCTGTGAAATAGTTGCAGACTATTAACATTTAATCTGTCACGTTTGAGATGGGGGGATGATATCTTCTGGTGCGGTGGTGGATTAACTTTGCACTGCTAACCTGTGAAATAGTTGCATCCAAAACATCGGATACCTCTATGACATGTTGTCATTCTGTGCAGCCTGGATTGTAAACGTGGGCTTCTTGAGAAGGTGCTTGGGACTGGCTTTGGCAGAGGCTTCATGACTGTTACTTCCGTTCAGTACAGATTTGAAAACCTCAGCCCCCCAAAATCAAACCGAGTTGGCTGGCATGCACACATGAGATTTGGTTCTAGGTTCGGAGATTAGCTCTACTCTCCCTCAGCAGGCCACTGATTGTCACCCCTCACCCCTTTTTGTATTCTTTGAAAATATTTTTGTGCGTTTGACATCACCATGTTTTCCCGACTCTTCCTATATAGGAAGAACTGCATCCTGGCTGACGAGATGGGCCTGGGGAAGACCATCCAGTCCATCACGTTCCTCTTTGAGATGTTCTCCATGGGCCTGCGGGGACCCTTCCTCATCATCGCCCCCCTTTCCACCATCACCAACTGGGAGAGGGAGTTCCGCACCTGGACTGAGATCAACGTCATTGTCTACCACGGCAGCCAGATCAGTCGCCAGATGATCCACCAGTATGAGATGTACCACAAGGACCAGCAGGTGAGCCAACATGGTCTGTGTGTGTGAGACAGTAGGCAGCTGCGAGATGTATCACAAGGCCCAGCAGGTGAGACAATGGTGCGTGCATGTGTGAGGGTATGTGTGGATGTGAGACTATGCTGGGCAGATGCAGTGTGCATGCATACTAAAATGCAAAGGTTCCTGAGGTGAGCCATTGAATGTGTATGTATGAAATTGCACCACTGTGTACGTGTGTTTGAATCTACACAAGATATGCAGATGTAATGTGTTTTTTTCCCTATGGGTCAAACAAAAGCTGAATTTGAATTATCAGAAGACTAAAGGGTGAGCTATTGCTTGTCTGCTGGATGTACAGTGCCTTTGGAAAGTATTCATACCCCTTGACTTTTTGTACATTTTGTTACGTTACAGCCTTATTCTAGAATGGACCATTTAAAAAAAAATGTTTCCCCCTCTCATCAGTTCTACCCACAATACCCCACAATGACAAAGCAAAAACATTTAATAAAAATAAAACATGCAAATGTATTAGAAATAAACATAAATATCACATTTACATAAGTACTCAGACCCTTTACTCGGTACTTTGTTGAAGCACCTTTGGCTGCGATTACTGCCTCGAGTCTTGGGTATGCCGCTACAAGCTTGGCACACCAGTTGTAGAAACATCTCAAGGATGATCAATGGAAACAGGAGGCACCTGAGCTCAGTTTTGAGTCTCATAGCAAAGGGTCTGAATTGTCGTTAAGGGGTATTTTGTGTAGATTGAGGGGGGGAAAATGTATTTAATCCATTTTAGAATGTAATTTTTATTTTACCTTTATTTAACTAGGCAAGTCAGTTAAGAACAAATTCTTATTTTCAATGACAGCCTAGGAACAGTGGGTTGACTTCCTTGTTCAGGGGCAGAATGACAGATTTTTACTTTGTCAGCTCGGGGATTCAATCTGGCAACCTTTCGGTTACTAGTCCACCGCTCTAACGCTCTAAACAAAATGTGGGAAAAGTCGAGGGGTCTGAATACTTTCCAAATGCGCTGTACTTCTGTTCATTTTTTAAACTGATACAGGGACCTTCAGGCTTGTGGGCGTCCTAGAGCAAAACAACCAACTTGTTCGTGCAAGACTTACCTTTCTGCAGAGGTGTCATATTACTGTATAGCCCAAACTGTTCGGACGCTACAGATCGGCTGTACTGACTTCAAACGAGTCCCAAGACGCTTGTGGGGGTCGTAGCACAAAACGGAGAACACCATCTTGTTTATGAGAGTCTCATCTTTGGTTTGTGGGCCAATGTTCAGACACTAAAGAAGTTTGTGAGAAGACCGATTTTCCGGGATGTCTCATGGTCTGACAAACACCGCTCCTAGCTCTGCCACCTTTCACCGCAGATGCGCAAGTGCGGCATTGGCTAATGCGGTAGATTGAGAAGCATCCAATGCAAGAAAAAATACAAATACATATCTCTAGCTTAAACTGGTGGATTTTTTTATTATGCCAAGTAGATTCCCGTGGGGCTGCGGAAATCGACTAGGGGTTTAAACCCAGACTTGGACCACACACCCTCTCTACCGAATAGCAGTCAGGGGAAGTCAAATATTGACTGCTTTGCAACTCTCGCAGTTAGTAACTGATTCCTTCCATACCACTCATTCGTCTTGTTGTGTAATGTTCATTTCCAATGGCCGACGAACACGTTTGATCTATAATTTCTCTTCATATGACAAGGATTGAAAATTATTTTCTAGTAGATTGTCGACATGAATTGTAGGGTTGCACATTTTGGGGATTATTCAGAGGTGGAAACTTTCCGTGGGAATTAACGGGAATATATGCAATTAATATTAATACCTTTTAAATGTAGATTTTTGTTGCATTGGATATGTTTACCATATCATATGGAGACATAAACCTTTTACCTTATCATAAGTAGACATAATTGCAAATTATAAATCCTTCCAATAGAAATAAAATCAACTATTTAGTTACGAATTGAACTTTAAATGAGTTGACTCTTCACATGGGATGATTTCACTGAACAACAAAAGGGTATATTGAATGATCCCCAATGATCCATCACATCTCCCAAAAACATTTTCAACATACATCTATCTATCTGTAAAATGATAGTCTAGAAACTAAGGTTTAGGTTGTCTTTCTCTCAGGCTTCCATGTCTTCTCCCTGGACCACCTCAATGTCCACCTCTTGAACATCAGCCTTTGAGGCCTCATCTTCACTGTCACTTTCCGACCTCGTTGAGGATTGTCAGGCTCAAATGTGCCTGGATGGCCACCAATTTTTCAACCCTTGTATTGGTCAGCCTGTTGCATGCTTTGGTGTGTGTGTGTGTGTGTTCCCAAACAAGGACCAGTTGAGCTCTGAGGCGGGTGATGTTGGTGGGATTTGGAGGATGATGGAGGCAACCGGGGAAAGAGCCTCAGATCCACAAAGTCCCTTCCACCAGGTGGCTGATGAGATATGTTGGCACGACTGCCATATTGCATCTCCATCCCAAAGCCCTTGCTTGGAAGTGTACTTCGCCAGACTGCCGAGAACCTTGCCCTCATCCAGGCAAAGGTGGCGAGACACGGTATTGATGACACCATAGGCCTTGTTGATCTCTGAACCAGACGGGTTGCTCTTGCCAGTATGGGCTTCACGCAGAAGTCTTCACACTTTTTGATGTATTTCAGAACTGCTGTTTCCCCTGCTTGGAGCAACAGTGAAGTAGGCAGGGCAGTACAGATTTCAAATCTAATTTTATTGGTCACATACACATGGTTAGCAGATGTTGATGCGAGTGTAGCGAAATGCTTGTATTTTTAGTTCCGACTGTGCAATAATATCTAACAAGTAATCTAACAATTTCTTCTCTTACATCTGCAAGCAGAGTCTGAAAATCAGACAGGATGACATTGTCTCCCTCAATCTGGGCAATGGCTACTGCTATAGGTTTCAGGCTGCTTACCACTCTCCCAAAATACATCATCCAGGAGGATCCTCTTGATGGGGCTGTCCATATCGGCAGACACTGATATGGCCGTTTCTTGGAGAGACTCCTTTCCCTCCAGGAGACTGTCAAACATGATGACAACACCATCCCCAATGGGTGTTGCTGGGCAGATTCAATGTGATGCTCTTATTCTTCTCACTTTGCTGCTATACCTTCATGACCTTTCACATACCTAACCATTTCCTTGGCTCTCTTGTAGATTGTATCCATTGTTTTCAGTGCCATGATGTCCTTGAGGAGCAGATTCAATGCATGAGCAGCACAGCCAATGAGTGTGATGTGAGGGTAGGACTCCTCCACTTTTAGACCAAGCAGTCGTCATGTTCGCAGCGTTGTCTGTCAGCAGTGCAAATACCTTCTGTGGTCCAAGGTCATTGCAGATGAGTTGAAGGCAGTCATCAATGTAGAGACTGGTGTGTCTGTCCCGTGTCTGTGCTCTTGTAGAATACTGGTTGAGGGTTGGAGATGATGTAGTTAATTTTTCCTTGCCCATGAACATTCGACCACCCATCAGAGATGATTGCAATAGTCTGCTTTCTCTATGATTTACTTGACCTTCACTTGAACTTTGTTGAACTCTGCATCCAGCAAATTAGTAGATAAAGCATGTCTAGTTGGAGGGGTGTATGATGGGCGAAGAACATTCAGAAGTCTCTTCCAATACACATTGCCTGTGAGCATCAGAGGTGAACCAGTTGCATACACAGCTCGAGCAAGACATTCATCAGCATTTCTCTGACTACGTTCCTCCATTGAGTCAAAATACCTTCTGATTCCAGGAGGACCATGAGCTGTTGCTATCGATAAGGTGTCTGATTCATAATTTTCACCTCAGATAGAAGTAGAGGAACTTGTCAGGTTGCTCGTTGTGAGCGCTGAGGGAACTTTATGCACTTGGCCAGATTCAGCATCTTTGTTGTATTCTTCACATATGATTTGGCACAGTATTTGAAAATGTACACAGCTTTTCCTTCTACATTAGCTGCAGTGAAATGTCTCCACACATCAGATAGTGCCCGTGGCATTTTCCTATAAAGATTAGAATACATATTTTTTTTTTTTACCCAAATACAGTTCCATGTACAGATAAATAGTTAAGCAGTTAGATTAAGCAATTCCTTTGTAATATAAATGTTTTAAAATGAAACATGTATGGAAACAGCAGGCTCAATCAAGCTAAAACCCACATGGTAGCAAAAACGAACTAGCAGAAATTAACAAATTAGAATGATTTTAAACACACTTTGCTGTAGGCTACTATTTACTAGTTAACAAAAATCATGCATGTCATATAAAATATATTCACCCCACCCAGTATTGTAATCAAAACTTACCAGAAGGCATGTAGTCCTTGGCTCGGACCGTGTAGTAGTGTAGGCTCAATAGCATCTCATTAGTGTGCAATATCTTGAGAATTAGCTGTACATGTGATGGAAGAGTGCACTGCACATGTGATGGAAGAATGCACTGTGCATGCAGAGGGTTGCAATTCCACTGAATTAGGGATAGTTTAACCAAAATATGCCACAAGACCTATAATTGCCTTATGTGTATCCCACAAAAAGGTTCAAATCAAGTTTTATTTGTCACATACACATGGTTAGCAGATGTTAATGCGAGTGTAGCAAAATGCTTGTGCTTCTAGTTCCAACAGTGCAGTAATATCTAACAATTCCCAACAACGACCTAATACACATAAATCTAAAGGGGTGAATGAGAATATGTACATATAAGTATATGGATGAGCGATGGCTGAGCGGCATAAGCAAGGTGCAGTAGATGGTATAAAATACAGGATATACATGTGATTGATATGAGTAATGTAAGATATGTAAACATTATTAAAGTGGCATTGTTTAAAGTCACTAGTGATCCATTTATTAAAGTGTCCAGTGATTGGGTCTCAATACAGTATTTATATGTGATATGAGTAATGTAAGATATGTAGACCTTTTATTAAAGTGGCATTATTTAGAGTGGCATTGTTTAAAGTGACTAGTGATCCATGTATTAGTGTCCAGTGATTTCAGTCTCAATGTAGGCAGCAGCCTCTGAGTTAGTGATTGCTGTTTAGCAGTCTGATGGCCTTGAGATAGAAGCTGTTTCTCAATCTCGAGGTGTAATGGAGGGCAGGTAGTTTGCCCTCGGTGATGCGTTGTGCAGACCGCACCACCCTCTAGAGAGCCTTGCGTTGCAGTTGCCGTATCAGGCTGTGATACAGCCTGACAGGATTCTCTTGATTGTGCATCTGTAAAGGTTTGTCAGTGTTTTGGGTGACAAGCCAAATTTCTTCAGCCTCCTGAGGTTGAAGAGGCGCTGTTGCGCCTTCTTCACCACACTGTCTGTGTGGGTGGACGATTTCAACTTGTCTGTGATGTGTACGCCCAGGAACTTAAAACATTCCACCTTCTCCACTACTGTCCCTTCGGTGTGGATAAGGGGGTGCTCCACTGTTATTTGCTAACTTTTTTTGATGAATTTAAGCAAAATTCCCGGGCTTAACTCTCCATGGAAAATTTCCGACCCTTTCCAACCCTAATGATTTGTGATGATGGCTGCTTGTCTAGCTAGCTAAGATTTTGAAAGTATGATGTTGACATGCTCAGTACAATCAAAGCTACGGTAGATATAACGTGATTTGACGTCATTTTATCTGTGGCCAATGACCTTGAGCCTTCTTGGACGGGCATTTCTACTGTAAATCTATGGCAGCACCCAAAGGGCCTTGAACTGCTTAGCTCTCCCTATAGATTCTACAGTGATGTAGTGTCCCAATGAGTGACAGAAGCACTGAGCTCGGCTGAAACACCTGCTTTTTGGAGCTGCCTTACTCAGAGACGATGTTTGTATGTGGCTTCATTATTAAGGATTACATTTTTAACTACATTGTTTGCAAACATATGTGACACGAATTAATGCCAGAATAACATGGAAAACAGGCTATTTGTATATTTAAAAAAATATCTATATACACTGCTCAAAAAAATAAAGGGAACACTTAAACAACACAATGTAACTCCAAGTCAATCACACTTCTGTGAAATCAAACTGTCCACTTAGGAAGCAACACTGATTGACAATAAATTTCACATGCTGTTGTGCAAATGGAATAGACAAAAGGTGGAAATTATAGGCAATTAGCATGACACCCCCAATAAAGGAGTGGTTCTGCAGGTGGTGACCACAGACCACTTCTCAGTTCCTATGCTTCCTGGCTGATGTTTTGGTCACTTTTGAATGCTGGCGGTGCTTTCACTCTAGTGAGACGGAGTCTACAACCCACACAAGTGGCTCAGGTAGTGCAGCTCATCCAGGATGGCACATCAATGCGAGCTGTGGCAAGAAGATTTGCTGTGTCTGTCAGCGTAGTGTCCAGAGCATGGAGGCGCTACCAGGAGACAGGCCAGTACATCAGGAGACGTGGAGGAGGCCGTAGGAGGGCAACAACCCAGCAGCAGGACCGCTACCTCCGCCTTTGTGCAAGGAGGAGCAGGTGGAGCACTGCCAGAGCCCTGCAAAATGACCTCCAGCAGGCCACATGTGCATGTGTCTGCTCAAACGGTCAGAAACAGACTCCATGAGGGTGGTATGAGGGCCCGACGTCCACAGGTGGGGGTTGTGCTTACAGCCCAACACCGTGCAGGACGTTTGGCATTTGCCAGAGAACACCAAGATTGGCAAATTCGCCACTGGCGCCCTGTGCTCTTCACTGATGAAAGCAGGTTCACACTGAGCACATGAGCACATGTGACAGACGTGACAGAGTCTGGAGACGCCGTGGAGAACGTTCTGCTGCCTGCAACATCCTCCAGCATGACCGGTTTGGCGGTGGGTCAGTCATGGTGTGGGGTGGCATTTCTTTGGGGGGCCGCACAGCCCTCCATGTGCTCGCCAGAGGTAGCCTGACTGCCATTAGGTACCGAGATGAGATCCTCAGACCCCTTGTGAGACCATATGCTGGTGCGGTTGGCCCTGGGTTCCTCCTAATGCAAGACAATGCTAGACCTCATGTGGCTGGAGTGTGTCAGCAGTTCCTGCAAGAGGAAGGCAATGATGCTATGGACATGCCCGCCCGTTCCCCAGACCTGAATCCAATTGAGCACATCTGGGACATCATGTCTCGCTCCATCCACCAACGCCACGTTGCACCACAGACTGTCCAGGAGTTGGCGGATGCTTTAGTCCAGGTCTGGGAGGAGATCCCTCAGGAGACCATCCGCCACCTCATCAGGAGCATGCCCAGGCGTTGTAGGGAGGTCATACAGGCACGTGGAGGCCACACACACTACTGAGCCTCATTTTGACTTGTTTTAAGGACATTACATCAAAGTTGGATCAGCCTGTAGTGTGGTTTTCCACTTTAATTTTGAGTGTGACTCCAAATCCAGACCTCCATGGGTTGATAAATTTGATTTCCGTTGATCATTTTTGTGTGATTTTGTTGTCAGCACATTCAACTATGTAAAGAAAAAAGTATTTAATAAGAATATTTCATTCATTCAGATCTAGGATGTGTTATTTTAGTGTTCCCTTAATTTTTTTGAGCAGTGTATTTTAAAAATGTTTTAGCTAAACAGGTGTGCCCTGAATGATGGGTCGCCGCTGGTCAAATTGACAATGAAGGCAACTATAGTGGGACTTTGTCCTTGTGTTTCTTGGCCAGTTGTATAATTGTATTCACAAGCTAGGTTGTTTTTCAATGTTCGTTTGAGTTTGCTGCAACTGTCTGCTGCTAGGAAGACATCACAGTTGGAGATGTTCTTCATCATAGACCAGCGAGTGCCCAAGTTACCACAGTAATGGCCCGTACCTTAAAGGGTCAACCGCAAAATTCTCACCTAATGATTGTGCTTGATTTGAGCACGGATCACTCCTAAAAACATATATTCATTAACTTTGAGTCATTTATTATCATTTAAACACTCATACTTCAATTATTCTCCTTATTTGTGTGCTTCATTTCTACTTGTAATCCTTGTAAAAAAAAAAAAAATGTCAGAGTAGAGCCCTGAACTATAATAAATCAGACTTTTGTGTCAGGCTAGGCATTTTGTTGATTCTTGATGTTCAGTTGTAGAACTATTTCTGTTTTTACTACTGTATCTAAATTATTTATTTTAACATACAGTGGTTAAAAGACGCAGGTCACAAAAATGAAATGAAATTAAGCAATGACTTCTTGTTTTAGAAAACAAAGCATGCTCATCCGTATTTGTTTTTTGGGAGGTGTAATTATGTCGCAAAAATAGATTGATTTAAAAAAAATATATATATATCTGCCTGCCACAGTGGCTGGAGGACCAAAAAGTGAATTTTCCACCCTGATTAGCGAGCGTAGCAGAACCTTGCTTACTAGTATCTCGATAAATGTGTTTCCATGGTACTGACAATATCTGCACTCCATGCCTCTCGAGCGCTTTTAACGAACTCATGTTAAGGAAGTAGTCTCCAGGTAAGGTGTTTGAAGTGATGGAGGAGAGCTTTAATGGATGAGCAATGTCCGTGACCCACTTCCAGCTCAGGCCCGAATAAATCTTACCTGAATGTTTTGCTGTGGTGAAGGGGACACAGAGTGCCGTGTGGCAGCAAACACAATTGCAGGTTTGATTCTAGCTTTACAAGATGGAACAACTTCACAGAAGAACGCCTGGCATTATGGAATGCACATCGGAATGACGAATATTATGCATTTGGTTATTTGATCAGGGAGGACCGCAATGTGTTGCCACTGCAATTGTCTTGATTTTACCATGGTACTATTTCACTTATTTAGGGCCAGAACTGTTCTTGCTTCTGCTTTCCTGGAGGACAAATTCACGGATTTCATCGGTTTTAAAGCAGTGTTTAAATAATTGCTCTGAAAAAAAATAATGTTTTCCCCCCCAATCTTTCCTTTTCTTCCTCCTTTTGTCTTTCTCTGTGTATAGGGAAATGTAGTGTTGGGCGGGTACAAGTTCCACGGAGTGATCACCACCTTTGAGATGATTATGGCCGACTGCCCGGAGCTGAAGAAGATCCACTGGCGCTGCGTGGTCATCGATGAGGCCCACCGCCTCAAGAACCGCAACTGTAAACTCCTGGAGGGCCTCAAGCTCATGAACCTGGTGAGGGGGTAGCTAGCTAACTCTCTTGACCATCTGCATTGTTCTTTGTAGTCAATTCAGTTCAGCACCAGCCAAGGCTGATAGTAGCATGGATGCCCCCCCTTGGTCAAGAGGGAAGTACAGCAGAAAAATAAAAAATTTAATCAGCCAGAGTAGGATCTCTGAGTTGGATGTTGTCTTTGAGTTGTCTTTGAGTTGTCTTTGAGTTGTCTTTGAGTTGTCTTTGAGTTGTCTTTGAGTTGTCTTTGCGTTGTCTTTGCGTTGTCTTTGCGTTGTCTTTGCGTTGTCTTTGCGTTGTCTTTGAGTATCATGAAAAAAAACTATAAAACCTAACTCCTGTAGGAACACAAGGTCCTCCTGACAGGCACCCCCCTGCAGAACTCAGTGGAGGAGCTCTTTAGTCTGCTCAACTTCCTGGAGCCCCTACAGTTCCCCTCAGAGAGCCTCTTCTTGGAGGAGTTTGGAGATCTGAAGACTGAGGAACAGGTGATTTTCTCAGGGGTACTCTTTTAGGGTGGGAAAACTGTGGGGAAAAGTTGGTAACTTTCCTTGGGAATTTACAGGAATGTATAGGAAACTTGCCATGGGAATATACAGGAATCTATGGGAATGTTGATTCTTTCTCGTAGATACCCCTCAGCAATTTCCTTTTAAGCATGGTATCATACACTTAATGACAGCTAAAATGCTACTGAACAAAACAGAAAGTCTGCACTTTACATCATCAAGCAGTTTTTGAATCCGTGTTATCAAATTGTTGCTTCTGCAGATAATTTAAACATATTGTTATGAGTAGCGCCACTGTAAGTTATTGTTGTGTCTACGGCAATTTTATACATTCATTCTAATAATTTAGCAGACTGCCTTAACCTTAATTGCTCCTGTAAGTCCTTTTGGATAAGTGCCTTGCTCAAGGGCATATCGACAGATTTTTCACCTAGTTGGCTCTGGAATTTGAACCGGCAACCTTTCGGTTACTGGCCCAACGCTCTTAACTGCTAGGCTACTTGCCGCTTGGTTGTCCAGCCCAGACTAAACAAACAATTGTTTTGTCTGAGTCTAAACTTCACATATTGCTAAGTCTCATTACTGTAGACCATCAGATCCTGACCACCTCTGTCCTCTTCCCCCAGGGTCGGGGTCAATTTTAATTTAATTCAGTCAATTTTATGTACATCCAGAATTGACTGAATTGGAAATGGAATTCACACCAACCCTGCTCTCCTCTTCCTCCAGGTGAAGAAGCTTCAGGCCATCCTGAAGCCCATGATGCTGCGGCGGCTGAAGGATGACGTGGAGAAGAACCTGGCGCCCAAGGAGGAGACCATCATCGAGGTGGAGCTCACCAACATGCAGAAGAAGTACTACCGGGCCATCCTGGAGAAGAACTTCACCTTCCTGGCCAAGGGGGCCAACCAGCACAACATGCCCAACCTCATCAACACCATGATGGAGCTGCGCAAGTGTTGCAACCACCCGTACCTGATCAAAGGTATAAAATGAGTCGACGGCTGAACGAATCTGTTAACACCTGACCTGTATTCCTTCTAGCATCCATAGCCCTGTAGAGTCCTTTATATATGGACTCAGTTTAATTCCATCCTGACTTTATGGAAATGGCTTCATACCGATTTTTCTCTGACCTTCACAAGGCTCTCTACAATGCATTTTAAGTAGACCTTTTTTCTCCCTTATCTTCTCTGGACATGTCCAGGTGCGGAGGAGAAGATCCTGGATAGCTTCAGGAAAACGCACAGCCCTGATGCTTGGGACTTCCAGCTCCAGGCCATGATTCAGGCGGCGGGGAAGCTGGTGCTTATTGACAAGCTGCTGCCGAAGCTGATTGCTGGCGGCCACAAGGTGCTGGTCTTCTCCCAGATGGTGCGCTGCCTGGACATCCTGGAGGACTACCTCATCCAGAGGAGGTTAGGTTGGGGCTGAGGATAGAGTTGAGAGCGTGGCTGGGGATGGGTCTGGGGCTGCTGGACTGGGCTCAAGCTCTGCTCTGTGTGCGCGCATCACAATCCCCCTCACCCTCTGCTCTAGTCTAAAAAAAGAGTCGGACCAAGACTGCAATTGTGTTGAGTTTATCAAGTAGGGAAAAATATATGATTTTGCTGGACAGTTCCAAGAACAAGAGGAAAGGCGCATGTGTATAACAATATTAATGGCTGTCACTTTATGACATAATGATAAATCTGTGTTAGACACACATTTTTACAGGATATCTATGATCCATAGGGGATTTTATATTTATTAAGTGGAATATACAGTGTAAGAGGTGACCAAGCATTTTAATTGGAGATACAATATGAATATCGCAACAACAAAAAAATCTAAATGAAAACACAGTATGAATGAATATGTTTGAATACATAATATGTATTGTAGCGAATTCGGGGGTAGCCCGACCAGTACTCAAACCTGCGACTGTCAGCCCAACACCTTCACTGTTACGCCAAGAGATCCGAACCTCTTGACGAGGTCGTTCGGTTGAGGTTGCTACAGTATGTTCATACGTTATATGTGTGGTTCTAGGTACACCTATGAGCGCATCGACGGCAGAGTGCGGGGTAACCTGCGCCAGGCAGCGATCGACAGGTTCTGTAAGGTGGACTCGGACCGCTTTGTGTTCCTGTTGTGTACCCGTGCTGGGGGCCTGGGCATCAACCTGACCGCTGCAGACACCTGCATCATCTTCGACTCGGACTGGAACCCCCAGAACGACCTACAGGTTAGTCAACACAAAGTTCAGCACCACTTTCCGGACCTTGACTTAAACCTAGTCCTGGACTAAGAAGTGTTATACTCATTTCCTGATTTCATGCTTTCATGTTGTCCTGTGTGGCTCAGTTGATAGTGCATGGCGCTTGCAATGTCAGGATTGATTCCCTCTGGGGACACCACTGTATGTGTATGCACATACGTACGTCGCTTTGGATACAATTTCATACTGTATGAAGTGGTATAATAGCTATTTCATGTGGGCATGCAGTGTGAAATGTTTTTTTTGTACTACATTGATATTGATTACTGCGTTGTTGGATTTAGTGCTTGCAAGAAAGGCATTTCACTGTACTTGTGCACGTGACATTAAAACTTGAAACTTTGAATGCCCGTGTGAAATAACTGTTTCAAGCCGTGTGTGTGAAACTGCCACCGTTTGTGTCCCTGCCAGGCCCAAGCTCGCTGCCACCGCATCGGCCAGAGTAAAGCAGTGAAAGTGTACAGGCTGATCACCAGGAACTCCTATGAGAGGGAGATGTTTGATAAAGCCAGTCTGAAGCTGGGGCTAGACAAGGCTGTGCTGCAGGACATTAATCGAAAGGGCAGCCTCAATGGGGTGAGTGACTGCTATGATCGCCTGGTCCCATATCTGTTTGTGCTGTTTTGCCAACTCCTATTGTCATTGTCCCATCGTCATGCCAGCACAAACAGATCTAGGACTAGGTTATACAATGAAAGATGATTTCTGGATTTTCTTTGTATACAGTGAGCTCCAAAAGTATTGGGACAGCGAGACATCTTTTGTTGTTGCTTTGGCCCTGTACTCCAGCACGTCGGATTTAAAATGATACATTTTTTAATTTGAGGGTGAACCGTTGAGAAATTACAGAACTTTTTGTACATAGTCCCCCCAAATTAGGGGACCAAAAAAAAGTATTGCGACAAATTCACGTACATTGCATTTACTTTTTCCACATTTTGTTACGTTACAGCCTTATTCTAAAATTGATACATTTTTTTCCCCTCATCAATCTACATGACAAAGCAAAAACAGGTTTTTAGAAACTCCTGCAAATGTATAAAAAATGTCACCGAAATATCACATTTAAATAAGTACTCGGTACTTTGTTAAACTACCTTTTGACAGTGATTACAGCCTTGAGTCTTCTTGGGTATGACGCTACAAGTTTGGCACACCTGTATTTGGGGAGTTTCTCCCATTCTTCACTACAGCTCCTCTCAAGCTCTGTCAGGTTGGATGGGGGCGTCGCTGCACAGCTATTTTCAAGTCTCTCCAGAGATGTTCGATCTGGTTCAAGTCCGGACTCTGGCTGGGCCACTCAAGACCATTCCGAGACTTGTCCCGAAGCCACTCCTGCGTTGTCTTGACTGTGTGCTTAGGGTCGTTGTCCTGTTGGAAGATGACCCTTCGCCCTAGTCTGAGGTCCCGAGTTGGTTTTCATCAATGATCTCTCTGTACTTTGCTCCATTCATCTTTCCCTTGATCCTGACTAGTCTCCCAGTCCCTGCCACTGACAAACATCCTCAAAGCATGATGTTGCAATCACCATCCTGGCACCTGAGATGGTGCCAGGTTTCCTCCAGATGTGACGCTTGGCATTCAGGCCAAAGAGTTGAAGCTTGGTTTCATCAGACCAGAGAATCTTGTTTCTCATGGTCTGTGTCTCTTTAGGTGCCTTTTGGAAAACTCCAAGCGGGCTGTCATGTGCCTTTTACAGAGGAGCTGCTTCCGTCTGGCCACTCCACCATAAAGGCCTGATTGGTGGAGTGCTGCAGACATTGTTGTCCTTCTGGAAGGTTCTCCCATCTCCACAGAGAAACTCTGGAGCTCTGCCAGAGTGACCATCGGTTTCTCGGTCACCTCCCTGACCAAGGCCCTTCTCCCCCGATTGCTCAGTTTGGCCGGGCGGCCAGCTCTAGGAAGAGTCTTGGTGGTTCCAAACTCCTTCCATTTTAAGAAGGATGGAGGCCACTGTGTTCTTGGGGACCGTCAATGCTGCAGAAATGTTTTGGTACCCTTCCCCAGATCTGTGCCTCGACACAATCCTGTCTCGGAGCTCCTTCAACCTCATGGCTTGATTTTTGCTCTGACATGCGTAGTCAACTGTGGGACCTTGTATAGACAGGTGTGTGCCTTTCCAAATCATGTCCAATCAATTGAATTTACCACAAGTGGACTCCAATGAAGTTGTAGAAACATCTCAAGGATGGTTAATGAAAACAGGATGCACCTGAGCTCAATTTCGAGGCGTATAGCAAAGGGTCTGAATACTTATGTAAATAAGGTATTTGTCTTTATACATTTGCAAAAAAATCTAAACCTGTTCGCTTTGACATTATGGGGTATTGTGTGTAGATTGTTGAGGAAAATATAATTTAGAATAAGGCTGTAACGTAACAAACAGGGATGCAAACTAATCTTTTCTCTCTTCAGTCACATGCTGCATTCTGTTATTTGAACGTTTGGCAGAGCCTTGTATACAGCCAGTATTGCGCCAAACGGGCATCACTCGTTTGCATACAACACCCCCCCCCCCCCCCCCCCCCCAAACTTATCTCTTCGGATCAACACGAATCATGTAGGTCACGTATTTTGAATCCGAAATTAATGACCTACGTGCTTCGTGTAGATCCGATGAGAAGTTTGGGGGGGGGTTGTATGCAAAAGAGTGATGCCCATTTGGTGCAATACTGGTTGTATCCAAGGCTCAGCTCATCGTTCTAATACAGAATGCAGAAAAGACAACACATTTGCTAGTTACAGCATCAGTGCGCGCTCTGGAAAGGGTTTTTGTAATGATCAATTAGCCTTTTAAAATGATAAACTTAGATTATCTAACACAACGTGCCATTGGAACACAGGAGAGATGGTTGCTGAGAATGGGCCTCTGTTCGCCTAATGTAGATAACGCCTACGTTGAAAATAGTACATAAAGTTCGGACGCCATGTTAATCCCTTTCATGTAAACCGTTATCAACCTAGCCAAACTCCATTACTTACAATGGGGAAAATGCCAAGCAGTTTTTCAGTCGGTTAAAACTCCCTTCAATTGCCTTTAAACATCATCAAACTCATGGACTATGTAATTAAGCATGTTACCTCAATATTTTGAGTCATATTGCACTTTTGCACATTACATACCTGAATTATAGGTAAAATTGAGACATAAACGTTCGTTTTCAGAACTAGTCGTTCTCCAAGAATGAAGAAATGTCAAAGATCTCACTAATGTCACAGTCCCCCTAGCGACAGTAATTATATACATTTAATGCAAATACCTGGGAGGCAAAATAAAACCTCAAGTGTGTGTGTGTCCCATATACACATGGCATATGCTTGGGTACCACCTTGACATCTCTGATCTGCTTGCCTCAGTAAATTAATGCTAGAACTTTGGTAGCCAGGATTAGCTATGTGCATCTAGTCTCCTAATAATTGCATAACGGTGCATGTTAGACACATTATCTTTCGTTTGCATGTTTAAAACATTTTTTTTAACTGAACTTTTAACTATGCAAGTCAGTTAAGATTTGCAATGACGACCTACCCCGTCCAAACCCTAACCCGGACGACGCTGGGCCAATTGTGCGCTGCCCTTTGGGACTCCCAATCACGGCCGGTTGTGATGCAGCCTGGAAAGGAACCAGGGTCTGTAGTGACGCCTCTAGCATTGAGATGGAGTGCCTTAGACCGCTGCGCCACTCGGGAGCCCACTTGAGTGATCACATATGCCTCCGCACACACAGGTTACTTTGCCTGCTTGCAAATGTGTGCTAAAAGTGCGGATGTGTCATAATCAGAAATACTATCTTAACTCACCACCACTGAATTAGATTTTTTACAGAAAACCATGGAACCACCACTGCAATATAGGCCTACACTTAGATATAAAGGTACTATCTACAAATTAACACGATTCTTCCGCTGTCCCCATAGGAGAACCCTTTTTGGTTTCAGGTAGAACCCCTTCTGTGTCTAGGAGGAACCAAAAAGTGTTCTCCTTTGGTGACAGCCAAAGAACCCTGTTGGAACCCCTTTCTCAAAGAGTGTACTCAACAAGTTCAGTCTGTTAAGTTTACACCATTTCATTCTGTACTCAAACATCTGCCTGGTATTCAAGATGACACGCAACATAGAACCACCACCTTTGAAGGTTTTTGTCAACCTCTGCCCAGACTTAAATTGCAGTGTTCCAAGTGCCTCCACCAGGGGTGACTGTAGTATCCTCAAATGGAGAAAAAGGAGACACGAGGCACCCCACATTTTAGATCCCATGGGGTCTTTATTTTCATACTGTATGCTCTCACTCATCTCCTTTGCCATCTTCTCATGTCTTTACTTGGAACGCCATCCATACACACACTACTATAGCATCTTGCTTGCATTTCTCATGTCTTAGACATCCAGTTGAGGCCTTAGATGGATCATGTTGCACTGAGATGGGCACAGGGGTATGTGTACAGTCATTGTTAGTGTGGTGGCAAAGTAGTTGAACAGGAGAAGAGGATGTAGTTACTTGTGGAGGGAGTAAGGGGGTGGTGGATTGAGCAGCTGCAGTGAAGCTGATTGGTTGCTCTGGCTCATCACATCTTGACTAAAAGAAAGAGATTTAGTTCGACATTGCCATAGTTCAACAGCTGAAAATCTGTCATTAGCATACTCCCAGAGATAGCAATACATTGAGTATTCACTGAATGAAGTAGCCTACCCATCCCTATTTACAATTGTATTCATCAATTAAATAAATGATACTATAGCACATTCAATTTCATTATTATTGAGGACTATAGACTACTCCTGGATCTACCTTGTACAATACCGTGATCATTGAATGAAGTAGCGTACCCTTCCACATTTACAATTTAATTGATCAATTATATAAATAATACTAGCACATAGTTACATTGTTGTAGAATAGGCTACAACTGTATCCACACTATATTAGGATACCGTTGTGATTTTGTCAGGCATGATTTTAGGTCTTCGATCGAAGTTGCATGTTGTACCGCGTTTCCCTTCAGTGAAAAGTATTTATGCATCCCCGATTCAGTTTGAGTGTGAATGTGTCGGCCTAGTGACAGTGGAAAAATAAACCCATAGCTCCATCACCCAATGGCATGTAGGGGTAATGTATTACAATGTAAAATATTTATATCCTATAGCACCACGTGTGTATTCTCATTTACAATTTAATTAATCCGTTAAATAAATAATACGAGCACATTAAATTACGTTATTGTACACTAGCCTACTCTGCTATCGACACAGTAAATAATATTGCCTACGTACTTTCGACAATACTTTATCAACTCGTCATGAACAAAAAATTATTTTCAAATAAACCAAATGTGCCTCAACTTCTTATGGCTGCAATCCCGTTGACGGGATGATATGACAACAGCCAGTGAAAGTGTAGGGCGCCAAATTCAAAGCACCACAAATGATTATGTTAGGTCACCACCAACTCACAGAAATTCAGCCATTTTTCCAGCCAAAGAGATACAATTAATCACTAACCTTTGATGATCTTCATCAGATGACACTCATAGGACTTCATGTTACACAATACATATGTCTTGTTCGATTAAGTTCATATTTATATCCAAAAACCTCATGTTCAGAAAGGCCTCCAAAATATCCGGAGAAATTGCAGAGAGCCACGTCAAATAACAGAAAATACTCATCATAAACTTTGATGAAAGATACATGTTTTACATAGGATTAAAGATACACTTGTTCTTAATGCAACCGCTGTGTCAGATTTAAAAAAAAAGCTTTACGGCAAAACACAATATTCAATAATCTGAAAACAGCGTTCAGCCACAAAAGCAAGCCATACAGTTACCCGCCAAATTGTGCAGTCAACAAAACTCATAAAAAGCATTATAAATCTTCACTTACTTTTGCTGATCTTCGTCGGAATGCACTCCCAGGACTCCCACTTCCACAAGAAATGTTAGTTTTGTTCGGTAATGTCCATAATTTATGTCCAAATAGCTATTTTTGTTAGCGTGTTTGGTAAACAAATCCAACATCAGGAAGCGCGTTCACTAAAAGCTGACGAAATGTCCAAAAGTTCCGTAACAGTCAGTTGAAACATGTCAAACGAAGTATTGAATCAATCTTTAGAACGTTTTTAACATAAATCTTGAATAACGTTCCAACCGGAGAATTACATTGACTTCAGATGATCGATGGAACAGAGCTCCCTCTCATGTGAACGCGCATGGTCAAAGAATGGTCAGGTCATGGCAGACTTGACTAATTCCCCTCTCATTCGGCCCCTCTTCACAGTAGAGGCATCAGACAAGGTTCTACAGACTGTTGACATCTAGTGGAAGCCGTAGGAAGTGCAAACTCATCCATATCTCGCTGTGATTTCAATAGGATCTTGGTTGAAAATCGACCAGCCTCAGAATTCCCACTTCCTGTTTGGATTTTTTCTCAGGTTTTTGCCTGCCATATGAGATCTGTTATACTCACAGACATCGTTCGAACAGTTTTAGAAACTTCAGAGTGTTTTCTATCCAATAGTAATAATAATATGCATATATTAGCATCTGGGACAGAGTAGGAGGCAGTTCACTCTGGGCATGCTATTCATCCAAAGTGAAAATGCTGCCCCCTATCCCTAAAGTTAAAATACTGAAGTAGTTTTTTGGGGTATCTGTACTTTACTTTACTATTTATATTTTTGACAACTTTTATTTCACTACATTCCTAAATGTAGTGTACTTTTACTCCATACGTTTTCCCTGACACCCAAAAGTACTCGTTACATTTCGAATGCTTTGCAGGACAGGGAAATGGTCCAATTCACACACATTGAGAACATCCCGTGGTCATCCCTACTGCCTCTTATCTGGCAGACTCACTAAGCACAAATGCTTCGTTTGTAAATAATGTCTGAGTGTTGGAGTGTGCCCCTGGCTATCCGTAAATTTTAAAAACAAGAAAATTGTGCTGTCTGGTTTGTTTAATGTAAGGAATGTGAAATTATTAATATTTTTACTTTTGATACTTAAGTAAATTTTAGCAATTAAATGTACTGAAGTATATTTAAAACCTATTCCACTTTTTGTAATTGAAAAACATTAAGGAGTATTTGAGTTTTGTTCAGTTAAATGACTGAATTGAAATGGAATTGACCCCATCCCTGATCTGTAATTGGGTCCAGCTGATCTGAGAGCTGTTGCTATGGCTGCCTAACTAACGGGGGGGCATGGTGTCCTAAAGGCGCAGCAGATGACCAAGATTGAGGTGGAGGACCTGCTGAGGAAGGGGGCGTATGGCGCACTGATGGATGAGGAGGACGAGGGCTCCAAGTTTTGTGAGGAGGACATCGACCAGATCTTGCAGCGCCGCACCCAAACTATCACCATCGAGACAGAGGCCAAGGGCTCCACCTTCGCCAAGGTTAACACTGATCCTTATATCCCTGACCTCTAACCCCTGACCCTAATATCCAGACTGTCAATATCAAGACGGTAGGCAAGGGCTTCGCCAAAGTAAACCCCAACCTTTATACCTCTGACCTCTAACCCCTGACTAATACCCAGAACATCACCATCCAGACAGAGGATAAGGGCTCCACGTTTGTCAAGGTAAACCCTTATACCTCAGACCATTAACCTCTGACCCATATCTTGACCATCATCATCCTGACAGATCTCCACATTTGCCAAGGGTAACTCAATTATAAACCTTACCCTTCAACCTTGGTCTTTCACTTTACTGGATGGTGATTGTTTGAGATTTGATTACATTGTGCTCAACTACAATGGGGAAATTCAAGTTTGAGTGTCAAGGGCTTTTCCTTTGCCAAGGTAAACTCTACCCCTCCCTTATAGATTAAACCTTCATCCTAAAACTATCACAATCCAGGTAGTCTGTAACTATCGGAAGAAGGACATGTTAGCCAGTCACCACAAGTTTCAGTTTCCCCTGCTTTACACTCCGAGTGGGTGGTGAAAGGGAGATGCAACTCTAACCAAGGTCTGATTTCACGCCTTATCAGCTTTCTCAGCATATCTGTGTATGTTACTCGCATAGATCCAGTCAGGTTGATGTGTGTGCATGCTTTTGTTTTCCTTGTCATTTCCAGGCCAGCTTTGTGTCTTCTGGAAACAGAACTGACATTTCCCTGGACGATCCCAACTTCTGGCAGAAATGGGCCAAAATAACCGAGCTGGAGATTGACTCCAAAGCAGAGAAGGTAAGGGGAAGGGAGGGGAACTAGGGAAGGGCACTATGGGGCTACCGGTTATCCCTGACCAGGGTGTAGTCGCTCCATGGTGTTGGAGGGACTCCAGAAAAAGCCGGTCCCGCATGTCCCTGCAGATCACTCTGAATGCGGGCTAGAAAAGAAAGGGGAAGCGAAACAGTTTAAATATCTGGTACTTGTCACTCTGTTGAACAGATGTGTTGCTTTAATGAGAGAGGAAAAAACAGCATGCGAAGCAGAGGGAGGAGGAGAGGCTGCAGTTGAATTAATTCTGTGTGGTGTATATTACAGCTTGCTGTGTGTGGTGTGTGTGTGTTGCGTATGAATTTTGTGCCCGGGGGGGGGGGGGGGGGGGGGGGTGTACAGTTGACGTCGGAAATTTACGTACACCTTAGCCAAATACATTTAAACTGTTTTTCACAATTCCTAACTTTTAATCCTAGTAAAAATTCCCTGTTTTAGGTCAGTTAGGATCACCACTTTATTTTTAAGTATGTGAAATGTCAGAATAATAATAGAGAATTATTTTATTTCATTTTTTATTTATTTCATCACATTCCCAGTGGGTCAGAAGTTTAGATGCTACCAAATACTAATTGAGTGTATTTCCTTTAAATTGTTTAACTTGGGTCAAATGTTTTGGGTATCCTTCCACAAGCTTCCCACAATAGGTTGGCACATTCCTCCTGACAGAGCTGTTGTAACTGAATCAGGTTTGTAGGCCGCCTTGCTCGCACCCGCTTTTTTAGTTCTGCCCACAAATTTTCTATATGAATGAGGTCAGGGCTTTGTGATGGCGACTCCATACCTTGACTTTGTTGTCCTTAAGCCATTTTGCCACAACTTTGGAAGTATGCTTGGGGTCATTGTCCATTTGTCCAAGACTGAGGTCTTGAGATGTTGCTTCAATATATCCACATCATTTTCTATTTTGTGAAGTGCACCAGTCCCTCCTGCAGCAAAGCACCCTCACAACATGATGCTGCCACCTCCGTTCTTCAGCTTGCAAGCATCTCCCTTTTTCCTCTTTTTCCCTTTTCCTCCAGATGGTCATTATGGCCAAACAGTTCTATTTTTTTCATCAGACCAGAGGACATTTCTCCAAAAAGTACAATCTTTGTACAAATGTACAAAATGTGCAGTTGCAAACCATAGTCTGGCTTTTTTATGGCGGTTTTGGAGCAGTGGCTTCTTCCTTGCTGAGCGGTCTTTCAGGTTATGTTTATATAGGACTCGTTTTATTGTGGATATAGATACTTTTGTACCCGTTTCCTCCAGTATCTTCACAAGGTCCTTTGCTGTTGTTCTGATATTGATTTGCACCTTTCGCACCAAAGCACATTCATCTCTAGGAGACAGAATACGTCTCCTTCCAGAGCGGTATGACGGCTGCGTGGTCCCATGGTGTTTATACGTGCACGCTATTGTTAGTACAGATGAACAGGCGTTTGGAAATTGCTCCCAAGGATGAACCAGAATTGTGGAGCTCTACAATTTTTTTGCTGAGGTCTTGGCTGATTTCTTTTGATATTCCCATGATGTCAAGCAAAGAGGCACTGAGTTTGAAGGTAGGCCTTGAAATACATCCACAGGTACACCTCCAATTGACTCAAATGATGTCAATTAGGCTATCACAAGCTTCTAAAGCCATGACATCATGTTCTGGAATTTTCCAAGCTGTTTAAAGGCACAGTGAACTTAGTGTATGTAAACTTCTGACCCACTGGAATTATGATACAGTGAATGATAAGTGAAATAATCTGTCTGTAAACAATTGTTGGAAAAATTACTTGTCATCCACAAAGTCGATGTCCTAACCGACTCGCCAAAACTATAGATTGTTAACAAGAAATTTATGGAGTGGTTGAAAAATTAGTTTTAATGACTCCAACCTAAGTGTATGTAATCTTCCGACTTCAACTGTAATGTACGTTTTTGGGGGCCTGAGTATGTGGTTTTAGCAGTGTTTGTACACTTATGTATAGGCCTACATCTTGACTTTTCTGCGCATGGATTTGTTTGGCATCCGTACACAGTATGTGTGCTGTGCATGGGTTCATATAATGTCTGTATGGCTAGATGAACTGTGTGTCCATAAATCCTTCAGTAAAGCCAGAATATGAACTACCACCCCCTCTCCCTCACAGGAGAGCCTGGTGATTGATACGCCTCGTGTGAGGAAGCAGACTCGTCACTACAACTCGTTCGAAGACGACGAGCTGATGGAGTTCTCTGAGCTGGACAGCGACTCAGAAGAGAGGCCCTGTCGCACCCGCCGCTTCAGCGAGAGGAGCAGACGCTACCTCCGCGCCGACTGCTTCCGCGTCGAGAAGAACCTGCTCATATTCGGGTTATTTTATCACATCTAACATTCCCCAGTCACACTTTCATTGTGCCATACTGTAATAATTATTGTGAAATGTAAGTGCTCTCTCACTGGCTTAAGTACCCTCAAATTGTACCTTAGTAAGCACTCTGACGCTTCGAACACACCGACTGCGTCATTGCGTTTCGATACACCAGAAGTACATTCATTTCCAATGGAACGCTGCATTTGCCTTGCAGCATTGCGTTGCAGAGGCAGTTGCAGTGCGTTCTGTGTGGTGCATACGTTCGATAAATCGAACGTATGCATCAAATTGTATGAGTGGACTTGACAGAAAGTAGCAAAATATGAATGTAGATTTTTTTTTTGCACACATTCAGTAAAAATTTGGGATTACATAAAAACAGTTTGATTGCATCATTTCTTTACATTTTTTATTTATTTATTTGCCAAGTATATTATTTATTCGATGACATCCTCAAATTAATTGTGAGAGCCTATAATATAATTTCCCTCAAATGCAGTTTTGGAGCGAAATGCAATAATAAATAGTCAAGATAGGCAGAGTAGGCTCTTTCAACAATGAGACCAACGTTGAGGAAGGTGGTCTTGATCGCGCTGTTGGGCCGGGACCAGCCCCGCCGAAAGCTAGCTAACGCTAACTAGCCACAAGCTCACTACTAAACTGACCTGGCAATCCTACTATCGTGGACACTTGTCTCCAAGCAGCATTTTTTGTGTTTATGTCCCTGTAGCTGTCAGCAGTTGTGTCAAAAAGACACGGTTTTGAGGATACTGCGAAAATGATTCTCTCCTCCATGTGAGAGGAGAGAATAAGAGCGTCTGCTAAATGACTTAAATGTAAATGTAATGTGTCCAACCGCATGCGACCATTTGCAAAAGGTACCTGCATCAGTATAGTTGCCTAGCTGCGCAAAATGTTATGCAGCAGTGATGCAATGTTGCAGTCGGTGTGTTCGAAGCGTTACTGGCTACTGCGGAGTTAGTGGGCCAGTGTTTCCCAATCATCTCCTTGAGTAACCCCCAGCCAGTACCATTTATTTGACATATTCCGGGACTAGCACAACTGATTCAATTGGTCAACTAATCACCAAGCCCCTCATTAGTTGAATCAGGTGTGCTAGTTGTGGAATACATCAAATACAGTCCCTGCCAAATATATTGGCACCCCTGCACTTTTTTTTAAAGGCCCAGTGCAGTCAAAAACGTGATTTTCGTGTGTTTTTTAATCTGTTTTTCCAGCTCTTTTATTGTAAGAGCTGTTAGAAAAGACCACCTGAAATTTCAGCCTGTTTTGGTGGGATGAAGTTTTGGCCCATCGAAAAGAGGGTTCCAAACCACTCTGCCAATAACGGGTCGTTTTCAGTTTTCCCCTCCCCACTCAGACCACATCCAGACAGTCTTAGCAAAGTTCTTGCTCGAGAATTGTTTTTGTTTCTTTTAGACCATTTTAATTGAAAATAATCAGTAAGGTACTTAATTGTTACCCAGAAATTATAGGTCTCTGGGTCTCTGTTGAAGGTTGGTCTTCCAGCAGGACAAAACAAACTAAACACACATCAGAAGCACACTTGAATGGTTCAAGAAGAAGCACTGGACCGTTCTTGAGTGTCCAGCGACGAGTCCAGATCTGAATCACATCCATAACCTATGGCAAGAGCTGAAAACAGTGGTTAGTGGAGGGCACCCCTCAAACATTGACGAATTAGAGCAGTTTTGCTGCTTAAAAGTGGGCCAAAAACGCAGGCTCTGCAGCCAAGTACTAGCTCCGGGGTGCCAGTAATTTTGTCCATTTGTCTTTATTTTCAAAAGTAAAATTGTAAGCAATTTTTGATATTTTTTTTTGAAGAAATATGGAATTCTTTAAGAAAAGTGCAAGGGTGCCAATATGTTTGGCTGCAACTATGTGGCACTGGCTGGGGGTATTCAAGGAGAGGTGGGGACTCGATGAGAGCCTAATGCAGTAAGCTACATTAGAGTACAGTTTTATTTATTGTATCCCGGTGACTCGGACACTTTTTTGTGGTGTATCTGTGCTCATGCCACCCGCTCCATCTCTCTGTGTGTGTCCACACAGCTGGGGTCGCTGGAAGGACATCCTGACCCACGGGCGCTTCAAGTGGCAACTGGGTGAGCGTGACATGGAGGTGCTGTGCCGGGCACTGCTGGTCTACTGCGTGCGTCACTACATGGGCGATGACAAGATCAAGAGCTTTATCTGGGACCTCATCACACCTGCCAAGGATGGCCATAAACAAGACCTGCAGAACCATTCTGGTGAGAGATTCACTTACATCCCCTCCAAACAAGCTGCCATTCACTCATATGGCCGTGTGGAGGAAAGAGGACTGGCAAAATGGCTAGTTATGTTGACAACACTCAAATTAATAATCAAGGTCTAAAAAGCAACTCGTAGTGCCAGAGTTTCTCATTGTGGTCTATAAAGCAGATTCCTGACTGAATGGCCCCTGAGGGCTTGAATCCTTGCTCAGCATCTTGTATCGACTCTATCTATCCCTTAACTTTTGTTAATTTGAGTGCTTTGATGACTCCAAATAACTGTAGCCGTAGCTTCAACTCTAATCCCCAAATATGTGCTTTAATGTGGACTGGTGTGCTACTGATGATTGCTAGATGTAAGATGATTGCTTGGTATTGCTCTCAAACCCTACCTTTCCACAAGCAGGCCTGTCGGCCCCAGTGCCCAGGGGACGCAAGGGTAAGAAGCTAAAGAACCAGCTGAGCGTGCCCGAGATGAAGCATGCAGACTGGCTTGTCAACTGCAACCCAGAGGTAGTGCTACAGGACGACAGCTACAAGAAACACCTCAAGCAGCACTGCAACAAGTGAGTCTCCCATTACTCACGATTCACCTTCAGCTGTTGGTGAACCTCGTCATGTTCTCCTCTGACTAATAGGATTCCTAAGGTTTCTAAATCTACAAAGTCTAGCTTGAAAAGAAACATACAACATCTAGATGGTTTGAAATTATGATTTCAAGTGCTGAGGCCAAGGGAGTTTTATGCTAGATTTACTTTTTGTGCCAGATTTATTTTGCATTTGCTCCTTTTTTAAGTTTTATGTTTTAGCTTTGTGTGTTTTCTCTTCCTGAAAAAACTGGTGCAAACTTTGCACCTGGTAAAACAGTTGCTGTGTCCAATAACAGAACGACGAACGAGTGGTCCATGTGTTGTGTTATGTGTTGTGCCAAGGGTACTTCTGAGGGTGAGGATGCTGTACTACCTCAAGGCGGAGGTCCTGGGAGAAACTGCTGCTCAGTTCCTGGAGGGCATCCATGCCAGGTACAGAGTGGGCACCATGAGGGCACCCATTAATCATGCCACTTACTATATACACTGATGAACTTGTTGATACATGAAGGGCTAGTTCCTTGAACACAGATCATGCCTATTCCTGTACTCAAAAGCACTTTCATTGCAGATTCTCCATTGAGCATGCTTTTTAATCCAGAAGTAGGACAATCTTGTCCGGGAAACCAGCCCAAAGTAAATGGCTGATTTGTTTGTGTGTGTAATCTGTGCAGTAAACTGGAGGTGGCACTGCCTGATATTGACTACATCGAGATCCCAGCAGGCTGGTGGGATGCAGAGGCGGATAAGTCTCTCCTCTTAGGAGTGCACAAACACGGTAATCCTTTAGTCTAGGGTCTCCTGCTTATCAAGGCCCTAATTTGATCAATTTCAAAGGATCTTACATCAACCTTGTTCTGAGAGAATTTCAGGGTGTGCAAGTTTGGTTCCAGCACTAAAACACCTGAATCAACTAGTCCAAGTCCTGATCAGTCGATTAGCTGAGTCAGGTTTTAAGCCTGTAGCTCGCTCTGTAAATATTGGATTAGGATTGGTAATTACTGGCCTACCGTATATCAGTTATTGGTCATTGATTTAATTGATCATACATTTAAAATTGATAGTACATTTCAGTCTAAAGCCACTTCCATCATCACCATCTGCGCTCTTGCTATGTGTCCTCAGGGTATGAGCGATACAATGCCATGCGGGCCGACTCAGAGCTATGCTTCTTGGAGCGGGTGGGCATGCCTGACGTCACGGCGCTCTCAGCCGAGCAGAGTGGAGGAGAGGTGGTGGCTGACCTCACTGACAGGCAAGAAACCACCCCCGCCTTACCGTAGGGCACAAGTCTCATTTTAAAGGATTGCCCCCAAAATAACAGCATACAGTAATATCCACAGTACCAAATCTCAGGTGCTGTGTAGAAATGTGAATGTCAATCAATGCCTTTAAGCCCCAAAATTGAATGTATCAGCAATACCTCGATCTAGTTCCCCTAAATATATTAATACATCCTGGGTGGTCATGCTGAGTCTGGTGATGGAGAAAGTGATTTAACTTTGTGGTCTTTATCTTGATTGTTAATGTTTAGTGCTTGCAAAAGTGATGATGTGAAAGACGATCCTGAATGCAATCTGGAGGAGGGAGGAGTGGAAAAGGTTGATAATAAGGTATGGACTCTCGAGTGACTCGGCTAAATGAAAATGGGATTCAATTATTTCATATCTTTAAAGGTCGAGTTGTTATGTTGTATCGTCTATTTTTGCTCCAAAAGGATGAAACCAGCTCCAGTAATGATGCAATGGACAAGCATGACAGTGTTGGTCAAGGTGAGTGTTCATCTACCTTTCAACTTTCATTTTTGCATAAAACACCTTACAAACTGGAGAATCTGTGAGTGCATATAGATTTTAGTGGTTTTGCCAACTCCAAGTTCCACCTAGTTCATTTTCTGCAAGTGTTCTTGTGGGTTATTCTACGAGGTAGGTAATATAATTTTGTCAAAAATATATTTTTCACATAATTGTAAGAATTTGTCATAAAAAGCATATGATTAACAAGCATAGATCTGATGCTGTTACTTTGCAGACACACTCTCAGTGGAGATGGTCCAGGAGAGCTTTGGCCAGGAGGGCATGGAGCTAAAGGGTCGCCCTCTGTGGCCGGCCGGCCCTGCCCTTACGGCCAGGCTACGTCGCCTCATCACGGCCTACCAGCGCTTCATGCGGCGTGAGCCGCTGCGCCACGACTTCCTGCTACCTGAAGGGCTGGGGGCAGGCCTGGGGACGATGTCCTGGCAGCTGGGGGAGGAGATTAGGCGTTGCTCGGTGGCCGCCGCCGAACCTGACCCTCTCTTCCTGGAGTGGCAGAGAAGGTGGGTGATGATGTCAGAGCAAAGGTGGGTGATGTCATTGATCCCCTACGTTATGTGCTGCTCTGTCCTTTTCCCTTTCGGTTCCTAGCTCCTTACACCCCTCTGTTCACCGATATGTAAGGCATGGTTATATCAATACGAGGATGTCTCCTGCTAGCTCTACAATAAGCTAGGTGGAACTATCACTATTTACCTTTCACAAAACATATCCTTCAAGATCTGTGAACACCTGCTATGCTAGAGGAAGAATTGGACTGGTTCATTATCTATGCCCCTAAAATATGGTGCATGTCAAAGACCTAATGTAAAATTATTTGGATTAAGACATTTGACTTCAATGGGGAAATGTCTTACTGGAACCAGACTGCTTTTGTGTATGATACCCACAACTGACTTGTGGCTTCCATGTACTGCAGTCACATGTCAGTGCATGTGACTGCAGATCAAAGGTTGATGGTAGGCCTGTGTTTTTGTGAGCAGGTGGACACGGCGTGAGCAAGCAGATTTCTACCGCACCGTGTCGTCGTTCGGTGTGGTGTACGACCCGGAGAAGAAAACATTAGACTGGAGTCCTTTCCGCTCCTTTGCCCGGTTGGAGAGGAAGACCGACGAGAGCCTGGAGAGATACTTCAGTAGCTTTGTGTCCATGTGCCGCAGCGCCTGCAGATTGCCCCCCAGGAAGGACGAAGGTAACGACTCAATAGGAGGTAAAGCAAGAGAGCTTGCCCTTAAAGGTGCAATAAGAAGGGAATAACCGGAAATCAGGTATCTTCCAACCAGGATTTCTGGATAACCTCAGAATTTTTGGAAAGTACCAGAATTTGTCACCCTAGGGAATGCCATAATGTACACTGAACAAAAATATAAACGCAACATGTAAAGTGCTGGTCCAACATTTTAAAGTGCTGTTTGTAATAAAGGTATTTTGTGGGGTAAAACTCAATTCTGATTGGCTGGGACTGGTTCCCCAGTGGGTGGGCCTTTCTCCCAAGTGGATGATCACATATTATAAACAAATAATCTGAACTAAAAACTCCACACTTTAAAATTTCTGTGTGTCCTTGACAATCGCTAATCAATATCCAGAAACTACACACATTCTCTCTTTTGTGGCATCAATGTGAGGGTTTATGTTGTTGCAGTAGTCTAGTGTGTGGTGTGGGGATAATGACAAGTGTACCTGGTCTCAGTTGGGTTCGCACTGCACAAAAAATGAAGCAAACTGAAAATTGGCTTTTTTAGACCTTTTATTGAACTAGGCAAGCCAGTTAAGAACAAATACTTATTTTACAATGACTGCCTATCCTGCCAAACCGGACGACGCAGGGCTAATTGTGCACCGCCCTATGGGACTCCCAATCACGGCCGGTAGTGATACAGCCTGGAATCGAACCAGGGTCTGTAGTGACCCCTCTAGCACTGAGATGCAATGCCTTAGACCACTGCACCACTCGGGCTGAAAGGGACCAATTTTCACGCTAATTGATCATCCCAAATCTAGCATGAATCATTGGATTTGTAGTGCTATGCTGACGTTGCCTCCCTTTCGTGGCACGTGTTTCTTGGCAACCACCCTGCACTTGCCACTTGCTCACTCTTTGACTAAAGCCAGCGAGAAACTTGCTTGTGTACTTTTGTGCTATGAAACTAAATAAATACTGCACTCTGAACCACAAAACGTATTTGCTATATTCAAGATAGTGTAGTTAGACAAAGCAAGGAAAGTATTTACGTGATGTAGTTTTATTGAGATTTGCAGCTGTTGTTGGTTAGTAATGCGTCCTGCAACCTTCTAAAAACGACTTACTTAACCTTTAACAATAGTCTCAGCCAAAGGAATGTGTCTTAAAGGGATAGTTCACTATTTAGCTTATTTTAGCTGTGCTTTGAAAAGCATGGTGATAGATTTGACATGATTAGTATTATTTATACTGTAGTAGTGACATTGCAATGGTGTGATTTTAATTATACAGTTTATACGAAAGTAAGCCCTCCTTCTGTCTGTCAGGGCCTCTGGACCACAACCTGTTTGTGGAGCCCATCACAGAGGAGCGAGCAGCACGCACCCTCTACCGCATCGAGCTGCTGCGCAAGGTCAGGGAGCAGGTGCTGCGCCACCCACTGCTGGGCTCGCGACTGCAGCTGTGTCGGCCTAGCCTCTACCTGCCTGTGTGGTGGGAGTGTGGCAAGCATGACCGCGACCTCCTGATTGGAGCGGCCCGCCACGGCCTCAGCCGCACTGACTGCTACATCCTCAATGACCCGCAGCTATCTTTCCTGGATGCCCATCGCAACTACGTCCAGAAGGAGAATCACCAGGGCTACCAACCCAGTGTGCACCACGCAGGCATGGCCCCCTCACCGCACCACCACCCCTGCTGCATCTATGAGACGGGCCTCGGCCAATGCCACTCTCCCCAGCCGCCGGAGTACGGTCACCCAGCCATCCCCTCCTCGTCGATCCACTTCCATTCTCACCCGAACGTCCACGGTCACCCACCAGAGATAGTGGGCATGGGCCCCGGTGGCAGCCTAGGTATGGTGTCTGGGCCAAGGGAGGGCTTCCTGGTTTGCCCTCCTCTGGATGAGTCATTGGAACTGGCATCACTGCAGCATGAGGGCCTGGCCTCAGATTCCCTCCATGGCAAGTCTGCCAAGGAGGCCTTCAACGGGTTCCCCTTCAACTCAGCGCAGGGCGGCCAGAGCATGCTCAACTCGTATGGTGTGCAGGCGGAGCTGACCAGCGAGCAGTCGGCTGACATGGACCCAATCATCTCAGGCAAGCTGCGCAGCGACGTGCTGGTGGGCTCCTCGGAAGAGAATGGCCTTATGGCTCCCTTGCTGGAGCTGGAACAGGAGCTGCAGGCGCCCTGGGAGAGCACGGACCACACAGGCACAGCAGACGTCGTGGGCATGTTCAACGAGGCCGACCCCATCCTGGGGGCACCAGCCCTTGATACAGAGTTCCTGGACACAGAGGAGCAGCCGGGAGACGGGGGAAGGGAGGACGGAGCAGGGGGAGTGCTTGACGACTGCCTAGGTATACCCTCATCCCGGAGCGGCCCAGGGGAGCCGCTGCCCTCCAGTTTCATGCTGTTCAAGAACATTGACGTGAGCGAGGAGGAGCCTGCTGCAGAGCACACAAACCTCTCCGCCAGCCCGCTTCCTTCCTACATCCCCCCTCCGCACCTGTCGCTGTCCCATCTGACCTTGCACCCCCACCACCACAACCAGGGTGATGTCGAGCAGCCAGAGAAGTTGAGTGACTCGGACACTGTCGCCCACGTGCCCAGCCCCGACGAGAGGGAGGCAGAGAGGGATGTGTCCTTTCAGTTTGACAAGGAGATGTCTGTGGACAGTCCAAGTCTGGTGGGGCTGGAGCAGGGCCTGGACCCCTCATGTATACCATGCGAGGACACTCTCCAAGAGGAGCCCTGCTATGGGATGGGAATGGGCTCTCCAGTGGAGTCATGTCAGGTGGCTCTAGAGAGGCCAGGAGAAGAGACTTTAGAAAGGGACACGCCCTTAGGGCCAGTTGAGGGGCTTCTAGAGGGACAGGTAGAAGAACCCTTGGAGATATCGCCCATGGATTCCCAGGAGGAGGAACCAGTGGATGGGCCTCTGGAAGACTTCGGTAAAGACAAAGCACCAGAAGGACCATTCACAGGGCCGTTGGAGCAGTACGACGTAGAACCAGAAGCTGACTTCGAGGGGCCTGCCGAAGCAGAGAGCACTTTAAGCGAACACACACTCCCCACTGTTGACGCTACAGACACTCTGCCCCCATCCTCCTCAGTCCCCAGGCCCCAGCCTGAGCCACCACTGTCCCCACGTGTGGTGGGAGTGACACAGATCAAACTTGAGTTCCCTCTGGACCCAGAGAGCTCTGAGAGCAAGTCAGACATACTGGAGCCTGACAGCACTGTCCTCACGCCCAAACTGGAGCAGACAGAGGTGCTGCTGGAAGTGAAGGACAAGATCAAGGAGGAGAGGCCCCAAACTCCAGGTAATGAAGGTAGTTTTACATGCATCCAAAATAGTAATATGACCTGGACAAAAGTAAGGTTCTGTGTGTGTGTACGCGCACAGTACCAGTCAAAGGTTTGGACACACCTACTCATTCAAGGGTTTTTCTTATTTTTTTTACTATTTTCTACATTGTAGAATAGTGTTGAAGACATCAAAACTATGAAATAACACATGGAATCATGTAGTAACCAAAAAAGTGTTAAACAAATCAAATATTTTTTCATTCTTCAAAGTAGCTACCCTTTGCCTTGATGACAGCTTTGCACACACTTGGCATTCTCTCAACCAGCTTCACCTGGAATGCTTTTCCAACAGTCTTGAAGGAGTTCCCACATATGCTGTGTACTTGTTGGCTGCTTTTCCTTCACTCTGTGGTCCAACTCATCCCAAACCATCTCAATTGGTTTGAGGTCGGGTGATTGTGGAGGCCAGTTCATCTGATGCAGCACTTCTTTACTCTCCTTCTTGGTCAGAAATGCCTTACACAGCCTGGAGGTATGTAAGGCAAACCAGATGGGATGGCGTATCGCTGTGGTAGCCATGATGGTTAACCTCTCTAGGGTACGTGCGACGTTAGCGTCCCACCTCTTCAACAGTCAGTGAAATTGCAGGGCGCCAAATTCAAAACAACAAATCTCATAATTAAAATTCCTCAAACATACATGTATTTTACACCATTTTAAAGATATACTTGTAGTAAATCCAGCCACAGTGTCCGATTTCAAAAAGGCTTTATGACAAAAGCAAACCAAACGATTATGTTAGGTGAGTGCCTATTCACAGAATAACACAGCCATTTTTCCAGCCAAAGAGAGGATTCACAAAAAGCAGAAATATAGATAAAATTAATCACTAACCTTTGATCTTCATCAGATGACACTCATAGGACTTCATGTTACACGATACATGTATGTTTTGTTCGGTAAAGTTCATATTTATATCCAAAAATCTGAGTTTACATTGGCGCATTACGTTCAGAAGTTCCAAAACATCCGGTGATTTTGCATAGAGCCACATCAATTTACAGGAATACTCATAATAAACATTGCTAAAAGATACAACTGTTATGCATTGGATTTTAGATGCACTTCTCCTTAATGCAACCGCTGTGTCAGAATTCAAAAAAGCTTTACGGAAAAAGCAAACCATGCAATAATCTGAGGTCGGCGCTCAGAGCCCAATGAAGACACAAATATAGCCGCCATATTATGCAGTCAACAGAAGTCAGAAGTAACAATATAAACATTCACTTACCTTTGATGATCTTCATCAGAATGCACTCCTAGGAATCCCAATTCCACAATAAATGTTTGTTTTGTTCGATAATGTCCATCATTTATGTCCAAATTCCTCCTTGTTGTTCTAGCGTTCAGTACACTTTCCAAACTCACGACGCGCGGGCAGGTCCAGCAAAAAGTACGGACAAAAAGTAAAAAAAAGTAATATTACAGTCCGTACAAACATGACAAACGAAGTATTGAATCAATCTTTAGGATGTTTTTAACATAATTCTTCAATAATGTTCCAACCGGAGTATTCCTGTGTCTTCAGAATTGCGATGGAACAGAACTCGCTCTCACGTGAACGCGCATGGTCACTTCATGGCAGACCTGACTCATTCCTTTCTCCTTCGGCCCCACTAAACAGTAGAGGCATCAGACAAGGTTCTAACGACTGTTGACATCTAGTGGAAGCCTTAGGAAGTGCAACATTACCAATATCCCACTGTATCTTCAATAGGAGCTGAGTTGAAAATCAACCAACCTCAGATTTCCCACTTCCTGTTTGGATTTTTTCTCAAGTTTTTGCCTGCCTGATGAGTTCTGTTATACTCACAGACATCACTCAAACAGTTTTAGAAACTTCAGAGTGTTTACTATCCAAATATACTAATAATATGCATATTCTAGCTTTTATGGCTTTGTAGCAGGCCGTTTACTCTGGGCATGCTTTTCATCCGGATGTGAAAATACTGCCCCCTACCCCAAAGAAGTTAAGTGTGCCTTAATCACTGACAGTGTCACCAGCAAAGCACCATCACACTACCACCTCCATGCTTCACGGTGGGAACCACATGTGCGTCTCACAAAGACACGGCGGTTGGAACCAAAAATATCAAATTTGGACTCATCATACCAAAGGACAGATTTCCACTTGTCTAATGTCCTTTGCTCGTGTATCTTGGCCGAAACAAGTCTCTTCTTATTGGTGTCGTTTAGTAAGTGATTTCTTTGCAGCAAATCGACCATGAAGGCCTAATTGGGCTGCAATCTGAGGTGCTGTTATTCTAATGAACATGTCCTGTCCTGTGGCGGTCCTCATGAGAGCCAGTTTCATCATAGCGCTTTTTGGTTTTTGGGAATGTACTTGAAGAAACTTAAAGTTCTTGAAATTTTCCGCATTGACTGACCTTCATGTCTTAAAGTAATGGACTGTTTCTCTTTGCTTATTTGAGCTGTTCTTGCCAAAATATGGACTTAGTCTTTAACCAAATCGGGTTATCTTCTGTATACCACCCCTACCTTGTCACAACACAAATTATGCTCAAACACATTAAGAAGGAAAGAAATTCCACAAATGAACTTTTAACAAGGTGTTAATTGAAATGCATTCCAGGTGACTACCTCGTGAAGCTGGTTGAGAGAATGCCAAGAGTATGCAAAGCTGTCATCAAGGCAACGGGTGGCTGCTTTGAAGAATCTCAAATATATTTTTATTTGTTTAACTTTTTTTGGTTAGTACATGATTCCATATGTGTTATTTCATAGTTGATGTCTGCAATGTAGAAAATAGTAAAAAATAAAGAAAACCCCTGGAATGAGTAGGTGTGTCCAGACTTTTGACTGGTACTGTATGTATATGGGAAAAACTCTAGGTAACCTACAGCTAGACAAGCTGTTAAGATGGACTCATATAACAGAAAAACAGAAAAAAAATTGCTGTGGCTTTTGGTTTTAGCGGGCTTCAAACATGTAGCATTGAATATGACCTTTCTACCACCTTCTCCAGATGCCCTGTAGTTGAGATCTTGTGTTGTGCACTGAATCACTGTCTCTCTCCACAGCCTCTCTAGTGGACAGCTATGTGGAGGTGGCACAGTTTGCAGTCCCCATGTCCATGTGTGAGATGCCTGACAGTCTGCAGGACGTGCGGGAGCCCACCATCGCCCAGCTGCTGCAGGAAAAAGCCCTCTACTCCTTCTCCGAGTGGCCAAAGGTATGGTACATGGGGAGTTGACCTGCCAACTGCCTTGAAAAGTTTCCATTTCATGTTAGCCCAGGGGAATTGGTTGACACTATCCGATTAGGGTATAACAATTTCTCTCCCAAAATCTAATTTTCAAGGTTATTTCCATAACCTTATGTTTAATTAAGACCAAAAACTGACACCCATTCAATTTCGTAGATTTGGCTATTTCGGCCACACCGTTGCTGACAAGTGTGTAAAATCGAGCACACACCCACACAATCTCCATTGACAAACATTGGCAGTAGAATGGCCTTACAGAAGAATGGCACAGCCATCGGAAGCCACCTTTCCAACAAGTCAGTTCGTCAAATTTCTTCCCTGCTAGAGCCACACAAGCTCACAGAACCGGACCGCCGAGTGCTGAAGTGCGTAGCGTGTAAAAATTGTCTGTCCTGGGTTGCAACACTCACTACCGAGTTCCTAACTGCCTCTGGAAGCAACATCAGCACAAGAACTGTTCGTCGGGTGCTTCATGAAATGGGTTTCCATGGCCGAGCGCAATTCCATGCGTCAGCTGGAGTGGTGTAAAGCTCGCCGCCGTTAGACTCTGGAGCAGTGGAAAAGCATTCTCTGGAGTGATGACTCGCACTTCACCATCTGACAGTTTGATCTGGGTTTGGTGGATGCCTGGAGAACGCAACCTGCCCAAATGTATAGTGCCAACTGTAAAGTTTGATGGATGAAGAATTATGGTCTGGGGCTTTTATTCATGGTTTGGGCTAGGCCCCTTTGTTCCAGTGAAGGGAAATCTTAACGCTACAGCATACAATGACATTCTAGACAATTCTGTGCATCCAGCTTTGGCAACAGTTTAGGGAAGGCCCTTTCCTGTTTCAGCATGACAATGCCCCCGTGCCCAAACCAAGGTCCATACATAAATGGTTTGTCGAGATCGGTGTGGAAGAACTTGACTGGCCTGTACAGAGCCCTGACCTCAACCCCATCGAACACCTTTGGGATGAATTGGAACGCCGACTGTGAGCCAGGCCTAATCGCCCAACATCAGTACCCGACATAACTAATGCTTCCATTCAGCTACAAGAGCAAGTTCCTGCAGCAATGCTCCAACATCTAGTGGAAAGCCTTCCCAGAAGAATGGAGGCTGTTATAGCAACAAAGTGGGGACCACCTCCATGTTAATGCCCATGGTTTTGGAATGAGACGTTCGACGAGCACGTGTCCACATACCTATGATAATGTAGTGTACATTTTCACGATATAGCCAATTTTGACTTTGCAGCTAGGCCAAATACTGAGTACCAGGGGAATAATGCGTGGGACTTTTTTGTGCTCCTTTGCGTTGCAGGATCGGGTGATCATCAACCGCCTGGACAGCATCTGTCACGCCATCTTGAAGGGGAAGTGGCCCTCTTCCAGCCAGCAGTATGACTCCCCTAGCTCTCTGGCAAACACCTGTGTGCCTAACATTGTGCACCAGAGGGCTGGCTTCATTTCAGCCAGGGTACAGCCATCCCAGAGCCTCAACTTCAACATCCCAGCCCCTCCTGTAACCCACCTTCCCAAGGTGACTAGCCCATGTTCATCTTCTGTCCCCTCATAACCATCGTTGTTGAAATCCTTCTTTTGTGACGTTTTTGTGGATATTCGCCAGTCTATTGTCGGTATTCGTTAATATTTTTCCATTCTTCCATTTCCATCCTGTTCAGTACAAGTCAAGAGATGCAGGGGAATGCAGCCAGGGAGGCTGGAGGTTGACATCCTTGCCTCTCTTGCAGGAGAGGCTGGTGGCGCCGCCCTATTTGCCTGAACTAAAGCGGGGTAGGCGTGCGTTTGAATACAAGGCAGAGGTGCTCAGTAAGCAGTGCCACACAGGGGAGAAGATGCCTGTAACCGTGTCGAACAGAGGCGGGGCGCTGCTGCTCAAAGGCTGGCAGGAGGCGGCCATGGACCTCTCCAAGGCCGGGGATCTGGGCATTGGGGGCGACGCGGCAGCCACTGTAGGCCACATGAGTCACCAGGTCCTCCCCGGTGCCCGAAAACTGCCCGCCATGAGCGCCATGCAGGGTTCAGTGGGGAAGGACATGGCCGGGATCCTGCAGGCAGGTCTCATCCACCCCGTCACCGGCCAAATTGTCAACGGCAACCTGAGGTGTGACGACGCAATCATGCGCCGGAGGAGAGGCAGACGGAGAAACGTGGAGGCGGTTGACATCGGGTTTGTCAAGAGCAGAGGAATGCATGTGCAGGAAAAACAGGTATGTCAAGTCAAAACTCCTTTTGGTTTTGTGAACAGAAAAAGAGCCCGCTTAATGGTACTAGTTTTCTGCACCACCTGGTTTTGATGATAATTACTGTGGACCTGTCCCCCTACCAAGTTCAGGGGGAAGGACAATACAGTTGTCTCTTGTGGTTTGGTGCTTGGAGGCAATTAATTTGCAACAAAGGTTGAACGATAGCGTATCACTAGTAGTGTTGTCACGATACCAGTTTTAGTATCACGAAACTCAATACCATCACAATACTTGATACCAAAACGATACCATGGCAAAAAAGGCGTATTAGCCGTAGTCACAGAATGGCATTTAATCCAGACCGATAAACTCAGCTATTGCTCTGTTCAAATGTTGGGCATCTTTTGAGTTTCCAAGTTTCACTTCTGACACCAATGTAATGAAACAGGCCGGGAATCCGGCACGAACCCTCAACATTCTTGCCGGTAGCCCTGCGGAAATCGACTGTGCCACAAAAGCACAGCTTATAAGTCAGGGTTGCTACAGTATCTTTGGATGTGAGGGAGAGATCGTTGTGAATTTATTACGTTTTTGTTGACAACAAGTTTTGAAATCAGCATATTTTGTGTTTTTTATATTTTTTATTTCACAAAGTATTAGGATTGTGAATTGATGTCAGTTCAGCTGTGACTTGCATAGAAAGTTATTCTACAAAGCTGGAAGCTACCGGTATCTTTAGTTTCAAAATGATTCAAGTGTGTTGCTAACATGTTGCTGCCTAGACACTCTGCTCTAGCAATGAGTAAGTGGAGCAGGCATGAGGCACAGTACGCTTGCGTTATTTGGGACATCAGCTGCATTGATAGACAGACTTGATCCTCTCAATCAGTATACGGCGTGAGACACATTTGACAGAAGTACTGAAAGTAACCAAAATTATAGTACCAAACCGTTTTTCATGTTCTAGTATCGAAAAAGTACAGAGTTTCGTTATACCGTGCAACATTAATCATAAGCGCTTCATACTAGCGTTGAGTTGGGAATCAAATACATCTATTTGTTTCCCTGTGTTTTTGTCCTCTACAGGTCACCAGCCATTCTGCAGTGTCGTCCACCTCCTCCCCACCGGAGCGCCCCCCGGGAACCTCCACCCCCACCCTGCCAGAGGTGGTGGCCATCGACAGAGAGGCTGCCAACAATGGCTTGATGGAATGGCTGCGACAGAATCCCAACTGTAGCATGGAGGTGCCCACTTTCGCACCGGTGAGTTGATCCTCCATGCACATTCATCTTATCCATTCTTCAAATTCCCTTTACTTTTGTGAAATCCCAGTTGGAGGGATTCCTGGAATCAAGAGGGAATGAGCAGGAGGAAACTGTGAATGAGCAGGAGGAAACTGTGAATGAGCAGGAGGAAACTGTGATTTCTGAAAAACGTGTGAACTTTGAGAACGTTTCTGGTACGAGGGTTCAACTCACCCGCTGTTTTTATAAGTAAGGTTTTATAGTACGTTTTAAAGTAAGTGAATATCATTTGGAGTAGTGTGCTTTTCTTGCCAAATCTGGGGTTTCAGTCTCCTGGCTCAGCGATTCTGCACAGCTTTGTGGAGCGGCCCAAGCAGCGGCGGCATCGCTGTAAAGACCCCACCAAGCTGGATGTCAACTCCCTAACAGGGGAAGAGAGGGTGCCAGTGGTCCACAGGAGCACTGGCCGCAGGGTAACTATTTTGACTCAAACGCACACACCGAACACTGATGCACAAGCACACATAACATCACTGACATTAACCATGTTTCCATCCCACCATTTTTATGAGAGTACTGTACCTGATGGAAACAGCAAATTGTGGGGAGACTTTAAAAAAAAAAAATGTTAACAAAATACGTTCGATTGGTGGATCATTTTTTGGGTCGGTGAAATAGATACAGTACCAGTCAAAGGTTTGGACATGCCTACTCATTCAAGGGTTTTTCCTTTATTTTTACTATTTTATACATTGTAGAATAATAGTGAAGACATCCAAACTATGAAATAACACATATGGAATCATGTAGTAACCAAAAAACTGTTAAACAAATCAAAATATATTTTAGATTTTTCAAAGTAGCCACCCTTTGCATTGATGACACCTTTACACACTTTTGGTATTTCTCTCAACCATCTTCACTTGGAATGCTTTTCCAACAGTCTTGAAGGACTTCCCACATATGCTGAGCACTTGGCTGCTTTTCCTTCACTCTGCGGTCCACCTCATCCCAAACCATCTCAATTGGGTTGAGGTTGGGTGATTGTGGAGGCCAGGTCATCTGATGCAGCACTCCATCACTCTCCTCCTTGGTCAAATAGCCCTTACACAGCCTGGAGGTGTGTTGGGTCATTGTCCTGTTGAAAAACGAATTATAGTCCCACTACGCGCAAACCAGATGAGATGGTGTATCGCTGCAGAATGCTGTGGTAGCCATGCTGGTTAACTGCCTTGAATTCTAAACTAATGTTTGCCTGAATTATACACAAATGCATAATTTATATTTATGCTATGTGTGTGTGTGTGTGTGTGTGTGTGTGTGTGTGTGTGTGTACAAGAACTCATTGAGGGCTGTATTCTTCTGTGCTGTAGCTTGGGGGTGCTATGGCTCCAGCAATCAAGGAGCTTTCACGATGGCTAGATGAAAATACTGAGTACTGCGTGGCACCTGACTGGGCAGATGTAGTGAAACACTCTGTGAGTAGCATGGCATTTTCACTCTCTCATATCCACATAAATGCCCCATCAAATAGTTTCATTAGAATGCTTCCATTTTTAATTAGGCATTTACTCATCTTGAATAGTGCAGTTGTCAGAACCTACTGCTTCACAGATTACAGATGTCCTTCAAAACCATCCCTGCATTTTCCTTAAGCTAATACCTTGTGTTTCCAGGGCTTTCTTCCTGAGGGCAAGTTCACCCGCATCCTCACTGAGCCCGTGAGCCGCGACCAGGGGCCCCGCCGCCGGGGCCGTCGTCCCCGCAGCGAGATGCCCAAGCCCCTCCTCTCCGAGTCTCCCATGGGCCCGCTCTGTATGAACGGCGGCCTGATCGGCAGCATGGACCTGGTCAGCCTCCAGAACCTCCACAATGTCCAGGGCATCCCACTCACAAGCTTGATGGGATTCCCCCATGGCTTTGCTGTGTCCGCCGGTGAAGACGCAAAGAATGGTCTGAGTATGCTGCCTATGATGCTCCACGGCGTACACGGCGCCCCCCACATGTTCAGTGTTCAGGGGCTGATGGGGTTGCCGCCCACCTGCTCTGCTTCCACCTCTTCCTCCACAGCTGTAGTTACCACCACTGCGGCCTCCTCCTCAGCGGCCAGTAGCCCCTCTCGAGGCCCCGGCCAGGCATCTTCAAGCACAGGGGCCGAGGGCTCTGGCATTCAGTCTGGCAGAGAGAGAAAGAGGGAGGAAAAGCAGCAAGGCGCGATGGGCAGCCACAGCATTGCGGCCATCACCACCACCACAGCGACCAGCAGCAGCAGTGGCAGCCACCAGGCCTTCAACCCTTTCCTCATTCCGGGGATGTCCCATGGACTGCTGTACCCTCACATGTTCCTCCCGCACGGGGGCGTCATGGCGCTGCCAGGCATGCCGCCTGCAGACTCCTCCATTAGCCCAAAGACGAAGAAGAAAAGAACAAGGGAGGAAGGGGTGGTGGTGGTGGTGGTGGAGGCAGGCAGCCACAGCCACTTACAGACGGACAGTGGGCCTCCGAAAAAACACAGTGATGGCCAGACTGGGGAGAGCACGGCTGACCAGGCTGGGCCGGAGGACAGGGAGCAGATGGAGGACAACATTCAGGAGGGCGGCACGGGACACGACTCCCATGATCCTCCAGAGGTAAACCCCAAGAAGAGCGTTGAAGAGGAGAGAGGAACGATGGAGATTAGCTTGATGGAGGAGAAAAAACTGCCTGAGGAGGAGAGCGTGTCAAGGGGGGCAGAGTAGACTTCACAATATACTTCTTCTCCCACCTCTTTCTTACTGTGCAACAGTTTTAAGTTTGTGGTGTGTAAGTACCTTCATTTGTATGTAAATACTTTTATTATCAACCTATTTTTTATAGTTCTGCCCTGTAGCAAATTTGTGATTATCTTATACTATATATCCCCACACATGCTCCATTCAAGAACTTCATGAAAGAGATGCAAACACACACTTGCGAAGGGAGGAATTAATCAACGTTGTTACATGGTTATAACAATTCAAGCATTTTTGACGGTCTGTTACATCATTTAGATGCCTGGTATGTCCTGGTTGCAAAAAGGTAAAGCCGGGAGCCTGTTTGACTGAAGAGGATAAAGATTGTGGGTTGTGTTCATTAGGGCATGCAATGGAGAACATTGTCAAACGGTTTCAATGGGAAATGAAAATGTGTTTCTTATCAAGTCGTCCCATCTTTTTTGTCAGTTTTTTTTAATCCATTTGGTGCCTAATGATCACAACCAAGAACGATGTAGCCTTCTAGTGATTACTGTCCCCTCAGTTTCCTTGATGGTATTAAGGAATGTGAATATCCCATTAAAGTTGTTTAATGTCCCGAAAGCCTAAAACTAATAGCAATTTTATTTGAAGGTCCTTTAAAATGTGTTGAATATAATACTTTTTATATCAATGCATGCAAGGTAACTTGCAGTCCCAAGTTTGATTAGTAGCATAACTGCTGCTAAGAAGTTCTGAATAGGACAGCTTTTGTCCATCCCTATTTTGTTTGTCTTGTTACTGCTGTGTAAAACATTTTTAAAAGGAAAATAGACAAACGAAAGTGCGTATAACAGATTTAGAGAAAACAATGATGCTAGTATAACCAATCGAGAGAACACATATTCAGTACGACAGCCACTCAAAAAAAGGCAAAGACTAATCCTGAGTTTTGATAATGCTTTAAAATATATAATCTCACAAAGTCACTTTGGGACGTGATCAGCTGTGTCAGTGTGGGAGCAGTGAAGAGGTACCATAGACAGTCTGTCACAGAGAGCTCTGTTGAGAGCGCCAGTGCCTCACCGGTGAGGGACAAGCACACAGGGTACTTCACTAAGGGAGAGGGGTGGTGGGGGATGTGCAAAATATCAAAATAATATGTCCATTCCCATCCGCCTTTCCAGTGTTAGGGAAAAGTTAGTCGTTTGATCACAGATACTGTATGTAAAGCAGTGGCAGAGTGCCTCGTTGTTTTAAAGGCTTCGTGGTCTCCTTTTCTTCCCTTAGAAGCATTTTAAACTCCTGTAGACTAGGTCATACTCAGAATGTTTAAAACAAATCTATCTATTTAGCTGTATATTGCTGTTCCTTTTGTTTACATGCACACCACATTTTTAGTTTTCTCCGTTATGTCCCTTGACATTGGGGGGAAATGGCAAAATCAGTACCAGTGTTTATTGTATTTAACATAATGTACTACACTAAATGGATGCAAAAGCTGATTTTATTCTCAATTTTACAACAGGGTCTGTTTTTTGGGGTATATGTTTTAGACTTGGCTTCTAAGCGTAACAACTTGACTTCTCTTTTTGTTTGATTTTTTTTTTTCATATTAGAAAAGTGTCCTTTTGGTGAATGTTTACCTGTATTCTGTCTATTAAGCTTTTATTTGTGTATGTGTACATGCATGCGCACACTTGCACAACCTGTCCCATGGGTGACATTTTGTCCTAGAGCTGTATTTCTCTCTTGCTCTAGCGTCATCTTTCTTTGTTGGAAGACATGTTATAGTTGCCTTGTCACAACTTGTGACTATAATTCATTTGTTCTGCCAAACTTTCACCAAATATGACATTTTTCTTTAAACTTAGTTGATTATATTAAAAGTAAAATGCCTTATTTAGCTAGTGTTATATATAGATATATATATATATATACACTGCTCAAAAAAATAAAGGGAACACTAAAATAACACATCCTAGATCTGAATGAATGAAATATTCTTATTAAATACTTATTTTTTTACATAGTTGAATGTGCTGACAACAAAATCACACAAAAATTATCAATGGAAATCAAATTTATCAACCCATGGAGGTCTGGATTTGGAGTCACACTCAAAATTAAAGTGGAAAACCACACTACAGGCTGATCCAACTTTGATGTAATGTCCTTAAAACAAGTCAAAATGAGGCTCAGTAGTGTGTGTGGCCTCCACGTGCCTGTATGACCTCCCTACAATGCCTGGGCATGCTCCTGATGAGGTGGCGGATGGTCTTCTGAGGGATCTCCTCCCAGACCTGGACTAAAGCATCTGCCAACTCCTGGACAGTCTGTGGTGCAACGTGGCGTTGGTGGATGGAGCGAGACATGATGTCCCAGATGTGCTCAATTGGATTCAGGTCTGGGGAACGGGCGGGCCAGTCCATAGCATCAATGCCTTCCTCTTGCAGGAACTGCTGACACACTCCAGCCACATGAGGTCTAGCATTGTCTTGCATTAGGAGGAACCCAGGGCCAACCGCACCAGCATATGGTCTCACAAGGGGTCTGAGGATCTCATCTCGGTACCTAATGGCAGTCAGGATACCTCTGGCGAGCACATGGAGGGCTGTGCGGCCCCCCAAAGAAATGCCACCCCACACCATGACTGACCCACCGCCAAACCGGTCATGCTGGAGGATGTTGCAGGCAACAGAACGTTCTCCACGGCGTCTCCAGACTCTGTCACATCTGTCACATGTGCTCAGTGTGAACCTGCTTTCATCTGTGAAGAGCACAGGGCGCCAGTGGCGAATTTGCCAATCTTGGTGTTCTCTGGCAAATGCCAAACGTCCTGCACGGTGTTGGGCTGTAAGCACAACCCCCACCTGTGGACGTCGGGCCCTCATACCACCCTCATGGAGTCTGTTTCTGACCGTTTGAGCAGACACATGCACATTTGTGGCCTGCTGAAGGTCATTTTGCAGGGCTCTGGCAGTGCTCCACCTGCTCCTCCTTGCACAAAGGCGGAGGTAGCGGTCCTGCTGCTGGGTTGTTGCCCTCCTACGGCCTCCTCCACGTCTCCTGATGTACTGGCCTGTCTCCTGGTAGCGCCTCCATGCTCTGGACACTACGCTGACAGACACAGCAAACCTTGCCACAGCTCGCATTGATGTGCCATCCTGGATGAGCTGCACTACCTGAGCCACTTGTGTGGGTTGTAGACTCCGTCTCATGCTACCACTAGAGTGAAAGCACCGCCAGCATTCAAAAGTGACCAAAACATCAGCCAGGAAGCATAGGAACTGAGAAGTGGTCTGTGGTCACCACCTGCAGAACCACTCCTTTATTGGGGGTGTCTTGCTAATTGCCTATAATTTCCACCTTTTGTCTATTCCATTTGCACAACAGCATGTGAAATTTATTGTCAATCAGTGTTGCTTCCTAAGTGGACAGTTTGATTTCACAGAAGTGTGATTGACTTGGAGTTACATTGTGTTGTTTAAGTGTTCCCTTTATTTTTTTGAGCAGTGTATATAGATAGATAGATAGATAGATAGATGTTTTGTTACATCTCCATATTGGAAGTTATATATCAAAAGTATTTTGTTCAGTTTGTTTTAAATGCCGCTTCAGTTGTATGCGTACATACCTTGGTAATGTGCAAAACCAGGATTTGGACATTTGCTGGTATCAGTCACTGCAGTGATAGAAGATAATCTTTCAAAGTTATCTTTATGGTCCAATTCACTTACTCCATGAAGTGACTCAAACAATCTTCCAAAGCACAATGGAGAACAATGAATTATTACTGTTTTCTCATCAGTGCCTCTGAGATTTGGTTTGATATTTTTTCCATTTTGTCAAACTTCTGCTGATTTACATAATTTATTATATCTAGGCTGAAGTACTAGTGCAGAAACATCCCTGAACCTATTCCAATGGTATCTAATGTTATCAATGTGAAGGGTGCCATGCAATTCCTGATTGGTCATGTCTGAGGGTCCCCTTTGTTTCACTTAAACAACAAGCTTTTCACATGCTTATATTCACTTAACAGGCCTTCAGTTTTCGTAAAGACATCAATGGTGCACGGTATGTATACAACTGAAGTGGATGTGATGTTAAAACCAATGCTCATCCAATTGTAGACCTATTCTGCATGTTGGATCCAATATTCCACTACCATTGGCTGAGTAATGTGTCTTCAGATAGACAACCTGTTTTTGGGAATATAAAGTAGATTTATTAGATCTCAAGACACCAGCCCACACCAATTTTCTATTACTTTGCTTGTATGTGACAACTTGAAAAACAACTAATTGGTGCAGTATGTGACTACAGTTGAAGGTCAATTAATATTTATTCAGTCTTTCATGTCATGAAATCGTTTTACTGTGTTTTCTTTTCATTTAGTCTTTTGGTAATTTATGGAACGGTCAGATTCATTTCAAGTCATGTATCTCATATGTATTTATTGTACAAGTCTTGTCTAAGCATTTTCATGTTTATGCCTGGTGTGTAACGTTAAAGGGTTCAGAGGGACAACAGTCACGCTTCTAAGGCTTGCTGGCTCTTCACATTTTAGAATGTTTGTTGTATTTTTTTTGCCATCACCTATGGCAAGAGTAGTATAAAATACATAAATGTTATAACTTTTCCTGAAAAAGTGTAACTTACTTATTAATATGTGCCATAGATTGTGGGTCATTGGGACGGGGTCAATTGTATCCGTGTGAACTTTGGACTGAATTGTACTATAACCTATTTCTGCAGTCAGGTTAGACACTAGGCGCCAGGCCCTATTCATCAATTCTGTTATGTATTTGCATGTCAGAGGAAAGATGCGGGCTCTGGCTTTCCAATGCCATGCTATGTGTGTTGTGATTGCATGCCTGGACATGCTGGTTATATAGGCCCTGAAAATTGCCACAATCCAAGTTGCAGAGATGGCAGACCACTCTGTGTGTGTGCGTCTGCATGCATGCATTGACAGATTAGGACCTTCGTTTTCAGCTCATACAGTCAAAGCCAGTGTTCACTAAATGGGTTTACTGTAAAGCTACATTGAACGAAGTGCACCGTGGGTGGGAACATCATGCTTCAAAAGAAAAGTACTGGCTGACGTAAGCTACATTAACAGAGTTGTGGATAAAAAATCATTGTTGAACTAGCTCCAATATTCCCTCATGGACCAATCCCATAACTCAGAACATGGTATGTGATCTTTTATTGTACAATAAAAGATGACTTTCAACTTTCATCAAGTGAAGGGGTATTCATTTCTCAACATACTGCTAGCAGCAGCTAGTTTAAGTGAGAAGCTCGGGAGTAGGCATTGCCCATATGATCAACCATCTGCTAGCTACTAGCTAAACCAGAGGTAAAACAGAGAGGAAAAGGCGATGCAGGAGGTTGTACTCAGTCCAGAATCTGTCCACGAAAATAATCTGACGTGAGGAATTTTTCTATGGAGGTCGGTGTTGAATTTGGTCATAAAAAAATGTAATGTTATTTTATAAAATGGAAGTTTCATAATGGTTAGGTTACGAATGCACTGATATGTGGACACAAGTGGCATTTTGGCAACAACATTTTAGTTGTGCCTGTAATCATAGAGAGATCAGGGATGGGCACCTTTTGGGGGTGGGAGCCACAAAATCTGGACTCATCATGGGGGGGGCCACAGTGACTTGCGGGTCTGTGTACCCACATCCATACATGTAGTCAGAGTGTACCCCTAGCCTTTTGGGGGCCCTAAGTGAAATTTGGTTTCCCTCAGCTTGCAAGCAAAACATTTTAGCAGTCCCCATCTTGGCAGCGGAGAGAAATTATTTAGAGTTAATTTCCTGCAATTCTACACATTTTTCCATAGGATGGAGAGAAATGTTTTGACGTTTAATATATCTGAGTGAGCATTACTAACTAAATCAATGGGGCCCCCGGTCGGTAATTCGACAATGATAACTATAAGTTTAGATAGCTTGCTGCTATACTAATTTACCAATCAAAACAATTTGGAAATTGATAGAGGACTCGTCATGGATATAACCCAGTTTAGCAGGGATGCAAACTGGTGAGGTCCAAAAATATGGGGGGGGGAATCTGACAACTGCAAGAAAATGTGCCTAAATTCAGACTGATACCAGGTCAAATATCACGAGACCGCTCGGTACCACGGGGGTTTGCACCGCCGAAGGATGCCTGTTTCCATTTTCTATGTTCTGCCTGTGCGCTGCACATAAACCTGTTCCTAATTTTCACACCTGTACTCAATACAACACATCTAACACACCTCATGGCAAAACATTTCAGTGGCCAGCCTCTTTATGGAGGAGAGAAAATGTTTTAAAGTTAATTTCCTGTAATAATAAAAATAAATGTATCTGTGTTTTATATATATTTCCACACTTAGGTTGGAATAATACTGTGAAATTGTGAAAATTATGATAATGCCGTTTTAATGTACAGTAGGAGCTGTTATGGTCAATTCGTTAATAGATCAATAAGAAAGACTTCCAAACCTCTCTGCCAATAACAGCACATTTCCAGTTTTCCCCTCCCCACTCAGACCACTTCTAGACAGTCCTAGCAAAATTGCTTGAGAAATTGCTCTTAAAGCTATTTTGTTTATTTTTGACCATTTAATTGAAAACAATCACAGTAAACAACCCTTTTCTAATCGCCGCTCCTGAACAGTGATTGTCCAATCAAAGCTTAGCAACCGTAACCCACCACTCGGACACTTCACAAAAAATCCTCATGGACGACAGGCAGAGATACTTTTCCTTTGTCTGCTACAAGTGAACAGGAAATGGTTAAACAGTGTTCCTAGGACACGTAACTGACAGTCTGTACCTGGAGAAATTAGCGAAGCTGTTCCCGAGCTAGGGGTCGCAGCAACATGTGAGTTGCAGGAGAATTTCCAAAATCCTGAAAAAAATGTATACAAAAATATAATATTGGCTTTCTCAATTGTTATGTGGTTAAACTAATTTATGCTATTGCTAGCAATCAAAAGGAAACCGACTGAAGGACTTAAACTTCCCTGCTTATGCTCTCCAAATGGACCTTAGCTGTGAGGGCCGAGATGCCCGTGCATTGACTTTTGTTTGCTATACAGTGCATTCGGGAAGTATTCAGACCCCTTCCCTTTATACACATTTTGTTACATTAACAGCCTTATTCTCAATTTGATTAAATAAAAAACACAACACTCCATAATGACAAGGCGAAAACTGAAATGAAAAGCATACCTTATTTACATATAGTACCAGTCAAAAGTTTGTACACACACAGTTGAAGTCGGAAGTTTACATACACTTAGGTTGGAGTCATTAAAACTCGTTTTTCAACCACTCCACACATTTTTAGTTAACAAACTATAGTTTTGGTAAGTACGTTAGGACATCTACTTTGTGCATGACACAAGTAACATTTCCAACAATTGTTTGGAAATGTTAGACAGATTATTTCACTTATCATTCACTGTATCACAATTCCACTGGGTCAGAAGTTTACATACACATAAATTAACTGTGCCTTTAAACAGCTTGGAAAATTCCAGAAAATTATGTCATGGCTTTAGAAGCTTCTGATAGGCTAATTGACATCATTTTAGTCAATTGGAGGTCTACCTGTGGATGTATTTCAAGGCCTACCTTCAAACTCAGTGCCTCTCTACTTGACATCATGGGAAATCAAAAGAAATCAGCCAAGATTGTAGACCACAAGTCTGGTTCATCCTTGGGAGCAATTTCCAAACGCCTGAAGGTTCATCTGTACAAACAATAGTACGCAAGTATAAACACCATGGGACCACGCAGCCATCATAGCGCTCAGGAAGGAGACGCGTTCTGTCTCCTAGAGATGAACGTACTTTGGTGCGAAAAGTGCAACTCAATCCCAGAACAGCAGCAAAGGACCTTGTGAAGATGCTGGAGGAAACAGGTAAAAAAAAAAGTATCTATGTCCACAGTAAAACAAGTCCTATATCGACATAACCTGAAAGGCCGCTCAACAAGGAAGAAGCCACTGCTCCAAAACCGCCATAAAAAGCCAGACTACGGTTTGCAACTGCACATGGGGACAAAGATTGTACTTTTTGGAGAAATGTCCTCTGGTCTGATGAAACAAAAATAGAACTGTTTGGCCATAATGACCATCATTATGTTTGGAGGAAAAGGGGGGAGGCTTGCAAGCCGAAGAACACCATCCCAACCGTGAAGCACGGGGGTGGCAGCATCATGTTGTGGGTGCTTTGCTGTAGGAGGGACTGGTGCACTAAACAAAATAGATGGCATCATGAGGCTGGAAAATTATGTGGATATATTGAAGCAACATCTCAAGACATCAGTCAGGAAGTGAAAGCTTGGTCACAAATGGGTCTTCCAAATGGACAATGACCCCAAGCATATGTCATGACGTTGACCTGTGGGTAAGGTTTATGAACCCCCCCATAAATACCTTTCTCCCTTTCCTCTCTTGACTCTACTGAAGGACTCTTGAAAAGCCTTTGTTAAACATAGAGAGCCGGGGAACATCAAGAGGTGGGGGGAAAGGAACCATATTTCGGTAATCCAACCAGTTGAAAATATGCGTTGGTATTTAATGAATATAATGTCAGTTCGGTTGTCATCTGAGACATTCTTATTAATGATAGGATGACATAAACTGCATCCTGGAAAGTCTACACATTATAGTTATCAGATTCACATGGAATTGTTGTGCAACTTAAATGTTAAAATATGAAACTATTTGTGAAAAGATTAAATGTAATTTTAGCTTCCAAATGAGAGAATTGGGTTTTCATAAGGTTAAAGCTCTGCTCCATCAGTGGCCCGCCCATGTGAAGAGACTGGTTATAAACTATGAAACATACCCTTCTCTCCCTCCACTATATAAGCCCTTTACGAAAATATAACTTTCTGTTCCGGGTACATTAGGGCGAAGGTCCGATGTCAGAAGGTTTCAGATAATAACCTGTTGTGAGGACGACGGTCCCACGTTAAAAGGACTAACATGGCAACTACAGAACTAAGCCAACCTCAGCGTGAGCTTTGGTTGGGAATGGTATGAACTTTGAACTCTTATTCACTATAGAAGTGATACCTCCTAGCCGTTGAGTTAGCAGCGGCCGCTGTAAACGTGGGCTAGGAAAGGACGGACGATGTATCCAGTTTACCACCAGAGACATTTTTCAGAGGATAGGAAGATCTCTGTTGGGCAACACGGCCAGCATCTACGACCAACCTACCGAAGCGCAGTTCAGAGTAAATATTTATTGCATTTTCCTTTTCCAAATGGGCGGTAATTTAGAATGCATAAGAAACTGCATTTACGATAGCATAGCTTCTCCCTTTGTTCCTCAGTCTTCCCGCTCTTTCACTCAAACCCAACCCCCTTTCCTTTGTGTAAACAGCCGTCATGTCGGCTCCGTTCACCAGGGACGTTTTCTGTATGACATAATTTGCATTCTGTGTGATTATTTAGTAAATAAATAATTAAACCAAAGTTTGTATTTCTGATTGAACTTGTTGGCCAGGGTTCGTGAAGATAACCAAGAATTTACAACTTTCAGATGAGACTGAAATAAGGTGATGATTAATATTGACTGCTATTGATGTCAAATATTATTAGGTCTTTAAGAGATTATTCGGAAGATAACAGCTCTATAAACATTATTTCGTGGTGCCCCGACTTTCTAGTTAATTACTGTTACATGATTAGCTTAATCAGGTAATATTAATTACAGAGAAAGGATTTTATAGAATGTCATATTACTTTATCCAGCATAGTCAAAGACACGACACATACTTCCAAAGTTGTGGCAAAATGGCTTAAGGACAACAAAGTCAAGGTATTGGAGTGGCCATCACAAAGCCCTGACCTCAATCCTATAGAACATTTGTGAGCAGAACTGAAAAAGCGTGTGCGAGCAAGGAGGCCTACAAACCTGGCTCAGTTACACCAGCTCTGTCAGGAGGAAAGGGCCAAAATTCACCCAATTTTATTGTGGGAAGCTTGTGGAAGGCTACCCAACACGTTTGACCCAAGTTAAACAATTTAAAGGCAATGCTACCAAATACTAATTGAGTGTATGTACACTTCTGACCCACTGGGAATATGATGAAAGAAATAAAGTGTTAAAGAAATAAAAATATATTTTAGATTTTTCAAAGTAGCCACCCTTTGCCTTGATGACAGCTTTACACACTTGCTATTCTCTCAACCAGCTTCATAAGGTAGTCACCTGGAATGCATTTCAATTAAGTGTGCCTTGTTAGTTTGGAATTTCCTTCCTTAATGCATTTGAGCCAATCAGTTGTGTTGTGACAAGGTAGGGGTGGTATATTTTATTTAACGAGGGAAGTCAGTTAAGAACAATTTCTTATTTACAATGACAGCCTAGGAACAGTGGGTTAACTGCCTTGTGCAGGGGCAGAACGACAGATTTTTACCTTGTCAGCTCGGGGATTCGATCTACCTTTCAGTTCATGGCCCACCTGTATACAGAAGATAGCCCTATTTGGTAAAAGACATGAAGGTCAGTCAATGTGGAAAATGTCAAGAACTTTGAAAGTTTCTTCAAGTGCAGTCGCAAAAACCATCAAGTACTATGATGAAACTGGCTCTCATGAGGACCACCACAGGAATACCCAGAGTTACCGCAGCTAAAGAGGATAAGTTCATTAGAGTGACCAGTCTCAGAAATTGCAGCCCAAATAAATGCTTCACAGAGTTCAAGTAACAGACATATCTCAACATCATCTGTTCAGAGGAGACTGCGTGAATCAGGTCTTCATGCTGCAAAGAAACCACTACTAAAGGACACCAATAACAAGAAGACCTGCTTGGGCCAAGAAACACGAGCAATCGACATTAGACCGGTGGAAGTCCGTCCTATAGTCAAAATTTGAGATTTTTAATTCCAATCGCAATGTCCTTTTCAGACGCAGAGTAGGTAAGCGGATGATCTCCGCATGTGTGGTTCCCACCGTGAAGCAGGAAGAGGAGATGTGATGGTGTGGGGTTGCTTGGTGGTGACACTGTCAGTGATTTATTTAGAATTCAAGGCGCACTTGCATTCTGCAGCGATACGCCATCCCATCTGGTTTGTGATTAGTGGGACTATCATTTGTCTTTCAACAGGACAATGACCCAACTCACCTCCAGGAGGTGTAAGGGCTATTTGACCAAGGAGGAGGGTGATGGAGTGCTGCATCCGATGACCTGGCCTCCACAATCATCCGACCTCAACCCAATTGAGATGGTTTGGGATGAGTTGGACCGCAGAGTGAAGGAAAAGCAGCCAACAAGTGCTCGGCATATGTGGGAACTCCTTCAAGGCTGTTACAAAAGCATTCCAGGTGAAGCTGGTTGAGAGAATGCCAAGAGTATGCAAAGCTGTCATCAAGGCAAAGGGTGGCTACTTTGAAGAATCTAAAATATATATTTTGATTTGTTTAACACTTTTTTTTGGTTACTGTGTGATTCAATATGTTATTTCATAGTTTTGATGTCTTAACGAGTATTCCACAATGTAGAAAATAGTCAAAATAAAGATAAACCCTTGAATGAGTAGGTGTTTCCAAACTTTTGACTGGTACAGTACATCACCAGTATATGTATTTATTATGGATCCAAAGCAGCAGCTATTCTTCCTGGGGTCCAGCAAAATTAAGGCAGGTTTTATAAAAAAAAAATTAAACGTTACAGCACATTCACAGATTTCACAACACACTGTGTGTCCTCAGGCCCCTACTCCACCACTACCACATATCTACAGTACTAAATCCATGTGTATGTACCGTGTGTGTGCGTGCATGTGTCTGTGCCAATGTTTGTTGCTTCACAGTCCCCGCTGTTCCATAAGGCATTTTTTTCTTCTGTTTTTGAAATCTAATTTTACTGCTTGCATCAGTTACTTGATATGGAATAGAGTTCCATGTAGTCATGGTTCTATGTAGTACTGTGTTCCTCCCGTAGTCTGTTCTGGACTTGGACTGTGAAGAGACCTCTTGTGGCATGTCTTGTGGGGTATGCATGGATGTCCGAGCTGTGTGCCAGTAGTTCAGACTGACAGCTCGGTGCATTCAACATGTCAATACCTCTCGTAAAAAAAAGTAGTGATGAAGTCAATCTCTCTCCTCCACTTTCAGCCAGGAGAGATTGACATGCATATTATTAATATTAGTTCTCTGTGTACATCCAAGGGCCAGCCTTGCTGCCCTGTTCTGAGCCAAATGCAATTTTCCTAATTCCTTTTTTGTGGCACCTGAGCACACGACTGAACAGTAGTCAAGGTGCGACAAAACTAGGGCCTGTAGGACCTGCCTTGTTGATAGAGTTGTTAACAAGGCAGAGCATCGCTTTATTATAGACAGACTTCTCCCCATCTTAGCTACTACTGCATCAATATGTTTTGACCGTGACAGTTTACAATCTAGTGTTACTCCAAGCAGTTTAATCATCTCAACTTGCTCAATTTCCACAGTATTTCTTACAATATTTAGTTGAGGTTTAGGGTTTAGTTAGTGTTTTGTTCCAAATACAATGCTTTTAGTTTTATAAATATTTAGGGCTTACTTATTCCTTGCCACCCACTCTGAAACTAACTGCAGCTCTATGTTGAGTGTCGCTGTAGTAGCTGACGTGTATAGTGTTGAGTCATCCGCATACATAGAAACTCTGGCTTTACTCAAAGTCAGTGGCATGTCGTTAGTAAAAATTGAAAAAAGCAAGGGGCCTAAACAGCTACCCTGGGAAATTCCTGATTCTAACTGGATTATATTTGAGAGGCTTCCATTAAAGAACACCCTCTGTGTTCTGTTAGAAAAGTAGCTTTTTATCCACATTATAGCAGGGGGTGTAAAGCCATAACACAAGTTTTTCCAGCAACAGACTATGATCAATAATGTCAAAAGCTGCATTGAAGTCTAACAAGACAGCCCCCACAATCATTTTATCATCAATTTCTCTCAGCCAATCATCAGTCATTTGTGTAACTGCTGTGCTTGTTGAGTGTCCTTCACTATAAGCATGCTGAAATCTGTTAATTTTTTTACTGTAACATGCTGATTGGTCAGCTATGTGGCAGTGTCTACAGTCAATCACGGACTACAAAAAGAAAACCAGCCCCGTCGCGGACCCCGATGTCTTGCTCCCAGACAAACTAAACAACTTCTTTGCGCGCTTTGAGGACAATACAGTGCCACCGACACGGCCCGCTACCAAAACCTGTGGACTCTCCTTCACCGCAGCCAATGTGAGTAAAACATTTAATGTGTTAACCCTCACGGCATTCCTAGCCGCGTCCTCAGAGCATGCGCAGACCAGCTGGCTGGTGTGTTTACGGACATATTCAATCAATCCCTATCCCAGTCTGCTGTTCCCAAATGCTTCAAGAGGGCCACCATTGTTCCTGTTCCCAAGAAAGCTAAGGTAACTGAGCTAAATGACTATCGCCCCGTAGCACTCACTTCCGTCATCATGAGGTGCTTTGAGAGACTAGTCAAGGATCATATCACCTCCACCCTACCTGACACCCTAGACCCACTCCAATTTGCTTACCGCCCCATTAGGTCCACAGACGACGCAATCACACTGCCCTAACCCATCTGGACAAGAGGAATACCTATGTAAGAATGCTGTTCATCGACTACAGCTCAGCATTTAACACCATAGTACCCTCAACTTGTCAATAAGCTCGAGACCCTGGGTCTCGACCCCGCCCTGTGCAACTGGGTCCTGGACTTTCTGACGACGGCCCCAGGTGGTGAGGGTAGGAAACATCATCTCCACCCCGCTGATCCTCAACACTGGGGCCCCACAACGGTGCATTCTCAGCCTTCTCCTGTACTCCATTCACCCATGACTGCGTGGCCATGCACGCCTCCAACTCAATCAAGTTTGCAGATGACATTAGGCTTGATTACCAACAACGACGAGACGGCCTACAGGGAGGAGGTGAGGGCCCTCGGAGTGTGGTGTCAGGAAAATAACCTCACACTCAACGTCAACAAAACAAAGGAGATGATTGTGGACTTCAGGAAACAGCAGAGGGAGTACCCCCCTATCCACATTGACGGGACAGTAGTGGAGAAGGTAGTAAGTTTTAAGTTCCTCGGTGTACACATCACGGACAAACTGAATTGGTCCACCCACACAGACAGCGTTGTGAAGAAGGCGCAGCAGCGCCTCTTCAACCTCAGCAGGCTGAAGAAATTTGGCTTGTCACCAAAAGCACTCACAAACTTCTACAGATGCACAATCGAGAGCATCCTGTCGGGGCTGTATCACCGCCTGGTAAACTGCTCCGCCTACAACCGTAAGGCTCTCCAGAGGGTAGTGAGGTCTGCACAACGCATCACCGGGGGCAAACACCTGCCCTCCAGGACACCTACACCACCCGATGTCACAGGAAGGCCATAAAGATCATCAATGACAACAACCACCCGAGCCACTGCCTGTTCACCCCGCTATCATCCAGAAGGCGAGGTCAGTACAGGTGCATCAAAGCTGGGGCTGAGAGACTGAAAAACAGCTTCTATCTTAAGGCCATCAGACTGTTAAACAGCCATCACTAACATTGAGTGGCTGCTGCCAACATACTGACTCAACTCCAGCTCACTTTAACTTCATATGGCTGCAGTCCCGTTAACGGGATCGATATGACAACAGCCAGTCGAAGTGCAGGGCGCCAAATTCAAAAAACAGAAATCTCATAATTAAAATTCCTCAGACATTCATGTGTCTTATGTCATTTTAAAGGTAATCTTGTTGTTAATCCCACCAAAGTGTCCGATTTCAAATAGGCTTTATAGCGAAAGCACTACAAACGATTATGTTAGGTCACCACAAAACCACAATAACCACAGCCATTTTTTCCAGCTAAAGATAGCTTCACAAAAACCAGAATAGAGATAAAAATTAATCACTAACCTTCGATTATTTTCATCAGATGACACTCATAGGACTTCATGTTACACAATACATGCATGTTTTGTTTGATTAAAATCATATTTATAATAAAAAATCGGAGTTTACATTGGCGCGTTACATTCGCTAGTTACAAAAACATAAAGTGATTTTGCATAGCCACATCGTTTCAACAGAAATCATAAATGTAGATGATAATACAAGTTATACACATGGAATTATAGATATACCTCTCCTTTTTTTTTTTTTTTTTTTCTCTTTTTTTTGGGGTGGATCAGCTTAATATTGCGGAAAGAATGTTGCTTCCAATGTAATTGTCTGCATCATTTCCAATCCCCCATATTTTTTTGGGTAAATATATATATCCATACACGCATGCATACATATATACATATATACATACACATACCTATATAGACATACATACTTTTTTAAAGAATATACCTTTATTATTATTCCCCGCAACCCTACCACCGCTCCCCCAATTGGAGTAAACTAATAAACACTTCTGCTTTTACCTTCAATTTATACATCTTATACCTATTTTACAGACACAGACTACTTTATAATAGTTCTCTCTTGTTTGTTCTTAGTCCTTCCTCTATTTCTGTTGTCCATCCAATTTTATTTCCACTTGTAACTGTGCTATTTCACAAAAGCTCTGCACCTATACACATTTCACAGATCCCGTATGCCCTACATTGTTTATCTTGTTATTAGTCCCACCCTTCAGTTCTACTCAACCCTTCCCATCTATCTTCCAACATCATCCATTTCGGATTTTTATTTGCCATATATTTTTCAACTGTGCTGTGATGCTTCACAAAAGATTTGAACCTTCCTATTCTCATAGCTTCTACAGATTGTAAATTAAAAATAAACATTTTTGCTAAAATAATTATTATATTATTGATTGATTGACTATGGCTTTTCAAATCCCCCAGTATTGCTATCTGTAGCGTTAGTTCTAGGCAAATGTTGCAATTCTTCAGCCATTCCTGGACCTGTGACCAAAAACGAGCTACATATGGACAATACCAAAATAAATGGTCTAATGACTCTGCCTCCTCACAGCAGAATCTACAGAGCTGGGAAGATTGTATACCCCATATATATAACATTCTATTAGTTGCAAGAATTTTGTACAATAATTTAAATTGAAAAATTCGAAGTTTTGAATCCGGCGTTGTTTTGCGTATCAATTCATAAACCATGTGCCATGGAATGGGTACATCGAACATCTCTTCCCAACTATTTTGCAATTTATATGGCACAGCTGTCAGTTTTTTGGTCCTTAAATGAAATTGGTATATGTTTTTATTTATCACACTTTTCTTTAACCATTTATGTTCTTTAATACAGGGCCGACATACAAGTTCCTTACTTTTTTCCCCTTCTACTTGCCTCTTCCATTTTTGTGGTAATGCTGCAATTAATTGGTTGTAATTTTGGGTAGAGCAGACATTTCCATATGTCTGTGTGAGCTGCATGTGTGACATAACTCCACCAGTCCTATTTATGATATCATTCACAAAAATTATACCTTTTTTAAACATTTCTTCGATAAATACAGTTTTTTTATCAATTACTATATTTGAATTTAACCACAATATTTGTTGTACTATTTGTTCCGTCCTTTCAGGTGGATTAAACTGAAATTGCAACCAACTTTCTAAGGCTTGTTTAAAAAATAAGGATATTTTGGAGATTATTTCCTTTTCAAACAACCGAAAGTGAGCAGGTGTAATCTGAATAAAGGGAAAAAGGCCCTTCTTGAACATAGGATGAGACATTCGTACCAATTTACTAGAGAACCAGTTTGGATTTAAGTATAACTTTTGTATGACTGATGCCTTTAGTGAGAGGTCTAATGCTTTAATATTTAATAATTTCTGCCCTCCGAATTCATATTCGTTATATAAATAGGCCCTTTTAATTTTATCTGGCTTGCCGTTCCAAATAAAATGGAATATTTTTTGTTCATATAATTTAAAAAGCAGGTCACTAGGTGTAGGCAAAACCATAAGCAAATAGGTAAACTGTGATATGACTAAAGAGTTAATCAGGGTGATTTTTCCACAAATAGACAAGTATTTTCCTTTCCATGGTAGCAAGATCTTATCTATTTTTGCTAACTTTCTATAAAAATTTATTGGAGTGAGATCATTTCTTTCTTTTGGGATTTTTATACCGAGTATATCCACATCTCCGTCAGACCATTTAATTGGTAAACTACATGGCAATATAAAATGTGTATTTTTTAGTGATCCAATACGTAATATGGTACATTTATCATAATTTGGTTTTAATCCAGAGAGGATAGCAAAGGTATCTAGATCCTCTATGAGGCCGTGGAGAGACTCTAGTTGTGGTTTTAAAAGAAAACATGAATCATCAGCGTACAATGACACCTTAGTTTTTAAGCCACGGATTTCTAATCCATTAATATTAATGTTTGATCTAATTTTAACAGCTAACATTTCGATGGCAATAATAAATAGATATGCCGATAGTGGACAACCTTGTTTTACTCCTCTAGATAGTTTAAAACTTTCTGAGATGTAGCCATTATTTACTATTTTACACCTAGGGTTACTATACATAATTTTAACCCATTTTATAAGAGATTCCCCAAAATTGAAATATTCTAGGCATTTATATATAAACTCCAGTCGTACTTTATCAAAAGCCTTTTCAAAATCAGCTATGAAAACCAGACCTGGTGTCCCCGATATTTCATAGTGTTCTATTGTTTCCAGTACTTGCCTTATATTATCTCCAATGTATCGTCCATGTAAAAAACCTGTCTGATTAGGATGAATAATATCTGACAAAACTTTTTTTATTCTATGCGCCAAGCATTTTGCTAGGATTTTTGCATCACAACACTGAAGTGTAAGAGGTCTCCAATTTTTTAATTGGACTGGATCTTTATATATACCACTTGGGTCCTGTTTCAGTAATAACGATATCAGACCTTCTTGTTGCGTGTCTGATAATCTACCATTTATATAGGAGTGGTTAAAACAAGCTAATAATGGTCCTTTGAGTATATCAAAAAAATGTTTGTATACTTCCACTGGTATGCCATCCAGCCCTGGAGTTTTCCCATCCTTAAAGGCCCCAATTGCATCAAGCAGTTCCTCCTCTGTAATTTGGCCTTCACATGAGTCTTTCTGTACAGATGTTAATTTTACATTATTAATAGGAAAAAAATCCATACAATTAGTTTCAGTTAGTGGAGATGGAGGAGCCTGAAACGAAAACATATTCTTAAAGTACTTCACTTCCTCTTTCAAAATATCATTTGGTGAATCATGCGTGACTCCATCATTTGTAACAAGTTTTAATACATTTTTTTTGGTAGCATTTCTATATTGAAGATTGAAAAAGAATTTGGTGCATTTTTCCCCATATTCCATCCAGTTTGCTTTATTTTTATAATATATTACACTGGATCTTTCTTGAATAAGTTCCTCCATTTCTTTTTGTTTTTCCTCTAACTTATTCTGTGCCTCTATGGTACTGTTTTTATTGCTATCTAACTGTACTGTTAGTCCTTCAATTTCCTTTGTTAATATGGACTCTTTTGATCTAAATTCCCTTTGTTTTATAGATGAGTACTGAATTGCATGGCCTCTAAAGGCACACTTAAAAGTGTCCCATACAATAAGGGGATCTGCTGTACCTATGTTATGTCTGAAAAAGTCAGTTATAAAATCTTCTGTCCTAGTTCTAAACAATTTATCATCTAGTAGACTTTGATTAAATTTCCAATATCCTCGCCCACGTGGAAATTCTGTAAGAGAAATATATATGCCAATTATGTGATGATCCGACCGCATTCTGTCCCCTATCAACACTTTTTTAACTTTTGGTGCCAGAGAGAATGGTATAAGAAAGTAGTCAAGACGACTAGCTTGATTCAGCCTCCGCCATGTATATCTCACTAAATCAGGGTATTTAAGTCTCCATATATCCACTAATTCCAATATATCCATGACATTCATGATTTCCTTAAGTGCCTGAGGGTGATAGTTTGTAGTGTGATTTCCTTTCCGGTCTATAGAGGTATTTAAGACCGTATTAAAATCTCCCACTATAATAATAGAGTCTAGTGTTGCTTGTAGAGTTGATAAATTCTTATATATATTTTCAAAGAAGCTTGGATCATCATTATTCGGACCGTATAGGTTAACAAGCCATATTTGTTTATTGTCCAATAACATATTTAAAATAATCCATCTACCTTGAGGATCTGTTTGGACAATTTGCACATTTGGATCAAAATTATTGTTAATTAAAACCATCACCCCTTTTGAATTTCTTTGCCCATGGGAGAAATATATTTTGCCCCCCCAGTTCTTTTTCCACAAAACTTCATCTAAAACTGTTGAATGGGTTTCCTGTAAACAATAGATATTATAATCCTTCTCTTTTAGCCAGGTAAATACTGATCGTCTTTTCTTATTATCTGCTAAGCCATTACAATTGTAACTGGCTATACTTATTTCACCACTTACCATAATGAGACACACCTTTCATTCTTTTAATCAGAATATATTTTTGTAAACGTACTATTAAAAAGTAACATAATGATTGAGTGTCTATATAGTTATACCATGATATTTGCATTTCTACTAAGTAAACCTCCAATTGGTCCCTACTATTCCACCCGCTAAAAGGCCTCATCTCGAGATGGCTTGTCATCCCAATGCCCGGTAGACCACCCTCGACCCCCTGTATCCCATAGCCCTGAACCGACTGGGATCCATTCTTTGAAAAGAGCATACAGTGCCATTTACCGAATTGAAGAAGATCAATTACCATATGCATTTCCATTGCCCTCACCTCGATTTGTATTATATATATCTGTGGATCATCCTCTATTGTCCCTAACATCTTTTACTTCTTCCTTCGCAACAGTTGTGGGATACACACATACACCCACACACACTCAGCCCTTACCCCCACACAACCATAAGCTCACTTTCTCAACAATTGCACCATCCCAGAGCCCAACTCAAGATGGGTCATGATTTACAAATGCACTTGCAGTTGCAGCTGCATGAGAAGGCCTGCAAGACCGCACAAAAAATTAGCAAAAATTGAGAGATTTATTTACCATTGTCATATCCTAGATAATGGAGGTCAAATGTACACCTTATTCCTGAAACACCCACAATACGGCCACCCGTCATGACCATGTCCCCACGCATCTCCATGCAGTCCGACTTTGATTTTGTGCCGCCAGGGCCACAATAATATACCCCCTCTCTGAATGTCCGAGTGTGACCCCCTCCCCATGGGTTACTGCAGCTAGTGTTGCCAGCACTGCCACTGCCTGGGTGGGGGCACCCCACCGGAATCCCCACCGGCTAGGTACAAGGTCGTCAAGGTTCTCATTAGCAGCTTTGAGAATTTCCTTGTATATTATGCTCTCCCTTTATGGGGCTTTGGCTTTGCAGGACCAACCCTGCCAAGCAGGCTCAGAATCTTGAGGGGGCAGTGCTGCTCTTGGTCTCTGACCTCATTTTAGCTGCATACAGACCGCTTACAGCGGGCACATAAAACAGTTAGGGACTTCTCCTTAGTATCTGGGTCATTCAGGTGGGTGTCTAGGGTATAGTGCCATGGACCGTACCATTAAAATAGGATAATAAATAATTAGATATAATTTATAAAAAAATAAATAAAAAATGTAGTTCTCCATGATAGGACAATAAATAAATAAGACGTATAATTCATTATAAAAGTATATCCATCATCTGAACAACATTGAAAGCCCTCTCATACCCGGCTCACAGCAATACATTGGCTCTGGGATATGCAACCATTTCATTACTCACTCACTCAACTTTCCAAACATAACAAATAAAATAAAAAATAAACACAAACCATACCATCCACACATACTGTGCCTTCTGTTTACTTAGTTTTTATCTTCACTATGTTGAATTAGTGCTTGTGTGTTCAATTAGTTATATGTGAAGATTTATAGAAAAGCTATATTTTTTATTGTATTGTTACAATCAGTAACCGGGCTTGAATTGTGTTTATTTCCCTCGTCTATGAGAACTTTGTAATTTTTAAAATAACCATGGAGTAGTCTTTGTGTCTCTGAACAACTGGTTATCAATATATAGTTTATCAACGACGAGAGCTACTCGTTTCGCTTTTAATCTATTTTCTTTGAAAATTGGATACAGAACTTTGCGCCGTTCTGCAATTTCCTTCGGAAACTGATCATTCATGCCAATTTTGGTCCCAGCAAGTCTTTTACCCAGGCTTTTAACCATTATTTTATCTTTAAATGAAGCAAATTTGGCAACGATTGGGCGTTCGTACCTCTGCCCTCTCTGTCCGAAGCGGTGAACGCGTTCAAGTTGGATTTTGTCGATAACTTCGCGTGGAATCTGAAGCGCTGTAAGGAGGAACTCTCTAACTATAGATTCAGGAACTTCTCCTTCTTTTTCTTGGATACCTGTAAGTACCAAATTCTCTCTCATGGATCTAGTTTGTATGTCTAGTAAGGTTTCCTTCAGAACGGTGTTCTCCTTTTTAATTCCATTCATTTCGGTTTCAATCTTATTGACTGTCCCTTTTAGCGCGTGTGTTTGCTTCTCCAATGTCGCAGCTTTTTCATCACTCATCTCTAGGCTTGCCTTCAACTCTTTTATATCCTTACTAACTAATTCAAGTATACCCAGTTTGTCATTTATTGATTTTAACAGATCGGTTTCGACCTTTACCATTCCGGGTGGTGAGAATATTAAATCATCAGTGTCTGTAGAAGAGTCACGTTTTCGTTTTGTAATCGGTTCCCCTGTCTTACTCTCCGTCATGTTTGGTTGTTGCCTGTTTTCGTAATATTTGTCGATAAATGTCTCTAGTTTTAGGATTTGTTTTGTGTTATTGTCCAGATTGAAGGTTATCACTCACCAGATTAAGTAGTGCTAATATTTTAGTCTAATTTAGCAGATATTTCGAATATTATGTTTTATCTTGAGGTGCTCTACATAAATCCCTTCAGTCCGCCATTACCCTTACGTTACCTTTACGTCATACGTCACTCTCTCTCCTTATATACCTCTCCTTAATGCAACCGCTGTGTCAGATTTCAAAAAAACTTTATGGAAAAATAAACCATGCAATAATCTGAGACGGAGCTCAGAACAATAGCCAAATTAGCCGCCATGTTGGGGTCAACAGAAACCAGAAAATACATGATTAATGTTTCCTTTGATGAACTTCATCAGAATGCAGTCCTAGGAATCCCAGTTCCACAATAAATGCTTGATTTGTTCGATAATGTCCGTTATTTATGTCCAATTAGCTACTTTGGTTAGCGCGTTAGCGGTAAACAATTCCAAAGTCACAAAGCGCATCCACTATAACGTGACAATGTCCAAAAGTTCTGTAACAGTCAGTAGAAACATGTCAAACGTTGTACTGAATCAATCTTTAGAATGTTGTTAACATACATCTTGAATAACGTTCCAACCGGAGAATTAGATTGACTTCAGAAGAGCGGTGGAACGGAGGTCCTCATGTGAAGGCGCGTGTTCAATGCGTGGTCACCTCATGGCAGTGATTACTAATTCCTGTCTCCTTCGGCCCCCCTTCACATTAGAGTCATCAGACAAAGTTCTATTGACTGTTGACATCTAGTGGAAGCCGTAGGAAGTAAAAACTCATCAATATCTCGCTGTAATTTCAATGAGAGCTTGGTTGAAAATCTGCCACCTCAGAAACAATTCAAACAGGAAGTGGAACTTCTCAGGTTTTTGCCTGCCATATGAGTTCTGTTATACTCACAGACATAATTCAAACAGTTTTAGAAACTTCAGAGTGTTTTCTATCCAATACGAATAATAATATGCATATATTAGCAACTAGGACTGAGGAGCAGGCAGTTTACTATGGGCACCTCTGTGCACCTTTCATCCAAGCTACTCAATACTGCCCCTGCAGCCATAAGAAGTTAAACAATGCCACTTAATATAATGTTTACATACCCTACATTACTCATCTTATATGTATATACTGTACTCTATCATATACTACATCTTGCCATCTTTATGTAATACATGTATCACTAGCCACTTTAAACTATGCCACTTTTATGTTTACATACCCTACATTACTCATCTCATATTTATATACTGTACTCGATACCATCTACTGCATCTTGCCTATGCCGTTCTGTACCATCACTCATTCATATATCTTTATGTACATATTCTTTATCACTTTACACTTCCCTCCCTATAGGCTGTCATTGGCAAATTTAATGATGGTGTTGGAGTCGTGCCTGGCTGTGCAGTCATGAGTGAACAGGAGTACAGGAAGGGACTGAGCACGCACCTCTGAGGGGCCTCTGTGTTGAGGATAAGCGTGGGGGGGATGTGTTGTTACCTACCCTTACCAGCTGGGGGTGGCCCGTTAGGAAGTCCAGGATCCAGTTGCAGAGGGAGGTGTTTAGTCCCAGGGTCCTTAGCTTATTGATGAGCTTTGAGGGTACTATGGTGTTGAACGCTGAGCTATAGTCTTTGAATAGCATTCTCACATAGGTGTTCCTTTTGTCCAGGTGGGAAAAGGCAGTGTGGAGTGGATCTGTTTGGGCGGTATGCAAATTGGAGTGGGTCTAAGTTTTCTGGGATGATTGGTGTTGATGTGGTCCATGACAAAACTTTCAAGCACTTAATGGCACTCAGATGTGAGTGCTACGGGTCGGTAGTCATTTAGGCAGGATACCTTAGTGTTCTTGGGCACAGGCACTATGGTGGTCTGCTTAAAACATGTTGGTATTACAGACTCGGACAGGGACAGGTTGAAAATGTTAGTGAAGACACTTGCCAGTTTGTCAGCGCATGCGCGGAGTACACGTCCTGGTAATTCATCTGGCCCTGCGGCTTTGTGAATGTTGACCTGTTTAAAGGTCTTACATCGGTTGCGGAGAGCGTGTTCACACAGTCTTCCAGAACAGCTGGTGCTCTCATGCGTGTTTCAGTGTTATTTGCCTCGAAGCGAGCATAGTAGTAGTTTAGCTCGTCTGGTAGGCTCGTGTCACTGGGCAGCTCTCGACTGTGCTTCCCTTTGTAGTCTGTAATGGTTTGCAAGCCCTGCCACATCCGACGAGCCTACGAGCTGGTTTGGGTATGTACATACGGTCACTGTGGGTACGACGTTATTGATGCACTTATTGATGAAGCCAGTGACTGATGTGGTGTACTCTTCAATGCCATCGGAGAAATCCCGGAACATTTTCCAGTCTGTGCTAGCAAAACAGTCCTGTAGCTTAGCAGCTGCTTCATCTGACCACTTTTTATTGAACTAGTCACTGGTGCTTCCTGCTTAAATTTCTGCTTGTAAGCAGGAATCAGGAGGATAGAATTATGGTCAGATTTACCAAATGGGGAGCGAGGGAGAGCTTTGTATGCGTCTCTGTGTGTGGAGTTTATGTGGTCCAGAGATCTTTTTCTTCTTATTGAATATTTAACATACTGATAGAAATTTGATAAAACGGATTTAAGTTTCCCTACATTAAAGTCCCGGCTACTAAGACCGCCACCTCTGGGTGAGCGTTTTCTTGTTTACTTTTGGCGGAATACTGCTCATTCAGTGCTGTCTTAGTGCCAGCCTCTGACTGTGGTGGTATGTAAACAGCTACGAAGAATACAGATAAATACTCTCTCGGTAGGTAGTGTGGTCTACAGCTTATCATGAGATACTCTACCTCAGGCGAGCAATAGCTCGAGACTTGTCATGCACCAGCTGTTATTTACATAAATACATGGTCCGCCACCCCTTGTCTTACCAGACGCCGCTGTTCTATCCTGCCGGTACATCGTATAACCATGCAGCTATATGTTTATTTTGTCGACGTTCAGCCACGACTCTGTGAAGCATAAGTTGTTACAGTTTTTAATGTCCCGTTGGTAGTTTAATCTTCCGCGTAACTCGTCAATTTTATTATCAAAGGATTGCACGTTTGCTAGCAGAATGGAGAGAATTGGGGGGTTATTCAATCGCCTACAAATTCTCAAAGGCAGCCCGCCCTTCGGCCCCTCTTTCTCCCCCTCCTCTTCACGCAGATCATGGGATATTTGGCCTGTTCCCGAGGAAGCAGTACATCCTTTGCGTCGGGCTCATCAGAGTCGTGAAAGGAAAAAAAGGATTCTGCTAGTCCGTGGTGAGTAATCGTAGTCCTGATGTCTAGAAATTATTTTCAGGCATAAGAGACGGTAGCGGCAACATTATGTACAAAATAATTTAAAAAATAAGTTACGAACAACGCAAATAAACGAACGAAAAAACACAATCGGCTGGGGGCACGTGAAACGTCTACCTTCTCCGGCTCCAGCTTACATAAGAACGAGAGCCCACAGTCCTTAGGAGCGGTCTGCTTCTGTGACATGCTTTCAGTTTTGCACGAATGCTGCCATCTATCCACGGTTTCTGGTTTGGGTAGGTTTTACTAGTCACAGTGGGAACAACATCCACTATAAACTTCCTGACGATCTCAGTCACCGTGTCTGCATATACATCAATGTTATTCTCAGAGGCAACCCGGAACATTTCCCATTCCGCGTGATTGAAACAATCTTGAAGCATGGATTCCGATTGGTCAGAACAGCTTTGAATAGACCTTAGCACGACTACTTCCTGTTTGAGTTTCTGCCTATAGGAAGGGAGGAGCAGAATGAAATAGTGATCTGATTTGCTGAAGGGTGGGCGGGGGAGGGCCTTGTAGTCATCCCGGAAGAGGGAGTAACAGTTTATTGCGTTTTAAAACTTAACAAAACACTCCAGTATGCAAGTATCCATTTCAATAGAACATCACTCCAACAACTGTTTCAGATCACTTTCTTTTGAGTGTACAGAGGGCAGAATTTCTGATGAATTTACAAACGCTCAACTCCGGTTGAATATGGCCGGTGTCATTAAATGTCGGCAAAAAAAAGCTTAATTGTTGCCAGGAGCGCAGTTAGTCATCAACGCTCTGGATAACATGAAAACAGCCTAACCAGCTCTGCTGGGGCAAGTACAATGGTCAGAGTTTGGGTGGGGGCTAAAGCTTAAGATTTTTCTTACGGCATTGCATACGGTCAGTGTGAACCAGTGACTTGACACAATAACAATGGGCCAAGCAAGCTGTACAAACAAAACAGAAAGGACACAGGACATCTTATTTAATGAAAGGGTTGCAGTCTGCCGTGAAGCTTTTATCCATGTATTCTAGTTTGATATTGGAAGTTGTTTTCATTGCAAGTTAAAGCTTGTTGTTAGCTAGGTAGCTGAAGTCTGATGGCTGGCTTGCTAGCTAAAATTGAGCCTATTTGCTTAACTTTAGCTAGCTATGACAATCGGTTTGTATTGCTAGTACTCTATGGTTTGGGATTTATGGTTAGGGATTATGGTTAATTGTTTAGCTGGCTAGCTAGCTAGCTACATGTCTAAACAAAATATCCCAAGTTAAAGCTTGCTGTTAGCTAGCTAGCTGAAGTTAGATGGCTGGCTTGCTAGCTAACGTAAACTCCCATTCCGTACAAATATGCGCAACCACGACATTCAAACGAGGCTGCAAAGAAAACTAATGGGACTGTAGCGACTGTGTTGACTTCAAAATCTGGGGTGTGAACTACGTTTCTATTTAAGTGTTGATCGACATGGTAATGGTTCTATAGTATTGGAGAAAAGTTGAAAAAACTGACCCTCCGTTACATTGGGACGTGTCATGCCGTAACGTACAGCACGCATAAAGCAACTATTTCTGTCTTACAATCTCTCTCCACCATGTGTAGCACTTCTCTCATCGTTTAAAAACAAGAAATAGACAGTGACGGGGTAAGGGGGGGATACCTGGTCATTTTTTGTGTCATCACTGCAAGCATCATGACTCTCAAAGCCGCTGTTTACTTCTGAAGATCACTTTAGCACCGCCCAGAAACCCGATTCAAATTCAACACAAACCTTCAAATAGGTATGTAATGACACATTATATAACCTCTTTATAGTGTTTTATTTACACTTTAGAGGTGATAAGGTAATAAGTTGGACAGATCGAGTGAAAAAAAGCAATTTTGCCACACACATCTCTTCTCACTATCACGCATTAGTTTCGCTTCCCCACCCATCATTTTTAAAAAGACCCGATGGAGCTTGTTGCCTTCTTGAATCATGCAGAAACGGGCAGCGTGGAGTTCATGTAATTGAGTCTGTTGGAAAGTGGAGAAATTGTGCTTTACAATGATATTGACATTACAGTTGATCTGGAAGTATTACGTTTTTTGGGCTCTAAAATAATGTCAATTGTACGGACCAAGGCGATGTACAAAAGGTGAGTGAGTTTACGTTAACGTTATGTGAATGAACTGTGTGTAGTGATATCTCAGAATGCCATTTTGCATCTATTGTATAATAATGCTAAAATATTTGTATCTGGAATTTGTCTTTCAGCATCAGTAGAACACGCCTGACTCTCCTCCACCAGTCATACAGGGAGAATGGTCTAATGCCTCCCATCAAAAAGAGAGCTGGCCCAAGCAAGCACAGGTTACACCTGAAGCATGAGGACTTGCAGCGAGTGCTGAACTTCATCAACAACTACACAGAGGATAATGCAATAGTATTACCAGGACGCCACCCAGGACACAAACACTTTGGTGGAAAGCTGCTGCCATCCGATGTGACAAGCAGCAGTGTGGCGTCTCTATAAGGAATCGATGACAACACTTGGTATGTAAAGCATAAACACATTTTGATTATTTAATTGACCTCCAACATGATTGGCACTACTTTTATTGGTCTCACATTATTTCTGTATTTTCCAGAAGCTGTTAAGTCAGCCAAGCTGAAGAAGCAAGAGCAACATCTCCTGCTTGTTCAGAGTGAGCGGTCTGTCTACCAGAAGATGGTTGCTGACTGTCAAGACCTGCAGGTGTCTCTGGGGGCCCTTACTGAACCAGCAAGCAAAGACATCAGGATGCAATACAGCTTAGATTTTTTCTCAGCAAGTCAGCAACATTTCCTCCTTTATACTGATTAAGGACATACATTTTACATTTACATTTAACAGACGCTCTTATCCAGAGCGACTTACTAATTTACCTTTTTTTATATTTAACTAGGCAAGTCAGTTAAGAACAAATTCTTATTTTTCAATGACGGCCTAGGAACAGTGGGTTAACTGCCTGTTCAGGGGCAGAACGTCAGATTTGTACCTTGTCAGCTCGGGGATTTGAACTTGCAACCTTTCGGTTACTAGTCCAACGCTCTAACCACTAGGCTACCCTGCCCCCCACATAGATGGATGGATATATATATATATATATACACTCCAAAAAGGGGTGAGACAATTAATTGTAATTTATCTTACTGTTCTTTTGTTGTTCGTACTCATGTCCCACCTACTTTTTAACTCCTAGGCAAGTGTGGCTTGTTTGGTGTCTGCTGTGACGGAATACTACAACACTGGTGTGAAGGCATTTGGGCAGTGGAGTAAAGCACTTCATTAAAAATACGTTAAAGTACTACTTAATTATTTTTGGGGGGTATCTGCACATTACTATTGTTGGGTTCTGAGAATATGAAAACATACTTATTCATGTCACTGATGGAGTGCTGAGGTTTAGAGGGTCTACACCAGAAGTTGAGGGTTATAGGATGAAGGTATGTAGTGTGTGAAACTAAGCTTGGAATGTGTTGAGTGCAGGGAAGCGATTACATGTGGCAGGCATTGATAAGGGGAGATGGGTGGAGATCTTAGAAACTAACAATGTCACTGAGGGAGAGAGGGTCATGTATAACGTTTACATTATGTCAGGATATGTTATTGTTAGCCATCATGGATCCTCTGGGAGGAGAAGAGACACAGTCTGGTATCAATAACCGTGACAGCCTTGAGTTGGGGAGGAGTGAGCACTTTGGGTTAGAGGTCAGGTTAGATGAAGTGAGGTAGAACAGATATCACTAAGGTTCTGTCTAGCAACAGAGATGCATTGGCTGTTCAATTGTGGAGGAGGAGACTCCGCCTAGGAGAAAGGGTTAAATATCAGTGCTTGTGTGAAAGGTTTTTTGTCTGAATTACAGCTGTATTTGACCCATTGGGAAGAATTAAACTTGGTTAAGTTTCTCTAGTGTCCGTGAGTTATTTACTCAAAATTAGAACCTAACAATATATTTTTGGCAAATTTTACTTCACTACAACTTTTTACTCCATATATTTTCCCTGACATCCAAAAAGTACTAATTACATTTTGACAGGAAAATTGTCCAATTCACACACTTATCAAGAGAACATCCCTGGTCATCCCTACTGCATTTGAACTGGCAGACTCACTAAACACAAATGCTTTGTTTGTAAATGATGTCTGTGTTGTAGTGAGTGTTGGAGTGTGCCCCTGGCTATCTGTCAATAATTTAAAAAAAGATTTACTTTTCGACTTTAACTCAATTAGTATTTTACTGGGTGCCTTTTCGCGTCAGTCATTTCCTATTAAGGTGTCTATACATTTACTCAAGTATGACAATTTATAACTTTTTCAACCACACACACACACACACACAGGGGGAGGACGTGACTTCTGATATTGTGCTCTATTAGAACAAGGCTTGTCATGGTTGTGCTTACAAACTAATTACCTGCGTGTTTATCACATCTAACATGTCATTGTTTACAGGTTTAATGATGGAGGCTTCCAGTGTTTACAGACAAATGTGTAGTTAACTAGTGATTACGCATTCAACAACCCGGTCGCATTCCGCTTCGCTCCACAGGTAGTATCACATTTCACTTCATTTCATTACAGTACAACGGTTTGATTTGTTTGATCTTAGCTAGCTACATAGCCGTCTTTGTATCAAAGATAATTGTGTAGTTTAGAGCGATTTTCTAGGTTAGCTAGCCAGCTAGTTTCGTCCTTTTAACGTAACGTAACGTAATCAACACTGCTAGCTAGCCAGCTAGCCACCGAATAGCAGCACTGTAGAATCTATTACATTCAACGGAACAACGGAACGACTTGATTAGTGTAGTGTTAGCTAGCTACATAGTTGTCTTTGCTGTCCTTGTATCTAAGATAACTGTGGAGTCTAGAGTAATTTTCGGTTAGCTAGCCAGCTATTTTCGTCCGCCGCGCTGCCGTTCTCCTACCTAGTCAATACTGCTAGTCAACACTGCTAACACTGCTAACACTGCTAGCTAGCCAACTTCTACCGAATAGCAGCACTGTAGAAACTATTACATTACAACGGAACGATTTGATTAGTGCAGTGTTAGCTAGCTAGTGTTAGCTAGCTACATAGTTGTCTTTGCTGTCCTTGTATCTAAGACAATTGTGTAGTATAAACTAATTATCTGGCCAGTTACCGAGGTTACCTAGCCAGCTATCGAGGTTACCTAGCCAGCTACACTTTCAAACAAAGTCAACAACACAGCCACTGCTAGCCAGACTACTTCAGCAGTACTGTATCATTTTAACCACTTTAGTCAATAAGATTTTTGCAACGTAAGCTTAACTTTCTGAACATTCGAGACGTGTAGTCCACTTGTCATTCCAATCTCCTTTGCATTAGCGTAGCCTCTTCTGTAGCCTGTCAACTATGTGTCTGTCTATCCCTGTTCTCTCCTCTCTGCACAGACCATACAAACGCTTCACACCGCGTGGCCGCGGCCACCCTAACCTGGTGGTCCCAGCGCGCACGACCCACGTGGAGTTCCAGGTCTCCGGTAGCCTCTGGAACTGCCGATCTGCGGCCAACAAGGCAGAGTTCATCTCAGCCTATGCTTCCCTCCAGTCCCTCGACTTCTTGGCACTGACGGAAACATGGATCACCACAGATAACACTGCTACTCCTACTGCTCTCTCTTCGTCTGTCCACGTGTTCTCGCACACCCCGAGAGCTCCTGGTCAGCGGGGTGGTGGCACCGGGATCCTCATCTCTCCCAAGTGGTCATTCTCTCTTTCTCCCCTTACCCATCTGTCTATCGCCTCCTTTGAATTCCATGCTGTCACAGTCACCAGCCCTTTCAAGCTTAACATCCTTATCATTTATCGCCCTCCAGGTTCCCTCGGAGAGTTCATCAATGAGCTTGATGCCTTGATAAGCTCCTTTCCTGAGGACGGCTCACCTCTCACAGTTCTGGGTGACTTTAACCTCCCCACATCTACCTTTGACTCATTCCTCTCTGCCTCCTTCTTTCCACTCCTCTCCTCTTTTGACCTCACCCTCTCACCTCCCCCCCCTACTCACAAGGCAGGCAATACGCTTGACCTCATCTTTACTAGATGCTGTTCTTCCACTAACCTCATTGCAACTCCCCTCCAAGTCTCCGACCACTACCTTGTATCCTTTTCCCTCTCGCTCTCATCCAACACTTCCCACACTGCCCCTACTCGGATGGTATCGCGCCGTCCCAACCTTCGCTCTCTCTCCCCCGCTACTCTCTCCTCTTCCATCCTATCATCTCTTCCCTCTGCTCAAACCTTCTCCAACCTATCTCCTGACTCTGCCTCCTCAACCCTCCTCTCCTCCCTTTCTGCATCCTTTGACTCTCTATGTCCCCTATCCTCCAGGCCGGCTCGGTCCTCCCCTCCCGCTCCGTGGCTCGACGACTCATTGCGAGCTCACAGAACAGGGCTCCGGGCAGCCGAGCGGAAATGGAGGAAAACTCGCCTCCCTGCGGACCTGGCATCCTTTCACTCCCTCCTCTCTACATTTTCCTCTTCTGTCTCTGCTGCTAAAGCCACTTTCTACCACTCTAAATTCCAAGCATCTGCCTCTAACCCTAGGAAGCTCTTTGCCACCTTCTCCTCCCTCCTGAATCCTCCTCCCCCCCCCCCCCCCCCCCCTCATCCCTCTCTGCAGATGACTTCGTCAACCATTTTGAAAAGAAGGTCGACGACATCCGATCCTCGTTTGCTAAGTCAAACGACACCGCTGGTTCTGCTCACACTGCCCTACCCTGTGCTCTGACCTCTTTCTCCCCTCTCTCTCCAGATGAAATCTCGCGTCTTGTGACGGCCGGCCGCCCAACAACCTGCCCGCTTGACCCTATCCCCTCCTCTCTTCTCCAGACCATTTCCGGAGACCTTCTCCCTTACCTCACCTCGCTCATCAACTCATCCTTGACCGCTGGCTACGTCCCGTCCGTCTTCAAGAGAGCGAGAGTTGCACCCCTTCTGAAAAAACCTACACTCGATCCCTCCGATGTCAACAACTACAGACCAGTATCCCTTCTTTCTTTTCTCTCCAAAACTCTTGAACGTGCCGTCCTTGGCCAGCTCTCCTGCTATCTCTCTCAGAATGACCTTCTTGATCCAAATCAGTCAGGTTTCAAGACTAGTCATTCAACTGAGACTGCTCTTCTCTGTATCACGGAGGCGCTCCGCACTGCTAAAGCTAACTCTCTCTCCTCTGCTCTCATCCTTCTAGACCTATCGGCTGCCTTCGATACTGTGAACCATCAGATCCTCCTCTCCACCCTCTCCGAGTTGGGCATCTCCGGCGCGGCCCACGCTTGGATTGCGTCCTACCTGACAGGTCGCTCCTACCAGGTGGCGTGGCGAGAATCTGTCTCCTCACCACGTGCTCTCACCACTGGTGTCCCCCAGGGCTCTGTTCTAGGCCCTCTCCTATTCTCGCTATACACCAAGTCACTTGGCTCTGTCATAACCTCACATGGTCTCTCCTATCATTGCTATGCAGACGACACACAATTAATCTTCTCCTTTCCCCCTTCTGATGACCAGGTGGCGAATCGCATCTCTGCATGTCTGGCAGACATATCAGTGTGGATGACGGATCACCACCTCAAGCTGAACCTCGGCAAGACGGAGCTGCTCTTCCTCCCGGGGAAGGACTGCCCGTTCCATGATCTCGCCATCACGGTTGACAACTCCATTGTGTCCTCCTCCCAGAGCGCTAAGAACCTTGGCGTGATCCTGGACAACACCCTGTCGTTCTCAACTAACATCAAGGCGGTGGCCCGTTCCTGTAGGTTCATGCTCTACAACATCCGCAGAGTACGACCCTGCCTCACACAGGAAGCGGCGCAGGTCCTAATCCAGGCACTTGTCATCTCCCGTCTGGATTACTGCAACTCGCTGTTGGCTGGGCTCCCTGCCTGTGCCATTAAACCCCTACAACTCATCCAGAACGCCGCAGCCCGTCTGGTGTTCAACCTTCCCAAGTTCTCTCACGTCACCCCGCTCCTCCGCTCTCTCCACTGGCTTCCAGTTGAAGCTCGCATCCGCTACAAGACCATGGTGCTTGCCTACGGAGCTGTGAGGGGAACGGCACCTCAGTACCTTCAGGCTCTGATCAGGCCCTACACCCAAACAAGGGCACTGCGTTCATCCACCTCTGGCCTGCTCGCCTCCCTACCACTGAGGAAGTACAGTTCCCGCTCAGCCCAGTCAAAACTGTTCGCTGCACTGGCACCCCAATGGTGGAACAAACTCCCTCACGACGCCAGGACAGCGGAGTCAATCACCACCTTCCGGAGACACCTGAAACCCCACCTCTTTAAGGAATACCTAGGATAGGATAAAGCAATCCTTCTGACCCCCCCCCCCTTAAAAGATTTAGATGCACTATTGTAAAGTGGCTGTTCCACTGGATGTCATAAGGTGAATGCACCAATTTGTAAGTCGCTCTGGATAAGAGCGTCTGCTAAATGACTTAAATGTAAATGTAAATGTGGATGTGGCTGGGGGTTATAGCATTTCTTTCACATGACCCATCAATTTAGACAAGTGTCTGGGTAAGCGTCAAGCAATATTTATAAAATGTTTTTTATCTGGACACTTCCCTGGATTTTTTCCTTATTGTAGGCTATTACCACTTTTAGTCTTACTACACTACTCACTGTTTAGCACATGACCTCACATGTGAATCCTTAACTTCACTAGGGTAGGGGGCAGCATTTGGAATTTTGGATGAAAAGCGTGCCCAAATTAACCTGCCTGCTACTCAGCCATAAAAGCTAGAATATGCATATAATTAGTAGATTTGGATAGAAAACACTGAAGTTTCTAAAACTGTTTGAATGATGTCTGTGAGTATAACAGAACTCATATGGCAGGCAAAAACCTGAGAAAAGTTTGTAGTTTTTCAACTCATTGCCTATCGAACATAGTGTCTATGGGGTCATGTTGCACTTCCTAAGGCTTCCACTAGTTGTCAACAGTCTTTAGAACCTTGTTTGAGGCTTCTACTGTGAAGTGGGGGCGAATGAGAGGGAATTGAGTAAGGTCTCTCCCAGAGTGCCATGAGCTGACCATGCGCGCTCACGTGAGAGATAGCTTGCATTCCATTGCAAGACAAAGGATTTCTCCGGTTGGAACATTATTGAAGATTTATGTTAAAAACATCCTAAAGATTGATGTTTGACATGTTTCTACGGACTGTAACGGAACTTTTTGACTTTTCGTCTGCACCTAGTGATCGCGACTCATGGATTTTGATTACTGGGCTAAACGCGTGAACAAAAATGAGGTATTTGGACATAAATGATGGACTTTATTGAACAAATCAAAATTTATTGTGGAACTGGGATTCCTGGGAGTGCATTCTGATGAAGATCATCAAAGGTAAGTGAATATTTATAATGCTATTTCTGACTGTTGACTACACAACATGGCGGATATCTGTATGGCTTGGTTTTGTGTCTGAGCGCTGTACTCAGATTATTGCATGGTGGGCTTTTTCCGTAAAGTTTTTTTAAAATCTGACACAGCGGTTGCATTAACTTCTCTAGGCTAGGTGAGAAGCTAACGTCCCACCAGGCCAACATCCGGTAAAACTGCGGAGAGCTAACATTTTAAATACACCATTCGTTGTATTAAACATTCTTGTAAATACATCTATCTTACATCATTTAAAAAATGAACGTCTTATTAATCCAGCCGCTGTGTCAGATTTAAAAAAGGTTTACTGCAAAAGTAAACATGCGATTTTCTGAGGACGGCGCCCCACACACACAAGTATTACTAGCATTTTCCAACCAAGCATTAGCGTCACGAAAGTCAGAAATAACAATAAAATAAATCGCTTACCATTGAAGATCTTCCTCTGGTGGCAATGGCAAGTGTCCTAACTACACATTGAATGTTCGTTTTGTTTGATAAAATCAATTTTTATAGCCTAACACGAAACATTTGTAAACCGGTTGCGTCGTGATTTCCATCTCATTCAACTTTGGACAAAGCGTTCGTGGTAATTACACACACTAAACAAACGTTTATCCAGTCATGGTTGGTTTCTTTGCAATCCTCTGGTTGTTACTAACACAACCATACATGATGGCTCTTTTCCCGGGACGTATTGACCGAAACAAACCGATTTGAAGACACCAATCAATGACCTCATTGCGCACCAATGGTAGGACCGGTCTATGTTGATTGACTGTAATTTGGCCCAATGACCACTGATCATCTTGAAATCTAGCTTGGAAGATAGCCAATGAGCTGAGGTAAACGGCAATATGTAATGGTTATACGTTTGAAGACCAGCCTTTGTCGTAAACTCTGGCATAAAAGAGGTTCATTCGCCATTGCAAATCCTACTTGACGGAGCCACGAGTGTTACACATAGCAGTACATATTCAATAGCATTTTCAACAAGTTTATATATTTAAATTATGGTGAATAAATCAGGAAAAGCTAAAACAAAGTCTAGGTATACAGATTTAACACAAATTATAGAGGAAATTGATAGAGACAGCCCCCCATCTCACAGCTAGCCTTCAGGGAGCTGCTCATCCAGGAGCTTGCTAGCTACAGCACTGCAGCACCTTCTGCCCCGTCAACCAGTGGTGTTCACCTGCCCAGATTCATCTCTGCAGGCATGAATGTGCCTCAGGGTAAAAAGGGCACAGTATGGAGACGTCAATGTGCCCTTTGTCACAGGAAATGCCCCATCACCAGCACCACCTGTTCAGTAAGCCTCTGCTTTACAGCAGAAAGAGACTGCTATTGGCCATGGCACCAGCAGCACAATATTGTGTAGAGGACTGAGGGTCTTCACAATATTGTAAATATGTAAATAGTTACCCTTGTTATTTGTTTGTTTATTTTTTTATTTTATTTTATTTTTTCATATATATATATATATATATATATATATATATTAATTTTTGGGGGGTGTGTTAGAATAGCATTTATGTATTTTGTATATAGTTCTTTCCTTCAAAATGTATCACTGTACCAATTCGGCCACTTGGGTACATTTGGGTACATTTGTGTGGGACACCTGGGTGACTTCATGCTCAATGTCATGTAGCTCGCTCATTTTTGAAGTTATCTGTCTAAAACTTTGCTCAGCTATTGTTGCCATCTTATGTTCTTCATTCAAATCATCCACAGTATCCTATCTGTATGTTTGGCTGTTCTTGGTCATTTGAAAGATGATACAGCAACAATAAAAAACAGAAAACGTATGTTTATTTCCTTGTATTTTCTTCTACCAGATCCATTGTGTTATATTCTCCTACATTCAATTCACATTTCCACAAACGTCAGAGTGTTTCCTTTCAAATGATACCAAGTGTATGCATATCCTTGCTTCTGGGCCTGAGCTACAGGCAGTTACATTAGGGTATGTCTTTAGGCGGAAATTGAGAAGAAGGGTACCCCAAAGAAGTTAACTTCTTAGCGCTAGGGGTCAGATTTTTTATTTATTTTTTAAATACCGTGCCCAACATAAACGGACATTTTCTCTGGCCCAGATCGTAGAATATGTATATAATTTACAGATTAGGATAGAAAACACTCCAAAGTTTCCAAAACGGTCAAAATATTGTCTGTGAGTATAACAATATTTATTCTGCAAGCGAAAACCTGAGAAAATGTAACCCGGAAGTGATATTTAAAATAAATAAAAAATCTGTGTTCCCTGGCCCGTCTAACCTCCATTTATAGGGGTATCAACCAGATTCCTTTTCCAATGGCTTCCTCAGGCTGTGACCAGGCTTTAGACATAGTTTCAGGCTTTTATTTTGAAAAATGAGCGCCATTTTTCAAAAGTAGTCAAGTGTCCTCTGAATATTTCCTGCGCGCGACAGAGGGGCTCCCCATTTTCCGTTTCTCTCTTAAAGAATAGGTTATGGTCCGTTTGAAATATTATCGATTATGTTTGTTAAAAACAACCTGTGGATTGATTATAAAAAACATTTGACATGTTTCTACGACCATTACGGATACTTTTTGGAATTTGTCGAACGGAACACGGCTTTTGTTTTCTCAACATAACGCGCAACCCAAATGGCGTTTTTTTGTGATAAAAGTAATATTTATCGAACAAAAAAAACATTTGTTGTGTAACTGGGAGTCTCGTGAGTGGAAACATCCGAAGATTATCAAAGGTAAGCGATTCATTTTATTGCTTTTCTGACTTTCGTGACCAAGCTAACCAAGCTAATATAAGGCTAGCTGTTGTAGCATTGAAAGCTACACTCACAAAAACTTGGATTTCTTTCGCTGTAAAATATATTTTCAAAATCTGACACGATAGGTGGATTAACAACAAGCTAAGCTGTGTTTTGGTATATTTCACTTGTGATTGCATGATTATAAATATTTTTAGTAATATTTTTTAATCTGATACGTTTGGAAATGTTCATCTTCCTTTCAGGACTGGAAAAAGGCTTTTGTTTTCTCAACATAACGCGCAACCCAAATGGCGTTTTTTTGTGATAAAAGTAATATTTATCGAACAAAAAAAACATTTGTTGTGTAACTGGGAGTCTCGTGAGTGGAAACATCCGAAGATTATCAAAGGTAAGCGATTCATTTTATTGCTTTTCTGACTTTCGTGACCAAGCTAACCAAGCTAATATAAGGCTAGCTGTTGTAGCATTGAAAGCTACACTCACAAAAACTTGGATTTCTTTCGCTGTAAAATATATTTTCAAAATCTGACACGATAGGTGGATTAACAACAAGCTAAGCTGTGTTTTGGTATATTTCACTTGTGATTGCATGATTATAAATATTTTTAGTAATATTTTTTAATCTGATACGTTTGGAAATGTTCATCTTCCTTTCAGGACTGGAAAAAGGCTGTAGTTTTCTCAACATAACGTGCAACCCAAATGGCTTTTTTTTTGTGATTAAAGTAATATTTATCGAACAAAAAGAACATTTGTTGTGTAACTGGGAGTCTCGTGAGTGGAAACATCCGAAGATTATCTAAGGTAAGCGATTAATTTTATTGCTTTTCTGACTTTCGTGACCATGCTAATTTGGGGCTAGCTGTTGTAGCATTGAAAGCTACACTCACAAAAGCTTGGATTTCTTTCGCTGTAAAATATATTTTCAAAATCTGACACAATAGGTGTATTAACAACAAGCTAAGCTGTGTTTTGGTATATTTCACTTGTGATTGCATGATTATAAATATTTTTAGTAATATTTATGCAGTTGGCGCCCTGCAATTCTAGCGGTTGTTTAGGAAAGTGATCCCGTAAAAGGGATCCGTAGCGCAGAGAAGTTAAGGAGAAGTGCATCTAAAATTCCATGCATAACAGTTGTATCTTTTAGCAATGGTTATTATGAGTATTTCTGTAAATTGATATGGCTCTCTGCAAAATCACCGGATGTTTTGGAACTACTGAACATAACGCGCCAATGTAAACTCAGATTTTTGGATATAAATATGAACTTTACCAAACAAAACATACATGTATTGTGTAACATGAAGTCCTATGAGTGTCATCTGATGAAGATCATCAAAGGTTAGTGATTAATTTTATCTCTATTTCTGCTTTTTGTGAATCCTCTCTTTGGCTGGAAAAATGGCTGTGTTTTTCTGTGACTTGGCTCTGACCTAACATAATTGTTTGGTGTGCTTTCGTCGTAAAGCCTTTTTGAAATCGGACACTGTGGCTGGATTTACAACAAGTGTATCTTTACAAGGGTGTAAAATACTTGTATGTTTGAGGAATTTTAATTATGGGATTTCTGTTTTTTTGAATTTGGCGCCCTGCAGTTTCGCTAGCGTCCCACATACCCTAGTGAGGTTAAAGAGCTGGGTGGGGCTGGCATAAGAGGGTGTGAACAATGCTGAATGGTTGTAGACAAAGGAGAGCTCTCCAGTAGGTACCAAAAATTCTAAGGCCCTTTTCTCAAAAGTCAGTTTACAAGATAACTTTCAAAGCAGAATTACTTTCCCATTGTTCCTCAAAAATGCAGTGTAAGATATACAATTTTGTCGCGCTGAGTCTCTACTCTTTACCAATGTAAAAAAAAAAAGTTTTTTTAAATGTTGCTACTTAAGACTTAATCCAGGTGGTGAGTCAAAAAATGTGCTTTGTTAAAATCCCCAGCTACAATAAATGTTCCTCAGTTCCTTGAGGGCCGTCATGGTATCGGCTTGAGGGGGAATATACACAGCTGTGACTATAACCGAAGAAAATTATCTTGGGAGGTAATACGGTCGGCATTTGATTGTGAGGTATTCTAGGAAAAAGGTAACCGCACACTGCTCTTGATAGTAACACTGATCTTTAATAATTCTACTTATTGGCCTTATGGCCTTCGTCAGAGTTTTTGTGAGTTTAAAAAAAAAATGAACACCCTTATGTAGACCTATACATAAGCTTATTAAAGATCAGTGATACTACCAAGAGCAGTGTGCGGTTTCCTTTTTCCTCCATCTTGTTCAACTGTTACCATGCACCTGCAAAAAAGATTGCTCAGATGTGCGAGTGCTTTTTGAATTTTGAATTGTGAGGTATTCTAGGTTGGGTGAACAAAAGGACTTGAGTTTCTGTACATTATCTCAATCACACCATGAGTTGTTAATCATGAAACATACACCACCGCCTTTCTTCCCGGAGAGGTTTTTATTCCTGTCTGCGCGATGTACTGAGAACCCAGCTGGCTGTATGGACGGAGACGGTATATCCGGAGAGAGCCATGATTCCGTGAAACAGAGTATGTTACAGTCCCTGATGTCTCTCTGTAAGGAGATCCTCGTCCTGAGCTCATCTACTTTATTGTCCAGAGACTCAACATTCGCGAGAATATACTCGGTGGATGGTGTGCACTTCTCCTGAGTTGGACTACTAAGTCCACTCTGAATATCTCTTTGCCACCGGCGGCGTCTTGAAGCAGCCTCTGGAATAAGTTCAATTGCCCAAGGGAACAAAGGATCCTAAACGGGAAAGTTGTATTCCTGGTCATAATGCTGGTGAGTTAATAACTTATTAACCAATGTTTCGACAGACAAGCTGTCTTCATCAGGGTATAATTACAAACACTGCAGTTCACTAGTTTATATAGTGTCAAAGAACACACACAGGTGTCTGTAATCATGGCCGGGTGTGGCCTGGTATCATTGGTTAATTCTCAGATATAAACAGAACATACAAAAAACATGGATAGCATACGATCATAGATACAATTTGGCTACATAGACCTGCAAAATCACAATGATCAGAAGAATGGCTTCAGATCAAAGTCTACGTTGAGACCGAAGGGAGCAAGGGTCATTAAATGAAAGATCCAGGCAACCTCTCATTTAAACAATACATTGTCGAGGTCACCCCCTCTCCTAGGGAGGTTGACATGTTAGATGCCGATATAACGTAGAGACAAAATGAAGTGGATCGCTTCCAAAAAGTGGGCATTCAGCCGGAAATAACTTTTGGATATTAGAGCGGGCGTTAAACTCTGAGACTATCGATCCCGACAGAATAAGAGCAAATCCTAGATACTAATTAATAGTCTGCAGCTAGAAATTATGTCAACCTGGGATGCGAAGACCGACAACCGCCGAACCATCTTTTCTATGAGAAAATTTCTGAATGGTACTCTGAAGTATCCATTCTAACCAAAAAGACTTCAGGGAGCAGAGAGAGAGACGATCGGACGAGCTCTCCAACAGAAGGACTGACGATTCCAACAGAGATCACGACGACACACTGGGCGTAAATATATATTGATTGCAATTATTCCCGAATGAGTGAGCGTTCATGTGCAAAGGATTAGCATTTCAATTAATATAATTATTAACTGTGTAGTGACTCCTTTTTGTCTTTCCCACCCTTCTCAGTCCACATCCACTTCCCTTTGTCCACCAAGCAGTCATATCGGCTTAGCCCACTAGGGAACCTCCCCTATCATTTCCTTGTAACTATATCTACTGTTTGCTTGTTTATGCATTTCTGTGATTATTTAGTTAGTTAATAAATAAATTATTGAGACAATTGGTGTATGGATGACTCATAGTGAAGGCTGTGTTCGTGCAGATAAGCAACAATTTACGACGTTTGGAATGAGACTAACGTGAGGTAAAGAATAATTCAGTAATTAGAAGACTAATTGACCATTTCAGTTTGTCAGTGATGTGTTCGCCGAGGAACTTCTCCACTGCGGTCCCGTAGCCCTCTGCTATTTCCTGAAGTCCACGATCAGCCTCTTTGTTTTGTTGACGTTGGGTGAGAGGTTATTTTCCTGGCACCACACTCCCAGGGCCCTCACCTCCTCCCTGTAGGCGGTCTCGTCATTGTTGGTAATCAGGCCTACTACTGTTGTGCCATCTGCAAACTTGATGATTGAGTTGGAGGCATGCGTGGCCACGCATCCTTGTGGGGCCTCAGTGTTGAGGATAAGCGAAGTGGAGGTGTTGTTTCCTACCTTAACCACTTGGGGGCGGCATGTCAGGAAGTCCAGGATCTACACTGCCATGCCCATCAGGTGTTGGCAAACACCTCAGAACGGACAAAAGGTGATTACTATAATGAACAAAAATATTCATGCAACAATTTACAAGATTTTACTGAGTTACAGTTCATATAGGGAAATAAGTCATTTGAAATAAATTAATTAGGCCAAATCTGTGGATTTCACATGACTGGTCAAGGGTGCAGCCATGGGTGGGCCTGGGAGGGCATAGGCCCAACCACTTGGTAGCCAGGCCTACCCACTGGGGAGCCAGGCCCAGCCAATAAGAATTTCCTCACAAAAGGGTGTGGCCTGCTGGAAGTCATTTTGCAGGGCTCTGGCAGTGCTCCTCCTTGCACAAAGGCGGAGGTAGCGGTCCTGCTGCTGGGTTGTTGCCCTCCTACGGCCTCCTCCACGTCTCCTGATGTACTGGCCTGTCTCCTGGTAGCGCCTCCATGCTCTGGACACTACGCTGACAGACAGCAAACCTTCTTGCCACAGCTCGCATTGATGTGCCATCCTGGATGAGCTGCACTACCTGAGCCACTTGTGTGGGTTGTAGACTCCGTCTCATGCTACCACTAGAGTGAAAGCACCGCCAGCATTCAAAAGTGACCAAAACATCAGCCAGGAAGCATAGGAACTGAGAAGTGGTCTGTGGTCACCACCTGCAGAATCACTCTTTTATTGGGGGTGTCTTGCTAATTGCCTATAATTTCCACCTTTTGTCTATTCCATTTGCACAACAGCATGTGAAATTTATTGTCAATCAGTGTTGCTTCCTAAGTGGACAGTTTGATTTCACAGAAGTGTGATTGACTTGGAGTTACATTGTGTTGTTTAAGTGTTCCCTTTATTTTTTTGAGCAGTGTACTTTGCAGACAGAGTTCAGTGTGTCAAATCGGAGGGCATGTTGTCCGGTCCTCTGGCAGTCTCTATGGGGGTACCACAGGGTTCAATTCTCGGGCCGACTCTTTTCTCTGTATATATCAATGATGTTGCTCTTGCTGCGGGCGATTCCCCGATCCACCTCTACGCAGACGACACCATTCTGTATACTTCTGGCCCTTCCTTGGACACTGTGCTATCTAACCTCCAAACGAGCTTCAATGCCATACAACACTCCTTCCGTGGCCTCCAACTGCTCTTAAACGCTAGTAAAACCAAATGCATGCTTTTCAACCGTTCGCTGCCTGCACCCGCCCGCCCGACTAGCATCACCACCCTGGACGGTTCCGACCTAGAATATGTGGACATCTATAAATACCTAGGTGTCTGGCTAGACTGTAAACTCTCCTTCCAGACTCATATTAAACATCTCCAATCCAAAATCAAATCAAGAATCGGCTTTCTATTTCGCAACTTCACTCACGCCGCCAAACTCACCCTAGTAAAACTGACTATCCTACCGATCCTCGACTTCGGCGATGTCATCTACAAAATAGCGTCCAATACTCTACTCAGCAAACTAGATGCAGTTTATCATAGTGCCATCCGTTTTGTTACTAAAACACCTTATACCACCCACCACTGCGACCTGTATGCTCTAGTCGGCTGGCCCTCGCTACATATTCGTCGCCAGACCCACTGGCTCCAGGTCATCTATAAGTCCATGCTAGGTCAAGCTAGCTATCTCAACACAACACCCACCCGTAGCACGCGCTCCAGCAGGTATATCTCACTGATCATCCCAAAAGCCAACACCTCATTTGGCCGCCTTTCCTTCCAGTTCTCTGCTGCCTGTGACTGGAACGAATTGCAAAAATCGCTGAAGTTGGAGACTTTTATTTCCCTCACCAACTTTAAACATCTGCTATCTGAGCAGCTAACCGATCGCTGCAGCTGTACATAGTCCATCTGCAAACAGCCCACCCAATTTACCTACCTCATCCCCTTACTGTTTTTATTTATTTACTTTTCTGCTCTTTTGCACACCAGTATCTCTACTTGCTCATGATCATCTGATGATTTATCACTCCAGTGTTAATATGCTAAATTGTAATTATTCGCTCCTATGGCCTATTTATTGCCTACCTCATGCCTTTTGCACACAATGTATATAGACTAATTTAGTTTTTTTCCTACTGTGTTATTGACTTGTTTATTGTTTACTCCATGTGTAACTCTGTGTTGTTGTCTGTTCACACTGCTATGCTTTATCTTGGCCAGGTCGCAGTTGTAAATGATAACTTGTTCTCAACTAGCCTACCTGGTTAAATAAAGGTGAAATATATATATTTTTATTTTATTATATTGACCAGATACTCTAGTGGCGCTCGAACAATGAAAATAAATGTCTAAAATCGAAGGCAGTTGGGAGGAGGCAGGTGGGACCATTCTAGCCAATGAGAGGGGATATATTCATGTCAACAACAGGCACATCGGTTTCCACTAGTTACCACAGCTACAAGTCAAAATTGGCTAGATTATAATACAGCTCGCTAGACCACCCGAGAGGTGGGGAAAGTACTGGATTGAGCAGAGTAGTGTGACGCTGCCACAACCTTTGTTTTACGGGTATGGTCCACCATCAAAGCATAGGACACCAAACCAATACTCAACACAAATATAGAAAATCATTACCTTTATTTATTAACTACACAATTTCATAAGACAGCGTGCACGAAATGCTAGGCGACCTACTAAATTCCTGCAGTCTCTGTAACCCAATCATAAGTGCTGCAATGACCCAAATACCCTGACTACACCCTGACTACACTACACTATGACTGATATTATCTCATAGATCTCCTAAGCTTGTGTTAACCTCAGACTTTATTTTTGGCCTTTATCCCAAAAACCCCATTCTTTCCCCATTAATTTCCCCCATAGGAATGGCTAAATGAACCAGAGAAACAAATTTCCGTTTTTTAGGACCACAAGTTGACAAGCTCTATTGTGGATGCAGCAGAAAAGTATCTGGGACTTCGGGAATTCACAGCAGAAGATTTGCAAGGGTTATTGGCGACAGAAGATGTGACGCCTTCCCAGGCTCCTGTGTAGGGACCAGACATGGAGAATTGATTTTAAGACAGGAGGGAGCATTTGGATTAGTGATTTTAGGGTAGTTAAGGAGATTTTTTTAATCCACTATTACATTTCTTGTGATCTTTTAATTTTTCATCCCACACAGTATAAGGCGGCAATCAAACTCTTTGGACGTAGTCCACTGTAAAACCCCAAAAAAGAAGAAGAGCAAGGGGTTTCCACTAGATAGCACAGCCTCAAGTCGAAATTGGTTATCGTAAAAATTCATGAAAGCAAAAATTAGCTTTTTGGTCTTCATTTAAGGTTAAGCATAAGGTTAGCAGTGTGGTTAAGTTTAAAGTGACATTTTAAGTAGATACATTTTTTTTAAATGGGCAGGGTTTACGACTTTGTGGGTGTGGTAACTAGTGACGACAGAAGAAAGGGTCCGAATGAGAAGGAAAGATGGCGTAAGTGGATGATGAGTTTGAATCAAGCAAAGTTGGTGAAGACAAATGTTCTGAATGGTCAACAGTTGTATCGAAAACCGGAACAAAAGGGAAATGGTCTAAAATTGGAGTGGAGGATACGTGTATAAATTATAATGAATCGCTTCTTGTTGGGATGCGTTTGTTGAGTAAGGATGCAGATGTGGGAGACCCGCTTGAGGTGTCGAAAATGGTGAAGTATGCACTGGGAAAAGGGGAGTCTCAGGGTGACCAGGAGTGGTCTTATTTTGATTAATTGTATTTCTGAAGAACAGAGGAAGATTGCAGTGAGCCTCAAAATAATCCGGACAACATAAGTTTTGTGTTTTAAACTAATGAGTAGAGCACCTGTCTAAGGAGTGTAATGGGAATTTTTATGTTTGTGCTTTTCTTATAACCAATTTCTGTGATCTATCATGTGCTGTTCTGTAAACCAATTCCTGTGTTCATGCAAGTGGCTGTACAAATCACCTATCAGTAGCTGCAATTTGGCAGTACGCCCAGACCGTGTTTTGAGAACGAACGACCGTGTTTTGAGAACAAATGAAGATATCTCAGTTTCAAGGTCTCAGCTTAGAGAGAAAGAAGCCTCGTGAAGTGTTGCTCTGCCATATGTTATGAAACAGTATTGGTCGGTCAAATGAATGAAACAAAACGGTAATGATTAATTAATTATGCTAAATCATGCAAATATAGCTTGTCTGTGTATAGCCGTATATAAGACAACTGCTGAGACTGCCCAAGCAGAGCTCCTGATTGACATGTGTACTATGGTGCATTGAGTTGGTTGGAACCTCTCCAGCGAGCTGACAATAAACAATGATTCATTTAAGATTGACTTCGAGTGTCCCTGTGTAAGAATTTCCACAACAATTTGTCGTCAATGAACAGAATGATTGATTCTACCTGTGGAGCTTTCCAGTGGGGGTCTGCGAGGAAAACCGGTGGCGCATTTTATGAAGCGTGATGAAAATTTCTGTCTGACCAAAAAAGGACTAGGACCCGGAGCGAGGGTAACGGTACCATGTAAAGCCACGCTGACAGCTGTCTATAGGCATTTAGAGGAAATGTATTTTTGGTCTGCAGCCACAAAAAAAATTGGTATTTTTTAGTACGTGGTGTTATTTATGTGCATAGCAAGTATCGACAGAGAATCATTGACAATGCACGTGGGTAATGAGGAGATTACCGAGTGTGTTTGGGAATAGTACTGAGGGAATGTGGATATGAAAGTTGTGAGATATGACATATTAATCTCGCTGGGTTATGTGGGATGCTAGCGTCCCAACTGGCCAACATCCAGTGAAAATGCAGAGCGCCAAATTCAAATAAATTACTATAAAAATTTAACTTTGATGAAATCACACATTCAATATACCAAATTAAAGCTACACTTGTTGTGAATCCAGCCAACGTGTCAGATTTAAAAAATGCTTTACGGTGAAAGCAAACGATGCTATTATCTGAGGATAGCACCCAAGCAAACAAACACAGACCATCATATTTCAACCCTCCAGGCGCGACACAAAACGCAGAAATAAAGATATAATTCATGCCTTACCTTTGACGAGCTTCTTCTGTTGGCACTCCAATATGTCCCATAAACATCACAAATGGTCCTTTTGTTCGATTAATTCCATCGATATATATCCAAAATGTCCATTTATTTGGCGTGTTTGATCCAGAAAAACACTGGTTCCAACTTGCGCAACGTGACTACAAAATATCTCAAAAGTTACCTGTAAGCTTTGTCCAAACATTTCAAACTACTTTTGTAATACAACTTTAGGTATTTTTTAACGTAAATAATCGCTAAAATTGAAGACGGGATATACTGTGTTCAATACCGGAGGAAAACAATGTGGAGCGTGCTTTCAGGTCACTCGCCTCTAACAAAGAGTAATTTTTATAGTAATTTACACTTCCCTCTACCCTCATTCTGAACAGTGTTACTTCTTCATGTCTCAAAGGAAAAACCTCAACCAATTTCTAAAGACTGTTGACATCCAGTGGAAGTGATAGAAACTGCAAGAAGGTCACTTAGAAATCTGGATTCCCGATGAAAACCCATTGAAAAGAGAGTGACCTAAAAAATAAATCTGAATGGTTTGTCCTTGGGGTTTTGCCTGCCAAATAAGTTCTGTTATACTCACAGACATGATTCAAACAGTTTTAGAAACTTCAGAGTGTTGTCTATCCAAATCTACTAATAATATGCATATGTTAGGTTCAGGGCCTGAGTAGCAGGCAGTTTACTTTGGACACGCTTTTCATCCGGACATGAAAATACTGCCACCTATCCCAGAGAAGTTAAGCTGATTGAAATGTGGCTGATTGATTGAAATTTTGATAACAAATGGATTGAAAATATTACTATTAAGATTGGAATTTGGATAATAAGCTATTAAGTATTGAGTGAATGAGAGCTGTCAGGGGACTAGCTAACTTGTGAAAGAGGTGAATGAATGCCACAACTTGAGTTTTCCAGTTCTGTGTGAGCTGATTAGTAACATTATCTAGGGGTCTGTCCAACACCGCCATTGGATCTACAGGTAGAGGAAAACATGTCTCAGAAATCTCAGAGGATAACATGTCTTATTAGTAAGGAGGATAACATGTCTTGTTAGTAAGGAGGATAACATGTCTTGTTAATGTTGAGGATAACATGTCTCATTGGTAACGAGGATAACATGTCTCTGAGGATAACATGACTTTAGAGTATATGAGGATAACGTGTCTCATCAGTGGAGTTTGATGTATAACATTATTATGTATGGAGATATGAAAGAAGAGAGAACTATTTTCAAATATGCTGTTAAATAAATCGAACTAGTGTAAATATCTAAAACCCTGTATGAATATAACAATAGTCTAGAGAAGGAATTTGTGATGTAACACATGTATAATGGTTTACTAGAGATAAAGTAACATAATATTGAGTTTAATGGTTTATTATGATGATTTGATGAAGTAAGAATAGAAAACAAATAATAACAATATACAACTAGCACACCCACACGTAGACATACGTGAGAGGTGATAAGGTATTCTGAGGAATGTTCAGAGTGGTCCCTTTATGAATAATTTGTTTGATAAGAGTTAAAGCATTGTACAGGACTTGACTTACCCCTAACCAATAGAACTATAAACGCTTAGATGATTTCATTCACCCTGGTAATGCATTTTGAAATAAGCCCATACCCTGTTAAATAGAACCAATGAATGTTGAATACGATTTTCTGTTAACAAAACTTAAAAGGCTACAATTCATTGTACTCCCGATGGAGTTTTCGTTGATATCCCAAATGATGACGACCTAAACCAATTTGTGAGTAGGCAAAATGGAGACTGCATTTTTTCCCTGTCTATGCTGTCTCAGGTGCCAGACTTATTATGGACTGAGTGTGACATCTACTGGGGAATGAGACAGTGCAACCCAGTTAACACATATTGATCCCTCCAAAGCATTACATACGAATCTTAAAATAATAGACATTTAATAAATATTGAAGCAGAACGTGAATATCCAACAGTGATTATGTAATAGAAATATACTGTAATCCTTGCAATAGGGGAACGCAGAACATTGTTTGAGAGTGGTCCGTGTGTTTTAGGACTAGTGATTGATTATCTTTTTTTTCTACTGGAAAGAGGAGAATGGTTTTAGTTGGAGGAAACAGATTATGGAGACTAGTGAAAGTAACAAAGTGAATGATAACACCCAGATAGCAATCCAATAATGTCATATTTTGGTAATTTGAAGGAGTAAAACAGAGAGATTGAGCATTGGGACTGATATTAAATTAGAGGCTGCTCACTCCTCAAGGCCTGATCCACTGCTCTCGTGTTTAAGTCGTCTGTTGTTTGGATTAGACATAACCTTCCTGTGGAACAATAGATAGCCGCCAGTACACACTGAACTCAAACAGGCTTTGAGAGACACAGTGGGGAAATTTGGGACAGTATGTACATAATTGTATGTCAATGAAACAGGTCAAAAATATTAAGATTACAAGAGAGTTGTTTACTTTAGAAGGTGCCCAATTCAGCTATACACTGTATTATCTGATGTCTATGCAGTATAAATGTGTCTGAAGTATAATTATGTATACGCATGTGTTTATTAAGACTTCCTGCCCAAGATGTAGTAAACCTGATTAATGATTAAGAATTTTTAGGACTGATTAAAACGTAGCATAGTGAAAACTAAGAACATGTTTATTTTCTTTCTTCCACGACTGATGGAATGTCCGCTACCAAGTTTTTTTTTCATGTTCATAAATTATTCTGATTCTGGTGGTGTTACCATCCACTGTGAATTTGTTCGGTCTCTTTTACTGTGTTTTCTCTAACCCGAGAGTTTTACTGGGAGGAAGGTAGGAGGCGGAACTGAGACAGGTAATGGCGGACTGAACGAAGTTATGTAGAGCACCTCAAGATAAAAACGTAATATTCAATATCGGCAAGTTATACTAAATATTAGCACTACACAATCTGGTGGGTGATAACCTTCAATATGGATAATAACACAAAACAAATCTTAAGACTAGAGACAGTGTCCCAGAACTTTTTTGAGTTTGTGCTACAGGATGCAAATTTCTGCTTGAAAAAGCTAACCTAAGCTTTTTGAATCCTAACTTCCCTGAAAAGTTGCATATAACGGGGGCTATTCGATGCTAATGCAGAACCCCAAAGGATGTTTTTGTGCTGGTCAAAGGCAGTCAGGTCTGGAGAGAACCAAGGGCTATATCTGTTCCTGGTTCAATTTTTTTTGAAAGGGGCATGCTTATTTAAGATGGTGAGGAAGGCACTTTTAAAGAATGACCAGGCATCCTCTACTGACGTGATGAGGTCAATATCCTTCCAGGATACCCGGGCCAGGTCGATTAGAAAGGCCTGCTCGCTGAAGTGTTTTAGGGAGCATTTGACAGTGATGAGGGGTGGTTGTTTGACCGTGGACCCATTACGGATGCAGGCAATGAGGCAGTGATGGCTGAGATCTTGGTTGAAAACAGCATTTTCAACCAAGTGTATTTGGAGGGCAAGTTGGTTAGGATGATATCTATGAGGGTGCCCGTGTTTATAGATTTGGGGTTGTACCTGGTAGGTTCATTGATCATTTGTGTGCGATTGAGGGCATCAAGCTTAGATGGTAGGATGGCCGGGGTGTTAAGCATGTCCCAGGGGGTCATGGATTCAGAAACGACTAGGCATAATAATAGTAGAGAGAATGATTTTTTTCAGCTTTTATTTCTTTCATCACATTCCTTGTGTGTCAGAAGTTTACATACACTCAATTAGTATTTGGGAGCATTGCCTTTAAATTGTTTAACTTGGGTCAAACATTTTGGGTAGCCTTCCACAAGCTTCCCACAATAACTTTGGTGAATTTTGGCCCATTCCTCCTGACAGCTGGTGTTACGGAGTCAGGTTTGTAGGCCTCCTTGCTCACACATGCTTTTTCAGTTCTGCCCACACATTTTCTATGGGATTGAGGTCAGGGCTTTGTGATGGCCACTCCAATACCTTGACATTGTTGTTCTTAAGCCATTTTGCCACAACTTTGGAAGTATGCTTGGGGTCATTGTCCATTTGGAAGACCCATTTTCGACCAAGCTTTAACTTCTGAGATGTTGAGATGAAGCAACTGAGATGTTGCTTCAATATATCCACATAATATTCCACCCTCATGATGCCATCTATTTTGTGAAGTGCAGCAGTCCCTCCTGCAGAAAAGCACCCGCACAACATGATGCTGCCACACCCATGCTTCACGGTTGGGATGGTGTTCTTCGGCTTGCAAGCACGCCCCTTTTTCCTCCAAACATAATGATGGTCATTATGCCTAAACAGTTACATTTTTGTTTCATCAGACCAGAGGATATTACTCCAAAAAGTACGATCTTCGTCCCCATGTGCAGTTGCAAACCGTAGTCTGGCTTTTTTATGGCGGTTTTGGAGCAGTGGCTTCTTCCTTGCTGAGCGGCCTTTCAGGTTATGTCGATATAGGACTCGTTTAACTGTGGATATAGATACTTTTGTACCTTCACAAGGTTGTTTGCTGTTATTCTGGTACTGATTTGCACTTTTTGCACCAAAGTACGTTCATCTCTTGGAGACAGAATGCGTCTCCTTCCTGAGCAGTATGACGGCTGCGTGGTCCCATGGTGTTTACACCTGAAGCGTTTGAATACCATCAAGTGTTTGGAAATTGCTCCCAAGGATGAACCAGCCTTGTGGAGGTGTACATTTTTTTCCTGAGGTCTTGGCTGATTTCTTTTGGTTTTCCCATGATGTCAAGCAAAAAGTCACTGAGTTTGAAGGTAGGCCTTGAAATACATCCACAGGTACACCTCCAATTGACTCAAATAATGTCAATTAGCCTAAGAAGCTTCTAAAGCCATCATTTTCTGGAATTTTCAAAGCTGTTTAAAGGCACAGTCTCCCTAATGTATGTAAACTTCTCACCCACTGGAATTGTGATACAGTGAATTTTAAGTGAAATAATCTGTCTGTAAATAATTGTTGGAAAAATTACTTGTGTCACGCACAAAGTAGATGTCCTAACCGACTTGCCAAAACTATAGTTTGTTAACAAGAAATGTGTGGAGTGGTTGAAAAACTAGTTTTAATGACTCCAACCTGGAGTGTATGTAAATTTCCGACTTCAACTGTATCTGTTGTAGGTCCTAGGATACAACAATGAATAATGTGGAACAAATTAATACCATCAAAGGATACCTTACAACAATAATGAACACCCTGTGAAACAGCTGTGAAAACCAACATGGCAATTTTTAAGATTTTAATACATGAACATTGATTGTTTTTGGTACAGTTCTGTCATTCATTTATTTTCACAGATTTTTTGTGCACTCACATGGCGGTCATAGACTAAAATACTGAATTCTGGTGTGTGGAATTCTGCCTGTCACTTGTTCTCAAAAGGCAGCTAGTATCAGAAGTGGGACTTGAAGAGGGAGACTGCAAAGTCCAGGCACTGCTGCTCTCTTTGTTCTGAGTGTTTGCAGTGCTAGTGTTTTTAGTTAATCGGTTTAGCTCACATATTATGTGCCCAGTATGATAGAGCAAGAAAACTTTCTCAGCAGATAATGACAACATGATAACAACAGTAGCTGTAGATGATGTAATGAACAGTTGGAGGGTGGTTGGTAATGGAGGACATCATGTGGATCCACATCTGGGTGTTGGGCAGAACCCCCTAGCTCCTGGAGAACAGGAGCAGAGTTCAAAGGAAAAAGGTAGGAGACCTAGACGTAAACAAGCAAACACACAGGTTACACTTTACTGTGCGAAAATTTGATGGATTAGTGCAGTGTTATAAAATAAATGAACAGCGGGCAATCATTTTTACCTGGTCTTAAACCTCCACATCCTTCTCAGTCCGTGCCTGAAGGTAGTACACGAAGGCGTTCTGATCTGGTTTGGCAACTTCCACCACATCAGGTGGGGTTTCAGTGATCTGAAAGTACTTTATACAAAAATAGCAATAGACAAACAACAACTCCAAGTCAATCACAAATTTGAAAGACTACAGTATATGCAATAATTGTATTTACAGTTGCATTGTTTACCTCAGTCAACAGCTGCGGCTCACATCCATACTCGGCCTGGATGCTGCTGTTGTGTGCAAAGAGAATTGCCTTCAGGTTGTTCTCCCACCCTTCCTGGTATCAAGGGGCTTGCCCATGGCAGTCTTGAGGGTCTGGTTGGTCCATTCACCAAACCTGGAGGAGGGGGTAGGAAAGCGATATCTATTGACAATGTAAGATATTAAAATACGTCTGATTATGTACCATGGAAAAACAAAAACAAATTGTAAAAAATAAATAAACCGACCATGTGGTGACAGAATATAACCTATAACATTCGTACCTTGTTCTAGCGTTCATGACCTCGGTCACTCAAGATGAGCTCAGGAAAACCGTGGCCTCCAAGGCGATGATGGGTATCATACAAAACAAAAAATATTGTAATTTTGGTTCCAAGCACCATTTTTAATGGGTTACAGAAGGGAATTTAGAGTTAACTTCTTATGGGCAGGTGGGACGGTAGCGTCCCACCTGGCCAACATCTGGTGAAATTGCAGAGCGCGATATTCAAACTACAGTATTATAAATATTGAACTTTCATAAAATCACAAGTGTAAAACATCAAAATAAAGCTTCACTTCTTGTTAATCCAGCCGCTGTGTCAGATTTCAAAAAGACTTTACGGCAAAAGCATACCATGCGATTATCTGACAGCGCCCCGCATACAAACACATGAAAAACATATTTCAACCAGGCAGGTGCGACACGAAAGTCAGAAATAGCGATATAAAAAATGCCTTACCTTTGATGATCTTCTTCTGTTGGCACTCCAAAAGGTCCCAGTTACATCACAAATGGTCCTTTTGTTCGATAATGTCCTTCTTTATATCCATAAAAACTCAGTTTAGCTGGCGCGCTTCAGTCAATAATCCATCCAGTTTCCCTCCATCAAAATGCATACAAAATGAATCCCAAACGTTACTAATACACTTTTCCAAACAAGTCAAACAACGTTTATAATCAAACCTTAGGTACCCAAATACGTAAATAAACGATACAATTTAAGACGGAGAATCGTTATTGTCTTTACCGGAGAAAAATACCAAAGAACGCGCTCTCTTCCACGCGCTTGGAAACACTACAGCCAAAATGGGAGCCAGAAACTACCATTTCTGGCTCATTTTTCCAAAAACCAGCATGAAACTCTTTCTAAAGACTGTTGACATCTAGTGTTAGCCCTAGGAACTGCAATCTGGGAGGACTTGGCCTTATAATAGAAGTGAAAGCCATTGAAAATAGTGGTTGGCTGAATTTGTTTGGGGGGGATGGTTTGTCCTCGGGGTTTCGCCTGCCATATCAGTGCTGTTATACTCACAGACATAATTTTAACAGTTTAGAAACTTTAGAGTGTTTTCTATCCAAATCTACCAATTCTATCCAAATCTACCAATGCATATCCTAGCTTCTGGGCCTGAGTAACAGGCAGTTTACTTTGGGCACGCTTTTCATCCGGACGTCAAAATTCTGCACTCTACCCCAAGAGAGGTTAAGCACATACTCTTCCTTTACTGACTTTAATGGGTATTGGCTCCACCCACATGGTAAAGTGATCGGGCGCTGGCAAACACCAGCTGTTGCCTTTCGTGAAGGGTCCGATGAGATCCACCCCTAACATTTTAAGTGTTAGAGAGAAGACTTTATTCTTACCTGTATCTGTGTCATACAGTATGCAGCTTTTCATATTTGTAAGGATACTGACACGCACGCACGCACGCACACACACACACACACACACACACACACACACACACACACACACACACACACACACACACACACACACACACACACACACACACACACACACACACACACACACACACACACACACACACACACACACACACACTCTATAATATGGAACTCTGCTGTGGTCAAATAAAGAAACCATTACAAAACAACTTATCATGGCAAAATTTGAATTGGGACACTTACCGATCATGTGCAATGGTGAAACAACTTTGATTGGCTCTGGCAGGCTAGACAGAGTACTGACCTTTAAGCAGAAAGTGACACATTGAAACGTTGTGTGCTCTCTGCTATGACATTAATTGAAATCCTAATGCAATGTGTCAGATTTCAAAAAAACTTTACGGAAAAAGCACACCATGCAATAATCTGAGTACAGCGCTCAGAGCCCAAATAAGCCATAAAGATATCCGCCATGTTGTGGAGTCAACAGAAGTCAGAAATAGCATTATAAATATTCACTTACCTTTGATGATCTTCATCAGAATGCACTCCCAGGAATCCCAGTTCCACAATCAATGTTTGTTTGGTTCGATATAGTCCATCATTTATGTCCAAATACATTCATTTTGTTTGCGCGTTCAATCCAGTAATCCACATTCATGACGCACAGTTCAGACAAAGTCAGACAATTCCATTACAGTTCGTAGAAACATGTCAAACGATGTATAGAATCAATCTTTATGACGTTTTTAACATAAATCTTCAATAATGTTTCAACCAGAGAATTCCTTTGTTTTCAGAAATGCGATGGAAAGCAGGTTGCTCTCACGTGAGCGCGCATGTTCAGCTCGTGCCAGACACCTGACTCAAAGAGCTCTCCTTCCCTCATTCTTCACAGTAGAAGCATCAAACAAGGTTCTAAAGACTGTTGACATCTAGTGGAAGCCTTAGGAAGTGCAAAATGACCAATATCCCACTGTATATTGGATAGGCAAACCTACACACCTCAGATTTCCCACTTCCTGGTTGGATTTTTTCTCAGGTTTTTGCCTGCCATATGAGTTCTGTTATACTCACAGACATCATTCAAACAGTTTTAGAAACTTCAGTGTTTTCTATCCAATACTAATAATAATATGCAAATCTTAGCAGGCAGTTTACTCTGGGCACCTTTTCATCCAAGCTACTCAATACTGCCACCCAGCCATAAGAAGTAAAACTATATTTTCCTATTTAAGAATATGTACTTAAGACAAATACATGGTAAAGAAAGTGTTATATTTCCAGTATTTTTGGTCCTCTGAAACAACAGGTAGTCAGCAGGTTGTCTCCGTCAAAAACACTGTCCTTGGAGAGCAATTCTGAGGTAATAATATTGCGCAGACTGAGCGAGCGTTTATGCGGTGAAATAGAACTATAATTGCCCTCAACCTCCTCCAAGGTAAAATAGAGCCAAGCAACCAGCATAGCAACGGACGCTTTGGTTAATTATGTAATCAGGTCAGAATGTTACAAATTCTAGCAACAGCCCTAGCAACAGAAGCTAGAACTCATCTAATCGCATTGTGACGTAGAGGGGGACACTATTTGGCCGGGGGACACTATTTGGCATGACAGGGTCCTAAACGAGATTTGGTTGAGGGGCCCCCCACCTCGTGGCAAAACATTTGAGTGGCCCCTCTCTTGATGTTAGAGAGACAAAAAAGTTCACTTCCTGCAATTCTGCACATTTTGCAATGTGGCGAAGAGAAAATTGAGTAATTTGATAATACATTTAATGCAATTCTACTCATTTTGCCATGGGGCTGAGAGAACAAAATATGCCCATGATATATTTGGTCTAGGGATTATTTTGGTTACGGTTATCGGTCAATAGGTTACTTTGCATAATTTAGTGGAATTAAATTGGCGTGTGTATTTTCATTAGAGCCCGACTGATTTATTGGTTGACTGATATTATCACCAATATTAGCCTTTTATGGAGTATTTGTATCTGTGTTTAATCCACTCAAAACATGCCTGGGCAAAGACCGGCCCAGGGGCCGTATGCGGCCCCCGACCTGATTCAGTACAGCCCGCGGAATCATGCTCAAAATTTTTTTTGCGATGGTAAAGTTTAGAAAAACGTATTTGTTATTCAAATTAAAAGCCCAATGAATGCTCGTCATTGTGGAATGATTTAACTCCCACTGTGGGACATTTATTTTGAAGGCACGTATAAGTAACAACTGCACAAGGACAGACAATGACTGACAGGCTGACACACGTCACAGTTACAAATAGTAGCTAGCTAGGGGGGAAAAAAAGGTTTTCAAAGATTTCAAAGTAAAGTAGACAATGAATGTAGGGTGTTCAAGCAAGAATGAACATCAAAATATTTCCCTATTGATGTATCAGCGTAAGCTGTGTGCAAAGAGCGCATCACTGTCTTGAAAGACTACAACTTGTCCCGACACTTCCAGACGAAGCATGCAGAGAAATATAGGAATATGTCTTCTGTGCAGAGGGCAAGAGCATCGAAATAGTTGCTTTCTCAGTTGCAAAAGCAGCAAGGACTTTTCACAAAACTGCATTCAGCAAACGACGGAATTGTGAGAGCTAGCTACTGTATGTACTGCCCCACAAAATTGCTAATCATAGCAAGCCATTCGCTGAGGGCGAATTCATTAAAGAATGTTTCATTGACTCTGCAGCAATACTTTTCACCGACAAGAAAGAGCTGTTTGAAAATGTCCCTGTCAAGATGAACAGTGACACGGCATGTTGAGGACATCGCAGAGAATATGGAGCAACAGTTGATGAAGTTCATCTATTTCTCCTTGCCCCTGTATGAGAGCAGTGATGCACGTGACATGGCACAGTTGTTGATATTATTACTAGGCATAACCCCAGACTTTGACATTACAGAGGAGCTTGCTTCAGTGTAGTCAATGAAGAGCACAACCACAGGGAAATATTTATTGGAGGAGGTTAATAAATGTGAGGCAAAGTTGGGACTGAGTTTTAAAAAGTTATCCAGTGTGACCACTGATGGGTGCCCAAACTTGACAGGAAAAAACGTTACCCAGATCAGATTTTTTCCCCTGAATTGCATTATTCATCAGGAGGTGCTCTGTAAATGTGTTCTGAAAATGAGCCATGTTGTGGATACAGTCACTAAAGTGGTAAACTTCATAAGAGCAAAATCTTTAAACCACAGGCAGTTTGTCTCACTGTTGGAAGAGACAGAGTCGGGTCATGCAGATCTCCCCTACCACACAAACGTGAGATGGATGAGTTTGGGGAAGGTGTTTAAAACGGTGTGGGACCTGAAGTCGGAGATTGCTGTGTTTTTGCAAATGAAAGGAAAATAATGGTTGGCTGATTTTGCCTTCACAGTGGACATCATGACCCTCATGAATGAACTGAATTCCAAACTACAAGGGAAGGGCCTTTTTTTCACATCAGATGTACAGCCTTGTCAAAGACTTCAAAGGAAAATTACTCCTCCTGACCAGCCAAGTAGAAGCCAACAATCTCACCCACCTTCCTTCCGACACTACTGGTCTGTTCCCTATCAGATGACCAGCGGGAGAAGTATACATCGCTGCTGCGTGCTTTGAATGGTGAGTTTTCTCTCGTCGTTTTGAGGATTTCAAAGTGTTTGAAAATGACATGCTGTTGGTCTCCTCTCCTTTCACCTTCAATGTGGATAACCCTCCCACTGACCTGCTGTTGGTTTCCTCTCCTTTCACCTTCAATGTGGATAACGCTCCCACTGACCTGCTGTTGGTTTCCTCTCCTTTCACCTTCAATGTGGATAACGCTCCCACTGACCTGCTGTTGGTTTCCTCTCCTTTCACCTTCAATGTGGATAACGCTCCCACTGACCTGCTGTTGGTCTCCTCTCCTTTCACCTTCAATGTGGATAACCCTCCCACTGACCTGCTGTTGGTTTCCTCTCCTTTCACCTTCAATGTGGATAACGCTCCCACTGACCTGCTGTTGGTCTCCTCTCCTTTCACCTTCAATGTGGATAACGCTCCCACTGACCTGCTGTTGGTTTCCTCTCCTTTCACCTTCAATGTGGATAACGCTCCCACTGACCTGCAACTTGAGCTTATCCATCTTCAGTCTGATGCAGTGATTGGAGAACTATTCAAAACAATGTCACTGACGAGGTTCTATGCATCTCTTGACGAACAAAACTTCCAAAGATTAGGAGTCATGCTCAGAAGATGTTTGTACTGTTTGGGTCAACCTATGTATGTGAACAGACATTTTCAGTGATGAAATATAACAAGTCAAGGCACAGATCATCTCTTACTGACTCTCACCTCTCAGCAATCCTGCTCATAGCAACATCAGAAACTATACCTGACTTCACTGCTCTAGTCAAAACCCATCAGAGACCTCACTCCTCACACTGATTGAGTAGTTTAAATGTAATGTTGAGCTCTCGCTCACTGTGTTTTTGTTCAGACCCGTTAACAAGAGTTCTGTCCGTGGTGCTGAATGTACAGTGTACTTTTCCCTCCGTGTAGTTCATTGCATGTTAAATAATGAAAATACCTACCAAAAGGAGAACATGGATGTGGTTTATTTCTGTGCATGTTAAAAAAAGTTTAATAAGTAGCCTATCTGGACGTGATTTACTGTAGATATGTCTCTCAACACAGTCATACACATGATGCATATTCCTGTACTATGATTCTGGCCCGCAATGGCAAAATTATATTCTAATGTGGCCCTCCATGGAAAATAATTTCCCAGGCCTGACCTCAGAGGACCAATTAGAATAGATGGATAGAATTAAACTTTTTTTTGCATTTCATTATTTGTCCTGAAGAGGGCGGTCCTTACATGGCTATAAGCCTATTTTGCTTTGGCGTGCTACAGCAACACTGGACATTATATCACCTAATGCAACTACACCAGTTGGAGAAAATAGTGAATTCTGTGAACTGTTACTGCTTCTGAGTGTGCTGAGTAGATAAAAGCTTGCCAGGTCAATAATGTACCAAAAAATGCGCACTGGCTATATACTGTTACGTGAAGTGTCATGATTGGGTGTCGTGACAAACAATGGATGCGACGTTCAACTCTTTGGTAACGTTACAGTTACAGCCCTTTAGTGAAGCTTGCGAATCTGGTGTGTTCTTTGTGAAGGGTATTCTTCAAGCTCTGCCATTCAAATGTTTTCAGAGACTCTAAAAAAAAACATAGGTTACAAAGTAGCGCTTTATAGCTACATTTTGATGTATGGGTTGTCACTTGTTAGGGACTGGTCCAAATTTAGGTTTCGCTACCCCAATTTCCATGTGTGAGAGTACTTGACGTCGTTTACTCAGGGTTAGTGCTATCCGGGATGCTTGGGACATCCATATGTTTAACCCTACCCTAACCATAACACTTACCTATGACCAGAAACAAGCTACATAGGAGCAATACCAAAATACACTACATTGCCAAAGGTATGTGGACACCTCTTCAAATTAGTGGGTTCGGCTATTTCAGCCACACCCGTTGCTGACAGCTGTATAAAATCATCGGGCACACAGCCGTCCAATCTCCACAGACAAACATTGGCAGTAGAATGGCCTTACTGAAGAGCTCAGTGACTTTCAACCTGGCACCGTCATAGGATGCCACCTTTACAACAAGTCAGTTTATCAAATTTCTGCCATGCTAGAGCTGCCCCAGTCAACTGTAAGTGCTGTTATTGTGAAGTGGAAACGTCTAGGAGCAACAATGGCTCAGCCGCAAAGTGATAGGCCACAGAAGGTCACAGAACGGGACTGCCGAGTACTGAAGCACGTAGCACGTAAAAATAGTCTATCCCCAGTTGCAACACTCACTGCCGAGATCCAAACTGTCTAGGCCCCTTTGTTCCAGTGAACGGAAATCTTAACGTTACAGCATACAATGACATTGTAGACGATTCAGTGCTTCCAACTTTGTGATAACAGTTTGGGGAAGGCCCTTTCCTGTTCCAGCATGACAATGCCACCGTGCACAAAGCGAGGTAAATACAGAAATGGTTTGTCAAGATCGGTGTGGAAGAATTTGACTGGCCTGCACAGTGCCCTGACCTCAACCCCATCGAACACCTTTGAGATGAATTGGAACGCCGACTGCGAGCCAGGCCTAATCGCCCAACATCAGTGCCAGACCTCACTAATACGTTTTTGCTGAATGGGAGCAAGTCCCCACAGCAATGTTCTAACATCTAGTGGAAAGCATTCCCAGAAGAGTGCAGGCTGTTATAGCAGCAAAGGGGGGACCAACTCCATATTAATGCCCATGCTTTTGGAATGAGATGTTGCTAGCAAGATCCAACATACTTTTGGCCATGTAAGTGATCTAATGCTTCTGTCTCTTTGTAGGATAATCTGCAGAGCTGAGGTAGTTGTATGCCCCATATACATAACATTTTGTTTATCGCAAGAATTCTGTCTAATAATTTAAATTGAAAACGTAAGTTTTGAATCAAGCATTGTTTTGCATATCATTTCATAAAACGTGCCACGGAATCGGCACATCGAAAATGTCTTTCCAACTATTTTGGAACCTGTACTGTATGGCGCTGGATAGAGCAAACATTTCCATATCTGTTTACTGCACATGTGACATTCCTATTTATAACGTAATTAACAAAGATAAATAAAAAATAATAATAAATCCATGAAGAAGATATATATTTTTTATCAATTCGTATATTTGAATTTAACCATAATATTTGTTCTGTCTTTTCTGGAGGATGAATCTGGATTTGCAACCAGCTTTGTGTTGCTTGTTTCAGTAAGGGGGAAGATCAGTAGTTGAGTGTCATCCGCATAGCAATGATAGGAGAGACCATATAAGGATTTGACGGAGCCGAGTGACTTGTTGTATAGAGAGAAGAGGGAGAGGGCTATAAACCAAGCCCTGGGGGGACACCAGTAGTCAGAGTATGTGCTGCAGACACAGATCCTCTCCATGTCACCTGGTAGGAGCAGCCTACCAGGTAGAATGCAACCCAAGAGTGTGCAAAGCCTGAGACGCCCAGCCCTGAGATGGAGGGTGGAGAGGAAAATCTGATAGTTCACGGTGTCGAAGGCAGAGGATAGATCTATGGAGGATGAGAACAGAGGAGAGAGCATCAGCTTTGGCAGTGTGGATAGACTCTGTGACACAGAGAAGAGCAGTCTTGGTTGAGTGATCCTTCTTGAAACCTGACTGGTTAGAGTTGGTCAGAGACAGCACAGTCAAGTGTTTTGGAAAGAATAGAAAGAAGGGATACTGGTCTGTAGTTTTTGACGTTAGTGGAGTCGAGTGTTTGTTTCATGAGGAAGGGAGCAACTCTGCCATTTTGAAATGAATGAGTTGATTAGGAATGGGAGAAGGTCTCCAGAGATGGTCTGGAGAAGGTAGGAGGGAGTGGGGTCAAATGGACAGGTTGTCGGGCATCCAGACCTCACAAGTGGCAGGATTTAATCTGGAGAGAGGGGAAAAAGAGCTCCTTTTGTGTATGTCAGTATTTTATGTCACAGTGTCTGTTCTCATTCAGCCACTAGAGGGAGTTTGTATCCTAATCTACGTGTTCACATGGAGTAGTGTGACTAATGTCCCTTTCGATACCAGTAGACTGTACATCCATATTGTCTTCAAAATATCATGAAAGCTCTCTTGAACTATATATTTTTGATCATGTAGTGTATGTGGACACCTGCTCGTCGATCATTTTATTCCAAAATCATGGGCATTAATATGGAGTTGGTCCCCCTTTTGCTGCCATAACACTTTCCACTCTTCTGGGAAGGCTTTCCACTAGACGTTGGAACATTGCTGTGGGCACTTGCTTCCATTCAGCCACAAGCTTAGTGAGGTCGGGCACTGATGTTGGGCGATTAGCCTTGGCTCGCGTTCCAATTAATTTCAAAGGTGTTGGATGATGTTGAGGTCAGGGCTCTGTGCAGGCCAGTCTAACCCAGATTCATCCATTGGATGGTGAAGCATGATTCATCACTCCAGAGAACGTGTTTCCACTGCTCTAGAGTCCAATGGCGGTGAGCTTTACACCACTCCAGCCGACGCTTGGCATTGCGCATGATGATCTTAGGCTTGTGTGCGGCTGCTCGGCCATAGAAACTCATTTCATGAAGCTTCCGACGAACAGTTCTTGTGCTGATGTTGTTTCCAGAGGCAGTTTGGAACTCGGTAGGGATAGTTGCAACCGAGGACAATTTTTCTTTCCTCAGGAAATTGGCTTAAAAATGAAAAATGTCTCCACCCCCCAAGGTGGGGGCATCTAAAATGTTCTCTCAAATGTAGCCACTCCGACAGGCCGACCACACTCATTTCCACGTCCCCTGCCACGCCCACCACCTAAGCCACTTTTTGATACAGAAAAAACCCTGCCTCTTCTCTTCGGTTTTTCAGCATCTCTTTCATCCTTCATTATCTCTTATCATCTCCCTTCATCAGGCAGATCTCCTGGATGTACTTCTCCACCTTTGCTCTGAACTGTTCCTTTGCTTTCTTCTCCTCCAAAGCCTGACTGTCTATCTTGGCCCCACTCTTCATCAGGTTCAGTTCCTGGGTGACACTAATAAGCTTGGCCTTCAGATATTCTGGTCAGCCTCCGAGTAGAAGACATCCCATTTCAACTCATCAGGGCATGGCGGTAGTCTTGAACTGAACGTGTTTCATTAAGACCTGTTTCTGAACTTTGAAGCAGGACGTGGGTTGCCCTCTGGTCTCACTGACCGGAATAGCTTTTTGTTGGCATCATTGTTATGCACAGTGGCTGTAACGGGAGGCAGCGGCATCTTGGTAGCCATTTTGGCTCCATCCCCCTCTTCAAAGGGGGAGACACTCTAGACCCAAACTGTTAGACCTATATCCATCCTGCCCTGCCTTTCTAAAGTCTTCGAAAGCCAAGTGAACAAACAGATCACCGACCATCTCGAATCCCACCGTACCTTCTCCGCTATGCAATCCGGTTTCCGAGTTGGTCACGGGTGTACCTCAGCCACGCTCAAGGTCCTAAACGATATCATAACCACCATCGATAAACAGTACTGTGCAGACGTCTTCATCGACCTGGCCAAGGCTTTCGACTCTGTCAATCACCGTATTCTTATCGGCAGACGCAACAGCCTTGGTTTCTCTAATGACTGCCTCGACTGGTTCACTAACTACTTCTCAGATAGAGTTCAGTGTGTCAAATCGGAGGGCCTGTTGTCTGGAAATCTGGCAGTCTCTATGGGGGTGCCACAGGTTTCAATTCGTGGGCCGACTCTTTTCTCTGTATATATCAATGATGTCGCTCTTGCTGCGGGTGATTCTTTGATCCACCTCTACGCAGACGACACCATTCTGTATACCTCTGGCCCTTCTTTGGACACTGTGTTAAACCTCCAAACGAGCTTCGATGCCATACAACACTCTTTTCGTGGACTCCAACTGCTCTTAAACCATAGTAAAACTAAATGCATGCTCTTCAACTGATCGCTGCCGCCCGCCTAGCATTACTACTCTGGATGCGGTCCTGACTAGAATATGTGGACAACTATAAATACCTAGGTGTCTGGCTAGACTGTAAAGGCTCCTTCCTGACTCATATTCAGCATCTCCAATCCAAAATTAAATCTAGAATCGGCTTCCTATTTTGCAACAAAGCCTCCTTCACTCATGCTGCTAAACATACCTTCGTAAAACTGACTATCCTGCCGATCCTTGACTTCGGCGATGTCATTTACAAAATAGCCTCCAATACTCTACTCAGCAAATTGGATGCAGTCTATCACAGTGTCATCCGTTTTGTCACCAAAGCCCCATATACTACCCACCATTGCGATCTGTATGCTCTCGTTGGCTGGTCCACGCTACATATTCGCTGCCAAACCCACTGGCTCCAGGTCCTCTATAAGTCTTTGCTAGGTAAAGCTCTGCCTTATCTCAGCTCATTGGTCACCATAGCAACACCCACCCATAGCACGCGCTCCAGAAGGTATATTTCACTGGTCATCCCCAAAGCGAACATCTCTTTTGGCTGCCTTACCTTCCAGTTCTCTGCTGCCAATGACTGGAACGAATTGCAAAAATCACTGAAGTTGTAGTCTTATATCTCCCTCTCTAATTTTAAGCATCAGCTGTCAGAGCAGCTTACCGATCGCTGCAGCTGTACACAGCCCATCTGCAAATAGCCCATCCAACGTACTACCTACCTCATCCCCATATTTGTTTTTAGTTTTTTCTGCTCTTTTCCACACCAGTATTTCTACTTGCACATCCTCATCTGCACATATATCACTCCAGTGTAAATTACTAAATAGTAATTACTTCGCCACTATTGGCCTTTTATTGCCTTACCTCCTTACTTAATTTGCACACACCGTATACAGATTTTCTATTGTGTTATTGACTGTACGTTTGTTTATCCCATGTGTAACTCTGTGTTGTTTTTTTTTTGTCGCACTGCTTTGCTTTATCTTGGCCAGGTTGCAGTTGTGAATGAGAACTTGTGCTCAACTGGCATACCTGGTTAAAAAAATCTTCTTATGGCTGAGATCCCGCTACCGGGATCGATATGACAACAGCCAGTGAAAGTGCAGGGCGCCAAATTCAAACAACAGAAATCTCATAATTAAAATTCAAGCATACAAGTATTTCACACCATTTTAAAGATACACTTCTTGTTAATCCCACCACAGTAGGCTTTTCGGCGAAAGCACCACAAACGATTATGTTAGGTCAGAGCCAAATCACAGCCATTTTTCAGCAAAAGACAGGAGTCACAAAAAGCAGAAATAGAGATAAAATTAATCACTAATATTTGATGATCTTCATCAGATGACACTCATAGGACATTATGTTCAGTAGTTCCAAAAACATCCGGTGATTTTGTAGAGACACATCAATTTCCAGAAATACTCGTAATAAACTTTGATCAAAGATACAAGTGTTATACATGGAATTTTAGATCCACTTCTCCTTAATGCAACCGCTGTGTCAGATTTCGAAAAACCTTATATCATCAGAGGTTGCACACAAGCTGCTATTAACAAAAATAAACACCCCTCCCCCCCATCTTACCCAAGGCTGCAGTCCGATCTTGACTATGCATGGAAAAGCCAGCAAGGTGTATATCATCCATGTCCTTGTTCAGCCACGAATCTGAGAAACATAGGATATTAATTCTTCATGTCCCGTTGATAGGATAGTCTCGAACGAAGCTCGTCCAGTTTGTTCTCTATTGATTGTAACTTTGCCATCAAAGCAGAAGGAAATGGCGGTCTAGATGCTCGTCAGTGTAGTCTAATCATGACGCCGCCTCGCTTTCCTCTTTCGCCACTGCTTCCTCTTTCTAGTCTCGTGGATCAGGGCCTGGTCCGGGGTAAGCAAAACGTCCAGAGCTGCTGTCTTGTTGAAATAGAAATCTTCATCCAAATCGAGGTTAGTGATCGCAATTGTACAGCCTTGGTCTTTTCAGAATCCACATGGATCCATGCCATCAGAAGACACAATATGGCCAAGGAACTTCATGGAGGTTTGGCAGACCAGCTTTCTCTTAGCTTGTCCAACACTGTCTGATCTTGAAAGTGTTGTTCTCTGGTCTGGGAGTAGATTATCCTGATGAGGATAGAGGGCGCTATTTACACTTTGGGTGAAAAACGTGCCCAATTTAAACGGCCTCGTACTCTATTCTTGCTCGTACAATATGCATATTATTATTACTATTGGATAGAAAACACTCTAGTTTCTAAAACCGTTTGAATTTTGTCTGTGAGTAAAACAGAACTCATTTGGCAGCACACTTTCTGACCAGGAAGTGGAAAGTCTGAAAATGATGCTCTGTTCAAGGGCCTGCCTATAAATGGGCATGACATGTATGAGTATACATGCACGTCATACACCTTCCCCAGGATGTCAAGATGCAGTGAGAGAAGAAATGGAGTGATTATCTTGGTCTGAGATGGAATACGTCCTCTTGGAATGACGTGTCCCCCATTTTATGTTTTCAGGAAGGCGCGAAGTTGGTTCTGGATTTGCCATCGGAATAGCTGTCGTTATAGCCGATTACTATCTCCGGCTTTGATTTTATTTGATACATGTGACCATATCATCGTAAAGTATGTTTTTTCAATATAGTTTTATTAGATTTTTGAAATTTATTCGGGACGTTAGGCGTGTTGCGTTGTGTGCCTTTGTTCAGAAAGGAGAGCTTCGAGCCACTTGGCCAGTGTGCTGGCTAATTGAAGAGGGAAAAACGATGTTCTAAATCCAAACAACAACTGTTCTGGACAAAGGACCCCTTGTCCAACATTCTGATGGAAGATCAGCAAAAGTAAGAAACATTTTATGATGCTATTTCATATATCTGTCGAACTGTATACTAGTAGTTTTGCGCCCCGGTTTTGGCCACTCTCTTGCTATAACATAAGCCTTATGTCGTAATGAAGATATTTTTAGAATTCTAACACTGCGATTGCATTAAGAACTAGTGTTACTATCATTTCCTATACAACATGTATTTTTTTGTAATGTTTATGAATTGCTATTTGGTCAGAATAGGTGAGAGTCTAATAGAAATATCCGCACATTCTGGGAAATAGAAGCTACGTTAGCATAATGGATAACCACTGATTTCAGCTCTAAATATGCACATTTTCGAACAAAACATAAGTGTATGTATAACCTGATGTTATAGGACTGTCATCTGAGGAAGGTTTATGAAGGTTAGTGAAAATTGATATCTTTTGCTGGTTTATTCGCTAACGCTAACGTGCCTATTGCTATCGCTAACGTGCCTTGATGAATGAATGCGGTTGTGTGTAGGCTATTGTAGTAAGCTAATATAATGCTATATTGTGTTTTCGCTGTAAAACACTTAAAAAATCTGAAATATTGGCTGGATTCACAAGATGCTTGTCTTTCATTTCTGTACATGATGCATTTTTCAGAAATGTTTTATGATGAGTATTTAGGTATTCCACGTTGGTCTCTATATTTACTCTGGCTGCTTCGGTGCTATCTTTGACGGTAGCTGTGATGGTAGCTGCAATGTAAAACTGATTTATACCTCAAATATGCACATTTTTCGAACAAAACATAGATTTATTGTGTAACATGTTATAAGACTGTCATCTGATTAAGTTGTTTCTTGGTTAGTTTGGTTGGTTCTTGGTTAGTTAGGTTGGCTTTGTGCATGCTACCTGTGCTGTGAAAAATGTCTGTCCTTCTTTGTATTTAGTGGTGAGCTAACATAAATATATGTGGTGTTTTCGCTGTAAAACATTTAAAAAATCGGACATGTTGACTGGATTCACAAGATGTGTATCTTTCATTTGCTGTATTGGACTTGTTAATGTGTGAAAGTTAAATATTTCAAAAAAATATCTTTTGAATTTCGCGCTCTGCCTTTTCAGTGGAATGTGGGAGGAGTTCCGCTAGCGGAACGCTGAGGCTAGACAGGTTATTATATTGTCCAGGTATGTAAACATATCTTCCCTTTTGAGCTCATCTAACAGTCTTTGGAAGATGGCAGGCACATTATTTACTCCAAAAGGCATCACCTTAAAGGAAAACAGGCCGTCAGCACAGTCAAAAACAGTCTTGTCCTTGCTGTCCTGGTCCATCTCAACCTGCCAATAGCCACTACTGAGGTCGAGAGTGGTGAACACAACAGTGCCAGACAATGACTCCAGGATCTCTTGGATAGTGGGAAGAGGATAGACATCAGTTTTGGAGATGTTGTTGGTCTTCCTATAGTCCACACAAAGTCTAAGACCCCCATTCTTTTGGGGGATGAGGACAACAGGAGCAGCCCAGGGAGAGGAGGAACGTTCAATTATATCTTGTGTCAACATAGCATTAACGAGTTATTTTTGGATGTTGAGCTTTGCTAGGGACAAACAATATGGCCTCTGCTTGATAGGCTTGTCCTGTGTAAGGAATATTTTGTGCTTTAGGAGCATGGTGCGTCCCAGCTTCAATGTACATACAGTACATCAGAGTTAAGCTGCAGCTGTTCCAACAGCCTTAACTCCTCTGGCTGTTCCAGCTGAGCTCTTCTCACAGCCTGTAAAAGGAGATCATCAACCAGATTATGAGGGGTTAACTATACCGGAGCCACGATAGAGAAGACTGCCACACTTGGACCCAATCGTGTAACTTTGTATCTTCTGCTTGGAAGAAATGCTTCTCGCTCTGATTGTGTGGAAACCAGTAGCAATTGTGTGCGACATCAATCTGGACACCTCTGAAGTACATGAAATCAATTCCCAACACGACAGGAAAAGCAAGGGTCTTGGAAGGCAGAATAACAAAAGAAATCATATAAGAGCGGTTACACAGGCAGAACTCCACCTCACTCCACCCGAGTGGTTGTTTAGCCTCACCATCAGCCAGATATAATGGACCTTCTGTCCACAGCTTCATGTTGTATTGTGGACCTTTCACCTCCTTCCACAGATTCTCATTGAGCAGCGTGTAGGATGACCCGGTGTCCAGATCTTCCTGTCCAAGGGCCTATGGATAGGAGTAACACCAGCTGGTGCGGTATTGGCTGAAAGGAAGGGGATGTCGATGGGTGGGTGTAGTCAGTGACTCTTGGGGTTTCATCTCTAATCAGAGCACCCAGAGTAGGATGGTCGTTCTTGTGATGGTAGTTAGGTGTGTTGCCCTGTTGTGACTTGTTGCACAGTTTGTGGTTTCTGGAGGGGTTTACTTGATCCTGATTTGGACATGTAGCTGGAGAATGTTCCTCTTTGCTACATCTCCAGCAGAACACTGGAGGCATCTTGGCTGGAGACTCTGGATGTGGTTGATAGTCTGTCTTGGGTAACTGTTTGGGTGTCTGTTCATATTGTTCATGGCATACTCTGTCCTCCTTGAGCTGCTGTCCCAGTATAACCAGTCCATCTACAATGGTGACTCTTTCTCTGAGTTGACAGACTAGTAGAGGGTTGACTTAATGACCTCTTCCTCTTCAATTCCAGGTTTTCACAGTCTGGTGGTAACTGTATGCAAAGTCACAGATACTGTCTCTCTCTCCTTGCACTGGATTGCTGACTCTGCCTGCCAGCTCATCTGTGTAGTCCTCAGACAGAAAGGCAGAGGAAAACAGCCCAGGAGGTAATGGTGAGACATGCCACATCCCACCAGTCTCGACCTGTCCCATGAAACACATTCCTCAATGTGGCAAGGACTTCTTCGTCAGCCAGGGGATTAAGGGCAAGAAAGTCACAACATCTTTCCAGATATATTAGTGGATCAGGACTGTCATCCTATTTCCCAAAGGTGGGAAATGGCAATTTAATGGTTGTCGTGCCAACATGACATCTACTCAATTCACCATGAACAAGAGAGCTAGAAGCGGTTGAGGAAGTAGAGGGTGAGGGAGTTCAGACCATGAAAATTAACATCAGGATGCATGGGGGATTGCATCCTGCAGGGGGTGGCTGCAGCATGGCTTTGTCTTGGCTGTTCTGAGGTGCCAGCCTGGCCCTCAGTGGTCTGAACAGAAGTGGACACCAGAGAACTCTGTGCAAGGAGCGGGGCCTAAAGGAAGCCATGTCAACAGACACATCATCCAACATTTTACCACATTTAGAGAGCTCTGTTTGCAAGTGGTCTACAGTGTTCACCAGAGGAGAAAATACTGAATTAATGTCCTTGGAAGACCTCCGTGTGGTGATGTTGCAGGCACCACTGGAGTGTGGTAGTGAGTTGGGTTCTTTGGTAGTCAAACTGTCTGTCCATTGTAGCAGTAACTTACCTTCTTCCACTCTCACTGAGGTATGTTAGCTTGTGGGCTAGAGTGCCCAGTGAGTCTCTGAGTTCCATGGTGCTCTGTTGTTGCTCTTCACTCAGACGTTTGAATTTATGGTGGATTTGAGTTTGGTGATGTTGAGTCCGATGAATATCAAGTATGTCACCTTGAAATTGTAAGACTACAACCTCTGGAGATAAACCAGAAGATGAAGGAAGGTTGGGTGTCAGAGGAAGGGCAAGCTCAGAACTTACACACAGGTCCATGTCAATAAGAAAGTAACTGGTTAGATCCCCTGTGGCCTGTGGTCCAGACCGAGCATTCAGATTCCTAGGGCTCTGGGCCAAGTCAACTCCATTATCTCCATTCACATCCTCCGTATTCACTTTATTATTTGCATTCTCAGCTCCATTGTCAGAATGACCCTGTGTATTCCCATTGACAGGTATGATATGGATGATCCCATTTTGGGGGGTTGAATCCATTGTTTTAATTCCACACAATTCACATAAGGTTTGCTTTGGTTATTTCTTAAAAGTTGAGAGGTCACATCTGGGGTGCCATTTGTTATGTAACGGTTTTGACTTGAGGTTATCGTTTGTTATGGGTGCCAGGTAGATCGTGCCTAAGAGAGAAAATATTGATTTCTCCTTTTTGTTTGTGAGGGAATGAGTCCCGTCTAGTCCGTCAAGTCGACACCAATACAAAGGACTCATGTAAAAGTTTTCATAAACCCTTAAAACATTGGAAATAACTTCAAAACAACTGTTCCTTTGCATTGGTTGTATTACCAAAATAAATGCTCACACACATAATAACGTCAGAACACAATGATCTCTGGTTCCTCAAGAACATTCCTGTACCTTGGGCCTAAAAAATGTCCTGCACGTTAAATTACTTCAAATGAACTCAAGTGACCTTGGTCACGCAATGTTCGTCCGTTCATAGTGTAGCTTAACCCCAGTCTCAATCATACAATCAAAATCTCTAACTCTTTTCCTGCACAACAATAAAGGGTATCAGAACTCCCAGTAGTCTTCACCAACAACTGAACACATAACCCAACAAGGTGTAACTCACCCTAAAACAAATGAAATACCGGTTGGAGAAAGTTGGCCAGTCAGTCAATCCAATCCTCAAAAGATCTCCGGCAGAGAAAGGCAATGGAGAACAGCTGAGATGTGTAGTCCAACTGAAGAAATGATTGGATCCGATCCCGGTTAAGAACAAATTCTTATTTACAATGACGGCCTACCCGGGAACAGTGGGTTAACTGCCTTGTTCAGGGGCAGAACAATAGATTTTTACCTTGTCAAGTTGGGGATTCGATCCAGCAACTTTTTGGTTACTGGCCCAACGCTTTAACCACTAGGTTACCTGCCGCCCCATATATACTGCCGTCCATTACTGGAGTATAGCCAGGTGGTTCGGACAGTTACTTTCGGACCACTAAAAGATACCTCATACCTTGGCCCTGAGAAAGACCGGAACTGAATCACACTGTCAAAAACAATATTGGTTTCAAATGGTTTATTTCTTGTACAGAAATTCTGAAACAATACTTAATTTTCATATTCTTGTTTTATTGTATTAATCTTTAAGGAGATTGATACGGTAGACAGATATGAGTGAAATTAGCGTTGTATCAGTTATTTAACAATGCATACTCCTGTCTTAACTTTAGCTGCTGAGAAAGCCGACTAGAGCAGCAGAGAGAAGGCCCCCGTCCAACAAGGCGAGGAGCACGGCGACCTTATCCAGTTCTACAACTCTGTGCATGTGCTGAAGATGAAGGGCTTTGCCCTCCGATACGCCACCCTCAGCATGGACAACAGGGTATGGACATACTTCAGCCCTGACACCAGTTCACTGTCTACACTTTGTCTCTCTATACTACAGTAGTAGTTTGTAGTAGTGTAATTGTTGTTAGTTGTGTTCAAGCAGTCAGAAGTTTGAGGCAAGTAAGAAACTGCAGCTCATGCAGTAGTTAGCTGTAGTTGTCTGTAGTCAATTGTTCCCTCTTGTCTTCCAGATGGAGGTCCCTCGGTCCCCGTTCCCCTTGGTGAGAGTCCAGCCCCTGTCGCCCCGCCGCATCTCTCAGAGACACTCCATCTATGTGTCACCACACAAGATTGGCTCCTGCCTCATCCCCAACTCTGCCTACACCTACAAGATCAACGGCAGCACCTCCAAAGTATGTCACCACCCTTATGCCTTTCCAATCAAATCAAATTTTATTGGTCGCGTACACATATTTTGCAGATGTTATCGAGAATGGAGCGAAATGCTTATGTTCCTAGCTCCAACAGTGCAGTAATACCTAACAATGCAAAACAATAAACTCAAATTCAAACAATTTTAATAAGAAATATAAATAAATATTTGAAGGCACGATGTCAGAGTCTGGAATATAAATATGTGGCTCACCACCTGGATTTGGTCTTATGTAGCAAAGTTTGAAATAGTGTTTTTTTACATGGCATAAAAGTAGAGACTCAGAGCTACAAAATGGCATATCATACACTGCATTTGAGGAACAATGATAAATGGCTTTTGAATGTTTTGGTATCTAGTAACGAGCTCTTCTTTGTCTATACCCATTCAGCATCGTTCACACCCTCTTAAGCTTTAGCCCCATCCATCTCGTTTGGCTCTCGGAGCGTTCAGAGCGCATACTTGACGCTCTGGCCGATGATTTGTTTACCCCTGGATAACATGAAAACAGCCTAACCAGCTCTGCTGGCAACAATTTTATTACGCTTTTTTGCCGATGTTTACTGACACCGTCCATATTCAACGGGTGTTGTACATTTTAGCTTAAGACATGTAGCTATCTAGCTAGGTAAACAATGAACCTAGCTAGGTAAACAACGTGTAAGATCCCACACTTCACGTAATGTTAGCTAACGAGCCAGCCAGCTAACGTTAGCTAGTTAAACAACAATGAACATAGTGCCAAATCATGTTGTTACTACCCTGCATGAATCTGCTGGGTGCTAACCAACCAGGTTCAATGTTAGCTAGCTAACATTAGGCTCTAACTAGCAAAGCAAACGGCTCTGGGATACGAATAATAACGTCATACACGCAACTTTAGCTAGGGAGCCAGCCAGCTAACATTAGCTAGCTAACAGTATACTTTAGCTTAAGACATGTAGCTAGGTAAACAACATGTAAGATCACACACATCATGTAATATTAGCTAATGAGCCAGCCAGCTAACGTTAGCTAGTTAAACAACAATGAACATAGTCACAAATCATGTCGTTACTACCCTGCATGAATATGCTGGGAGCTAATCAACCAGGTTCAATGTTAGCTAGCTAACATTAGGGTATAACTAGCAAAGCAAACAATTCTGGGATACGAATAATAACATCATACACGTAACATTAGCTGGGGAGCCAGCCAGCTAATGTTAGCTAGCTAGCTAACAATACACTTTAGCTTGAAATGAAACTACTTTCTGTCAAAATTAGAAACGTGTAATATCTTACCCTTATACATCATCATGCATGACAGACGCATCTCCTTGTCACGGATGCCATGCCACGGTTGCCCTTAGTTTGAAAATGTAATCCGTAGACAGGTGTTTTCTCCATCTCTTTAGCTATCATACTCTAATTCCACTGATTTCAAAACCCAATCCTCCAGAAAGTGGAGAGCAACACTTATGCAGCTCCAATACACAATACATAAAAAAAAAAAAAAGCCGCATTCGACAGGATTACCAACACAGACTGACCAGCTTAAATAGACAGCCTTCTATATGGCAGAACTACTCTCTCAGCATGTGCAGCCCACTCATTATCTCAGCCAATCATGGCTAGTGGGAAGGTTACCCACTTTTTCTGTAGCTTAACCAACAAGGCTCGTGATTTAACAATTGTATTTGTATTTACAGATCGCATACAAGTTTGTTATTAAGGCACACGAAAGTTCACATGTTCCAGAAGGCATTTCTGCCCAAAAAACGCATTTTGATTAAAAAAAAAACATTCAAATGGCTCTCCTGTGAAGTCGTGACTCGCGACATACCTCTAGTTTCCTGAAACGAGTCACATATGTAAACTCAGCAAAAAAAGAGATGTCCTCTCAATGTCAACTGCGTTTATTTTCAGCAAACTTAACATGTGTAAATATTTGTATGAACGTAACAAGATTCAACAGGTGTCTCGTCGGATCTGACTTTTCATATTAGGATCAGGGCCTACTTTTTGATAGATGGATGAAAAAAAAAACAGCCACTCAGATTTTTTACCAGACCAAATATTTTTTGCCATAATTACATCAAAATAATTTGAGGACCATGCTTTGTAATGTTTCTAGAACAAGAAATGTATTAGTAAGAAGTAAATGTGGTATATTTCTCAATTTCATTTCATTTTTTGTTACCTTTCTTAACCAAAATATCAGATGAGAATGATCAGCTGCCCCTTTAAGGGTGGGAGGTTACCATGGTAACCGGGCCTACAGCGTCTCTTCGCTATCAACCAAGAACAACAAGGACAAAGTCTCACTTTGTAGACATCCAAGTATATTAGACCAACTGTTATGCTTGTGCGCAGCACATCCAAAAATTAATCAGTGCTTCTATCAGCACTTGTCAGGCAGTGTTGCTGCATGAGGTGGGATCTAGGATTTAGTGTTTACAAACTATAGGATACCAGGCCAAGTGTCACGATACCAAGTAGTATCGCGAAACTACGGTGGAAAGAAATCAGTGGCCTAGCATCCTGTTCGACCCGTCCCCCAGACGCTTGTTCACATTTTCTAAACGTTTTACAAAAACCTTTCACAGAAATTCACACTTCTACTCAATACAACACATTGAATTTAACTTCACACTGTTCAGTGTTTAATAGAATACTGCATAGAATGTCTGATTTGCTCATACTTCCAAAGGCCTACCTGTGATTTGGCTGGAGGAATGGGAGGAAGGAATATACATGAATAATGATCGGCATGTCAATGTGTCAGTAAGGGGGAAAACACCACATGAAACCATCTTTACTCTTCAGCTAACAACAGAAACACTCTCCCTCCCTCCCTTCCTCACACACTCTCTCTGTCTCCCTCACACTCGTAAACACACACATCTCTCTCTCTCCCACAAACACACATACAGTACACACACACCGAAAAAAAAGGCATCTCTGGTAATATGGGTCTTTTATTTTTACCGTTTAGGCTAGAGACAATCTGTTTTCTTTGCTGTAAAGCTGCAAGCATGCCTGTTGCAAACCGGTGCTCCATTTTCCCTCTCTGACATTCAGAGACTGCATGAAAGTGATATTGCAAAGTCTATTCAGACTGGTCTGTGCTCTTGGTTATAAAAGGCGATGAAATTACACAATGTATCAACATTGCTCGCTTTGCAACTGCTCCAAGATTTGTACAAAATGTACAAATCTAACAACAGAAGACACATCATGGTCTGCAATCCCGCTCGCCATCACCAGTGGTATAAAGTACTTAAATAAAAATACTTTAAAGTACTACTTAAGTCGTTTTTTTTGGTATCTGTACTTTACTATTTATATTTTTTCTAACTTTAACTTCACTACATTCCTAAAGAAAATAATGTACTTTTTACTCCATACATTTTCCCTGACATCCAAAAGTACTTGTTACATTTTGACAGACAAACGGTCAGATTCACACCCTTATCAAGAGAACATTCCGGGTCATCCCTACTGCCTCTGATCTGGTGGACTCACTAAACACAAATGCATAGTTTGTAAATTATGTCTGAGTGTTAGTGTGACCCAAGCGATCAGTCAATAAAAATGTAAATTGTGCCGTCTGGTTTGCTCAAAATAAGGAATTTGAAATGGTTTATACTTTTACTTTTGATACTAAGTACATGTTAGCAATTCAATTTACTTTTAATACTTAAGTATATTTCAAACCAAATACTTTTAGACTTTTACATCATGACGTTTTGGTAGATCGATATTACCATGGTACTGGTATGCCATGCAATCTGTTGTGACAGGATTGAATGTATAGTATAACGAACAGCAGTAGTTCCGGTGTTTGGATTTTCATCACTGATTATTTGGATGCAGCGTTCATTTCATCAACAAAATAGTGACAAAAGTATTTGTCAAATAACTATTTTTCAGTGCCAATTGACGAGACTATAACGATTAAATAGACCCAGAAAAAAAATGCAGTCACCTTAAACGAGACTAGACAAAATTATCTCTGACTAAAATCTGTCTACTAAGTGGACTGAGCAAAAGTTTTGAGAGTTTGAGGTGCTTTTCAGTACAGCACATATGCACAGCACAGTTCTGTTCGGCAGTGGGAAGGACGCGCCACAATTGGCACACACAGTATCAGCTGGTGAGCTGCTGGGGAGCAAGCAATGTTTGGGCAGATGCTCCGCTCTGCCTCCGATTACACACATTGAACATGTGACTCTCTTGCTTCCCCGTAGCTAACCAGTCACAGGCACCCTTCTAGTTAGCTACCCTTTTCCTGCGTAAGAAACACAAGCTGCTTTACAAGATTAAAAACAATAACATTGAGTTTAATAGTAAAACAGTCTAGCTACAGTGTGCTTTTTTTCTCTGTTTAGTATAGAAAAGTAGGCTGCCTTTTAATTTGTAGTCTCGCTCAACCCTCCCACTTTTCCCACTGCATTTCATAGCCAGGTCTGTAGCCAAGTCTCCCTCTTTTCTTCAAAGAAAACGGCTTAATCGTTCAAAAGATATGACTCATAATACCAGGACACACAGTTTTTTTCTTTCTATCGCGCAATGGCGGGCCGCATTTTAGCTATAGCTAGCCGCAACGTTTTGGAACAATCAAATAGAAATATGAAAAAACATGCATCTGACATGTTGAGTAAGGAATAATGTTTGCTCTATTAATGCAACGTTCAAGAACGTTTTGTAACTGAATGTGGCCCTGGTAACCTAGCTTATATGCAAACATTTGGTGGCACAGAAAAAAAGGGATAGCAAACAATTTATTGAATTATTTATCTTGCCACTACACTATCTAACTGGGTAAATAACTTAATTTTAAGTTAATGTGGACTCATACTTGAGCACCTGGACCAGGATTCGAGCACTGGGACTCGGACTCGAGCACAGGGGACTTGAGTGTTGTTTTGATTTCATACTGGTCTCAGGTTTAGTATCACGATACTCGATACATCACAATACTGAATTCCAAAACGATACCACAAAAAAAAGGGCTATTAGCCAAAGTCACAGAATGGCACTTGATCCAGGCAGATAAACTCAGAAACTGCTCTGTTCAATCGTTGGGCATCTTTTGAGTTAAATATCATAACATTTGAAAATGTATCAATTTCTTTTTTACATGTATGCATTAATGAATCAATTATACAATCATACAGTCAATTTGACTTTGTTTTTACCAATCTAACTACAAAAAAACAAAATGGTAATCATTTATTTGAAGGTAGCTCTGTATTGATAAACTGGGTAAATCAAGATGTAGCCATGGTTTATTTACAATACAGTTGAATGCATGTTATTCGACAGGAGTGTGCGCATGCATTGAGTTATTGAGCTTGTTTTATCTGATTTCATGGGGCTACAGATGACAAACAATCCCTTCCACCTAGGACTTATTTTATTGGCAACTGCTAGGAGAACATTATTTGATTGTGGAAACCAGATGGGAGGCGAGGGAGATGAAAGGTCCCACAGTTGACTGTGCATGTCAGAGCAAAAAATTACAAGTGTCTGTATACAGTGGGGCAAAAAAGTATTTAGTCAGCCACCAATTGTGCAAGTTCTCCAGCTTAAAAAGATGAGAGGCCTGTAATTTTCATCATAGGTACACTTCAACTATGACAGACGAAATGAGATATTTTATTCTCCAGAAAATCACATTGTAGGATTTTTAATGAATTTATTTGCAAATTATGGTGGAAAATAAGTATTTGGTCAATAACAAAAGTTTATCTCAATACTTTGTTATATACCCTTTGTTGGCAATGACAGAGGTCAAACGTTTTCTGTAAGTCTTCACAAGGTTTTCACACACTGTTGCTGGTATTTTGGCCCATTCCTCCATGCAGATCTCCTCTAGAGCAGTGATGTTTTGGGGCTGTTGCTGGGCAACACGGACTTTCAACTCCCTCCAAAGATTTTCTATGGGGTTGAGATCTGGAGACTGGCTAGGCCACTCCAGGACCTTGAAATGCTTCTTACGAAGCCACTCCTTCGTTGCCCGGGCGGTGTGTTTGGGATCATTGTCATGCTGAAAGACCCAGCTACGTTTCATCTTCAATGCCCTTGCTGATGGAAGGAGGTTTTCACTCAAAATCTCACGATACATGGCCCCATTCATTCTTTCCTTTACACGGATCAGTTGTCCTGGTCCCTTTGCAGAAAAACAGCCCCAAAGCATGATGTTTCCACCCCCATGCTTCACAGTAGGTATGGTGTTCTTTGGATGCAACTCAGCATTCTTTGTCCTCCAAACACGATGAGTTGAGTTTTTACCAAAAAGTTCTATTTTGGTTTCATCTGACCATATGACATTCTCCCAATCTTCTTCTGGATCATCCAAATGCTCTCTAGCAAACTTCAGATGGGCCTGGACATGTACTGGCTTAAGCAGGGGGACACGTCTGGCACTGCAGGATTTGAGTCCCTGGCGGCGTAGTGTGTTGCTGATGGTAGGCTTTGTTACTTTGGTCCCAGCTCTCTGCAGGTCATTCACTAGGTCCCCCCGTGTGGTTCTGGGATTTTTGCTCACCGTTCTTGTGATCATTTTGACCCCACGGGGTGAGATCTTGCGTGGAGCCCCAGATCGAGGGAGATTATCAGTGGTCTTGTATGTCTTCCATTTCCTAATAATTGCTCCCACAGTTGATTTCTTCAAACCAAGCTGCTTACCTATTGCAGATTCAGTCTTCCCAGCCTGGTGCAGGTCTACAATTTTGTTTCTGGTGTCCTTTGACAGCTCTTTGGTCTTGGCCATAGTGGAGTTTGGAGTGTGACTGTTTGAGGTTGTGGACAGGTGTCTTTTATACTGATAACAAGTTCAAACAGGTGCCATTAATACAGGTAACGAGTGGAGGACAGAGGAGCCTCTTAAAGAAGAGGTTACAGGTCTGTGAGAGCCAGAAATCTTGCTTGTTTGTAGGTGACCAAATACGTATTTTCCACCATAATTTGCAAATAAATTCATTAAAAATCCTACAATGTGATTTTCTGGATTTCTTTTCTAATTTTGTCTGTCATAGTTGAAGTGTACCTATGATGAAAATTACAGGCCTCTCTCATCTTTTTAAATGGGAGAACTTGCACAATTGGTGGCTGACTGCTGACTAAATACTTTTTTGCCCCACTGTATATGTACAGTCGTGGCCAAAAGTTTTGAGAATGACACAAATATTCATTTCCACAAAGTTTGCTGCTTCAGTGTCTTTAGATATTTTTGTCAGATGTTAGTAGGGAATACTGAAGTATAATTACAAGCATTTCATAAGTGTCAAAGGCTTTTATTGACAATTACATGAAGTTGATGCAAAGAGTCAATATTTGCAGTGTTGACCCCTCTTTTTCAAGACCTCTACAATCCGCCCTGGCAGGCTGTCAATTAACTTCTGGGCCACATCCTGACTGATGGCAGGCCATTCTTGCATAATCAATGCTTGGAGTTTGTCAGAATTTGTGGGGTTTTGTTTGTCCACCCGCCTCTTGAGAATTGACCACAAGTTCTCAATGGGATTAAGGTCTGGGGAGTTTCCTGGCCATGGACCCAAAATATCGATGATTTAGTTCCCCGAGTCAATTAGTTATCAATTTTGCCTTATGGCAAGGTGCTCCATCATGCTGGAAAATGCATTGTTCGTCACCAAACTGTTCCTGGATGGTTGGGAGAAGTTGCTCTCGGAGGATGTGTTGGTACCCTTCTTTATTCATGGCTGTGTTCTTAGGCAAAATTGTGAGTGAGCCCACTCCCTTGGCTGAGAAGCAACCCCACACATGAATGATCTCAGGATGCTTTACTGTTGGCATGACACAGGACTGATGGTAGCGCTCACCTTGTTTTCTCCGGACAAGCTTTTTTCCGGATGACCCAAACAATCGGAAAGGGGATTCATCAGAGAAAATGACTTTACCCCATTCCTCAGCAGTCCAATCCCTGTACCTTTTGCAGAATATCAGTCTGTCCCTGATGTTTTTCCTGGAGAGAAGTGGCTTCTTTGCTGCCCTTCTTAACCTGTCTAGTGTACGTGAGACGTTAGCGTCCCACCTCTTCAACAGCCAGTGAAACTGCAGGGCGCCAAATTCAAAACAACAGAAATCCCATAATTAAAATTCCTCAAACATACATGTATTTTACACCATTTTAAAGACATACTTGTTGTAAATCCAGCCACAGTGTCTGATTTCAAAAATACTTTACGACAAAAGCAAACCAAACGATTATGTTAGGTGAGTGCCTATTCACAGAATAACACAGCCATTTTTCCAGCCAAAGAGAGGAGTCACAAAAAGCAGAAATAGAGATAAAATGAATCACTAACCTTTGATAATCTTCATCAGATGACACTCATAGGACTTCATGTTACACAATACATGTATGTTTTGTTCGGTAAAGTTCATATTTATATCCAAAAATCTGAGTTTACATTGGCGCCATGTTCAGAAATGCCTCCAAAATATCCGGAGAAATTGCAGAGAGCCACATCAAATAACAGAAATACTCATCAAAAACTTTGATGAAAGATACATGTTTTACATAGAATTAAAGATACACTTGTTCTTAATGCAACCGCTGTGTCATATTTCAAAAAAGCTTTACGGCAAAAGCACAATATTCAATAATCTGAGAACAGTGTTCAGCCACAAAAGGAAGCCATACAGTTACCCGCCAAATTGTGGAGTCAACAAAAGTCATAAATAGCATTATAAACCTTCCCTTACCTTTGCTGATCTTCGTCGGAATGCACTCCCAGGACTCCCACTTCCACAGGAAATGTTCGTTTTGTTCGGTAATGTCCATCATTTATGTCCAAATAGCTACTTCTTGTTAGCGTGTTTGGTAAACAAATCCAAAGTCACGAAGCGCGTTCACTAAAAACAGACGAAATGTCAAAAAGTTCAGTAACAGTCAGTAGAAACATGTCAAACGATGTATTGAATCTATCTTTAGGATGTTTTTAACATAAATCTTCAATAATGTTCCAACCGGAGAATTCCATTGTCTTCAGAAGTGCGATGGAACAGAGCTCCCTCTCATGTGAACACGCATGGTCAGAGCATGGTCGGCTCATGGCAGACCTTACTCATTCCCCTCTCCTTCGGCCCCACTTCACAGTAAAAGCATCAGACAAGGTTCTAAAGACTGTTGAATCTAGTGGAAGCCGTAGGAAGTGCAAACTGACCCATATCCCACTGTGTATTCGATAGGCGATGAGTTGAAAACCTACAAACCTCAGATTTCCCACTTCCTGGTTGGATTTGTTTCTCAGGTTTTTGCCTGCCAAGTAAGTTATGTTGTAGTCACAGACATGATTCAAACTGTTTTAGAAACTTCAGAGTGTTTTCTATCCAAATCTACTAATATGCATATCTTAGCTTCTGGGCATGAGTAGCAGGCAGTTTAATTTGGGCATGCTTTTCATCCAAAATTCCCGAATGCTGCCCTCTATCCTAGAGAAGATAAGGATCAACAATCCTCCATTTGTCGTCATCTGGAGGATTTTATGGCAGAGGTGAGAAAGGTTTTCAATTCTCCGGTATCCGGGAGAGAGGCGGCCCATAAACTGCTGGATTCATGTCAAAATTCTCATAGTGTGGCAGACTACGCTGTTGACTTTCGTAAGCTGGCCACCGAGAGTGCCTGGAATCCAGAGTCCCTTTTTGATACCTTCCTTCACGGACTATCTGAGGAGATAAAGGATCAGCTAGCCGCCCGGGAATTGCCAATGGCCCTTGATTCCCTCATCACCCTCACCATTAAAATTGATGGGTGGCTAAGGGAACGCAGGAGTGAGAGGAGGTCTGGCCTGGGTCACACTCGTTCATCCACAATGGCTCGCTCATCTTTGAAGGTATCCGGATGTCCCCGAAGGCTATTTTTCCGAGAGGATCTGAAGCTACCCGAGCTCCCTCCAGAATCATCAGCGACGGGTAGGTCAGATACTCCGGAACCTATGCAACTGGGCAGAGCTATATTATCGCCTAAGGAACGTTCAAATAGGCTGAGTTCCAACAGCTGTCTGTACTGTTGGCCTGCAGGACATTATAAAGCCACCTGCCCAGTTAAGAGACCTATCTCTATAGTTGGCACAAGTACTCTGGTGAGCCAGACTGGGAATCTTCTTAATCCCATTAACTTCTTATGGCCAACATCCGGTGAAATTGCAGAGCGCTAAAATTCTAAATACACCATTCGTAATATTAAACATTCATGTAAATACATGTCTTACATCATTTAAAAGCTGAACTTTTTGTTAATCCATCCGCTTTGTCAGATTTCAAAAAGGCTTTACGGCGAAAGCATACCATGCGATTATCTGAGGACGACGCCCAGCACACAAGTATTACTAGCATTTTCCAACCAAGCATTATCGTCACGAAAGTCAGAAATAACAATAAAATAAATTGCTTACCTTTGAAGCTCTTCCTCTGGTGGCAATGCCAACTGTCCCAGCTACACAGTGAATGTTCGTTTTGCTTGATAAAATCAATTTTTATAGCCTAACATGAAACATTTGCAAACCGCTTGTGTCATGAATTCCGTCTCATTCAACTTTCGACAAAACATTTGATGTAATTACACACACTAAACATACGTTTATCCAGTCATGGTTGATTTCATTGCAATCCTCTGGTTGTTAGTAACACAACCACACTTGATGTTTCTTTTCCCGGGACGTATTGACCGAAACAAACTGATTTGAAGACACCAATCAATGACCTCATTGCGCACCAATGATAGGACTGGTCTTTTGTCGATTGACTGTATTTTGGCCCAATGACCACTGATCATCTTGAAATCTAGCTTGGAAGATAGCAAATGAGCTGAGGTAAATGACAATATATAATGGTTATACGTTCGAAGACAAGCCTTTGTTGTAAAGTCGGGCATAAAAGAGGTTCATTCGCCATTGCAAATCTTACTTGACGAAGCCATGAGTGTTATGCATAGCAGTACATGGTCAAGAGCATTTTCAGCAATTTTAAATTATGGCGAATATATCAGGAAAAGCAAAAACAAAGTCTAGGTATACAGATTGATAGGGAAAGCGAGACAGAGTTGCTTCAGGAAGATGAGTCAGTCAGCGATGATAGTTTTGACTCATAGGCAGAAGACATGTCTCTCCACGGAGAGGATGCTATTTTGGACTGGTAAGTACTTCTCATGCTAATGCCGTTGTTTGAAATGAATAATATCAAATATTATTAATTTGAGATTTTTTCTTCTTTTATTTGCAATATATAAAAATATCATCAGTAATGAAATGTGTCAAGTACACATTGGCTATACATTGTGGATGTGTGTGTGTGTGTATATATATATATTTTTTTTAAATATATTTTATTTTATTTTATATAAACATGGAGTAGAATGGAACAGCACTTCACCATAGCGATTATGTTCCCTGTACTCTATATAATACATATCTGTTTATTTCACGTGTTGATACAGGGCTCATACGTGAAAGGATTCTTACAGAATTTTGTTTTCTTTCACAGTGCCACTGACTCTGAATATGAGCCCCCAATGTCAAGGTGTCCATCCCCCACTGAAGCTGGTTCAGCCAGCCGGACCCCTGCTGTCTCCGGCTCCACACCAACCCGGCCATCTAGAGGTGTGAAGGCATTGACACAGAAACGGAGGAGGGGAAGTGTGAAACCTGCAGAGGTTCGTTGGCACACTGTGTTAAACGAGGATGTGGAGCCACTTCCACCAACATTCCGACCGAAAAGACCACCAGGACCGCAGCTGGACATGACCTCAAAGTACAGCCCCATTCAACTTTTTCAGCTGTTTTTCACCTCGTCTGTTATTGATTCCCTGGTGTCTAACACCAACAAGTATGGGGCTAAGAAGCAGGCAGGAAAGAGTGGCATGGAGGCCCATTTCCATGTCAGCCTTTTTTTGCTACCTTTCACTGGTCATTTACATGGGGCTGGTGAAGTTGAAAACTCTGAGGGACTACTGGAAAACGTCACCTCTCTATCAACTGCCTTTCCCCATCACTGTCATGTCTTGCAAAAGGTTTCAGATTATCTCACGGGCGCTTCACATCAGTGACCCAGAAGTTGATGGGGAGAATGACAAGAGAGGCACAGCCAGGTTTGATAGGCTCTGCAAAATCAAACCTCTCTACTCCAACATCGTTGATGCCTGCAAGACCTATTTTCAGCCTGCCCAGAACCTGTCCATAGATGAGAGGATGGTAGCCTCGAAGACCAGAATTGGCCTCAAACAATACATGTGTAACAAACCAACAAAATTAGGGTTCAAACTGTTTGTTTTTGGCTGATTCTGTGTGTGCCTAACCTTGCAATTTTTTTGTTTATGAGGGGAAAAACAGTTTTGCTACCGGTAATGGACCGAGTTATGGTTCCGTTATGGAGTTATTGGATTTTCAATTGCTGGGGAAGGGCTACAAACTGTTTGTGGACAACTTCTACACAAGCCCTACCCTGTTCGCAGACCTGAGGAAGCTGGATGTGTGGGCTTGTGGCACCATTTGGACCAACAGAGTGGGCTTTCCAAAAACAAAGGTGAACGACATGCCTAAGCGGGCTGATTGGGGTACCATGCGATGGATTCGTGAAGATGGCCTGCTCTTTGTAAAGTGCCCAACAATTGTTGCCTGGTGAGGACCTGCCTTACAACAGGCCTACAAGCCCTCAGTCCAGCCTCTCTCAGCCTATTGGGGACAGTCTCAGCACTGATGGAGGGATTGTGCGTTCCTGGTGTAACTCAGGCAGTTGTTGTTGCCATCCTGTACCTGTCCCGCAGGTGTGATGTTCGGATGTACAGATCCTGTGCAGGTGTTGTTACACGTGGTCTGCCACTGCGAGGACGATCAGCTGTCCGTCCTGTCTCCCTGTAGCGCTGTCTTAGGCGTCTCACAGTACGGACATTGCAATTTATTGTCCTGGCCGCATCTGCAGTCCTCATGCCTCCTTGCAGCATGCCTAAAACACGTTCATGCAGATGAGCAGGGACCCTGGGCATCTTTCTTTTGGTGTTTTTCAGAGTCAGTAGAAAGGCCTCTTTAGTGTACTAACTTTTCATAACTGTGACCTTAATTGCCTACCGTCTATAAGCTGTTAGTGTCTTAACCACCGTTCCACAGATGCATGTTCATTAATTGTTTATGGTTCATTGAACAAGCATGGAAAACAGTGTTTAAACCCTTTACAATGATGATCTGTGAAGTTACTTGGTTTTTTACGAATTATCTTTGGAAGACAGGGTCCTGAAAAAGGGCTGTTTCTTTTTTTTTTGCTGAGTTTATTTGCCAGCTATGTGTGGCATTATACAATCCATTCTGGGTGTCACGTAAACGTCTGTCAGACCATAGATTTTTATAACAAATGAGGCGAGGGATGAATCACTCACCTTTCGAGTACATTTCCGGATGTGAATGAAGGGAAGTGAATGATGGTAGACGACACACCCCCTTCAACATGCATGTCTCATCTTCTTATCTTTGATTGACCTAAAAAAAACAACCATGGCGGCACGCATAAACTACGTATCGTCGGACTACTTTAGTTTTTTTTTTATTTCGATCAATCGTGAGCTCACCCGTGAAGTGATGAATTGTAAATAGTCATTTCTATTAGCTAATTCATATTATGATTTCTGTCAACTGAAAGTTAGCTACATATGACCGCTTGTGTTTTGTCAATATTTCCTCAGTTAGCCCTAGGACTAATGTAGCCTATATTTTCCATTTTGGATGATTGTGTTATGCTGTCGCCACTTCTGTAAATGTCTGAACATTGCTTCCAAAAATAAACTGGTCACATTCAGGACATAATGATGTAAGGACTGTGTTTGTGAAAAAAATGTATGTGAAGAAGAAAAAAAACGTGTTGCCAGCTCAAACGCTGACTATTGCGTCAATCGAAATTGGACGTTCTAAATAAGCATTCTATTAATATCGGTTTGAGCGTATGTTGCAGGTACCACTGTAGAATGATCACACCCATGTGTTGGTATGCATCAAAGGGTTAACACAAAGCCATCCCTCTTATCTATAATCTTGTTTTGTATGATCTAGGAGGTGATTATTATAATTTTTTCACACAATATAAACAAACACAGACAAAAGACAACCGACAAAAATCAACAACATCACCCCTGCCCAGACCCACATGCTGCCACCACCTTAATCTCCAGCGCTTCAAGATTTTATGCCACATGACCTTTAAACTGCACCACTCTGCCCTTCTCTGTCACCCACACCCTTTCAATATTCAACTAATAGTGCATTTGATTCCCTTGATTTCCAGTTTTGAAACATTTATTTTATGTTTTATATAATTGACGAGGAAATTATGGTCCAACCCATTGGGCATCTCATCTCATGTTGGGATATGCAGATAGTAAATTGATATAGTACAACTTCTGACAGACAACTTTCTAATGCCACCCATAACTTTTGTGGTTAAATTGATTTCTAGAGGCTAGATAACAATCTTATCCATGCTGGGGCACAAACAAACTTAAATATTCTATAATTGGTCATTTTTGTAGTGATCGATTGCTAGTAGATTCCCAAATTAACATTAAACAATGGAAATAAACTGAATAGTTTATTATAATTTGCCTCTTTAGCAGGGCTCTACAGTTCAATGATTTTACTCGCATATACACATAAATAGTTTGCTGTGCGACCTAGAATTTTTATTTAGGAGCACCAGTGTGCCCGGAAAAATGAACGATTCTAGCTTTATTATCTTAAGTATTTTTAATTGTGCTCCTAAATTTGTGTGGGCCTACATTTTTCAACTTAGGCCCAGACGTGCTCCTTGTAAAAAAGGTCAGCGTAGAGCCCATCATACATTACATTTATCAGAGCACGTCTGGGCAGAATCCGGCTCTTTTAAATGTTTCACTCTAAAACGGATTACTAATTTGGGTGTGTTTAGACAGGCAGCCCAATTCAGCCCAATTGGTCTTTTGACCAATCAGGTTAGCTCTTAAAAAAAATCTGATGTGCAACATTCTGATGTGACTGGTCAAAAGGACAATTAGTGGGAAAAAGATCAGGCTGCCATTGTCACCTAATTGACGCTTGCCAATTGATGTCTACTGCCAGTCTAATTCATACCCTACAGTCACATATGGTGGTGATATGACAAGCTAAATCAGGTCAAATAAACTATGTCCATATAAAATGTACTCAATATGCAAAGATGAATGATGGATGTAGCTTGACGTTATCATCATACTAATGTAGTAGAGCTTAGCTACCCAGCGATCACAATCTTTGTGTCAGTTCGAGTGTCTGCATGTAGACATCACGGCCAAACGATGTGGACACCATGGTGGGGTTGATTGCATCCTGGAGGACTGCCAGGTCCTGGTCAGATAGATGCCATGTGATGTCTGGCTCCCCCACTCCATACTTTGGGTCTGCAGGGGGGACATCCTGGTAAAGGTGTTACATTTGCTAAATCTGGAAAGACACAAAGTAACATGGTTTTAGTGACAACTTATCTGACTGGACACCAAAATAGTCTGGCCTCAGTCTCCATTGTAACACTTGTGTGTGTGAATCTCTGAAGGGTAGACAATTGGTTGTTGATTTTCAAATGTTCAGATAGAGTTACTCAGGCCATTATGGAATGTGTAGATGATTACAGTAAAGTCCTAGTGAGATGAAACATCACTAAAATTTAAGCCAGACATCAATTACATTTGGTTTGTGCTATCAGCTCTGACCAGTTATACCTCCACATCAACATGTTTGAAACATCTCAATGTGCCACATCTGGTTGGGGGTCATGTTGCTCTCAGTATGGACTGGGTGGCTGTTTCAGCTGTCCATGAAGTTCTTCAGATCAGACCTCACATGTGGGACAATCACATACTGTACACAAAACAGGTGGAGTTCACTGGACAGGTCGAGGAGTCTTCCTCCAATGTGTGAAGTACGTCGTAGTACTTGCAAATGACAGCTGACCACACGTCACGCCACAGGCATTCTATTCTGCAATGTGAAAAGCATTGCTTAGCTAAGGCTCCCAAATGATCTCTTCTGAAAATAATTATTGTCATTGGCATACCGGTATGCTAGTGGACATTTAGCACATTGATGAAAAGAAAATTACAAATACCTCTGCTAATGGATTTAACCTGCAATGAAGCTGACACTACCAGTTCCTCGTACAGCAAGCATGCATTGAGCAATGTCCACGTTCTCCACTCCTTGGTCACCGCGTACTGTGACACAGACAGTAACCAGTTACCTGTTTTAAGCATCTTTCATCATTCAATTTAATTATTTGGACAAAAAATGTGCATATCCAATAGACTTGGATACCAAAACTTTATAAAGTTTATCCATACATTCTTGCAATCCTGGACTGCTGGTACAAATTTTTTAATATATACGTTCTAGTTGAGAGACAGAGCAGGGGCTGGGTAGCAGAGAATAAAATCACAAGCGTTCCATATGGGAAATATAGGATTTTATTGTTGGCCACCCTACGGAAATCATTCTTTACCTTGATAGCCATCCAGATCTGGTAACTCCCTCCAATAAAAAATGAAATGCAGTTGCAGCGTTGTTGTTTTTTCCACTAATTGGCCTTTTGTCCAATCATATCACATCTTTTCACGTTAGATCTTTTTCAGTGCTAATCTGATTGGTCAAAATACCAATTAGAATAAGTTCTGCGAGCAACACAACCAAGGTGGATCATCCTTGACAAAAGTTCCATCTCCATCCTCCCGATGCATGGATGATTTCACTCGATGGCATTACACAGGGTGCCCCATTGATAGAATATGGACTTTTCACCAATCTGTACCCAACATAGCTTGCAGTGTTGAGATACAGGACCTAGACAAAAAGAAGCAATTAGGTTTGGTTGACAACAGATTACTTATACTTACCCTCCTAGAGAAACCATTGATTACCCTGAATATAACAATGTTGAATCTAAGGAGAGAAAAAGCTAATACAAGTTTATGTTGAGAAACAAGATTTAGCCTATGGTGAATCTGTGAGGGACGAAATGAGAGTTGAGGGGGGGGCTTCAACTCATCAGTTTATGGTTGGTGTCTATGGCAGCGTTTTTCCACTAATTGGCCTTTTGTCCAATCATATCACATCTTTTCACGTTAGATCTTTTTCAGTGCTAATCTGATTGGTCAAAATACCAATTAGAATAAGTTCTGCGAGCAACACAACCAAGGTGGATCATCCTTGACAAAAGTTCCATCTCCATCCTCCCGATGCATGGATGATTTCACTCGATGGCATTACACAGGGTGCCCCATTGATAGAATATGGACTTTTCACCAATCTGTACCCAACATAGCTTGCTTTGATGGACCTCACACGCTGATCAAGCACCTCCTCTGACATTTGTGAATGGCGTGAGATTTCCTGTCGTCTGTAGGCCAGAAATAAATTCCAGAGGAATGTCAACATGGTCTGTAGCTGCTCTTGCCAATGTAAGTTCTTGCGAACAAACAAAATGCAAGTACTCAAGGTCCACTGGCTCGTTGTTGACTACAGTGCTCAGCCTTGTTCTCATTCTCTCCAATAGCTGTTGTCTTATTTGTCCTTGAAGGAGAGAACATTGCTGAGTGTTTTCATGGGCGCTAAGTAGGCACAAAGATTTCTATGAACACTGATATAATAAAAAAAATTGCTAGAATGTTTGATCTCTCTCTCTCTGTCTCTCTCTCTCTCACACACACAGAGAGAGAAACTTGTGGCTCATACTAGCCTTAGCTAGTTCTTAATTATCCTGGCTAGCTTGCACACTAGCTGTCATCAAATCTTGTCCTGTCATAAGTGTAAATTGTATATTAACACAAAAAACATTACACTTTCAAAAGTGTGTTTGTAGCGTCATACCCAAGAAGACTCGAGGCTGTAATCACTGCCAAAGGTGCTTCAACAAAGTACTGAGTAAAGGATCTGAATACTTATGTAAATGAGATATCAGTTTTTTAAAATATTTAATACATTTGCAAACAATTCTAAAACCCTTTTTGCTTGGTCATTATGGGGTATTGTGTGTAGATGTTTCTAACATACCTGAGGCCTCAAAGAGCCACGTTATACCCATGGTGCTCTCCGTCAATGCAGTGCTCGCATGTACAGTGCATTCGGAAGTATTCAGTATCCGTGACTTTTTCCACATTTTGTTACGTTACAGCCTTATTCAAAAATGTATTTAAAAAAATGTTTCCTAATCAATCTACACAAGGAATGGTCTTTTTTTAATATTTTTTTTATTAACCCATCCACCACCTTCCCCTCTTCGGAGGACAAATATCTTTTTTGTTTTTTACAGCTTTTCTGCTACACATACATTTTACATACATGGTTATACAGCAGGATGAGTCTTGGTGGTTCCAAACTTGGGGGCCAATGTGTTCTTGTGGACCTTCAAACCTGCATACATTTTTTGGTACCCTTCCCCAGATCTGTGCCTCGACACAATTCTGTCTCGGAACTTTACAGACAATTCCTTTGACCTCATGGCTTGGTTTTTGCTCTGACATGTACTGTCAACTGTGGGACCATATATAGACACGTGTGTGCCTTTCCAAATCATGTCCATTCAATTGAATTTACCACAGGGGGACTCCAATCAAGTTGTAGAAACATCTCAAGGATGATCAATGGAAACAGGATGCACCAGAGCTAAATTTAGAGTCTCATAGCAAAGGGTCTGTTTTTTATTTCTAATACAAAAAAACCTGTTTTCACTTTGTCATTATGGTGTATTGTGTGTAGATTGACAATGTTTTTTTTGTTGTTGTCCATTTTAGAATAAGGCTGTAACATAACAAAATATGTAAAATGGGAAGGGGTCTGAATACTTTCAGAATGCACTGTAGGGCCTTCGGAGAAGATGTAAACAAACGTGATCATTAGATGAGGGTGAACTGTCACAACCGGTTGACCAATGGAGACGCATTATATCCGCGGGTCTCTAAATCCTGCCCACACGACATGAATGTGGAAAACACTTGCAACCTCAAAAACAGGCAACAAAAGCAAACGTTACGGTAATATAACCAAAGACAGAAAAGTCACAGCGACAGGTGCAAGCTTCAAGAGTGTGATAGTTTACAGCAGTGGTAAGACAATTTCATAAAATTGCTAGTCTGTTTAATGTTTAATTGTATTTCTTTATTTAGTAATCAAAGAATAAAATGTCTGAAAGTGTTATGATGGTGTAAGGCGACGTTAGCTATCTAATGTTAACCAGCTGGCTAGCTAGCTAACCAATATGTCTCATGCTAGCGCCTCTTCTATTTGCTAACTACATTAACTACCAGTTCACTAATGGTTGTTGAAGATACTTACTGTAGTTATGCAAAATATGTTACCTTTTTTTGTGAAGTCAAGTAGCTAACATTAGTCCACAGATGAAAGGGTTGGTTGGACTCAGGAAGTTAGCTAGCTAGCCAAGTAACGTTAGCTACCTACTGTGAAAATCATGCTAATGTTAGCTAGCTAGCTATCTCTTTTTTGAGTCTAATTCAATTTAGCCATACTACAGCTAGCACTGTCAAGGTACCGGTAAGCATGACTAGCTAGCTAACACCACATGTCAGTTACCCAGTTTAAATTAGCAGGGTTGGGGAGTAACGGATTATATGTAATACGTTAGATGTAACGGATGACAAAAAACTGTAACTGTATTCCATAATGATACCAGATAAAATATTGTAATCAGATTACATATACCTTTCAAAAACTAGATGATTATTTCTAGGATTACTTTTAAATTCAGAAAGGTTGTTTTCTCAATGATATTCAGATCAGCATTGAAAAAATAAGCAAGTTTAAATTTGCTACCCTGAGCGAGTCTGACCACAAGTCAGAGACCACTGTGACGACACACCAAATGTGTTTGATGGATCGCGGGAAAAGAGCAAGAATAGGCTTGGTATGCTACCAAGTTTGGTCTTCCAATGGTTTTCCAATGGTGTGACTACTGTCGGCATCCAAAGATTATCCAACTTGAATAAACGCTTGGAGGTAAGGACGACAGCATTGGTGTAGCCTACGGGCAATACGGATATCACTTATTATTGATATCTAGGCTACATAGCACCGCTGCACTCTCATTTAGCCAGTGGTGGGCCGTCAGGGCCTGCAAGGCCTTCTCTGCTGGCCTAAACATCATCAGAATATAATTTTAAAAAATATATATTTTCCCACAAATATGTATTAAATTATTCCCCAGAGTAAGAGTTATACTCTTCATTTCATAGCTTTCCTCTTGGTTGCACTGCTTCCAGCCCCAGGTTGAGATTTGGAGGGCTGGTCTTTATGTTAGATCTTTTATCCAATCATATTCAGCCATCATGTGTTGCCAGGGGTCTAAAATCTGCCCTCAGGCCTTCAGAATCAACAGTGCGGGCGCTTGTAGCTTATAGTGAATGGAAATGAAAATTTAGTGTCAACCAATCAGCTTTAGAGTTGGCTATTGTACGCCTGCTGGCTGGCTCCAGTGTTACACAGGAGCCAGCTAGCAGGCGTAGTGCGTGCACGTCTTTTGATTGGATTACCAATATTGAGAGGCAGGTCCTATGGAGATCTAGGAAACTGAATTTGATAAACGAATTAATTTGCGTACTACTAAGCTGTTTTTTCAACCCACAATGGCGGAAGGAGGAGAAGATATCGATTTGGTCGAGGATATAATTATAACGCCATTCTCAAGACGAACTTTTCAAGAAAAGTTAGACATTGTAAGGAGAGGTCGCCCGACGCCACAAAGCCTGTCACAGGCGGGAAAGGGCTTCGTTCGCTCACCACTTTCAAAGTTTCAACTACGAGCGCTGTCAATGGCTCACAGGCTCCTTGGCCCCGAGAAGCACTGCAAACTGTACTGCTGGGAATGCCTATTATTTGCAAGTGATCGATTTGGTGTTTGGAGCCACACTGGCTTTGCAAACTTGAGTTGTCTAACCAAGGCAGCAACGAGACACCAAAGTACGGCTGGGCACTAACAAGCAATGGTGCTTTTGAAAACTTTTGGGGACACCGGAGTGGATCTACAGCTCAAAGAACAAGCGCGCAGGGCAACGGAGCTGCACAATGAAAAGGTGAAGGGAAATATTGAAAAGACTCATTGATTGTGTCATGTTTTTGGGTAAACACTGTTTACCCAAAAATGTCAATTTGTCAATTTCAAGGTGACGCAACGCCTGGTTATACTGCGTTTCTGTCTAAATGTATAGTGTCTAGAGCCATGGCATCATAATGATGGTAATAAGAGGTGGATTAATTCGGGTGGGACTGTGTAGTACCTCACTGAAGGCCCAGGCCCCAGCCCACGGCACGCCACTGCATTTAGCTACAGTGTGCTCCAAAAGTATTGGGACAGTGACACATTTTTTGTTGTTTTGGAGCTCTACTGAAATGAGTGGTCAATAATGTACTGTCATTCTGGAGTCCCTTATTGTACATAGGAATGTTTGAAAACATTTCTACATTCATGTGGATGCTTCTATGATTACAGATAGTCCTGAATAATGATGAGTGAAAAAGGTAGCATCCTCATTAATGTGGAAGTGTTTAGAAACATATTCTATTCTTATTTACAATAAAAGTGACTCCAAAATAACTATTTTATAAAAAAATTAATATATTATTTGCCATTCATTTCTATTGGGCACAAAATAATCAGAAAAACAACCAAAATAAACAGTGAAGGCATCCAACAAGTTTGCATTCCATAGAATGAGTTGGTGTTTGTGACCCGAGATAGAGAGAGTCTCCACGTTGTCTCCCTTTTTGTTATGGGCTTCGAGCCAGCTCGTGACAACTTAGTCATAGTTGGTTCCACTCCTCCCCTGCAGCTCGGGGCATCACAAGCGATCTTTGGTTCATCTTGTGAGTTATGTGCACCAGGTGTTGTTTTACTCCTCCAGACTATCTCGGTCACAAACACCAACTCATTCTATGGAATGCAGGCTGTAGGTTTTATCACCAAGCCATCATAAATCAATTGCCAGCGCCAAGCTCCAAGCCCCAGAGGCCCAACTCAGTCCACCGAGACACAGATGAGAGAGTACAGTACTCATCAAAGCTATTCAATGAATAAACAGTATTAAAACATAATATTGTAATTTTCTACCAAAAACTCCAGTCACCCAAGTCGTAGACTGTTCTCGCTGCTACCGCACAGCAAGCGGGACCGGAGTGCCAAGTCTAGATCCAAAAGGCTCCTTACCAGTTTCTACCCCCAAGCTATAAGACTGCTTAACAATTAATCAAATGGCTACCCGGATTATTTACATTGCCCCCCGCCACATTTTATCAAATGTTTTACTTTAGTTCATTTAGTAAAAACTTTCTTAAGTCTATTTCTTGAACGGCATTGTTGGTTAAGGTCTACACATGTCGTATTCGGCGCATGTGACAAAAATAAAATTGGATTTGATCTGATCTGTAGTAAAAAGCAATGGGTTAGAAGAAGCCTACATAACCAAGTAAAATGCCTCATCCTTTTAGGACCAGCTATGTAAATTATAACATTGAATTATCCTGCAGAAGATGTGAAATTGGTTATAGCCTATTGTAAAAATGAATGAAAACAAAAATGTGCTTTTTTGGACTTAATTGAAGGTTAGGTATTAGGGTTAGCAGTGTGGTTAAGGTTAGGGTTAGGTTTAAAAGCTTATTTTATGACTTTGTGGCTGTGCCAGCTACTAACCTGCACCTCTCAAGAGGAGAGTAATCTAAAAGTAATTGAAGTAATCAGATTACGTTACTGAGTTTGGGTAATCAAAAAGTTACATTACTGATTACAATTTGTGAGGTGACTAGTAACTAACAGATTACATTTAGAAAGTAAACTACGCAACCCTGTAAGATAGTTAGCTTGCTAGCTAGTTAACCGGCTAGCTTGTAGCTAAAGCTAGGTAGCTACTTTTATCCCTTGGCATTAACATAGATGAAAGGTGTTAAACACAGGGTTAACATTAGCTAGCTAGCTAGTTATCATATTGCTGATGTCATGGTATGTAAAAACATATATTTTTAACTTGATTTACAAACAAAGATTCCCATTTTTAAAATGTGATATTTTGGGATTTTGGCAATGAGGCCATTTATCAAATCAAAGTTTATTTGTCACATGCGTCGAATATAACCTTACAGTGAAATGCTTACTTACAGGCTCTAACCAATAGTGCAAGTATTGTAGTGAGGCTACATACAGACACCGATTAGTCAAGCTGATTGAGGTAGTATGTACATGTAGATATGGTTAAAGTGACTATGCATATATGATGAACAGAGAGTAGCAGTAGCGTAAAAGAGCGGTTGGGAGGTGGTGGGTGGCGGGACACAATGCAGATAGCCCAGTTAGCCAATGTGTGGAAGCACTGGTTGGTCGGCCCAATTTATCTACTTCACATGAGCTCGTGGATACCATTTTTATGTACAGTGCAATTGGAAAGTATTCAGACCCCTCGACATTTTCCACGTTATGTTTCGTTACAGCCTTATTCTAAAATGGATTAAATTGTTTCCCCCCCTCAATCTAAACACAATACCCCATAATGACAAAGAAAAAACAGGTTTTAAGACATTTCTGCAAATGTATAAAAAAAAAAATAAGTATTCAGAACCTTTACTCAGTACTTTGTTGAAGCAACTTCGGCAGTGATTACAGCCCTGTATTTGGGGAGTTTCTCTCATTCTTCTCTGCAGATCCACTCAAGCTCTGTCAGGTTGGATGGGGAGCGTCGATGTACAGCTATTTTCAGGTTTCTCCAGAGATGTTAGATCGGGTTCAAGTCCTGGCTTTGGCTCGGCCACTCAAGGACATTCAGAGACTTGGCCTGAAGCCACTCCTGAATTGTCTTGGCTGTGTGCTTAGGGTCGTTGTCCTTTGTAAGGTGATCCTTCGCACCCAGTCTGAGGTCTGCTCTGGAGAAGGTTTTCATCAATGATCTTTCTGTACTTTGCTCTATTCATCTATCCCTCGATCCTGACTGGTCTCCCAGTCCCTGCTGCTGAAAAACATCCCCACAGCATGATGCTGCCACCACCATGCTTCACCGTAGGGATGGTGCCAGGTTTCCTCCAGACGTGACACTTGGCATTCAGGCCAAAGAGTTCAATCTTGGTTTCATCAGATGAGACTTCCGTCTGTCCACTCTACCATAAAGGCCTGATTGGTGGAGTGCTGCAGAGATGGTTGTCCTTCTGGAAGGTTCTCCCACATCCACAGAAGGAACTCTGGAGCTCAGTCAGAGTGACCATCGGGTTCTTGGTCACCTACCTGACCATGGCCCTTCTCCCCCGAGTACTCAGTTTGGCTGGGCGGCCAGCTCTAGGAAGAGTCTTGGTGGTTCCAGACTTCTTCCATTTAAGAATGATGGAGGCCACTGTGTTCTTGGGGATCTTCAATGCTGCAGACATTTCTGGAAACACCTGAGCTTAATTTCAAGTCTCATAGCAAAGGGTCTGAATACTATTTCTTAACAAAATGTGGAAAAAGTCAAGGGGTCTGATTACTTTCCGAATGCACTGTCCAGTATGAAGGAAGTTGGAGGTAGTTGCACGAGCCATTGCGAATTAGTGTTAGCTCAATGACTGGATGTCTACAGGAACAGCAAGCATGCTAGCTGTTCCTATGCTCTTCAAGTCATTCCACTAACATTAGCTATCACTTATGTTAGTTAGCAACTTCTTTCAAACTGAATGGTATCCACAAGTTCATCTGACCTTAGGGAAATAGATAAAGGGCTTCTATCCCTTTAAAGTCGATCAGTTGTAAAGTATTTTATAGTTGTTTTAGAACCGCGAAGATGGTCAATCTGACGGTTTTCAAATTTGTCATTTCAATAACTTCATTTAAATTAAAACCTTGAACCCACCTATCGTTTACTTTTCCTAAATATATGTATTTTACACTCTAGCAGTACTTTCTGACAAACATCATAAAAGACAAAAAACTTTCTGAGCATTTCATCCTCAAATTGACATGATATGCATATTTAACAGTCGGATAGAATAGCTGGGCCTCGAGGAGTACCAATAGCCACTAGTCTAATAAATCCATTTATCTAGAAAAGCCTGGCCTCATTGGATCCCCCTTCGTGCCAAGTTGGTTGTGTTTATGAAGGTGTATTGAAACATTAGAATATGAACTGTAAATATTTGAAAGAACATAACATTTTCATTAGTGTTTGTTACTGTAAACAAGTTTTTGTTACTGGAGTTTTTGTTATATGTAAAAATTAAAAAACACTAAAAACAGAGTTATTCGTGGAGTGCCTTTGTTACAATTATGAAACAAAATGCATGTGCGTTGAAAGACAGTAAAAGCGTATTTTTATATTGACAAAACAAATCAAAATATACCCAAACTGCAAGACACGTGGTCAATTAAGAAAATATCAGTAGCGTAAACATCAGTATAGTCGCCAAGCGTTCTTGTGAATAGTGAAAATCAGCACAATATGACTGCGTCAAAAACAGTCTATCATTGTCCAGTTTTTTGGATACATTATTTGTGGCGTCGCTTGCACATACAATATGGTGTGCAACAGTTGTATCTTATTTTGCTTGTTCTAACGGTCTCGACAAATCTTTGTCACTGTCACGACTTCTGCCGAAGTTGGTGCCTCTCCTTCGGGCGGCGTTCGGTGGTCGACGTCACCGGCTTTCTAGCCTCAACCGATTTACATTTCTTTTTCCATTTGTTTTGTCTGTATTGTACACACCTGGTTCCCATTACGTTTTAATTATTTCACTATTTAACCCTCTGGAGCCATCATGGTTTTGTGCATGTTTATTGTTGTCAGTTGTCTCGTTTATGTGATTCTGGATTTTTGTTCTCCTTGTTGGAAGATTATGTTTGAGTAAAGTTACTATTATTACTCATCTCTGTGTCCTGCGCCTGACTCCGCCTTACCCACATCACCTAGACTCTGACAGTCACTTTCACTTGATTGCAACACTTCGCACAAACAAGTTGCTTGCAGCTGAAACAGGTGTCATGGGTTCTGTTCTGAGTGCATCTGCACTCTTTGCAGTTTCTCTTCCCTGGGAGCTGTGCGCAATTTGTCTCGCTCAATGGCTCACATAGAATCTTTGCTGCTGCCTTTGCCCACATGTAGACTCATGATGAAGTGAGATTAGGATGTTGTAGAAAACAGCAACAGGTAGCCAGCAGGTTCCTCCTTTCACCTAGTACAGCAGTTCCATCTGATCGAAAGCATTACCTGCTGCCCGATATGGATCCTTTCCCAGATATGGAAAGCCGTTCAGCATAAATCAGAATAATAATCATCAGATGTCATGATCCATTTCTTCTCTGCCATCTGAGTCTTTTTCATTCAGATCTTGTAGCAACGCAATCTCATCATTCATCTTGGTCTTGCCATTGATAATTACTCACGCTCTCACTGTGTAGCCACGCTCTCACTACTCCAAGTAAGCCTATAGTAGACTAATAAGACTTCTTGCATTCGGTGGACTGATATAGGGTAATTAGAATAGATGAATACAATAGAATGGCCCGTCCTGTTTTTCATTCACAAATAGTGATTACATAATTATTCATCCTTCGTTTCCTCTCACTCAACTCACCCAATATCCCCTTTTCTCTCCCATCACACTATACTTCAATTATTTCATCTGTTATATGTGGGCATTTTGTTTTGGTATAGTTTAAGTTCAGTTTTGATGTAAGGGGTGCGTATTGGCGGCAGAGAAGTCAGACACAGGAGAGCAAAAACTGTGTTTCCAAACGGAGCAGTTTAATAACAAAAAACCCACCGGAAAACAGAACAATCAAAATAATGGGTACATAACCCGACGCACACCAGGACAGACGTGCACAAACACTTACAACAATCACCGACAAGGACATGAGGGGGAACAGAGGGTTAAATACACATGTAATTGATGGGATTGGAGCCAGGTATGATGGAAGACAAGACAAAACCAAAGGAAAATTAAAAGAGGATCAGCGACTTCGACCGCCGAACGCCGCCCGAACAAGGAGAGGGACCAACTTCGGCGTAAGTCGTGACATTCGAGGCAATAATTGAGGTGATTATCAACTGGGCATGGCACATTCAACTATCTGAGAAGGAGCGGAGCAGGCCGGGGAAACCATTAAATAAATGACATGCCCTCTTAAAACTGGTTATAACTCCAGTTATGGTTGAGATAATAAGATTCTAACATCTACAGAGTGTTATGTAGAGTTATTTAGGAAAAGTCAAGGACGAGGCGGGAATAACTTTTAAAATGGCAGTAATTAATAAACATTTAAATTTGTTTTGTCATTATGATGCTCTCTGCCTTTCTAGTGTTGATACGCACAATCATAAATAAATCCATTAATATTTAATTTAGGAAGCTCATAAAACACATGATACAAGGCAATGTCTTTATTTATCTGTGCTTAGTCGCCATGTCTATGGCTGTGCCATGCCAATCTTTGGCTGCACCATACCAATAAAATCATCTTGTTTGTTTAGCAGACATCACAGGCCCTGCCCTACCACAGTCAACACACATATATTTTACAGTAAGACTATGGGATATCCAACATGGCTATTGCTGATTGTCACCAGTAGCTTACTCACATGAAGAATGTACTGAGCCATGGTTATTCTATAAAAAAAGTTATATTTTTCAACAATCACCATCCACACAATTTGTACAGTTGTTTGGTAAAAAATTGGTTCATTAGAAACCTTGGAATCTGCTCTTACTGATACGGTATTGCATTCAAAACATCTGGCCTGCATGGACATCTGTAGGATGATATGGAAGAAGTGCTAGTTGGTAAGCTCCGCATGTCTTTGTCAGTGCACACTGTGCAGGTTATCAGTCTCTTCATTCTCTGATAATATTGTCTCCCATCAGACTATTGTCAATTTAATCTTGTCTTTAGGCCACATCTATTATTATTCTTATGAATATTATATGTGTGAAATTAGTTTCAAAATAGTTTAGGTGTAGTTTGGATGGGCCAGCAGGGCAGGCAACTGTTGTCTTACTGTTACGCCCTGGCCATAGAGAGGCTTTTATTCTTTATTTTGGTTAGGCCAGGGTGTGACTAGGGTGGGCATTCTAGTTTCTTTACACTTACAGTCAGAAAATACACTACCATCTTATTTTTGTATTTGCAGTCTATGCGCTTCTGGATCAATCAATACATTATCTGACTGATTACAATTTGCATTTGGTGCTTTGAGGTTTCTCATTACCTATTTTAACATAACAAATACAGTAATTTAGCAAATGTATTATTTAATATGGAGTACTTATAGTAATATCAACAGTCAGAATGACAATCATTGCCATTCTAGTAGTTATGGAATACAGTCTGAGTGTTAAAGTGTTTTGGGTTATACATTTTTATTTATTGATTATCTTCAAAATGATTGGACATGTTTTCAGCCCTGATTACACATTATTACATACAAACTGTTTCCAGGTAACAAACCATAGACAAGTTGGGATATTTAAAGGATATACAGTACGTAAGTACGTAAGTATACCTAAAGATAATTATGCATTTTCCAGCACACATTTTCCAGCATTATTACATAGAAACTATCATCTTTCTTTCCAGGTAACAAATAATGGGCTAGTTAAGATGTCAGGAAAAGATTGGGGGAAAACAACATGGTAACTTTTACTTGTAACTAATGGCAATTACTACCTAATTACCTAGTAAATACATAGTTATTTCCATATTATTTACTGGTTATTAGCTAGCTGGAATGTAAAGTAGGACCCAAATTTTTCACTGAAAAGTGACAGAAAAGTAATCATCTGGCAAACCTTGACTTTCCCTCGGAGCCATCAAGTCATCTCTTCAGGACGAACGCCATGCACTCTTCTCATTTTAAAGCTCACTGATTGTTTTCCATCTGGTATAGCTGTGTCTTTAACATTCCCTCTGTGACTGAGTCCCAAAAATTGGCATCTGATTTAAAACGAGCTAAATTGGTTCAGTTAGGAAAAGTTGATTAATTAAATAGGCATAACATGAAACTGGGTGGCCCTCTATCTGCTAATTTTTTTTTTTAAATGAAGCCAAAATGCTATAAAAAACACAAATTCCACCCTTAAACTTAGCACTCTCATTTAGCATATCAGGAAGGCTCAAGGTACTAATTTACGTATGTGCCTATGAATCATGCTCCCTTTTTCTGCCCCTGTCCTCCTGCTAAGTACTAATACAAGGACACGGTTGATGTGAGGCATTCTGTCAGTGTGATGTAAATGCATGCTCATAACAAAACCTTTCAAGATCTGCCTGCTGTCCTTGGAGATTTGACACAAGTGTTTGCGTTCAAATGAAAATCATGGAAGGTGGGAGTCTCTAAACCCCTATCACACCTGATTATTTCCCTCCCACCTCTCATTTGCAGTGTATAATTATATAATATTATATCCAGAATTATTCCTCAAGGTACACCTATGGTTTTTATTAAGACCCTTGAAATACAAGCCATTTATAGATTATACACAAACAAAGAAATACACGGACACACAGAGAGAGAAATGCATGCATACTGTGCAGAGATTATTTAATGTTTCTGTTTACATAGGCTACTTAATTTCTTCAATTGAAAGCTCGTCTTTCCTCGGAGCATGGCCAGATTTCTTGAAGGGCCTCTCAAGAACTTTTGCGAGTCCTCTTTCCCACAGTATACCCTCTGGCGCAGAGGCGTCATGCCCATAGGGGGTACAGGGCCACGTGCCCTCTCAGATCTGTCCTGTTAGAAAAAAAATATGTATACTGTATACGTACATCACCCGGTCTGATCAGCAGCGTCCACCTGCACCTCCCGGAGCAGTTTGACGGCACCCCAGCTCATTGTAGGGGGTTTCCCCTGCAGTGTGACCTCCACCTTGCCCCCAAGGTGGCCTTGGTGATATTGGCGCTGACAGGCAGGGCACAGGCAAGGCTCTGGAGTGTGTGCACGCTGTCTGGGAGAGGGATGGTCCAGAAGTGCAGTCCTATGAGCACTTCACCCAACTCTTCCATGCTGTTTTCGAACCACCCTATAGAGGGCCGAGAGGGAGGTGTGCGCCTCCTTCGTCTACGCCAGGAGTCCAGGACAGCATCGGAGTACGCTCTGGATTTACGGACGTTGGCTGCCTCCACTGGCTGGAACAACCAGGCCCTGACGGTTTTCTAAAGCGGGCTACAGGCAGACGTCCAGACCGAGCTGGTCTGTCGTGATGAGGACCTCACGCTGGACCAGCTCATCGCCGTGGTCATCTACCTGCATAATCTCCTGTGTGCCCGTCGTCGCCCATCCCGGGGGTTCGGGTCTCTCCCAGGAATCTCCAGCGAGACTGAGCCCATGGAGGTGGGCACGACGCACCTTCCCCCCAAGGAACGTCCATGCCGCCGTCAACAGGGTCTCTGCTCCTACTGCGGGGAGGCGGACCACACCTGGAACACCTGTCCCAGAAGGAGAACCAGGCGAGGAAGTGACAGTCCGAGGAGCGCTCCTGCACCTTCCCAGGTAGGCGTGGACGTGCCTTGCTCCTCTCTGTCCACCCAGCCAGTCCTCCTCCCTGACTATCCTGGACCCCCACTGAGTCCTGCCCTAGTGGACTCAGGTGCTACAGGCAATTTCCTAGACCGGTCAGTGGCCTTATCATTACACGTTCCTCTTGTCACTTTACAACCCCCTATCCCAGTCCTTGCCCTAGACAACTGTCCCCTAGGAACAGGACTGGTGCGCCAGACCACAATTCCCATTTCCCTCACAGTTACTCACAACCACCATGAATGGATCACTTTCATCATCTTACACTCTCCTGCACACCCCGTAGTTTTAGGTTTCCCTTGGCTACAGTTGAATAACCACAGTATATCGTGGACAGAGAGGAGGTTGTTGGGTTGGTTGCAGGAGTGTCAGGGGAGGTGTCTCTCTGTGTCAATCTGTGCCACCTCCGTGGAAAGTCCGGACCAGGCCATCCAAAGGAGTCCAGGTGGCCTTTTCGAAGACTCTTGCCACGTGCCAGACCCCTCATCACCCATGGGACTGCACTATCGACCTACTGTCTGATTCTACCCTCCCACGGGGGCACATCTACTCTCTCTCGCATGCAGAGACCGAAGCCATGGAGGCCTACGTCCAGGAGGCGCTGGCCAAAGTATTCATCAGTCCGTCCAGAAGAAGGAGGGAGGTCTCCACCCCTGTATCGATTACCGGACACTGAATAAGGCTACTGTTAAATTCAGTTATCCCCTGCCTCTCATACCCACTGTGTACTTTACGAAATTGGATTCACGCAGTGCCTACAACCTGGTGCATATCAGAGAGGCACATCCATCACTCCAGTGTTAATGCTAAATTGTAATTATTTCGCCACTATGGTCTATTTATTGCCTAACCTTACTACATTTGCAGAAACTGTACATAGATTTTTCTATTGTGTTATTGACTGTACGTTTGTTTATCCTATGTGTAACTCTGTGTTGTTTTTTGTCGCACTGATTTGCTTTATCTTGACCAGGTTGCAATTGTAAATGAGAACTTGTTCTCAACTGGCCTACCTGGTTAAATAAAGGTGAAATAAAATAAAACAAAAAATGAAAAGTGTGCTCCCTCTAATTCTCTCTACCTCCCCTCCATGAGGACCTGAGCCGTGGGACCATACCTCAGGACTACCTGGCTTGATGACTCCTGTCCACCTGGTCGTGCTGCTGCTCCAGTTTCAACTGTTCTGCCTGCGGCTACGGAACCCTGACCTGTTCACCGGACGTGCTACCTTGTCCCGGACCTGCTGTTTTCGACTCTCTCTTTCTACCGAATCTGCTGTCTCTAACTCTGAATGCTCGGCTATGAAAAGCCAACTGTCATTTACTCCTGAGGTGCTGACCTGTTGCACCCTCTACAACCACTGTGATTATTATTATTATTTAACCCTGCTGGTCATCTATGAACCTTTGAACATCTTGGCCATGTACTGTTATAATCTCAATCTGGCACAGCCAAAGGAGGACTGGCCACCCTTCAGAGCCTGGTTCCTCTTTAGGTTTCATCCTAGGTTCCTGCCTTTCTAGGGAGTTTTTCCTCGCCACCATGCTTCTACATCTGCATTGCTTGCTGTTTGGGGTTTTAGGCTGGGTTTATGTATAGCACTTTGTGACATCGGCTGATGTAAAAAGGGCATTATAAATACATTTATTTGACTGGTAATGGAAGATTTTTCTGCTGTTGAGACAGCTACCAAAGCGATGTATGTTTCTATTTCACACAGCTATTCTTAACCTGCCATTTAGAGAAGTGTGTTGTCATTAGCCTGGGGATAAATGGGGAATAAGGTCTGTTTGATAAATGCCCTATCTGGTAGGAGCCTCTGTAGCTTTACCACAAAGAGCGCCATGCTCCCAGTTCGGTCCAAACAAACTACATTTCCTCTTCCTGCTTCTTTGGCGCTTTCAGCTATTACATGAGTCCAATGGCAAACCCGCGCAATGTATTACACGGAAAAGACACTGCACTTAGCAATGTTTCTGATGTACCTGGCTAGTACAGTGTAGAGTATTGATCTTTAATTGCGTTTCAAAAGTGTACTCACACATACTAGTCACCAAGTATTGGATGCGTCGATGATTGATAGATTACAGACTCATGCCATCTGTACTTAACAATCAATTATCTTTGCAAATAATAACCGTTGAAAATGTGGTTCTCATATTATTTAAGCTAAAAAACAAGACTTCAAGTTGATGTCATCAAATTCTGCCTTAATCAAGGACGGTGCTTCATTAGGCGTGGTTAATAAGGTGTAAAGTATTTTCCTTATTCGTGGTGAGCCAGCTGTCATCGAAAGCTGTGAGTGACAAGGGTCAAGGGAGTGGGGAACTGAGATAGAGGACACGAGCCCATTGTCATTGCATGGGAAAAGACAAGGTCCTTTATGACGCAGGCACCACTGACTCAAAGCAAATTCATATGACAAACAGTCCGGACAAGTGAGACTGCATCACACGATATTGTAACAACTTTAGCTAAAAACAGTGTTATTGTAAATAGTCTGCATTTCAATATGGGACATAGGGGAAACTGGTCACACAGTACAAAGTCACCCTACATGAACTATTCATATGAAACCATGTAAAGCGGGGTAGTTTTATACTGGTTACCAAAGTAGTTGAGTAACTCGTAGCACAAGGGCAACTTAAATGTTGCCCCCCCCCCAAAAAAAACTTAACATGTGTTCGTTCATAAATAATATATTTACGTTGTTATTACCATAGGCAAACTATATACAAGATTGGCTCAACTGTATAACTATATATTCAATGAAGTTTCTTGCTAATGAGGAACATAGCTCTCCACTAAGTATGCTGAGTGATGGTCAGTGATAAATTAATAATCAACCGTAGATTCTGACGGTGAAGGTCTGTTTAGTGCCTAACTTAATATTATCATATTAAATATTTAATCTCGTATAAAGATCCAAAGTGATTCACTCCACTCTCCAGTGAAATTGGGCAGACTCCTAGGCCCTAGCCTCATTGCTACATTTTGGTCCATCTTGAGCGGAATTGGCTTATCTATTTTTAATGAGCACCTAATACAGCATTCAAAATGTGTTTGCTTAGGCTCAAACCCTAAATATGTTTTACTAATGCTCATCCTTCTAGCAACATGCAGTAAAATGTTCTGATATTTTAGTACCAACAACACGAAATCCACAGCTAAGAACAGAAACACTAAAGGCTTTGGCACACTCCTGAATCTACACCCTTAAAGGTCGACTGCACTTCCTGACATGGCATTCATTTTTCATCAATGATCATTATTAAGAAATGGTAGCGGCCATGACTATATCCAAACACGAGTTGTCTCGGGGGTGTGGTTTGATGTGAATGTTTCTTGGGTGTGTCTTTGCCACTCAATCACAACAAACAAGGGCAGTAGCGAGTAAGCTAAGTTAGCTTTGCTATGGAGAGAACAAAGTTTTGAAGTTAAGGACTTCTCCCCTTCTGACTCACCATCTCAAGATGGTCAGCTAATTCAGTTACATGTGTAGGCTGAAGCCTGCGCTGACCTTGTGTTTAGCCAAGCTGACAGCAGCTAAATCAAATAAATGTGTATTTGTCACATGCGCCAAATACAACAGTTGTAGACCTTACCTTGAAATGCTTACTTACAAGTACTTAACCAACAATGCAATTAAGAAAATAAGAGTTAAGAAAATATTTACTAAATAAACTAAATAAAATCACCACCAGCTCATCAATATGGATGTCAAAAAATTGTGAAATTGAATGGCCTTCTTACTCAAGGAATGACCCACCCCGAATGGCTACCAATGTGAGGATGGTTACTCATGTGCAGGACATAGTCTTTTTTTGAACTGTTCATCCCAGACACCATCCAGAAAATCATTCTGGACTGCACTAATTTGGAGGGATGGCGTGTTTTTGGAGAGAGATGGAAGGAGATGGACCGAACTCGTTTACATGCATACTTTGGGGTTCTTACCCTTGCTGGTGTTTTCAGATCCAATGGGGAATCCACAGAGAACTTTTCCATGCAAAAATGTCTCTGGAAAATTCCACATTATTTCCAGTATTTTCCGCTTCGATAACCAAGACACCAGACCAGCTCGGCGGCAGAGAGATAAGTTAGCTGCAATCAGGTCAGTGTGTGACAAGTGGTTGGACCGCCTTCCCCTGTTTTACAACCTTGGGCCCAACGTTACTGTTGATGAGCAGCTTATGCTATTTAGGGCCCGCTGCCCCTTCAGGCAGTACATACTGTCTAAACCTGCAAAATATGGAATCAAGATCTAAGCTCCCTGTGATAATGCTTTATCATATGTTTGGAACTTGCAAGTGTTTACAGGGAAGCCAGATGGAGGAGCCCCTGAGAAGAACTAAAGGATGCAGGTTGTCCTGGACGTGACACAGGGACTCCGTGGCCACAACATCACATGCAATAACTTTTTTTAACTTTGCACAAGCTGTGACAGGAGCTCCTCGAGGAAGCTGACGATGGTAGGAAAAGTGGTGGCTTTCCCTTAAAGAACACCCTCTGTATTTTGTTAGACAATTAACTCTCAATCCACAATATAGCAGGGGATGTAAAACCATAACACATACGTTTTTTCCAGCAGCAGATTATGATAGATAATGTCAAAAGCTGAACTGAAGTCTAACAATAATAATCAATTCCTCTCAACCAATCATCAGTCATTATTTGTAACATGTGTACATGCCTGTACAGACAGAACGTGTCTCCTTCCTGAGCGGTATGACATCTGCGTGGTCCCATGGTGTTTATACTTGCAAACTATTGTTTGTACAGATGAACGTGGTAATTTCAGGCGTTTCAAAATTGCTCCCAAGGATGAACCAGACTTGTGGAGGTCTAGAATTCTTTTTCTGAGGTATTGGCTGATTTATTTTATTTGCCCATGATGTCAAGCAAAGAGGCACTGCGTTTGAAGGTAGGCCTTGAAATACATCACAGGTACACCTCCAATTGTCTAATATGACTGTCAATTAGCCTATCAGAAGCTTCTAAAGCCATTACATAATTTTCTGTAATTTTCCAAGCTGTTTAAAGGCACAGTCAATTTAGTGTATGTAAACTTCTGACCCACTGGAATTGTGATACAGTGAATGATAAGTAAAATAATCTGTCTGTAAACAATTGTTGGAAAAATTACTTGTGTCATGCACAGAGTAGAGGTCCTAACCGACTTGCCAAAACTATAGTTTGTTAACAAGAAATTTGTGGAGTGGTTGAAAAACGAGTTTTAATGTTTCCAACCTAAGTGTATGCAAACTTCCGACTTCAACTGTAGGTGTTCCTTTTGTCCAAGTGTGAAAGGGCAGTGTGGAGTGTAATAAAGATTGTATAATCTGTGGATCTGTTGGGGTGGTATGCAAATTGGAGTGGGTCTAGGGTTTCTAGGATAATGGTGTTGATGTGAGCCATGACCACCCTTTCAAAGTATTTCATGGCTACAGACGTGAGTGCTACAGGTCGGTAGTCATTTAGGCAGGTTAGCTTAGTGATTTTGGGCACAGGGACTATGGTGGTCAGTATGAAACATGTTGGTATTACAGACTCAGACAGGGAGAGATTGAAAATGTGAGTGAAGACACTTGCCAGTTGGTCAGCGCATGCTCGGAGTACATGTCCTGATAATCCGTCTGGCCCTGCGGCCTTGTGAATGTTGACCTGTTTAAAGGACTTACTGACATCGGCTGCGGAGAGCGTGAACACACAGTCATTTGGAACAGCTGATGGTCTCATGCATGTTACAGTGTTACTTGCCTAGAAAGCGAGCATATAAGTTATTTAGCTCGTCTGGTAGGCTCATGTCACTGGGCATCTCTCAGATGTGCTTCCCTTTGTAGTCTGTAATAGTTTGCAAGTCCTGCCATATCCGACGAGCATCTGAGCCGGTGTAGTACGATTCGATCTTAGTCCTACATTGACACTTTGCCTGTTTGATGGTTTGTCTTAGGGCATAGCAGGATTTCTTGTAAGCTTCCGGGTTAGAGTCCCGCTCCTTGAAAGCGGCAGCTCTACCCTTCAGCTCAGTTGCGAATGTTGCCTGTGATCCAAAATCTCTGTTTCTTTCTCCAGCGAATGATGGGGATCAGGGCCTGTACATGTGTTTGGAGTATATCCTTCGTGTCCAACTCATTAAAGAAAAATTATTTGTCCAATTCGAGGTGAGTAATAGCTGTTATTATGTCCAGAAGCTCTTTTCGGTCATAAGAGATGGTAGCAGCAACATTATGTACAAAATAAGTTACAAACAATGCCGAAAAAACAAACCAAATAGCACAGTTGGTTAAGAGCCAATGAGACGGCAGCCATCCTCTCCGGCGCCATTTCTCTATTTGTAGTATGTTTGCCAATCAGTTGTGCAGGCAGACTTATTTGCCATTCCTTTTGCCTCATCCCTCTAAACCATACAATATTTTCTATTCCTCATCAATCCATTTGGATTTAACCATTTTTACAGTCATTTTCTTAATGGGTGCATGCTTATTAATAACTGGAATGAGCAATTTCATAAATGTGTCAAGTCTAGCGTCTGGTTGCTCCTCATTATACACCACAGACCAGCAAATATTCCTTACATCATCAATATAGGAATGTTTACAAAACTTATTGTATGACCTCTAATACACTATATTAGGCCCAGCCTCTGGAACTTTGGATTTCCTAGATATGGCCACTATATTGTGATGACTGCATCCAATGGATTTGGATACTGCTTTAACGCAGATTTACTGGAGTATTAGTAAAGATTTGATCAATACATGTGGATGATTTCATTCCTGTGCTGTTTGCAAAGACCCTGATAGGTTTGACTGTTAACCTGAACCAGGTTGCAGGCACTAGTTAGAGTTTGAAGCTTTTTCTTTAGAGGGCAGCTTGATGAAAGCCAGTCAATATTTAGGTTACCCTAAGTAAAAATAAAAATAAAATAATTATACTTCTCTGTTGATATCACATACATTATAAAGTATTTCACACATATTATCCAGATACTGACTGTTAGCACTTGGTGGTTTCTGTGTGGGTGATGAAGTCCCTTCCATTTATGTAATGTACTACAGGTTATGGACCGGTGCAGTCAGGTGGAAGGAGGAGTGAGTGCATGTCACTCCTGGATATTACAGTGTTTGCATTAACCTAGTCTCGTGTTACCATACCACCAAAATCACATCACTGTCATGCCACCCTTGGAGCTCTAGAGAATTTTATATTGCAAAAAACAACGGTTTGAGTGGTGATTATTATTATTTGACCCTGCTGGCCATCTTTGAACATTTGAACATCTTGGTCATGTTCTGTTATAATCTCCACCCGGCACAGCCAGAAGAGGACTGGCCACCTCTTATAGTCTGGTTCCTCTCTAGGTTTCTTCCTAGGTTCTGGCCATTCTAGGGAGTTTTTCCTAGCCACTGTGCTTCTACACCTGCGTTTCTTGCTGTTTGGGGTTTTAGGCTGGGTTTCTGTACAGCACTTTGTGACATCAGCTGATGTAAGAAGGGCTTTATGAATAGATTTGATTGAGTAGCCTACAGAGTAATATGAGAGGATTGTAATTGCTGAACGTGTAGCTTTTCTAAACAAAGTGTTTTGATAACTTTCAAATGTAACAGTTCCATGTGGAATTAACCATACTTCACATACAGTACCAGTCAAAGGTTTGGACACACCTACTCATTCAAGGGTATTTCTTTAGTTTTACTATTTGCTACATTGTAGAATAATAATGAAGACATCAACACTATGTAAAAACACATATGGAATCATGCACTAACCAATAAAGTGTTAAACAAATCAAATACATTTGAGATTCTTCAAAGTAGCCACCCTTTTGCCTTAAAGACAGCTTTGAACACTATTGGCATTCTCTCAACTAGCTTCACCTGGATTGTTTTTCCATCAGTCATAAAGGAGTTCCCACATATGCTGAGCATCTTCCCTCTGCGGACCACCTCATCCCAAACCATATCAATTGGGTTGAGGTCGGGTGATTGTGGAGGCCAGGTCATCTGATGCAGCACTCCATCACTCTCTTTCTTGGTCAAATAGCCCTTACACAGCCTGGAGGTGTGTTGGGTCATTGTCCTGTTCAAAAACAAACGATATTCCCACTAAGCTCAAACCAGATGGGATGGCATATCGCTGCAGAATGCTGTGGTGGCCATGCCGGTTAAGTGTGCCTTGAAATCTAAATAAATCACAGACATTGTCACCAACAAAGCACCTCTACACAATCATACCTTCTCCTCCATGCTTCACGGTGGGAACCACACATGCGGAGATCCTCCGTTCACCTACGCTGCATCTCACAAAGACACGGATGTTGGAACCAAAAATTTGGACTCCAGACCAAAGGACAGATTGCCACCGATCTAATGTCCATTGCTTGTGTTTTTTGGTTTAAGCCAGTCTCTTCTTCATATTGGTGTCCTTTAGTAGTGGTTTCTTTTCAGCAAATCGACCATGAAGGCCTGATTCACGCAGTCTCCTCTGAACAGTTGATGTTGAAATGTGTCTGTTTACTTGAACTCGATAATGCATTTATTTGGGCTGCAATTTCTGAGGCTGGTAACTCTAATGAACTTATCCTCTGCAGCAGAGGTAACTCTGGGTCTTCCTTTCCTGTGGCAGGCCTCATGAGAGCCAGTTTCATCATAGCAGTTGATGGTTTTTATGACTTCACTTGAAGAAACTTGCAAAGTTCTTGACATTTTCCAGATTGACTGACCTTCATGTCTTAAAATAATGATGGACTGTTGTTTCTCTTTGCTTATTTGAGCTGTTCTTGCCAAAATATGACTTGCTCTTTTACCAAATAGGGCTATCTTCTGTATACCACCCCTACCTTGTAACACAACTGAAAAAATACTGTCAAGTTTGATGTATAACTACTAACGTTAGGTAGATAGCTAACATACCGGTACATACTGCTGTAATGATATGCTATGTGGTTCGTAAGGACAGTGTAGCTAACAAATTGTCAGCCAACATAACGTGTAAGGTAATTTATTTGAAAAGTCATTACTTTATTACATTGAGTAGCAAGCTAACGAAAGGACACGCTCTATCGACTCTATCGACTCTGCGGCTTGAGCATGCTTTTGGTGCGCTGTCGATAGCACGCTGGACTTTGGGTTGAGGGTTCGAAACCTGCTCCCTGCTTGTTTCATTTGAAGTTGTGCACAATTATCAGTTTATTATTTGGTTTATATTGCCCATTCATTGTCAGTTAGAGACAAAGTAGTGCATTGGGACCCAAAAGCAGAATCAGTGCTCTCACTCTCTCTTGGTTGTTAGGGCAAATCTGGTCTGTGATAGGACGTTTTTTTTTTCACACCTAGCTCGACCATTAGACTATTCTTTAGTAAAAGTTGAATAGTCTATTGTTCAGCTATTAGCCCCCCTCCCCAACTCGCAACAAATGGATGTCTTTTTGTGGAAAACATTTAAAAAATCTGAAAGCAACTACGAGGTTTAAAAAAACAACAACAATTGCAATCAAATATTGTGTAATCGAGCACAACACCTATTAAAAAAATATATATTTTGAGAATAAAAAATGCATTTGTAAACAAAATTTCGCTACAACCAATACGGTTCAAACTTTCTTTCAACACAAAGGAAGTCATAGTGGACACCTACGAAGAAGGACTGTGTGATGATGGCATCTCAGGTAAGCGGCACTGGGCGTTCTTCCGTCCAACTTTTACATAGCTAGTAGTTAGCTCCTACGATTCAGTGTTGGTTCATTACATAATTATATTATATTACTATATTACATTCATACTTACCGTAGAATGATAAATCATGCAATTATTATTCTAAAGCTAACCAAAAGCATTTAGCTACGAACGCCTGTTTTCACCATTTTCAGTTTAATTAATTAGATGGGTAAAAATAAAACAAATCTGACATTGAATATTGAACACAACACATTACGTAGTACCACACTCCATATTTTCAAGCATAGTGGTGGCTGCATCATGTTATGGGTATGCTTGTTAGCATTAAGGAATGTGAAGATTTTCAGTATAAAAAGAAACAAAATGGAGCGAAGAACAGGCAAAATCCCAGAGGAAAACCTGGTTCAGTCTGCTTTCCACCAGACACTAGGAGATGAATTGACCTTTCAGTAGGACAAAAACCTAAAACAAAAGGCCAAATCTACACTGGAGTTGATTAATTAACAAGAAGACAGTAAATGTTCCTGAGTGGCTGAGTTACAGTTTTTACTTAAATGTACTTGAAAATCTATGGCAAGACCTGCAAATAGTTGTCTCGCAATGATCAACAACCAATTTGACAGAGCTTGAAGAATTTTGAAAAGAATAATGGGCAAATGTTGCACAATCCAGGTGCGGAAAGCTCATAGAGACTTACCTAGAAAGACTCACTTCTGTAATCACTGCTACAGGTGTTTCTACAATGTATTGACTCAGGGGTGTGGTGAATACTTATGTAAATTAGATAATTCTGTATATATATTTTTTTAAATGTGCAAAAACCTCTACACACATGTTTTCACTCTGTCATAATGGGGTATTGTGTGTAGATTGGTGAGGGGAAAAAAATAATTGAATCCTCTGATTACATCGTCAATGGTGGTTAGATGAATTCCAGGACAAATAGTATTTTGACCATTGACCAGATCAAATGTGACCAACTTGATTCAAGTGTTCTCCATTAATCTGAAGTGGACTGTCTGGCCACTGCCTCAGCCTTCTGTAAAAGCTCCTGATATGGTAGTGGGGTTCCCACAATGCTGCTGAACAAAAAATCCACCAGATTTTGTAGGTTGCGTGTGAATGAAATAAAATATAATCACTCAATAAACATATAGAGAGACAAATGACTTTCTCTGGTTTGGAAGTAATGTATATGCTAATAGAGGTACAGTAACTGCAGAATAGATTCAGGCCAGTGATGCTGACGCCGTTACTATGCAACCAGCTGTGTACCTTGCTGAATTATTATACCTTTATTTCAACAAGGAACACCGACTGAGACCAAGCTCTCTTTTACAGCTGGGCCCTATGTATACATGTTTACACATACAGTTTAGGTACAATGATTAAGAAACTACACAAGAAAAACAAAACGATCACAGATAACACAAAAAAATACGGCAGCAGATTGTTACATTTACACACAGGTTATTCCCCTAACAGCACAAGAACTTGCGTTACCCGAAGCAGTTACAAGTAATACCAAAATAAAAATCCTCCAATAAATGTTTAAAATGGGCAAGGGGGACAAGAGTCTCAAGTTTAAGTTTAGTCTGCAGGCTATTCCATAAGCAAGGAGCGTAACAGGAAAAGGCAGCCATACCCAAGTCTGTGGAAATCGCATGGGGTCTCAAGTGTAATCCATGCTTGACACCTGGTTTTAGGAATTATAATTCTAATATTGATAAGTGATGATAAACAAGAAGGTAGTTTATTCAGAAGTGCTTTATAGACAAACACGAGAGCATGTTGTTCTCATCTCATGGACAGCGATGTCCAACCCACATTTTGATATAAAACACAGTGGTGAGTTCTGTAGCTAGCACCCGTAATAAACTTAAGTGCGCAATGATTAGCATCCAGCGATTTAAGTGTGTATGCCGTAGCATGCATGTAGATAATATCCCCATAATCTATAACAGACATAAAAGTAGTTTGCACAATTTGTCTTCTAATTCTAGAGGACAAACATGTCCTGTTTCTATAGAGGAAGACTAGCTTGATTTTTAGCCGTTTACAAAGTTCGTCACTATGCATTTTAAAAGACAGTTTATCATACAACCATATCCTTAAGTATTTATATGCAGAGACCTGATTAATTTGAGAGCCAACCAATCACAGATGCCGTCTGTGACGTAGAAGTCCGTCACTAGCCGCGTGCAGCATTTGGTACTTCAATGCACGCACACATTCAGCACTCCTCCCTGCTCCGGTATCAGATAAGTTAACAATGTGGGTCGACACACAAGTTAACTTTTCTGTCTAGGTACATACATTTCACACTTATGTCAGTGTTCATATTTAATATAAGCAATATTTATTATACTTATCGATGTTGTGGATGAGCGCGTTTGTTTGTTCTGTTCCTCTCTCTCTCCATCTCTGTAGCTTCCGGGTATGCTGGATAAGGACCCGAGTTAAAGGAATTGGGCTGACTTTGTAGTGCCTGTCCCAAATGGCTCATTAATGTAAATGGGCTTATTGAAAGACACTGTCAGTAGTGATGTAATTTTGTAAATGTTATATTGTGATATCGTTTCATAAAAAACATGTTGCAATGTATATACTTTAGTATGTTTAGTTAAATGGAAAATGTAGGTTTGACTAGGTAATTGCTTAATTAATTAGTGTTAATTGTTCTGAGGGGAGGGGCTAGCCCTACAAAAGGAGCCTCTCTTTCAGTTCATAGTGAGGCATTTTGGATTGAGCTGTGGATGGGGTAGCATTGTTTTTAGCTGGCCCATAAGCGATATGTTTGATGGCAGTACTGTTGTTTTTGTTCTGGAATCACTTTGTAAATAAACAACCTTGCACAGAAGAACTTTTGCGGCTCCGCCATCTTCTGTTTTGATAGAGGTTAGGTTTTCCAGTTTAGCCTTCTGGCCTACTCTACGTGACACCGTCGACTCTAACAGCCTGACTTCTATCCTTTAGATAGTCATGAAACCAACGACAGGCATCCGATCCCAGTCCTATTAAAGACAGCTTACCCAAAAGTAGCGCATGGTCTTCAGTGTCAAAAGCTTTAGACAAATCTATGAACAAGGCGGCACAGTACTTTCTATTATCTAGGGCATTAGTAATATAATTTACAACACGTACAGTGGTCGTAGTGGTACTGTGTTTAGGTCTGAAGCCAGATTGATTTGCTAGAAAGAGTATTGTTAACAGTTAAAAATGATTGTAGTTGCCTATTCACCAGTGACTCTAGAATTTTAGTCAAACAGGAGAGCTTAGAGATGGGCCGATAATTATCCAAATCACTACCATCACCTCCCTTGAGGAGTGGTAAAACAAAAGCTGTTTTCCAAGCTTTAGGAATCTTTCCGACAACTAATGTTTGATTAAAGATATGTGTCACTGCACTAGCAATGATAGGTGCCGCACACTTGAGTAAATATGGATCCAGATTGTCAGCGCCTAATGATTTCTTCGAATCTATAGCAGAGAGTGCAGATAAGAATACTTGCTGATACGAGCCATAGCTATATTTGAAGTAGACAAGTACCATCCTTTATTTATTTTTGCCCTAGAAAATACACAATAAACTTTTATAAAAAGAAGCATGTTGTTTTGGGTTAACAGACGAAGACCCTGAATACTAGCTAGCTAGCTTCCTAACTTGCAAATCCAGGTTAGTTATAATATCTTTGTCCGAGTTGAAATTATTTGGTTACTGTTGACTAACCCCATTCCGTACAAATTTGCGCAACCGCGGCATTCAAACGAGGCTGCTATAAAAACTAATGGGACTGTAGTGACTGTGTTGGCATCAAAATCTGGGGTGTGAACTACGTTTCTATTCAAGCGTTTATTGACATGGTAATGGCCTGATATTGTTGGAGAAAAGTTGAAAAACTGTCCCCTCCGATGCTGTACGTTAAATTGTGTCATGTCATGACGTAACGTACAGCACGCATAATGCAACTAATTATGTGTCGTACAGCCTCTCTCCACCAGGTGTAGTGCTTCTCTCGCAGATTAAAAACAAGAAAGGGACAGGGTAAGGGGGATACCTAGTCAATTGTACAACTGAATGCATTCATTTTTTGCGTCATCACTGCAAGCCATCATGACTCTCAAAAGCCGCGTCAGCCGCTATTTGCTTCTGAAGATAACTTTAGCGGCGCCCTAAAAACCCGATACAAATTCGACACAAGCCTTCAAATAGGTATGTAATGACACATCATATAAACTCTTTATAGTGTGTTATTTACATTTTAGAGGTGATCAGTTGGACAGGTCGGGTGAAAAAAGCAGTTTCCCCACATGGCTTATCTCCCCCTTTACCTATCACGCAATAGGTTTCACTTCCCCACCCGCAATTTAAAAAAAAGACCAGACGGAGCTCATTGCCTTCTTCAATCATGCAGAGACGGGCAGCATGAAGGTCTCGTCATTGATTTTGCTGGAAAGGTGCTTAAATTGTGCTTTACAATGGTATTCATATGACAGTTGACCTGGAAGTATGATGTTTTTGGGGCGCTAAAATAAGGTCAATTGCACGTTACAGCGCGATGAACAGAAGTGCATTAGCTAACTATAGCTAGTTAACGGTAGCTAGCCAGTTCGAGTTTAAACATTATTGAAAGCAAGCTGGCTACATCCTATGATTAGCTAGCAAGCTAGTATCCAAGGGCCTGCCCTGTATTGACCCTAAATGCCAATGGGTTACAGTTGGCTGTTGTTAGCAAGGTAGCTAGCTAACATGAGCTATGCACATCTTCCTATGACATGCTACACTAGTATCATTCCCCTTTCATCTGTGGTATCATAGTTAGCCTGGCTCGCTAGCATTATCAGATAATGTTGTATAACCAAAAGTAACAGCTTTCTACTTGGCTAACATACTCACCAACACCAGTGGTTTGACGATAGACAGGAAGCAGAAGTGACCGTGTCGCATGTATTGTCCTACTTGCCGAGCTGAAGGTGCTTGCGTTGCACCCAAATACATACTTGACAACAAATGTCCACATGGCAGTTGGGGGAGGACCCCGATGTGTTGTCTCTGGGCAATTGAGCATCATTGGCAAAAGAGCACATAAGTAATCCATGCACAACCCTCCAGTAAATTGTGACAAACTCACTTACAAAACTTTGTTTTGGACGAGACTGACTTTATGGCCAAAATTATCTTATTTAAACTTTGTAGTCAATGTTGACACAATAATTTATGTTTCTGACTTATATCGATAACACATAGGGGCTGTTTAAAACCAGAGAAGAGGTTCTAAGGGGCAGTTGACTTTTAAGAAGGTAAATCACTCCTCTGGCTTAATAAATGGGTTAGACTAGAGCGTGTGGCACTATGTGATTACACAATGAATAAGCTTCCCTTTATGAATAGAAGCCCACAGCTTTTTAGTAAATCAATAATGCCATAGATACCAACAAGGGCAATGGGTAGTCCAGGACAAATGAGCTCACTTCTACTTTTGTGAATGTTGGATGACTTTTCATGTGGGGGTCAATTCCACAGCAATGACAAACAATCATTTCAGGCCAAATTACACCTCTAATTTCAGTGGTGGCAACTCTGTTGCCAGAAAGGAAAGCGAGCTCTGGCTTTAATGAAAGGAGGTGTTCAGAACAAAACAACACAGACGGGAAGTTAATAAAGCATTAACATATGAAAGTAGTCCTGTGGGACTTAAATGGCCTTTCATAAATCATTGTAGGTATAAAGAAAATGGAAACAACTACAACTGGCCTATCAGATATCCACAAGAGTCTTAGGAGTAAGAGATGGGGGTTGATTTTGACATTCAGGGTTAGAATGGTGTGCTAGGGCATCAGCCACAGTTAGTGTTGAAGCGTAATGGTTAAGACAACTGACTGTGTCTGCCTGCCTGTCTGCCATAATATTTAACCTTATTCAAGTGTTTTTTCAAAGTAGCAATAGTCTCTAATTTGCAGCTTTGTAAGGTGTTCTGCATACAGTCTGGGATGTTTACATTCCATGCTGAGCTTGGAGAGCACACATTTCTGCTGACCTCCTGCTACTGGCAAAATATTCTGTGGACAGATGAAACTAAAGTTGAGTTGTTTGGAAGGAACACACAACACTATGTGTCAAGAGAAAAAAAGACACAGAACAGCAACATCAAAACCTCATCCCAACTGTAAAGTATGGTGGAAGGAGCATCATGGTTTGGGCTGCTTTGCTGCATCAGGGCCTGAACTACATGCTATCGTCAACGGAAAAATTAATTCCCATGTTTATCAAGACATTTTGCAGGAGAATGTAAGGCTATCTGTCCATCAATTGTAGCTCAACAGAAGTTGGGTGATGCAACAGGACAACGAACCAAACACAGAAGTAAATCAACAACAGAATGGCTTCAACAGAAGAAAACACGACTTCTGGACTGGCCTAGTCAGAGTCCTGACCTCAACCTGATTGAGTACTGTGGCATGACCTTGAGAGCGGTTCACACCAGACATCCCAAGAATATTGCTGAACTGAAACAGTTTTGTAAACAGTAATGGTCCAAAATTCCTCCTGACCGTTGTGCAGGTCTGATCCGCAACTAGAGAAAATGTTTGGTTGAGGTTATTGCTACCAAAGGAGGGTCAACCAGTTATTAAATCCAAGGGTTCATACTTTTTCTTGCCACTGTAGTTACCAAAATATATTTTATATTTGAGATTCTTCAAAGTAGCCACCCTTGATGACAGCTTTGCACACGCTTGGCATTCTCTCAACCAGCATCATGAGGTAGTCACCCGGAATGCATTTCAATTAAGAGGTGTGCCTTGTTAAAAGTTAATGTGTTGAATTTCTTTCCTTCTTAATGCGTTTGATCCAATCAGTTGTGTTGTGACAAGGTAGTGGTGGTATACAGAAGATAGCCAGCCCTATTTGGTAAAAGACCAAGTCCATATTATGGCAAGAACAGCTCAAATATACAAAGAGAAACGATAGTCCATTATTTTAAGACATGAAGGTCAGACAACACGGACAATTTCAAGAACTTTGAAAGTTTTGTCAAGTGCAGTCGCAAAAATCATCAAGCGCTATGATGCAACTGTCTCTCATGAGGACCACCACAGGAAAGGAAGACCCAGCGTTACCTCTGCTTCAGAGGATAAGTTCAGTAGAGTTACCAGCCTCAGAAATTGCAGGCCAAATAAATGTAACAGACACATCTCAACATCAACTGTTCAGAGGAGACTGCGTGAATCAGGCCTTCATGATCTAATTGCTGCAAACAAACCACTACTAAAGTACACCAATATGAAGAAGAGACTGGCTTGGGCCAAGAAACACGAGCAGTGGACATTTGACCGGTGGAAATCTGTCCTTTGGTCTGATGAGACCAAATTTGAGATTTTTGGTTCCAACCGCCGTATCTTTGTGAGACGCAGAGTAGGTGAACGGATGATCTCCGCGTGTATAGTTCCCACCGTGAAGCATGGAGGAGGAGCTGTGATGGTGTGGGGGTGCTTTGCTGGTGACACTGTCATAATTTATTTAGAATTTAAGGCACACTTACCCAGCATGGCTACCCAGCATGGCTACCATATCTGCAGCGATATGCCATCCCATCTGGTTTGTGATTAGTGGGACTATCATTTGTTTTTTTACAAGACAATAACACAACACACCTCCAGGCTGTGTAAGGGCTCTTTGACCAAGAAGGAGAGTGCTGGAGTACTGCATCAGATGACCTGGCCTCCAAAATCACCTGACCTCAACCCAATTGAGATGGTTTGGGATGAGATGGACCGCAAAGTGAAGGAAAGGCAGCCAACAAGTGCTCAGCATATGTGGGAACTCCTTCAAGACTGTTGGAAAAACATTCCAGGTGAAGCTGGTTGACAGAGTGCCAAGAGTGTATAAAGCTGTCATCAAGGCAAAGGGTGGCTACTTTGAAGAATCTAAAATCTAAAATATATTTTAATTGGTATAACACTTTTTTGGTTACTACATGATTCCATATGTGTTATTTCATAGTTTGATGTCTTCACTATTATTCTACAATGTAGATGGTAAAAATAAATGGTAAAAATAAAGAAATAACCCTTGAATGAGTAGGTTTGTCCAAACTTTTTACTGGTCCTGTATATAAACACAATTTATTTGAAAATAGGGCTTGGCTTATTCATTAAATCAACAAGTGCTATAAAGGTTTGCTGTGTTACTACTCATTGTTGTAGATTGAAAAGGTATTAGATATACAGGGTCATCTGAATGCAAGACAGTGGGGTGAAATTAAGGAGGGACAGAGAGATCAGGAGAAAGAAAGAGAGCTGTTGATTCCTTGGGTTTGAATGATTTTATAATTGTCAAATATGACAATATGCCTGTACATCAACTAATCACTTAAATTAAATTGCTGGTTCCGTATTAACTTTGTTAACTTGTCCTGGTAGGATACTTCTGCTACAGGGTGATGGAAAAGGACAGAGTTAAACTGAGTTATCTTCTTTGGGCTGCAAGCCCGAAGCCGGGCACAATATGACAACAGCCACTTCAAGTGCAGGGCGCAAAATACAAAAGATATTTTTTAGAAATATTTAACTTTCACACATTAACAAGTCCAATACAGCAAATGAAAGATAAACATCTTGTGAATCCAGCCAACATGTCCGATTTTTAAAATGTTTTACAGCGAAAACACCACGTATATTTATGTTAGCTCACCACCAAATACAAAAAAGGACAGACATTTTTCACAGCACAGGTAGCATGCACAAAGCCAACCTAACTAACCAAGAACCAACCAAACTAACCAAGAAACAACTTCATCAGATGACAGTCTTATAACATGTTATACAATAAATCTATGTTTTGTTTGAAAAATGTGCATATTTGAGGTATAAATCAGTTTTACATTGCAGCTACCATCACAGCTACCGTCAAAAATAGCACCGAAGCAGCCAGAGTAATTACAGACACCAACGTGAAATACCTAAATACTCATCATAAAACATTTCTGAAAAATACATGATGTACAGCAAATGAAAGACAAGCATCTTGTGATTCCAGCCAATATTTCCGATTTCTTAAGTGTTTTACAGCGAAAACACAATATAGCATTATATTAGCTTACCACAATAGCCAGAAACACAAGCCATTTACCAGCAGCAAAAGTTAGCGATCGTAACAAACCAGCAAAAGATATATAATTTTTGACTAACCTTGATAAGCTTCATCAGATGACAGTCCTATAACATCAGGTTATACATACACTTATGTTTTGTTCGAAAATGTGCATATTTAGAGCTGAAATCAGTGGTTATACATTGTTCTAACGTAGCATCTTTTTCCCACAACGTCCGGATATTTTTCTGACACTCACATATTCTGACCAAATAACTATTCATAAACATTACTAAAAAATACATGTTGTATAGGAAATGATAGATACACTAGTTCTTAATGCAATCGCCGTGTTAGAAATCTAAAAATAACTTCATTACGACATGCAGTTTACGTTATGGCGAGAGCGTGCCCAAAATCTGGGCGCAAACTACTAGTTCACATGTTCGACAGATATATGAAATAGCATCATAAAATGGGTCCTACTTTTGATGATCTTCCATCAGAATGTTGTACAAGGGGTCCTTTGTCCAGAACAATCGTTGTTTGGATTTAGAATGTCCTCTTCTCCAGTCAATTAGCACGGAAAGCTAGCAAAGTGGCGCGAAGCTCTCCTTCCTGAACAAACGCAGACAAAGCAACACGCCTAACGTCCCGAAAAAATTTCAATAATCTAATAAAACTATATTGAAAAAACATACTTTACGATGATATTGTCACATGTATCAAATAAAATCAAAGCCGGAGATATTAGTCGTCTATAACGACAGCTTTACAGAAGGCAATACCAGGTCACTTCTCGCGCGTTCCAGAAAACAGGAAATTGGGGTCACGTCATGCCAAGAGCTTTTATTCGACCTCAGATCATGTTATACGCTCCATTTCTTCTCTCACTGCCTGTTGACATCTAGTGGAAGGCGTATGAAGTGCATGTATATTAATAAATATCAAGCACATTTATAGGCAGGCCCTAGAACAGAGCATCGATTTCAGATTTTCCACTTCCTGTCAGGAAGTTTGCTGCAAAATGAGTTCTGTTTTACTCACAGATATAATTCAAACGGTTTTAGAAACTAGAGAGTGTTTTCTATCCAATAGTAATAATAATATGCATATTGTACGAGCAAGAATTGAGTACGAGGCCGTTTGAAATGGGCACCTTTTATCCAGGCTACTCAATACTGCCCCTGCAGCCCAAAGAGGTTATACAGGGCCATTAACATGAGCGATAAGAGGTTTCGAAAGCACAAAAGAGAGAAAGTGTGTTATTGGATCCATGGGAACTTGTGCATGTTATGATGCTTAAAATATGGTAATTGTGTTTGGCATTTGTATATAGCCATTCAAATTTACTTGTGCATTGTTATCACAATGAGAAAAAGTTCAACCTACAGTATTTCTATTTGTAAATGTCGGCTATATTCAACAAATTAACATTTGCCTGTTAGTCTGTGAGCAACGTGTGTATTAAGGTAAACATGTGAAAGTTGTGCCAGAATAACATGTTTGTGTTCAAAGTGAAGATCTCAATCAAAATGGATTTGTTGGTATTTGTAGCAGTATTTTCACAGATGGTATAAATCTAGCTACAGTAGGTAGCTACAGGATAACGTTGGCTATGTAGCTAGCTAGCTATCGAACTAGCTACAATGAACAGGTCGTGGATACCACGCTAATGTTAGTTAGTAACAAATTAACAAATGATAAGTCGTTAGAGGGTCGTTAATAGATAATGTCAGACTTTGTTAGTAATGTTATCAACATTTCATTAGACTGTCTGGCGGAAACTTAGACAGTGCAACATTTCAATAACCAACTTAGCTAGTTAGTTAGCTAGCTAGCCAACCTAGCTATTAGCTACTCCACGTGACTCATGTTGTGTTCGGTTAGTTGAAAAAAGACGCTCTTCATAGAATGAATTAGCAATAGAGACCCACCAGCTTGTAGTCCTAAAACCCATAAATGAGGTACCTCTGGTTTGTTCAGCCATTACTACTAACAAACTGAATTGGGAAACAACAGGGTTTTGGGATAAATGCTGTAAATATGTTCTGAGGTTAACACATGCTTATGAGATCTTATATGTTTTGTTCTATGAGATAATATCAGTCAGGTAACATGATCTTTATTAATTATAATGTCTTTATGTGCGTCATACTTTAAAAAAATAACATAAATGCTTAAAAATTCACAAAGTGAAGTTAGCTGATGAAGATTATCTCGTAGAACCAAATGTATAAGATCTTCTAAACTTGTGTTTACCACAGATCTTATTTTCAGCATTTATCCCAACAACAACAAAACAATTCTAGGCTTAGCTCAACGAACCATGGCAGAGGTAGTGCCTACAAAAAGGCTTCAACAAAAGACAGCATTACTATTGCTCTCTATTAGATTACTAGAATGAACATGAACATTCATTTGTGGCAGCATCATGATGTCTGATAGCTAACAAGCTAACGGTAGGTAGCTAATTTTGCTGTAATCTTATCAGTGACTGTCTGATTTATGATTTCCCTATCTGGTGGATTAGGTCCAATTTCAAACATTAAGATAGAAAGACTTATTGCTTCTACAGTATGTGAGCTTTAATGGTCTGTGCAAATGGATAAATTCCAGGCATGAAAGTTAACAATGGTTTATAAAGAGACAATGTTGCCAGCATGTTATAATCGCTACCATCTACTGTCTAGTACTGATGGGATAAGGATTCATTCCTCAGCAATGAGTAGACCTATTGAAAATTGGGCAGTAAAGAATGGAGTAGGGAAATTCACAGAAGAGAAGCACACTAGTGACATTCTGAGTAATTAGACTATTCCTACCACACAGGGCTTGACATCATTTTTTCCCCCGCTTGTCCAAAACACCCAACCCTAACTCACAGTAAGCTAGTGTTATCACTTTGGTATTGGATAATATACTGTGAAATATTTTGTGGACATTGGCTAATGAATGTACTTTATATGATTGTGATATGTTGTTGTCTCATGTAGCTATCTTAAGATAAATGCATTAATTCAAAGTCGCTAAATGAGAGCATCTGCTAAGTGACAAAATGTTTAATATAAATGCAAAAATGAACAATTGCAAAGCATGCTGAGTATTATTGTAATAAGCTCCTCGCCAAATACAAGACAAATAATAATACCCAGTGTGCTTTGCAGTTCATTTTGGTATGTTCATTTTCACATTTACATTTTGGTCATTTAACAGACGCTCTTATCCAGAGTAACTTGCTCAACTAAGGTAGATACACAACAACATATTACAGTCATAGCAACAACAAAAAGGTTTTGTAACCGTTACTTAAAGTGTTGTGGTTGTTCGGCACGTCTACTTGCAAATATATTTTGGTATTTTATTTTGATACATTGATCTTTGTGGTGTTTTGTATATATGTATTTTGTCATTTGTCGGCTCAATTGGAAAATACCTTTACATTTCTAGTGCGCATTCATTTGTACTCAATAATTCACATTTATGAGTGAAAGTGCTGGCTGTGTATTTTCATCTACGCTATACACACAATGCTAACACTTCTAAAACAACTCTCCAGTTGTTTTTGAAGTGGGGGGAGGGGGTAATGTCTATGTGTTTGTGGCTCTTTTGAAAGAGGAGAGTATGGCTTTGAAAACAGCTTTGTGAGATTATCTCCTGGTGCTGTGAGTAAAGCTTGAAAAGGAGGAAAGATGTGATTGCAAAGCTGGGGCAACAGAGCTTGCTTGCATTTCTGTCTCCTTCTGCCTGTTTGTTCACTGGTCCTGTCTGTCTGTGCTCTCTCTCCCTTTATCTCTCTCTCTCTCTCCATCTCTCTTGTTCACTCTCTCTGTTCTACCTACAGCCATGCATGGAGCGCAGCGATATGCTTATGCCATCAAGTTTGGAGAAGATTAAAAGAAAGTTCAATACAAATTCTGAGCATGAAGACTGTAGATGACAACCTCCACGAAAAGAGAGTTTGAAACACCTTGAGGTGCACACAGGGTTACGGTTAGCGTGCACCCTGTCAGATGAGAGCTCAAGCTGAAAAAGAGCCACATTTCACTGACACACCTGTGATGTAATTGCTCAAGCTTGCTACACGTCTGGACATGTAAAGGAGGGAACAAAGACCTAGCCCTTTGATTTTGCCAGTTAATATTTGATGACCGCACATCTCTGTTTTGAGGAATGCCTCTATTATGAATTTTAATTCTCATGCACTTTGTTCTCTGTGCAATATTTCAAAATGCACGAATTACAGAAACCGAGAGAGAGAGAGAGAGAGACACTGTTTATGGATTTGGAAAGTGTTTTTCTGAGATGGAATTCATTCAGCTTCAGATGAGGAAAATGGCACATACTGTAAACACCATGTGATCAGCGATCAAGTGAGGAAAAGGGACTTGCACTTTGATCAGATTTGACTCACTTTGAGAAATGTGTGGTTCAAAATGTACCCGACGAATGATTAAGTAATGGAGAGCAAAAGCAGTGCAAGTTTTAGCGAATACCACAACACACTACTTTCAACTGACTACTGAATGAGTTCTTGACTGTTTGTAATTCAATTGTATAACAATTAGTGATGACTGAGTCTTAAGGTTACAGAGTCTGTTATCTTACTGCACTTGATACTTCCTAGCCTTGATTACAGGTTTTTTCAACATGGGAATATGGTTAACAAAGACTAGGTACTCCCAGATCTATTCATTTTGCCAAACATTTGACTGGATTTTTTAATATATTTTTTTGTGTTTAAAAATGATTAATAATAGACTCTTGATTATTGGCAAAACAGTTAAAACAACTTCTTAATTCTAACTAAAATGTCATCGTTGAAGACAATGAATTAGATTAGATTCACAAAATGATTCATGCTCTATTAGCTCCAGCCAAATTAAGGAAAAACAGATTTTAGAATTTTCAAGCCTTATTTCCACTTCCCTCCAGCAGGGGGAGACAGTGTGATACGAACAAAACTTTGCTCACCTGCTTGCAGTGTTGAAATCTCATACTGTAAAAAAATGCCAACAGCTCCCAAACACATGGGTGAGGGACAAACTGATATTAACATTTGGGCTTGAATGATAAAATAATTTCTCAGTGGACTAATTTAATGCAAGTTCAACACAGTTTTAAACCATTCTGCATCTCAACTGATCAGCGAGTGTATTAAAATGCATGGACTGCAGACTGAGAGACTAAGTCAGGAGAGTATTGATATTTAATATCTGTATGAACCCCTCTGCCTGGCCTGTCTGTCAGAGAAGGGTCCTTCTGTGCCCGGCCGTCTTCACTCCCCTCACTGCACAGCACAGACAGACACACTGAGCCTCTGCTCAAACGAGAGAGAAGCATTAGCCCCGGTAATCTGACAAATCCTAATTAAAGTCCCTAAACCCTAGCACCGAACCCAACTGTGCCGTTTCCCTTCAACTTCGAGAGGAATTTACGACAAGCCTGATCCCAGAGACTCCTGTCAACCCTCTCCTAGGCTCAAAGTAATAATTTGAAGTAAATAAAGAGGAAAACACAAACAGCCGTACTCTTTCTCTCTCTCTCTTCTCATCTCTGTCTCTCTCTCTCTCTCTCTCTCTCTATGTCTAGGCAAGCTCCAGTCAGAGATCGAGGCCTCTGGAGATCGAGGACGAGGAGGCCTCCTGCTCACCTTTTCTCAGTGAGGGGTGAAAATATTCTGGGAAAGAGGAGAAATAAACGTCTCAATCCGGCCCTTTCGGAATCAGAAGGGGAGATTACAGAATCCTCAATGGTCTTTAAGGCTTACTGCCCATTATTTGTATCAACACAGAATAAGCAGCTGGAAACTACGTTAACCCTGCGTTCTCTGCTGTGCTCAGCTCAAGCTTAAAGATAACAAGGACACAGCCGTAGTCCACCTCCCTTAGTGCTAGTTTGTATTCCGCTTGACCATTGGAAATTAGACTTGCGTTACAATGCATTACTCAAAAGGTCAAATTGGGGGTGTTGTATTTGTCCTGTTTCACACAAGGTCTCAAGGTCACGTTCAGTTTTTGGTATTGTTTGGATTTCAAAAGGGGAGCGATCAAAACAGTTTCTAAACCCAGAGGTGCAAACAGACCAAGCAGGCCAGGCTGGGGTTTGGGGTTTGAGAAGGGAATGAGAGAAGTGAAAAATTCTTCCTTAGTCGTTCATTTTCTCGAAATCTAAAGGCACAAACTAGATTAAAGCCAATGTCTTAAGTAGTTGAAGATGTTATTTCTCCAACGTCGTGACTTGCCAAGTTAAATAAAGGTTCAAATAAAAATAAAAAGTGGAAAACTGACATGTTTTCATTTTCGTCAAAAACAACTTTATATTGAAGGAGTTCCTTTGATTTTGATGGCCTGCACATGCGCGGTTCAGCGCGAGACAACCGTTAGACCCGATGATGTTCTTCTACGCATGAGCATAGCTAGCCAACAGTGCCATGACATCGCCTGCAAGTGTGATCGGGATTTTTATTGGAGAAGCAGCATCTGCCAATCTTCATACTGTCTTTGACTTATTCACCAAGGCTCTGAGCTGACCCAAAATGACACACACACACACACACACAACAAATGTGTACTTCAAAGGTAGAGAGTGGACCCACACAATGATGCCACTGGACACTTGACTACCTTAAATTCAACATTTACTGTATGGTAACTTTTAACATTTTGTAACTCGTACCTGCATACTATTATCACTGTATGCTAATTTAAACATATAAGCACTAGATTGTCTTGATTATTTTAACAATATAGACTGCAATTGACTCAAGTTACCTGCACTGGATGCACTTTTGCATTACTTTACTGACTTTAAACATGGGTGCAGACGTGCCTGTGCTGTAGAAACAGTAGAGAGCGATGGGACAGTGGAGTCAGCAGATCCAAACATCTGACTGACAGACTGGACTCAATGTCCTCATTAGGTAGCTGACAGTGGCTATGTTTCCCTGTCTCTTTTGGCAGGAGTTTTGTATCCTGGTCCTGAGATTTTGACTCATATGACGTGCTGTCATTTTCAAGCAGAGGGGAGGGAACTTGAGTTTCCATGCACTGGAAAAAAGGCAGATATGTTGAACAAGTCCAGCATATTTCAAATCAAAGTTTATTGGTTGCATACAGAGATTTGCAGGTAGTACAGCAGGTGCAGCAAAATGCTTGGTTTACTAACTCCAGAAGTGCAGTAAAATGTCTTGCAAACACAGTTCAAACTAAACTTAACAAAAAATCAAGAAATAAAAGAGTCCAATTAACAATCCAGAGTAGATATATTAGAGTGAGCATGTGTCAGAATCCAGAATATAAATACGTGGTCTGTATAGACAGTATATAATTTGGAAAGAAAATGTTATGTACAGTACATACATTGGGATGAGCAATGTCAAGAATATAGTATACAGTGAGTAAACAAATGTGTATATATACAGAATATAAGGTGACCAGCATTCAATGACTATATACATAGGGTATTAGTCTCTAGGTGCAGGGCAGAGTACCAGGCAGGTAGCCGGCTAGTGATGGCTGTTCAACAGTCTGATGGCTCTGTCTGCTAGATGGTGGCAGAGTGAACAGACCATAGCTCGGATGACTGAGGTCCTTGACGAACATTCTTGGCCTTCCTTTGACCCAGAGTGCTGTAATTGTCCTGGAGAACAGGCAGCGTGCCCCCAGTGATGCGTTGGGCTTACTGCACCACCCTCTGGAGAGCCATGCGGTTGAGGGCTGTGCAGGTGCCATGGTGATGCAGCCCGACAGAATGCTCTCAACGGTGCGTCCTAGCATAGGCAACAAATCCTCCGCCACGCTGATCCACAACACGGTGGCCCCGCAAGGATGTGTACTCAACCCCCTCCTGTACTCCCTGTTCACCCATGACTGCGTGACTATGCACGACTCCAACTCAATCATCAAGCTTTCCGACACCGTGGTGTAGAAAGCGTAACAGTGCCTCTACAACCTCAGGCAGCTGAAAAAATGCACAGAGGCAGTTGCACAGGGAGACGCAGGGCCCTGAGTTTAGTGACAAGCTTGGAGGCCACTCGGCTGTTGAAAGCAGAGCTGTAGTCGATGAACAGCGTTCTCACATACAGTGCACTCGGAAAGTATTCAGACCCCTTCCCTTTTTCCAGATTTTGTTACGTTACAGCCTCATTTTAAAATTGATTAAATACATTTGTTCTTCATCAATCGACACAAAATACCCAATAATGACAAAGCAAAAACCGTTTTTTTGATTTTTTTTTACAAAAAAATAAAATATATATACATATCTTAATACATAAGTATTCAGACCCTTTTCTTTGAGATTCAAAACAGAGCTCAGGTGCATCTGTTTCCATTGATCATCCTTCAGATGTTTCTACAACTTGATTGGAGTCCAACTGTGGTAAATTCAATTGATTGGACATGATTTGAAAAGGCACACACCTGTCTATATAAGGTCCCACAGTTGACAATGCATGTCATAGCAAAAACCAAGCCATGAGGTAAGAAAGGAATTGTCCGTAGAGATCTGAGACAGGATTGTGTTGGGGCACAGATCTCGGGAAGGGTACCAAAACATTTATGCAGCTTTGAAGGTCCCAGGAACACAGTGGCCTCCATCATTCTTAAATGGAAGAAGTTTGGGAACCACGAAGACTCTTCCTAGAGCTGGCCGCTGACAGAGCTCCATACTTCCTCTGTGGAGATGGGAGAACCTTCCAGAAGGACAACCATCTCTGCAGCACTCCACCAATCAGGCCTTTATGGTAGAGTGGCCAGACAGAAGCCACTCCTCAGTAAAAGGCACATGACAGGGGAGTTTTCCAATGGGCGCCTAAAGGACTCAGACCATGAGAAACAAGATTCTCTGGTCTGATGAAACCAAGATTGAACTGTTTGGCCTGAATGCCAAGCGTCATGTCTGGAAGAAACCTAGCACTATCACTACGGTGAAGCATGGTGGTGGCAGCATCATGCTGTGGGGATGTTTTTCAGCATCAGGGAAAATAGTCAGGATCAAGGGAAAGATGAACGGAGCAAAGTACAGAGAGATCCTTGATGAAAACCTGCTCCAGAGCGCTCCGGATCTCAGACTGGGGCGAAGGTTCACCTTCCAACAGGACAATGACCCTAAGCACACAGCCAAGACAACGCAGGAGTGGCTTCGGGACAAGTCTCTGAATTTCTTGAGTGGCCCAGCCAGAGCCCAAACTTGAACCCAATCTAACATCTCTGGAGAGACCTGAAAATAGCTGTGCAGCGACCCTCCCCATCCAACCTGACAGAGCTTGAGATGATCTGCAGAGAAGAATGGGAGACACTCCCCAAATACAGATGTGCCAAGCTTGTATTATCATACCCAATAAGACTTGAGGCTGTAATCACTGCCAACGGTGCTTTAACAAAGTACTGAGTAAAAGGTCATATTTCAGTTTTCTATTTTTAATACATTTGCAAATACTTCTAAAAACCTGTTTTTGCTTTGTCATTATGTGGTATTGTGGGTCGATTTATGAAGAATTTTTTTTTTTAATTCGCTGTAACATAACAAAACGTGGAAAAAGTCAAGTGGTCTGAATACTTTCCAAATGCCCTGTTGGTATTCTCTTGTCCAAGTGGAATAGGGCGGTGTGCTCTGGAACAGCGATTGTGCCATCTGTGGATCTGTTGGGATGGTATGCAAATTCTAGTGGGTCTAGGGTGTCGGGCAAGGTGGATGTGATATGGTCCTTGACTGTTCTGCGAGTCAAACTGCAATGGAGGGAGTTTTAACCACAGAAGATTAATACCTATTGTGGTCTTTTCTGTGCTTATCCTGGCCCTACTACAACTACAGCAAGTGGAGACACTACACGGGACATCTGTTGGACTGAGTTCTAAATCCAAATCAATTTCAAGTGATTAATCAATTAGCTGACATTGATTTAGTTTTAAACTTAGCAAATCTGTTAGCTAGCTTCAATTCAGATGTAAGGTTCGACATAATGCCCTTTTCGGCATCTCGTAGACCCATTGGCTTACTCCGTCTCAACGTGAAGACACATAGCTTTACCTAATCCATTTTTTTTCCCTTGGCTGAGACTTTGCCATCCTTGTCACGCAATGAGTTGTGTTACATTGTAATCTTGATTTGAGTCAAGGAGGCTTCGCCCAGGATGATAAATGTTTGGCTGCTGCAGCATAGCAGATGGACGTTCAACAGTGAGACCCGTGATGAATCATTCCTCAGCTCTAGGTTGGGCCCTCCAAGTGCTCATGGGATGGGGTGAATAATTACATTCATTTGACCCTCTTCTCCCAGATTAATCAACAACAGGAGTGATTAAGACCTAGATCGCATTCTAACAATCCCATGACTGATCGGAGCGAAATTCAGGCCTTTACGAGGGTAAACTTGAATGTCTTCATGAGCTGTCATAAGGAAAAGCCAGTCATAAGAGGGCAAAGCTTATGACAGTAGCTGACTAACCTTAACTGTGTGATGTGTGATATGTTATGAAGCACTTTAAAACAGTATTGTTTCAGAAACGGCATTGAACAGTACCTAATGTTACAACGATCATGCGTTGCAATTGCGTCAAATTTGTCCAATTAATTGAAATGTAACTATGTAATCTAAAATGTAATCCACGTAATCCTCAAAAGTAATTATTTACCATGAGAGCACCTCAAACAATAACTAACTAATCATTAAAATCTCACTTTTCTGGTAATTCTTTTGTAAATTGCTGAGGTGTAGTCACTTTTGAGAACACAAGCTCAAGTACACTGTACAAATATGAATCTTGCATATTTTGTATGACATATTTCCTATTTAACAAAACTGTATGAATTAGGCTTGAAATGTCTTATATGTTTTCTAAACATAGTATAGTCAAATTATAAAACCACTAACTCTAAGATTTCAACCATTTATTTTGGTATTGTCCATATGTAGCTCGTTTTTGGTCACAGGTCCAGGAATGGCTGAAGAATTGCAACATTTGCCTAGAACTAACGCTACAGATAGCAATACTGGGGGATTTGAAAAGCCATAGTCAATCAATCAATAATATAATAATTATTTTAGCAAAAATGTTTATTTTTAATTTACAATCTGTAGAAGCTATGAGAATAGGAAGGTTCAAATCTTTTGTGAAGCATCACAGCACAGTTGAAAAATATATGGCAAATAAAAATCCGAAATGGATGATGTTGGAAGATAGATGGGAAGGGTTGAGTGGAACTGAAGGGTGGGACTAATAACAAGATAAACAATGTAGGGCATACGGGATCTGTGAAATGTGTATAGGTGCGGAGCTTTTGTGAAATAGCACAGTTACAAGTGGAAATAAAATTGGATGGACAACAGAAATAGAGGAAGGACTAAGAACAAACAAGAGAGAACTATTATAAAGTAGTCTGTGTCTGTAAAATAGGTATAAGATGTATAAATTGAAGGTAAAAGCAGAAGTGTTTATTAGTTTACTCCAATTGGGGGAGCGGTGGTAGGGTTGCGGGGAATAATAATAAAGGTATATTCTTTAAAAAAGTATGTATGTCTATATAGGTATGTGTATGTATATATGTATATATGTATGCATGCGTGTATGGATATATATATTTACCCCAAAAAATATGGGGGATTGGAAATGATGCAGACAATTACATTGGAAGCAACATTCTTTCCGCAATATTAAGCTGATCCACCCCAAAAAAAAAAAACTCTAAGATTTCATCTTCCTTATAACTGTGTAATACATATTTGTACGTACAGTGTTAGAGAAAATGTGCAGGTCTCTCTTGATCAAAACGTCTGCATTGACCGCTGTGAACGTCACACAAAGCTCTAGCGTAGCTTCCTGAACTCGTTAGGAACTCGTCTTTCATCTCATATTAATTTTGTCCATCTACAGTGTATGATGAACAGAACGTGTTTTTTGTTTAAAATCTCCAAATTATTTTAGATGAATAGCTATAAATCGATCTCTGAATGTGCTATAGTGATGAAACCACTCTCTCCTGCTGCAGAACGATGTAAGGATTGCAGGCATGACGTAGGGTTCAGCCAGAAGTTGATGGACAGTCGGAAGAGCAAATTAAATGGCAGGAGGGACATCCCAGCTTCAAGTGGTTTCAGATTTCACATCCTATGTCACACAGGCACAAAACCATATACTACTGTGTCCGTGGGAACCAGGGACATCGCTCAATGCAACGGTGCTATCGCTCACGCCAGGGCTATTGCTCAATGCTACGGTGTCCACAGATTGATTTCTAAGCGAAAATGTCAGTCGGTAACAGAACCACGCAGGTCCCCTAAACAGAGGTTGACATCTAAGAGGTTTTAAGTGACTTTGAGTGCACCTGTCTATCTCTAATACGATAATAGTTTTTTAGCACTTTTTAGTGTGAGTAAAAAAAATTGTAATTGAGTCTTGTACGTTGTAATTGCTAAACATGTCCTACTTTGTTGTTGTCTAATGAACAAAGATAGAAGGTGTGTTCAATGAATAAAAACCAAAGTAACATCAGTAAGGTCATAGGAATACTATAGAGAACTGTTGCTAATTCTATGTTTATCCATTGACAACATAGGATCTAGACTGTGGCACTTATTTGCAAGTTTGATGCAGCTAAATAGACGGAGATGCCTCCAAACCACTTCTGTAGACTTGGCCCAATGCCAGGGAGAAGCATATCTCTTTAAAACTTATTTGGGATAACCCCCCTCTTCTCTCAATTTCCGCCTGAAGACATACCCTAATCTAACTGTCTGTAGCTCAGGCCCAGAAGCAAGGATATACATATTCTTGGTACCATTTGAAAGGAAACACTCTGAGGTTTGTGGAAATGTGAATGGAATGTAGGAGAATATAACACCATAGATCTGGTTGAAGAACAAAGTTTCAGAAAGATATCTTCAGGAATGAGTGAGCTACATGACATTGAGCATGTAGTCACCCAGGTGTCCCACACAAGTTGCCCAAGTGGCCGAATTGGTACAGTGATACATTTTGATGTAAATAACTATATACAAAATACTAAAAGTATATTCTAACACCCCCATCCAAAAAAAAGACAAAAAAATATATATGTGAAAAAGTTTTAAATGACAAGGGTAACTATTTACACACATTCAATGTATAATGTACAATATTGTGAAGACCCTCAGTCCTCTACACAATATTGTGCTGCTGGTGCCATGGCCCATAGCAGTCTCTTTCTGCTGTAAAGCATAGGGTTACTGAACAGGTGGTTCAGGTGATGGGGCATTTCCTGTGACAAAGGGCACAACGACGCCTCCCCACTGTTCTTTTTGCCCTGAGGCACATTCATGCCTGCAGAGATGAATCTGGGCAGGTGAACACCACTGGTTGAAGGAGCAGAAGGGACAGAGGTAGAGGGGACAGAAGGTGCTGCAGTGGACCTGTAGCACGCAAGCTCCTGGATGAGCAGCTCTCGGAAGGCTAGCTGTGAGATGGGGGGCTGTCCACAGCTCTTAGCCATTTCCTTCTGGAGGATGAAGGAATTCACCACAGCAATGTCGATGAAATGATAGAAAAATATCTTGTACCATTTCATGGTCTTGTGGAGAACATTGTAGTAGCCTATCAGTGCATCTGACAGGTCCACACCTCCCATGCCATTGTTGTAGTCTTTGATAGCTGCAGGAATGGGGACATTTTTGGTGGTCCATGCCCCAGTAGCGCCCTTCACACGCCTGATGACGTGATCTCCACTGAAGGACTTGTGGATACTGGAGCACATGACCTTCTCTCTGGTATCCATCCACTTCACAAAGAGCAGGCCATCTTGGCGAATCCATCTCATGGTACCCCGCTCAGCCCGCTTAGGCATGTCATTCACCTTGGTTTTCGGAAAGCCCACTCTGTTGGTCCGAATGGTGCCACAAGCCCACACATCCCGCTTCCTCAGGTCTGCAAACAAGGTAGGGCTTGTGTAGAAGTTGTCCACAAAAAGTTTGTAGCCCTTCCCCAGCAGTTGAAAATTGAATAACTCATAACTGAGTCCCTTACTGGTCGCAAAACTACTCTTCCCCTCATAAACAAAAAAATCGCACGTGTATGCACACACAGAATCAGCCAAAACAAACAGTTTGTAACCCCATTTAGTTGGTTTGTTACGCATGTATTGTTTTAGGCCAATTCTGGCCTTTGAGGCTACTATCGTCTCATCGATGGAAAGGTTCTGGGCGGGCTGAAAATAGGTCTTGCAGGCCTCAACCACACTGTGGTAGAGAGGTTTTATTTTGCAGAGCCTATCAAACCTCGCTGTGCCTCTCTTCTTCTCATTGCCCTCATCAACTTCTGGGTCACTGATATGAAGCGCCCGTGAGATTGTCAGAAACCTTTTGCATGACATGACAGTGGAGGGGAAAGGCAGTTGATAGAGGGGAGCAGTTTTCCAGTAGTCTTTCAGGGTTTTAAGCTTCACAAGACCCATGTAAATGACCATTGACAGGTAACAAAAAAGATCTGACATGGAAATGGGCTTCCATCCCTCTTTCTTGCCTGCCTGCTTCTTAGCACCATACTTATTAGTGTTCAACACAGGGGAATCAACAACAGATGAGGTGAAAAACAGCTGAAAAATTTGCATGGGTCTATACTTGGAGGTCATGTCCAGCTGAGGTCCTGATGGCCTTTTCGGTCTGAATATTGGAGGTGGTGGCGTCACATCCTCCTCCAGCATAGAGTGCCAACGACCCTCCTCCTCTCTGATTGCAGGTTTATCTCTTCCCCACCTCCGCTTCTTTGTCACAGACTTCACACCGGCCCGGGCGGGGGTAGGTGTGGAGCCGGAGACAGCAGGGGTCCGGCTAGATGAACCAGCTCCTGTGGGGGATGGGCACCTTGGCAGTGGGGGCAGTCCCTCCGATTCCAATAAGAATCGGAGGGACTGTGAAATAAAGACACAGACACACAGATTATATTTAGAGTAGGGAACCTCAATCACTATGGTGAGGTGCTGTTCCATTCCATGTTTAGATAAAATACATGTAAAAAATATCTAATATATACACACACAGACACACACCCACAATGTAGAGCCATGTGTACTTCACACATTGCATTACTGATTATATATATGTCAAATAAAATAAAAACATCTCCAAAACAACTCAAATGGATAATATTTGATATTATTAAGTTCAAACAACGGCATGAGAGGTACTTACCAGTCCAAAATTACCAGTCCAAAATGCATCCTCTCCATGCAAAAACATTTCTTCAAATTGGGAGTCCAAACTTGTCTCACAATCTGACTCATCTTCAAGTAACTCTGTGTCACTTTCTCTATCAATTTCGTCAATAATATCGTGTAGATCTGTATACCTGGACTTTGCCTTTGATTTTCCAGATTTACTCGCCATAATTCTTTCGATAAAATAGCGGAAAATTATCTCAACTCAATACTGCTACGCGCAAACAACGTGGCTCCTTTAGGTAGAAATTTCAATGGCGAATGGCTGTGTTACGCTCGACTTTCGTTCAAGAACTGGTCTTGCCGGATATAACCATTAGATATTGCCATTTACCTCAGCTCATTGGCTATCTACCAAGCTATATTTCAAGACGATCAGTGGTCATTGGGCCGAAATACAGTCAATCAAAGAAGCACTGGTCATATCATTGGCGCGCAATGAGGTCATTGTTTGGTGTGTTCAAATCAGTTTCTTTCGGTCAATACGTCCCGCAAAAAGAACCATCATGTATGGTTGTGTTACTAACAAACAGAGGATTGCAATGAAACCAACCATGACTAGATAAACCTAAGTTTAGTGTGAGTAATTACATCGAATGTTTCGTCGAAAGTTGAAGGAGACGGAATTCATGACACAAGCCGTTTACAAAATGTATCGTGTTATGCTATAAATATGTATTTTATCGAACAAAACGACCATTTATTGTGAAGATTGGACCTTTTGAATTGCCAAAAGAAGAAGATCTTCAAAGGTAATTGATTATTTTATTGCCATTTCTGACTTTCGTGACGCTAACGCTTGGTTGGAAAATGCTAGTAATACTTGTTTGTGCGGCGCGCTGTCGTCAGATTATCATAAGGTATGCTTCCGCCGTAAAGCCTTTTTGAAATCTGACACAGCGGTTGGATTAACAAGAACTAAAGCTTTTAAATGATGTAAGATACATGTATTTACAAGAACGTTTAATATTATGAATGGTATATTTAGAAACTTTGCGCTCTGCTATTTCACCGGATGTTGTTCAGAATGACAGATTTTTACCTTGTCAGCTCAGGGATTTGATCTTGCAACCTTCCTGCTACTAGTTCAACGCTCTTACCACTAGTCTACCTGCCGCCCCATGGAATGGACATAGTTGTTTATGTCATATGGAGTCCATATTAGGACAGCCTCAACTTTTTAGTCCTGCTAAGATTGAGGCTGTCCTAATGGACAATGTAATTGCCTTTTACAGAATGCAGTCGAGCTCCATTAGGGATAGGCGTCCCGTCAGCGGGACACCAGTCGACAACATCCGGTGAAATTGGAGGGCGCACAATTCAAATAAATAATCGTAATATTAAACATTCATGAACATAAAAGTATCTTATGTCATTTAAAAGCTTAAATTCTTGTTAATCTAACTGCGTTGTCCGGTTTACAATAGGCTTTACAGCGAAAGCATACCATGCGATTGTCTAAGGACGGCGCCCCACATCAACATATTTTTCAACCAGCACAGGCTTCACAAAATCACAAATAGCGATTAAATAAATCACTTACTTTTGAAAATCTTCCTCTGTTTGCAATCCCAAGGGTCCCAGCTACAACATGAATGGTCGTTTTGTTCGATAGAATCCTTCTTTATATCCCAACAATTCTGTTTAGTTGGCGCCATTGATTTCAGTAACCCACTCGTTCAACATGCAGACAAAGGAATCCAAAAAGCTACCGCTAAACTTTGCCCAAACAAGACAAACAACATTTCTATTTAATCCTCAGGTACCCTAAAATGTAAATAAACTATAATATTTCATACTGAAAGTAGTATGTTCAATAGGAAAGTACAATTAGTAAGCGCGCGCCCTCTTCCTCACGCGCCCGAAAGACTGATAATGTTCCGGTGGTCTCTTCACAAAAACATGAAGAAACAAGCCTGAAACCTTGAATAAAGACTGTTGACATCTAGTGGAAGCCATAATAATTTAAATTTGGGAGCCGGAATTACATAGGAACAATAGCTTTCAATTATAAGATAAAAATTCTGGTTGGTTTTTCTTCGGATTTTCACCTGCCATATGAATTCTGTTATAGTCGCAGACATTATTTTAACATTTGTAGAAACTTCAAAGTGTTTTCTATCCAATGCTACCAATTATATGCATATCCTGGCTTCTGGGGCTACGTACCAGGCAGTTTACTTTGGGCACGTCAGTCAGGCGAAAATTCAGGAAAATAGACCTAAATGTTAACCTTGTTTGGTATTTAATGTTGGGGGTTGTGTCTCCTTCATGGTGGTCAAAGGACAACATTTGGTCACACTTCCTATGAATATCCATTTCATAATGCATTGGTATTTGGTATTTTATTAAGATCCCCATTAGCTGTTGCAAAATCAGCAGCTACACTTCCTGGGGTCCACACATAACATGAAACATAATACAGAATGACATAATACAGATCAATAGACAAGAACAGCTCAAACACAGAACACATTTTTATTTTTTTAAATACACACATCAATGCATACAGACAAACTATCTAGGTCAAATAGGGGAGAGGCGTTGTGCCGTAAGGTGTTGCTTTATCTGTTTTTTGAAACCAGGTTTGCTGTTTTTTTTTAGCAATTTGAAATGGAAGGAAATTCCATGCAATTAGGGCTCTATATAATACTGTACGTTTTCTTGAATTTTTCTGGATTTGGGGACTATGAAAAGACCCCTGGTGGCATGTCTGCTGGGATAAGTGTGTGTGTCAGAGCTGTGTGTAAGTTGACTATGGAAACAATTTGGGATTTTCAACACATTAATGTTTCTTATATAAGAAGAAGTGATGCAGTCAGTCTCTCCTCAACTCTTAGTCAAGAGAGACTGGCATGCATAGTATTTAATGCCAGTGGCAGGTCATTGGTAAACATAGAAAAGAGTAGAGGGCCTAGAGAGCTTCCCTGCGGTTCACCACACTTTACATGTTTGACATTAAAGAAATCCATTTGAGTTCTATTAGATAGATCTGAATACACGATATGGCAGAGGTTGAAAAGCCACAACACACGTTTTTTCAACAACAGGTTATGGTCAATAATATCAAAGGCTGCACTGAAATTAGCCACTCCTTTTGCCCCATTTCTTTCAACCATACAGTTTTTAAATTCCTCATCAATCCATGGTGCCTTAACAGTTCTAACAGTCAGTTTCTTAACAGGTGCATGTTTATCAATAATTGGAAGAAACAATTTCATAAATTCATCAAGTGCAGCGTCTGGATGCTCCTCATTAATCACATCAGACCAACAAATATTTTTAACATCATCCACATAAGAGTCACAGCAAAATCTTTTGTATGATCTCTTACACACTATTTTAGGCCCAGTTGTTGAAACTTTGGCTTTCCTGGAAATAGCCACTATATTGTGATCACTGCATCCAATGGGTACGGATACAGCTTTAGAACAAAGTTCTACAGTATTAGTATAAATGTGATCGATACATGTGGATGATCTTGTTCATGTAGTGTTTGGAAACACCCTGGTAGGTTGATGAATAACCTGAACCAGATTACAGGCACTGTCTACAGTAAGAAACTTCCTATTGAGCGGACAGCTTGATGAAAACCAATCAATATTCAAGTCCCCAAGAAAGTAGACCTCTCTGTTTACATCACATACACTATCAAGCATTTCACACACATTATTTAGATGCTGACTTTTAACACTTGGTGGCCTATAGCAACACCCCAAAAGAAAAGGCTTTAGATGTGCCGAGTGAACCTGCAACCACAACACTTCAATAACACTTGACATAAGATCTTCTCTAAGCATGACAGGGATATGGCTCTGAATATATATACAGTGGGGAGAACAAGTATTGGATACACTGCCGATTTTGCAGGTTTTCCTACTTACAAAGTATGTAGAGGTCTGACATTTTTTATCATAGGTACACTTCAACTGTGAGAGATGGAATCTAAAACAAAAATCCAGAAAATCACATTGTATGATTTTTAAGTAATTCATTTGCATTTTATTGCATAAGTATTTGATCACCTACCAACCAGTAAGAATTCCGTCTCTCACAGACCTGTTAGTTTTTCTTTAAGAAGCCCTCCTGTTCTCCACTCATTACCTGTATTAACTGCACCTGTTTGAACTCGTTACCTGTATAAAAGACACCTGTCCACACACTCAATCAAACAGACTCCAACCTCTCCACAATGGCCAAGACCAGGGAGCTGTGTAGGTGCATCTGCTAAGAGTTTCTTATTTGTGTTCCAAACAGCTCCACTGGAAACTTGGAAACTATGAAAGTTTAATGTCAGAGGGGCTCAGAGAGAGAGAGAGAGAGAGATCTCTGAGCTGCAGGTAGGATATTAAAGTGAAATGGTATAAACAGCTAGAGAAGGTGTGCTGAGTTGATGTCTTTTCTCTCTCTGCCATACTGCGACAGACTCAGAGAGTTGAGATAAATTGAACCGCTAAGACTTGGCTGAGTGTTCAAGTGAGGTAATATTCAGGACATTTCTTTTCTTTTCATTCTAAGTCTCCTGCTGTGGCACCGTGAGTGGCATGGGCATAGGTGTGACTGAAGGACCATGGACATATACACCCACATCAGCACAGGAGACAGGTGCGCTCACTTCAGCACCATGGACAGCGGCACTCAGTTCAACACTGTGGAAGGCTGCACTGCCTTCAGCACCAGGCCAGCTGAAGACAGACCCACAGCTCTGCTCACCCAACACACCTGTGCATGATTACTAATCAGCACACCTGTAAGGCATTCCCTAATCAACTGACTGGGGGGGGGGGGGGGGGGGGGGGGGGGGAATTGGGCAATGCAAATAGTATGGGTCGCCTTTTGATTAGCTGTTCAGGAGTCTTATGGCTTGGGGGTAGAAGCTGTTTAGAAGCCTCTTAGACCTAGACTTGGCGCTCCAGTGCCGCTTGCCGTGCGGTAGCAGAGAGAATAGTCTATGACTAGGGTGGTTGGAGTCTTTGACAGTTTTTAGGGCCTTCCTCTGACACGCCTGGTATAGAGGTCCTGGATGGCACAAAGCTTGGCCCCGGTGATGTACTGGGCCATACGCACTACCCTCTGTAGTGCCTTGTGGTTGGAGGCCGAGCAGTTGCCATACCAGGCAGTGATGCAACCCGTCCTGATGCTCTCGATGGGGCAGCTATAAAACCTTTTGAGGATCTGAGGACCCATGCTAAATCTTTTCAGTCTCCATACGGGAATAGGTTTTGTCGTGCCCTCTTTACGACTGTCTTGGTGTGCTTGGACCATGTTAGTTTGTTGGTGATGTGGACGCCAAGGAACTTGAAGCTCTCAACCTTCTCCACTAAATCCCTGTTGATGAGAATGGGGGCGTGCTCGGCCCTCCTTTTCCTATAGTCCAAAATCATCTCCTTTTTCTTGATCACGTTGAGGGAGAGGTTGTTGTCCTTGCACCACACGGTCAGGTTTCTGACCTCCTCCCTATAGGCTGTCTCATCGTTGTCGGTGATCAGGCCTGCCACTGTTGTGTCATTGGCAAACTTAATGATGGTGCTGGAGTCGTACAGTCATGAGTGAACAGGGAGTACAGGAGCTGACTGAGCACACACCCCTGAAAGGCCCCCGTGCACGTTTGTGGCCTGCTGGAGGTCATTTTGCGGGGCTCTGGCAGTGCTCCTCCTGCTCAAAGGCGGAGGTAGCGGTCCTGCTGCTGGGTTGTTGCCCTCCTACGGCCTCCTCCACGTCTCCTGATGTACTGGCCTGTCTCCTGGTAGGGCCTCCATGCTCTGGACACTACGCTGACAGACACAGCAAACCTTCTTGCCACAGCTCGCATTGATGTGCCATCCTGGATGAGCTGCACTACCTGAGCCACTTGTGTGGGTTGTAGACTCCGTCTCATGCTACCACTAGAGTGAGAGCACCGCCAGCATTCAAAAGTGACCAAAACATAAGCCAGGAAGCATAGGAACTGAGAAGTGGTCTGTGGTCACCACCTGCAGAATCACTCCTTTATTGGGGGTGTCTTGCTAATTGCCTATAATTTCCACTTGTTGTCTATTCCATTTGCACAACAGCATGTGAAATTTATTGTCAATCAGTGTTGCTTCCTAAGTGGACAGTTTGATTTCACAGAAGTGTGATTGACTTGGAGTTACATTGTGTTGTTTAAGTGTTCCCTTTATTTTTTTGAGCAGTGTATTAGCCGTCTATATCGAACGCTTTTCAGAAGCCAATGCTGATGTCCTTCCCGCGCCTTGGTAGACAAAGGAAATAGTGGTCACGTCATTCCAAGAGCTCTTGTTCGACCTCAGATCAAGCTAGACACCCCATTCCACCTCCCACTGCCTGTTGACATCTAGTGCAAGGCGAATGAAGTGCATGTATATCCATAGATTTCAAGCAAATGAATAGGAAGGCCCTGGAACAGAGCCTCGATTTCAGATTTTTCACTTCCTATCAGGATGTTTGCTGCAAAATGAGTTCTGTTTTACTCACAGATATAATTCAAACGGTTTTAGAAACTTGAGAGTGTTTTCTATCCAATAGTAATAATAATATGCATATTGTACGACCTAGAATAGAGTACAAGGCAGTTTAATTTGGGCACGATTTTTTACAAAGTGAAAACAGCGCCCCCATATTGACAAGTTGTTATTAAAGGTGTTACTCACATCAGCTGCGGAGAGCGTGATCACACAGTGGTCCGGAACAGTTGTTTCTCTCATGCATGTTTCAGTGTTACTTACCTTACCTCGAAGTTACTTACCTCATGTCACTGGGCAGCTCTCGGCTGTGCTTCTCTTTGTAGTCTGTGATAGTCTGCAAGCCCTGCCACATCCGATGAGCGTCAGAGCCGGTGTAGTACGATTCGATCTTAGTCCTATATTGACGCTTTGCCTGTTTGATGGTTCGTCGGGGGGCATAGCGGGATTTCTTGTAAGCTTCCGGGTTAGATTCCTGCACCTTGAAAGCAGCAGGTCTACCCTTTAGCTCAGTGTGAATGTTGCCTGTAATCCATGGCTTCTGGTTGGGGTATGTACGTACAGTCACTGTGGGGACGACGTCCTCGATGCACTTATTGATAAAGCCAGTGACTGATGTGGTGTACTCCTCAATGCCATCGGAAGAATCCTGGAACATATTCCAGCCTGTGCTACCAAAACAGTCCTGTAGTTTAGCATCTGCTTCCTCTGACCACTTTTTTATAGACCTAGTCACTGGTGCTTCCTGCTTAAATTTTTGCTTGTAAGCAGGAATCAGGAGGATAGAGTTATGGTCAGGTTGCCAAATGGAGGGCGAGGGAAAGCTTTGTACGCGTCTCTGTGTGTGCAGTGAAGGTGGTCTAGAATTTATTTCCCCCTGGTTGCACATTTAATCATGCTGATAGAAATGAGGTAGAACTGATTTAAGTTTCCCTGCATTAAAGTCCCCTGCCACTAGGAGTGCCGCCTCTGAATGAACCACCCTCTTGCCTGAACGGCTTGTGGACCAGAACGCCACAGTCACTAAAAACATCCGAAAACTTGAACTCTTTTGTTTTTGTGTTTACTCGCTGCCGCTTGTGTCGTCAGGCACATTCCACTCTTCTTGACATCTGCATAGATATACAGTATGACCGTTGGAGTCAAGCCAAAATGGAGATCTCGAAGCATGGTTATTTTCAGTTTGCAAAACGCAGCACCTCGGTGTTACTGACAGAAAGAAAAGACATCAGCTAACCTCATCCATCCTGTTTAATGTCCAAGTCAATTCAACTGTACTATAGTGGTGGCCCAGCCCCGACCTCATTTTTATTAACACTCTGCAATCATTTTTGTCTTCTCAGAAATTCAGCCTTCTCTGTGTTGCTCTACTCCCCCCCCCCCCCCCCCCCCCAGTTGTCTTTACATCCTGTAGGTCTGATATGTGATTGGAAGTTAACTAAACAGTAATGGTATTGGTTAACTCAGGCTTTGAATCTGAACATGGTCAAATGGTTATAAAAGGGTTGTAGATTCCATTGTCTTTCCCTTTTTGTTCCTGCACTGCTATGCTATGATCCACTCTCTCTTTCTCTTTGTTTCTCTCAACTCTACCATGAGCTTTGGGACATGGCCTTTTGGCTATGACTTATTTCGCTCTCTCCCTCTCTGATCATGTTTAGATTAATAATGCCTTGTAAATACTGTATTTCCTTGTAACTTAAGTTTATGCCTTGTATGTGAATTATTTTCAATTTACAAAGTTATTACCTCTAACGCCTACCAAACCCGGATCCGGGATCCCCCCCATCACAAAAGCTGACTAGCATAGCCTAGCCTAAAGCCACAGGGATATCATATAATAAAATGTTCATGAAATCACAAGTCCAAGACACCAAATGAAAGATACACATCTTGTGAATAAAGCCATCATTTCTGATTTTTAAAATGTTTTACAGGGAAGACACAATATGTAAATCTATTAGCTAACCACGTTAGCAAAAGACACCAGTTCCATACTCCACCATTTTTTTACTGCATCAGCAGCTATCACAAATTCGACCAAATAAAGATATAAATAGCCACTAACCAAGAAACAACCTCATCAGATGACAGTCTGATAACATATTTATTGTATAGCATAGGTTTTGTTAGAAAAATGTGCATATTTCAGGTATAAATCATAGTTTACCATTGCAGCCACCATCACAACTCTCACTAAAACGACTAGAATAACTACAGAGACCATCGTGTATTAGCTAATTACTCATCATAAAACATTTCTTAAAAATACACAGCGTGCAGCAGATGAAAGACACAGATCTTGTGAATCAAGACAATATTTCAGATTTTCTAAGTGTTTTACAGCGAAAACACAATATAGCGTTATATTAGCTTAGCACAATAGCGAACATCACACCAGCATTGATTCAAGGCAAAAATAGCTATAACGTATAAACCACCAAAATATATTAATTTTTTCACTAACCTTCTCAGAATTCTTCAGATGACAGTCCTGTAACATCATATTACACAATTCATATAGAGTTTGTTCGAAAATGTGCATATTTAGCGGCACAAATCGTGCTTATACATTGAGAATAATGTCCAAAATATCAAGCAATCTGTCCGGCGCCATCTTGGAACGGCACCTATTCTTATCGAAAACTATTCATAAACTTGACAAAAAAAATACAGGTTGGACAGCAATTGAAAGACAAATTAGTTCTTAATGCAATCGCTGAATTACATTTTTTAAATTAACCTTACTGCGCAATACAGGCTGCGATAACGCAAGGCTACACTGCCAGAAATGGCGTCTCATGCATTTTACTTTTTTCAACAGAACAATGAATTATCAGCATAAATAGTTCTTACTTTTCGATGAACTCTCATCAGAATCTTGGGATGGGTGTCCTTTGTCCAAAAGAATCGTTGCTAGGTTGGAGAACGTCGTCTTCAGAGTTGCAATTAGCAGTAAACATTAGCACGAAAGAGAGAGATACCCAAATTCCTACAGCGCCAAGGAAATAAATACCCGAAAATCGCAATATACTGACAAACTGATATAATTCGGTTCAAAATAACAAGATTATGATGTCTTTAAAGCCTATATCGAATAAAAACACAGCCGGAAATGTCAAAGACCTATAACCGATGTTTCCAAAAGAACGTCCCAAGGTCCTTACTGCGCCAGAGCGAAGGTGAAAAGAAAGAGTCACCTATTTCCTAAGCAATTTATAAACTTTGGGAACTACGTAGAAACTCCATTTCAAGTCTCCCTATTCGCTAACAACCAGGGGAAGGCGTATGCAGTGCATCTCAACCAATAGAGGACAGGCAAATTAATACACAGGTCTCAGAACAGCCAGCAAAATTCTGCATTCTGACATACACATAGGAAAATTGCTCTAAGTCGAGTTCTGTTTCACCCACAGATATAATTCAAACGGTTTTAGAAACTAGAGAGTGTTTTCTATCCAATAGTAATAATAATATGCATATTGTACGAGCAAGAATTGAGTACGAGGCAGTTTAATTTGGAAACGAATTTGTACTATGTCGAAATGGCACTCCCCTAGTGGCAAGAAGTTAAATAGTACTTAAGTTTTGCATTCGCTTCTCATTACCATGTTTTGATCTTAGTGAGCTAAATGCATAATACTTGATTGCACATGGTTTTACTGTAAGGGGCACTCTGAAGTTGCTACATACATTTTTGGACTTACAAATTAATTATATGTACCCATTGATTCTTGAAAAATGTATCTTATAAATGCCTCATGAGCTTAGTTCAACTGTCGAACCCCATCAGAACCCAAAATATAAGCTTGTTTTGCTCAATGTTTGTAAACAAAGTAAATGTAAACAAACAAGTCTCAAAACATGGTTAAAACTATAATTTTTATATCGTGGATGGTCAGTCCTTACAGCCATAGCTCTGTCTATGAATTTGAGTGGTTCAATTTCTCCAGCCCCATCCCTCAGCTTTTTACCAAAACAGCGGCGGTTATTGTTATTGTTAAATATTATTTAGCGGCCTTATGGCTAAATTGGACAAAATTTGAGTTTTTTCAATTAGATTCCCTGACCCGTATCAATGATTTGTCTCAAAAGATGATAAAAAAAGAAATAAAAGGTCTCACATTTGATTCAGCTAGGCATGACATGTTTCAATATTGGCAATAAGAAAACATCTAAGAGGATGCTAATTCTCGAGCTTGCTGTGTTTTTACTGAGCAAAACCGAATTACGACAAGGCATACTAGCAGTGAACATAATTGATTCCCTGCGAGGTCCCAGAGGACCTCAGAGTGCAAAATACAGGAGTTGCAGTCCGAATTTACAGTCCTTTTTGTATGACACGCAGCAAGAGATTTGTTGGAACAGAGCACAAATAGTCTCCCAAGTGAATTGATATGGATAACAGGATGGAAGCACAGTCAGTCCCACCTATGGGTGTGGTGTGCGCGTCCACGCTGCTCTCTAGTATGCGGGTGAGCCAAGCTCCTACAATTACCCCCACTGCAGCTATTAGAACCGGTACAGAGGATAATCCCAAACAGCCCAAAGCGTTGTGATTTCTGTAAAAGCGAAGGGCATATGCTCAGGCGCTGTTGAAACCTAGGCAGAGGAAATCCTCCTGCACATTTCAGAGTAGGACCAACTATCCAGTTAGGTTTTGTAACTCTTGTAACCGAAGCGTTCACACTATGCACAGATTTTGGGTTTTAGGGAGGGGCCGACTGTCTCCATTCTATTTGCAGCATAGGGCAGATTTGAAACATTTGGCTGAAAAACTTGCATTGTTTATGATTATGTGTTTACTATTTCATCTTTACAACTCAATGGTTACTATATCCATTTGGGATTGCTATATACTGAAGGTTACATTTGTGAATGTGCTGTCCTTAATGTAAACAGAGTGCTAGAAATACTAAATAAATACACTTATCACATTGGTTATGTACATACAGCAATTTTAGTGTAGCCTACAAATGCTTTTCTGATGGCAACAGATATACTCATCAATCTTAATACTGATGTGCATTTTTATTAGATTTCTCCTAGTATCACTAATTGAGCTGCTTCATTTATTTATTTAACCAGGTTAATTGACTGAGAACACATTCTCATTTACAGCAACAACCTGGGGAATAGTGATGAATGAGCCAATTGTAAACTGGGGATGATATAAGGCCCAGATTGGGAATGTAGCCAAGCCACCGGGGTTAACACCCCTACTCTTACGATATGTGCCATGGGTTCTCTAGTGACCACAGAGAGTCAGGACACCAGTTTAACTTTTTAGTGACGGGGCAGTATTTGGAAATTCGGATGAATGACGTGCCCAAAGTAAACTGCCTGTTACTCAGGCCCAGAAGCTAGGATATGCATATAGATTGGTAGATTTGGATAGAAAACACTCTAAAGTTTCCAAAACTGTTAAAATAATGTCTGTGAGTATAACAGAACTGATATGGCAGGCGAAAACCTGAGGAAAATCCATCCAGGAAGTGGGATTTTTTTGATGTGGGTGGTTTTCAATTGAATGCCTATTGAGTGTCTAATGCACAGGTGTCAAACTCATTCCACGGGGGGCCGAGTGTCTGCGGGTTTTCGCTCCTCCCTTGTACTTGATTGATGAATTAACATCACTAATTAGTTAGGAACTCCCCACACCTGGTTGTCTAGGGCTTTATTGAAAGGAAAAACCAAAAACCTGCAGACACTAGGCCCTCCGTGGAATGAGTTTGACACCCCTGGTCTAATGGGTTAGGACCCAGATTGCAGTTCCTATGGCTTCCACTAGATGTCATCAGTCTTTAGACATTGTTTCAGGCTTGTTTTATGAAAAATGAAGAAGAATGAGACCTTTCTGTCAGGGAAACTGAGGAAGCATGCAGTGCTTGTTTGTGCACGTGACTGTGTGCGCGCCCTTCGTTCTTTTTCCTTTCTATTGAATACGCTATTGTCCGGTTGAAATATTATCGATTATTTAGACAATTAACAACCTGAAGATTAATTATAAACATCGTTTGACATGTTTTGCCGAACTTTACCGGTACTATTAGGATGTATTCTTTTGCATGTTTTGAGTTTTTGGGATATAAAGAGGGACTTTATCGAACAAAACTAACATTTATTGTGTAGCTGGGACTCTTGTGACTGCAACCAGATGAAGATCTTCAAAGGTAAGTGGATAATTTTATCGCTATTTCTGACTTTCGTGACTCCTCTACTTGGTTGGAATGTTTGTATGCTTTTGTAAGCAGGGTGCTGTCCTCAGATAATCGCATGGTATGCTTTCGCCGTAAAGCCTTTTTGAAATCTGACACAATGGCTGGATTAACAAGAAGTTAATCTTTAAACCGATGTATAACACTTGTTTTTTTATGAATGTTTATTATGACTATTTCTGTATTTTGAATTCGGCGCTCTGCAATTTCACCAGATTTTTTCGAGGTGTGTCGCTAGCGGCACGCCTGCGCCAGAGAGGTTAACATCCCATCCAAAAGACAGCACCCTATCATTGCCGTGGAGCATTTTATTAAAAAAATTTAGACCAGAGGAAAGTGTACCAGCAGCATCTGATCTCCCATCCAGGGATTGACCAGAACCAACTCTGCTTAGCTTCAGAAGCAAGCCAGCAATGGGATGCAGGGTGGCATCCTGCTCAGCCACTGCTTTACCTGGATACATTTTTTTCATTGTCCATAATTTCGACTCAACACCTGTGAACGATGAGGACAGAAGCAGCTATAATTGCAGTAATACATCACATGAAGTAGGTTAACTTTGGGCTGGGATCCCGTAAACGGGATAGATATGACAACAACCAGTGAAAGTGCAGGGCGCCAAATTCAAAACAACAGAAATCTCATAATTAAAATTCCTCAGACATACAAGTATTTTACACCATTTTAAAGATGAACTTGTTGTTAATCCCACCACAGTGTCCGATTTCAAAAAGGCTTTACGACGAAAGCACAACATATCATTATGTTAGGTCAGCACCTATTCACCGAAAAACACAGCCATTTTTCCAGCCAAAGAGAGGAGTCATAAAAAGCATAAATAGAGATAAAATGAATCACTAACCTTTGATGATCTTCATCAGATGACACTCATAGGACTTCATGTTACACAATACATGTATGTTTTGTTCGATAATGTGCATATTTATATCCACAAATCTCGGTTTACATTGGCGCCATGTTCAGAAATTCAGAAAATATCCGGAGTAATTACAGAGAGCCACGTCAAATAACAGAAATACTCATCATAAACATTGATGAAAGATACATGTTTTACATATAATTAAAGATACACTTGTTCTTAATGCAACCGCTGTGTCAGATTTAAAAAAAACTTTACGTAAAAAGCACACCATGCAATAATCTGAGACGGAGCTCAGATTTAACAACATTTCTCCGCCATGTTGGAGTCAACAGAAATACGAAATGACATCATAAATATTCCCTTACCTTTGATTATCTTCATCAGAATGCAGTGCCAGGAATCCTAGTTCCACAATAAATTGTTGTTTTGTTCGATAATGTCCATTACTTATGTCCAATTAGCTAATTTTGCTAGCATGTGTAGTACACGTGTCCAAACGCTCGTGCAGATGCAGGCAAACGTCGGATGAAAACTTCAAAAAGTTATATTCCAGGTCGAATGAACTGGTCAAACTTAGTAGAGAATCAATCTTCAGGATGTTGTTATAATTTATATCCAATAAGGTTCCAACCGGAGAATTCTTTTCAGTCTCTATAAGTAATGGAAAGCATGACGATATCATGAGGAAAGTGCGTGACCAAGAACTGGCACTCTGCCAGACCACTGACTCATTCCCCTCCCATCCGGTCCCACAACACAGCATAAGCTTCTACTGACTGTTGACATCTAGTGGAAGGCGTATGAAGTGCAAACAGATCCATATATTACAGGGAATTGAATAGGCGATGACTTTAATTGAAGCTAGGGGGCAGAATTTTTATATTTGGAAAAAAAACGTTCCCAAGGTAAATTGACTATTTCTCTGGCTCAGATATTAGAATATGCATATAATTGACAGATTAGGATAGAAAACACTCTAAAGTTTCCAAAACTGTCAACATATTGTCTGTGTGTATAACAGAACTGATTTTGCAGGCGATAACCTGAGGAACTCCAACCCGGAAGTGCTTTAAAAAAAGAAAAATCCTTGTTCCATTGCTTGCCCCTCCTCCATTTAAAGGCCAGATGTCTTTTCCAATGGCTTCCTCAGGCTGTGACCAGGCTTTAGACATCGTTTCAGGCTTTTATTTTGAAAAATTAGCGAGATTTATCAAAACGCATCAGTGGATGACCAGGTGTCCTTTGATTGGTTCCTGCGCAGGAGAGATTTGGCTCGACATTTTCTATCTCTGTAGAATTGAACAGTTTACCGTCTGGTTGAAATATGATCGATTATGTATGTTAAAAACAACCTGAGGATTGATTAAAAAAAAACTTTGACATGTTTCTACGAACATTACGGATACTTTTTGGAATTTGTCTGCTCTTCAGTACCAGAACGATCTTGTGGTTTTCTGAACATAACGCGCAAACCAAATGGCGATTTTTGGTTATAAAACTAATCTTTATCGAACAAAAATAAAATGTATTGTGTATCTGGGAGTCTCGTGAGTACAAACATCCAAAGATTATCAAAGGTTAGCGATTCATTTTATTGCTTTTCTGACTTTCGTGACCAAGCTAATTTAAGGCTAGCTGTTCTAGCTATTCTTTTGTTCTTTGTCTAGTGATTGATAAACTTACAAACGCTTGGATTCCTTTCGCTGTAAAGCATATTTTCAAAATCTGACAGCATATGTGGATTAACAACAAGCTAAGCTGTGTTTTGGTATATTTCACTTGTGATTTCATGATTATAAATAGTTTTAGTATTATTTTTGAATTTGATACTTTTTGGAATTTGTGTCTGCCTTTCAGGGCCGGAACGAGCATGTGGTTATCTGAACATAACGCGCAAACGAAATGGCGGATTTTGGTTATAAAACTAATCTTTATCGAACAAAAATAACATTTATTGTGTAACTGAGAGTCTCATGAGTACAAACATCCGAAGATTATCAAAGGTAAGCGATTAATTTTATTGCTTTTCTGACTTTCGTGACCAAGCTAATTTAAGGCTAGCTGTTCTAGCAGTGATTGATACACTCACAAACGCTTGGATTGCTTTCGCTGTAAAGCATATTTTCAAAATCTGACACGATAGCTGGATTAACACCAAGCTAAGCTGTGTTTTGGTATATTTCACTTGTGATTCCATGATTATAAATATTTTTAGTATTATTTTTGAGTTTGGCGCGCTGCCAATTCAGCGGTTGTTTACGAAAATTATCACGTAAAAGGGATCCGTAGCGGCAAGAAGTTAACAACGACCACTCTCAGAATTCTCACTTCCTGTTTGGATTTTTTCTCAGGTTTTTGCCTGCCTCAACTGTTTTAGAAACTTCAGAGTGTTTTCTATCCAAATCTACTAATACTATGCATATATTACCAACTGGGCATGAGTATCAGGCAGTTTACTCTGGGAACCTTATTCATCCAAGCTACTCAATACTGCCCCCAGCTATAAGAAGTTAAACCCAACGTCTCATCCAATGAAGTTCTTTCATTGAAAGCAGGTTTCAATGTGGTGAATAGCTATGTTTTTTCAGCGGCAGCTGTAAGCGGCTGTATTGTCAAGCGGCCCCTGTTATTGTAAAAGTGAGAGGTTAGCATGTCTTGGGGGTTTGGTATTTGTGTGTCTGTAACTTTCTCACTCATCATTATTCACGATTCATTCAGAATTATCCATAATCATGGTAGCATCCACATTAATATGGAAGTGTTTAGAAACATATTATATTCTTATTTACAATAAAAGTGACTCCAAAATGACACAATACATTATTTACCTTTAATTTCTATTGGGCACAAAATAATCTGAAACACAACCAAAACAAACAGCAAATGCATCCAACAAATGTGTAGAGTCAGATGCTTGATGTAGTTATTGCGTGCTATGAATATGGGACCAAATACTTAACTTTTTATACTTTAATACACATATAAGTAAATTTATCCCAACACTTTTGGACCCCTAAAATGAAGGGGACTATGTACAAAAAGTGCTGTAATTTCTAAAGGGTTCACCCGATATGAATGAAAATACCTGAAAATTGAAGCTGACAGTCTGCACTGTAACCTCATAGTCGTTGTATAATTTTAAATCCAAAGTGCTGGAGCCAAAACAACAAAAGATGTGTCACTGTCCCAATAATTTTGGAGCTCACTGTATATTGTCCTTTTTTATTTAACTAGGCAAGACAGTTAAGAACAATTTCTTATTTACAATGACAGCCTACCCCGGACATTGCTGGGCCAATTGTGCGCCACCCTATGGGACTCGCAATAACGGCCAGTTGTGATACAGCCTGGAAACGAACCAGGGTCTGTAGTGACGCCTCTAGCACTGAGAAGTAGTGCCTTAGACCGCTGCACCACTCAGGAGTCAAAACTTTTGGCCCTGACAGAGACATGGATTACCACAGAGAACACTTCTACTCCAGCTGACTATGTGTTCTCTCATAGCCTGAGAGCATTTGGTCCTCGAGGTGGTGGCACAGGGCTACACATTTATCCTAAATAGAGATTTTCTCTTTTCCCCTGTCTATCTCCTTATTGGAATTCCACTCGGTCACTTGTCCACTCAAGCTTACATTGTTGTCATCTATGAGCTTGACACCTTTTATAAACTAATTTCCCGATGATGGCTCACCGCCTATCATACTGGGCGACTTTAACCTCCCGATGCCTGACTTAACTTCTACTTGCACACAATCCCGGATCCGGGAGCACCCTCATCAGTAAAAAAGCTGACTAGCATAGCCTAGCATAGCGCAACAAGTAAATACTAGCATCTAAATATCATTAAATCACAAGTCCAAGACACCAGATGAAAGATACACATCTTGTGAATCCAGCCATCATTTATGATTTTTAAAATGTTTTACAGGGAAGACACTATGTATTTCTATTAGCTAACCACGATAGCAAAAGACACAACTTTTTTTCCCTCCATTTTTTTCCTGCATAGGTAGCTATCACAAATTCGACCAAATAAAGATATAAATAGTCACTAACCAAGAAACAACTTCATCAGATGACAGTCTGATAACATATTTATTGTATAGCATATGTTTTGTTAGAAAAATGTGCATATTTCAGGTATAAATCATAGTTTTACATTGCAGCCACCATCACAACTCTCACCAAAGCAACTAGAATAACTACAGAGACCAACGTGAATTACCTAAATACTCATCATAAAACATTTATGAAAAATACACAGCGTACAGCAAATGAAAGACAAAGATCTTGTGAATCCAGCCAATATTTCAGATTTTTTAAGTGTTTTACAGCGAAAACACAATATAGCATTATATTAGCTTACTACAATAGCCAACCACACAACAGCATTGATTCAAGCCAACAATAGCGATAACGAATAAACCAGCAAAAGATATTAATTTTTTCACTAACCTTTCTTAAACTTCTTCAGATGACAGTCCTATAACATCATATTACACAATACATATAGAGTTTGTTCGAAAATGTGCATATTTAGCGGCACAAATCGTGGTTATACAATGAGAATAGTAGCCAAGCTGCCAACAAAATGTCGAGAGAAATCTTGGGAGAGGCACCTAATCTAATCAGTAACTAATCATAAACTTGACCAAAAAATACAGGTTGGACAGCAAATGAAAGATACATTAGTTCTTAATGCAACCGCTGTGTTAGATTTTTAAAATTAACGTTACTACGACATACAGCGTGCGTTAAAGCGAGACCGCATCGAAATTAATGGCGCAATAGTAGTTTCACATTTTTCAACAGAACAACGAATTAACATCATAAATAGTTCTTACTTTTTGATGAGCTTCCATCAGAATCTTGGGCAAGTTGTCCTTTGTCCAGAAGAATCGTTGCTCGGTTGTAGATTGTCGCCTTCAACTTTGGAATTAGCAGTAAACATTAGCCATGTGGCGAAGACGTGCCCAACTCACTAAAACGCAGCACAAAGAAATATCCGAAAATCGCAATATACTGATATAAACTGATATAACTCGGTTTAAAATAACTACATTATGATGTCTTTAACACCTATATCGAATAAAATCAGAGCCGGATATATCTAAGGCCTATAACGGGAGCTTTCCAGAACGCCATCCTGAGGTCTGTCTTGCGTCATGGCGAATGTTGAAAAGAGTGCACCCCACGTTCCCAGACCCTTTATATGGCCTCAGATCTGCCTAGCAACTCCATTCCAATTCTCACTATTTGCTGATATCTAGGGGAAGGCGTATGCAGTGCATGTCGACCAATAGAAGACATGCAAATTCATAAACTGACCCTAGAACAGACTGCCTGATTTCAGATTTCTCACTTCCTCACAGGAAGTTTGCTCCAACTTGAGTTCTGTTTTACTCACAGATATAATTCAAACGGTTTTAGAAACTAGAGAGTGTTTTCTATCCAATAGTAATAATAATATGCATATTGTACGAGCAAGAATTGAGTACGAGGCAGTTTAATTTGGTAACGAAATTTTTACAAACTGAAAACAGCACCCCCTATTGAGAAAAGGTTAAATTCATTTCTTTCCACTCTTGACCTCACCATTTCTCAGTCACCTCCCACTCAGAAGGCAGGCAATACGCTTGACCTCATATTCACTAGAGAAGGGGTGTCAAACTCATTCCACGGAGGGCCGGGTGTCATTCCACGGAGGGCCGAGTTTTTTCTCTCCTTTCAATTAAGACCTAGACAATCAGGTGAGGAGAGTTCCTTACTAATCAAGTACATGGGTGGAGCAAAAACCCACAGACACTCAGCCTCCGTGGAATGAGTTTGACACGTGTACTAGAGGCTGTTTGCCTACTAATCTCACTGAAACTCCCCTCCATGTCTCTGATCACTACTTTGTTTCATTTTTTCTTCATATCTTCTCCAACCTACCCATTCAGCCCCTACCCAGATGGTCATGCACCGCCGTAATCTTCGCTCTCTCTCTTCCACTACTCTCTCCTCTTCTATCCTATCCTTTCTTCCTTCTGCTAAATCCTTCTCTTTCCTGTCTCATGTCTCATGACTCTGCCTCATTGGCCCGAGTCTCTTCCCTTTCCTCATCCTTTGACTCTGTCCCCTTTCCTCCTAGCTACCTCGACTTTCCCTTCATGCTCATTGCCTGAGTGACTCACTGTGTGCTAACAGAAGAGGGCTGCGGTTAGCTGAGCAAAAATGGAGGAAAATGTAACTTCTGGAGGACCTATCATCCTTCCACTCCCTTCTCTCATCCTTCTCTTCCTCTGTATCCATTGCTAAAGCCGCTTTCTAAATTCCAAGCTTCTGCATTCAACCCTGGGAAACTCTTCTCCACTTTCTCTTCCTTCTTTAATCCTCCACCTCTTGACCTCTTTCTCCCCTCTCTCTCCAGATGAAATCCTGTGACTAGTTATGTCCGGCCTCCCAACAACCTTCCCACTTGCCCCCACCCCTCTCCGGATCATATCTGGAGACCTTATCCCATTCCTCACTTGCCTCATGAACTCTTCCCTGACCACTGGCTGCATCCCCTCTGACTTCAAGATAGTGTGGGGTTTTTATAAGGTTTTTTGACATGCTTAACTAACTATAAGCTAGTAGGGCTTCTTATGCATTAAAGTTTGAAAGTGCTCTGTCTAACCATGAGGCCACAGCATGAAATTGCAACAAATGTATCTGAGCATAAGATATGAACAAGCAGTCTGAAATGTGTGTGTGTGAAATATGTGTGTGTATGCAACAAATGTATCAGTAGTGTGGGCGCTGTACTGTGTGGCCGAGACTGTGCTAATCTTAGAGAGACACAGGAGGGGGGTGAATCAGGAGACTGCTGACCAGACAATAACAGATAAACTATACACATGAAAAACATATGTGAGGTTCTGAGTCATGCACTATAACCCAATACTATAACAAACGTGATCAGCAACTATATTATATGTGATTGAATACTATAACAAACGTGATCAGCAACTATATTATATGTGATTGAATACTATAACAAACGTGATTTGATATTGACAACCTGTTTGGGTGCCTGGATGTCTGTGTGTGTGTGCTGGAAGTAACGGTTAGCTCAGATAAGAAGCTGGGAAGCTGTAGTTAGCCTTGAGCGAGAACAGTGGACATTGTATACAGGTGCAGATATCTCAGACAATGTTATAAAACTGTCTGACCCCAGTCTCTGGGGTGAAGGAGCGTAATCTACACAGCAACAGCGACGGGACAACAGAGAGCGCAAAGAAGCTGGGACCAGCTTGTGTGCCAACATCAACGATAGGCTGGGTAAGTCTAAACCACGCCCAGTCTCTACTCTGACAGGCCGGCTCGGAAGTGGGAACTAACCTCTGTCAGAGTATAATATAATATCTTTGTCAGAAACAAATCAGTTCTCTGTCTTATCCTGCGTGATGAAACATTGAACCCGTATATACGGAAATTGTATTTGCCATTTATTAACTTTTGAATTAAACAATTATTTTAACCAAGTTCAGGTGTACTATTGTTCCTATCTCAGTTGAACTTTCGCAACCCTAACAATTGGTGACCCCGACCGTGAACTGAGGGAACTTCGCTGGACATTGAGGCATCCAGCCTTTGGCCTAGACTGTCGCCAGACGGGGTCCTCTCACAAAAAGACCGGTCTACTAAAGCAGGTAAGCAGAGCCTATTGTTTCATAACTGAAATTCTGCATATTGGATTTAACCAAATTTATTTTGTGAGAAAACCTAACTGGTGTAAGTTGCTAAATTTTCGAACCATATGTTCATTACAGTAAAGTAAGGATAAAAAGAACTACGTATTATTTCATTACGTACTACTTGATGGCGAATGCATTTTCAGTTGGCCAACAGAATAACAATGGAATGCCTGTATGTGTATGACGTGATATTAAAAGCCTGTTTGTGTGTGTGTATGTATCTAAGCTAGGGTTGTCTCAAATGTCTATAAGATTAGGGAAGTGAGTGAGGACAATGGCAACATAACCACCGTGAATGGCGGAATATTGGAAATAAGACAAGTTCTAATAATTGAACGGCAATATACCGGGTTCACGGATTTTTATGTGTTTACATGGTATGTTGGATATAAGACAAATTGTCGCTTAATGTTAAAGTGGACGGCAACATAGTCCAGGGGAAGGCAGAAGAATTGGATATAAGACAAGTCTAGGTCGACCCTCGACGGCAATTCACTGTATAAGACAGGTCCCCTGTAACAAGTGAACGGCAAGACATTGGTGAAGAGAGGTTAGGTTATATGCGCAAATGATCTAACGGCAATGTTTTGGAGATAAGACAAGTTCACTGATTGAATAAGACATGTTGGATATAAAACAAGTCACACTGTATGGTTGTTTTGCTTTATGATTGTATCCCTCTGTATGTATTGTATCAGGCTTTTATGCAAGGAAAAGTAAGGACATGTATATAAATTGCATAACCATATATACTTAAGTTACACATTAACCACATACCATATTCTCATATTATTTGACACGTGTATTGTGTCAGGCTGCTATAATAACAGAAAGTGAGGACATGTATGTAAATTGCACAACCATATATACTTAAGTTACACATAAACCACATACTATATTCTCACATTATTTGACACGGACACACTAGTCCCCGGGTAATAATAGATAAGAACAAAATAACGATAAAATTAAGAAAAAAGAAAAATAACTAACTAATATGGCTCAAATCGAAAGAGTTGTTAAGACACTGAAATCAACTCTAGAGATAAACGGAGGAAAAGACGAGAAAGAATGGAAGAGGAGAGGAGAAAAATTGTATAGGGAATGGATAGATGATGGTTCCATTCTAGATCCTTCCGGCCTGCCAACTGAGGGAGAACCCGGAAGAATACTAGATGCCTTGAAGCGGAGGACAATGAAGACCGCTGCCGAATGGAAACAAGGTGGGGAGCCCACGAAAGGTACCATAAAGGATACCATGGAGAAGGCCAAACTCATAGAAAAAATTGGTCTAGCCATGCTAGAGAAACTCAAGAAAATGTGCAAGGATGCCACACCACCCTCGCCCGGGTCTGCAAAACTATATCCCGAACTGCCTAAACCCAGCGCACCTCCGCCATACGAACCAGCCAACATGATGGCCCCACTAATTGATCTCACTGCTACAGTAAACTATAACAAGAGACCGGAAGGAGCCAGCACACCATGGGTCCCAGCGAACCAGGAAAAAAGAGAAGAAATACAGGTATTGCTTGATAACACCAAATACCTCCAGAAGGGAGTGGAACAATTGAGCAGGATTCAGATGGGTAATGACAGATGGAGAGACGGAAGTGGAAATAGTATGGAGTTGGAACAAGGAGCCTCTGTCTCCCTCCTGTGTTCACAAGGGAGTGGTGTAACAAGAGAATCTTACCAGCTGACAACGGAACAGAGAGAGGTTGAAGCAAGATTTCTAGAAGAGAGGGAACAGATGAAAGCCCTACAGGACAAAATGGCCGCCGAGAACGAGGAACTGATAGAGTTGCGACACACCCTGGCCATCCTGCATCAGAACCAGAGGAAGACTGATCGTTTTGACACCAGTAACGACACCAGGTCCCCTCCATCCCTGGGTCACATTATACAAGTGGGGCATGTGAACCAGGCCGAGGAAGTGAATGAGGAGGAAAGCACAGAATATGGGATACAAGGTAGGTTCAGGGGTGAAGTGATTGAACTAACGGAACACCCATACAACACCCGAAGCAGGGCCGCACAGGAAAGAGGGATGCATCCACTGAGACAACAGGTGGGAGGGACATCCACCTACAAACCATGGGGACATCGAGATCTACAAACCCTAGTGGACGCTTTGCCAATTCCAGAAGAGTCCGGATGTAGGTGGGTGAAGGCCTTTGAAAGCCTGACAGCATCTGATGAACTAACTCTTGGCGATATACTGGCAGTTCTCAATAGATGCATGGGGGACCAGGAATGCAAGGACCTCATGACTCGAGCTGGGTTGAGTGGAAGACAATCAGTGAGTACCAAATTTGAAAACTACAGGACTGAATTATGGACCGCAGTGAGAAGCAGATATCCCACCCAGTCACGGCCACAACTAATGCAGACACTGCGTCTAGAAGACAACGAGAGCGTCCCAGTATACATGAAGAAAGCACGAGTGCTGTGGAGACAGGCCTGGAATGAGGAGCCTGATAGGCCCCAACTCATGGCCATGTTCTTGGATCAATGCCTAAAATCTCTACCAGAACACGTCAGAGTTGAATGTGAGAAGGTGGTAGGAATCACAGCTAAGGGTGTTGCTGAATTCACTGAAATAGCACAACACCATGTGGAAAGGTACAGAGAAGGGAAGAGGAAGGAAGATGATGAAATAAAACAACTACAGAAGAAAGTCCTGAAAAAACAGCTGATGGATGACAAACCAGCACGTCAGATGCCCATGACAAGCACCCCAGTCGCTCAGGTTCCGGATGCAGCCACCAGCGAGGTGGTGTCAGCTGTGGTTCAACAAATGGCTGGATTGATGGCCCCACAACGTGACACCCAATGGGGAGGTGGCATTCCCATTCAACCATGGCAGCCCACCCCTGCAGTTTGTTTCGCTTGTGGGACACCAGGACATTATGCCCGGGAGTGCCACATGAGGGGACAACAGAGCAGAGGTGGCAGAGGGGGTTATGGTCCCCATTATACTGGCCTGGGATACGCAGTACAGTATGGAGCAGGTAGCTATGAACCACCAAGAGGGAGAGGTCAATGGGGGGCCCAGAGAGGACCATGGATGCCAAGAGGGGGAAGAGGAAATTGGGGTGGGCCAAGACAACCTTACCCACAACAACCTTACCCACAACAGCAACAACAGAACAACACTACTGAGGTTCCTAACCCTGCTCTTCTCCCATGGCCTGGCTGGGCGATCAGACAGGATCCCCTCAATGAAGCTGCCCAGAGACCCTTACCCTTCCAGACAACAGTACATACATCTACACTTTCCCACCTGACAAGGAACCTATAGTGGAGTGTCTGATTGGAGGTAAACAACAGAGGATGCTTATTGATACAGGCTGTACTTGGTCATCTGTACAAAGCACTTACCCACTCACCACAAGAACACAAGCTTTCACAGGGGTCTCGGGAACAATCATGAGAAAGCACTTCACCATCCCTTTAGACGTTTGCTGGGATGGCCACACCTACTCTCACCAATTTCTATACAACCCTGAGTGCTCTGTAGGTCTGATGGGGAGAGACCTACTTTCCAAATTAGGGTGCACCATCTTTTGCAATGGCAACGGCCTCCATGCTACAAGTATATCCCCAACTGAGCTACTCCCCATACTTATGACATCATCAGACCCCCCACGCATATTATACCTAAGTGATGACATACCTGAGGAAGAACCATCCCACGTCTACTGGCTGAGATTACTGGACAGTGATCCAGACACCCCACGTGTGTGTAAACAATTCCAGGACTGGAAACCATGGATACAGACTCTAAACGCTTACTATCCACCCGATGACCCCCCACACCTCACAATGAACTACTGTGAGAACAAAGATGAAATCTATGACGAAGCATGGCATGAAAGCATGGTAGACCGGAGACCATTGGTAACATGCAAACACATCTTTATCCTTAAGGAAGGGGTTGCCGCAAACTGCATGGCAATGGACGGAGACATCGATCTTTTGGAAGACTGGTACACTATGTTATCTGATTCAGCTCCCCATGTTACCCTTATGATTGGTTTTGGGTATGAGGCTCGATCTCTCGGCCCGGCTGTAAGAGCGGCAGACAAACTCATCTGGACCCGGACACACATCCCTAACCTTGATACCTCTTCCCTGAAGGGTGAAACCGTCTGGAGAATTAGGGTGTGTACTGAGGACACCTCCGTTCCAGAGGTAGTTCGGAGACCCAGACACCATGGAAGAGAGATGACGGACCACCCTGATACTGACAACATGCTGACCCGGATTCCAGCACAACTATGGACCACCAGTCCTGAGGATGTGGGCCTAGTGGACGTTTCCCCTGTGGAAATCCAGTTAAAACCAGATGCACAAATCCCTGTTTACAAACGTCAATATCCATTGAGCAAAGAAAAAGTAGAAGGTATTGCCCCAACCATCATCGGACTCACTCGGTGTGAGGTTCTGTTCCCTACTGTATCCACTTGGAACACTCCCATTCTCCCAGTTAAGAAGGGTGACACAGGGAAGTGGAGAATGGTGCAAGACTTCAGACCGATTAATGATGTTACCATACCAGATGTTCGCCCTGTCCCTGACCCATACTTGGCTCTACAAAACATCTCACCAACCCAAGACTGGTTCTCTGTGATTGATCTAGCAAATGCCTTTTTCTGCATCCCACTCCATGAAAACTCCCAACCACTCTTTGCCTTCACATTCCAAAATCAATGTTACACTTACTCTCGTCTGCCACAAGGCTACCGGGATTCCCCTGGAATCTTCAATGCTATTCTGAGAGACCATCTGGAGGAATTGGCCCTACCTGAAGGTGTGACACTTCTCCAGTATGTTGACGACCTTCTGCTGGCTGCTCCCACTGCCGAATCCTGTCTTCAGGCAACTGAACTATTGCTAAAACACGTTGCCACCAAAGGCTACAAGGTTAAGAGAGAAAAAGTACAGTGCTGTAGAAAAACAGTTCAGTTCTTGGGAAGAGTTTTGTCTGGGAAAGGACAGGCGGTGTCCGCAGCACAAAGAACCACCATTCTGGAACACCCAAAACCCACCACAGTACAACACCTGTTGTCCTTTCTTGGCCTAACTGGCTATAGCAGGACCCATGTCCCAGAATATTGCCTAAAAGTGGAACCACTCAGAGCCATTCTTCGTGAAGCTGGAAACAGAAACCTAACAGCCAAACTCTCATGGACCATTGAAGCAGAAACAGCATTCATTGCTCTCAAACAAACCCTTGCTCAAGCTGAGGCTCTCTCTTTACCAGACTACACCCTG